>NC_136065.1:1983335156-1983935156 GCF_964261635.1 Lissotriton helveticus
CCATGATTGACAGTATCGAATGCGGCAGACAGGTCTAATAAAATCAGGGCCACGGCTTGGCCCCTGTCTGCACGCATTCGAAGCTCTTCCATGGCAGTGAGCACTGCAGTTTCAGTGCCATGGGCTGGGCGAAACCCAAATTGGAATTCGTCCAGAGCGAGGTTCTGCTCGAGGTGGGTTGAGAGGCAATTGCTGACCCATCGTTCAAGCACCTTCACCGGAAATGGTAAAAGTGATATGGGGCGGAGATTGGACAGGCATTCTGGATTCAGCGTAGGTTTCTTGAGTAGCGGGGTGATCAGTGCTTGCTTCCAGGGGGTGGGGACGAAGCCACAGCTGAGAGATTGATTGCAGATCATCCGCAGGGTGTGGAATAACTCATGCCCGCAGGCTTTCCAGATTTTCGGGGGCAGAGGATCAAGAGGAGATCCCGAGGTGATGCCCAGAGCCAGTTTCTCAAATTCTACTTGAGAGATCAAGGGGAAGGCCAGGAGACTCTTCATAGGAGGGCTTGCTGACCTCGGAGAGTCAGAGTTGGTGGGGCCGACTCCGGAAGAGGTAGGATGATTATGTGACGGGGGGGTTGCCAAATTGTTGATGATGGTTTCGATTTTATCGGTAAAAAACCGAGCGAGATTGTCACAGAGGGTCTGAGATGGGGGAATGGAGTTCTTGACACAGTCAGGATGTAAAATGTTGTCCAGGATCTGAAATATACTTTTTGAGCTATTAGCAGCGTTAGCTATAGTGGAGCAGTAGTATTCCGATTTGGCCTTTACGATGGCAGATTTGTAATCACGGAGTAGGTTTTTCCAGAGGGCTTTGTTGTTGTCACAATATCCATGTCTCCACTTTCTCTCAGCCTGTTTACAGGCAGATTTGAGGGATTTCAGGGAGTCGTTGTACCAGGGAGCAGGTGCTCTACCTTTAGGTTTACAGTGTTTTAAAGGGGCAGCCGAGTCCATGATAGATGTAATTCTCGAGCTGAGGGTACTGTAATTATTTTCCACTGAACTGGAAGGAGAGAAGCTATCCTGCACCTCAAAGACTTTGGTGGAGGTGCTGAGTATTTCTAAAGCTTTCCAGTTTCGGTAAGAGAATTGTGGTGGAGAGTGGTACTTGGGCTTTCTTATTATGGCGTTGGTGATGAAGAGTTTGATGAGCGAGTGGTCCGTCCAACTCATGGGCAGAATATCGCCTACTTGCGTGAGATCGGGACTCGAAAAAATGAGATCGAGACGATTACCTGCAGAGTGGGTGGGGTCCTTTATCAGTTGGTGAAGCCCTACGCTGTCACAGGATAACAGAAGGTTGTCTAAGCCTGTGTCCAGGCTGCCATTTGGCCAGAGATTGAAGTCTCCAAGAATAATAAGTTTATTATGGGAGGTTGCCATGTTAGTAATGATCGTAAGGAGAGCTTGCTGTTGCAGGAGGGAGAAAGCCCCTGGTGGTCTGTAGCAGATAATCACCGTGAAGGTGGCTCCTGGGTGGCAAGTTATGGTCAGACCAAGGAGCTCAGTTCCAGGTACAGGATCTATGTCAATGGTGTTTACTTGCCAAGCGGCTCGGAAGATAATACCAACTCCGCCGCCGCGGCCTTTGGGTCTGGGAAGATGTAAAATGTTAAAATTAAGAGGGCAGGCAGATGCTAGGTCGGTCTCACAATTGGCATGTGTCCACGTTTCAGTTAGAAAGAGTACATCTAGTTGGTGTGAGTCTATGAGGAGATTGATTTCAGTGGCATGCTTCGGTAGAGATCTGACATTCAAGAGGCCTCCAACGATTAAGCCCTTGTAGATGAAGTCAGTTAGGGGAGAAGCAGTCTCTTCTAAGGAGAGCTTACCTTCATGCGCGTATCCTTGTAAATTAAGCAGTGCATCCCGGGTGTAGCAGGAGGATTGAGGGCTGGATTGGGCAGGGTAAGTGGCGCTAGGCGCGTCCTCGTCGCGGACGAGCGCAGACGAGCTCGCCTTAAGCGCGCCTTCGGCGCGCAATCGGCGTGCCCGCTGCGCTTCCGGTATTGACACATAGTATATAGTGATAGTAGGTGGCGTGGGAGGGGGTGTGGCCAGCAAAAGATGGGCGTGGCTATCGTCTCCCTCGGCGAGCAATGGCGCCAAGAAACGATTCCGTTCCCTTTCCCAACAGCTATTATTCAGCTGCACCGGGAATCAGGTCAGTGTCCAGTGGAATAAATGTGCAAATGAGCAAGGTTTAAAAGCAATCAAGTTTTTTTAAATGAGCATAAACACCTCCCGGCTTTTCGCCTCAGGAGTAACACACACACAGAGGAGCAGCGCTCGCGTTCAGCGCGCCCTATTTATCTATGGCGAAGGGGGCGTGGCCAGCAAAAGATGGGCGTGGCTATCGTCTCCCTCGGCGAGCAATGGCGCCAAGAAACGATTCCGTTCCCTTTCCCAACAGCTATTATTCAGCTGCACCGGGAATCAGGTCAGTGTCCAGTGGAATAAATGTGCAAATGAGCAAGGTTTAAAAGCAATCAAGTTTTTTTAAATGAGCATAAACACCTCCCGGCTTTTCGCCTCAGGAATAACACACACACAGAGGAGCAGCGCTCGCGTTCAGCGCGCCCTATTTATCTATGGCGAAGGGGGCGTGGCCAGCAAAAGATGGGCGTGGCTATCGTCTCCCTCGGCGAGCAATGGCGCCAAGAAACGATTCCGTTCCCTTTCCCAACAGCTATTATTCAGCTGCACCGGGAATCAGGTCAGTGTCCAGTGGAATAAATGTGCAAATGAGCAAGGTTTAAAAGCAATCAAGTTTTTTGGCCCGTGGCCAAAATGGCCAAAAATAGAGGGGGGATGCACAGCCTACCTCACTGAGCCTTCAAATGCCCTGGGGAGCCTATCCCCTCAGGGTGATAAACTTTTTAAAAGGGAGTGTCATGGGGATGAGCCTTGCATTTACACTGTGTTAAGTTAGCATGAGCTTATTAGAAGTTTAAACACCATTTTTAGGTCTCGGCTAGCGTAGGCTGTGCATGTGCAGTCTCGCTGGTGAGATCTTATGTCTCAGAGTAGCGAGGCTTAAACCCGCCCCTCTTCTCCATTGACTGGCCTCCTAAACAGCGGTAAGCCATTGGAGAAGAGGTCTCTGTGACGATCTCTTTTCGCAGTAAGCCCCGTCCTTTTCGGATTGAGGGGCGTGTTTTTTTTTCGTTTCTTTCTCTCCTCTCCTCCAGCCAATGGAGATGAGGGGAGAAAGAAAAACAGCCCCCAATCTGAAAAGGACGGGGCTTACAAACTCCTGCTGTCTGTCTGCCCATGTCTCCTCTGTGCGTCTTCCCCCCGGGGCCCCCTCGCTCTCCTCCCTCCATCTCGCGCCACCGCCAGGCGACTGCCCTGGCCGGAAAAGGGCCTCCCCACAGCTGCGCCGCTGCTCTGGTTCCACCTCACCCCTCCTCACCTCGTGGTTCCGTTGTAGTTCCTCAGTCCGAGTCGCTAGCAAAGACCCGGGCGCAGGGCCCACCGCTCCGGCAACCGCCAGCAGTTCCAGCAGCAACCGAAGGCCCGCCCAGCAGCGCCTCGATGCTCGCCCGGCCTTAGTTGCGGCGGGGAGACTGTATGTGCCCTGCTCGCCGCCGCTTCCTGTGGAGCCCTGCGGAGAACCCCAAAGGCGTCAGTGCTCCCCATGTGTCCAGGCGCCGCCCGTCTCCCCGCTCTCCGTGTTCACCCTTTACATTTGCAGATTGAGTTTTGCACATTTAAATTTAAGGCAAGCAGGTACACTTGCAAGGTTCCTGTTCAGCGGTCTGCTCCTCCCTCGGTTTCAGAGCACAGGACATTCCATGCATTACATATTCAATGTTCCTAAAGGTGCCGTGTAACATTGACCACGCCCTTTTTCCCGCCACGCCCCACACACCAAACTCGGAAGACTGAAGCGAGAAATTTTAACTACAAGATTAAGCCACCACTCCCGCCTTCCATTCACCCTCTCGGACTCTGCTTTTTAGACCCACAACCTCAGCACGTTTCAGCGAACTCAGACGGTCACGCAATGATCTGCATCCTGCTGGTCGCTGGACACGGAACGGTGCTCGAGAGCCAGATTAAGGTGAGAAGTAGCACGGACAGGACAACATACGCGCAAAACTTGAAGAACTTCGGGGGGGGGGATCGTTTCCTAAGAAACAGAGAAACAGAAGATGGACAAGAGAACCTAAGACCCGCCTCTTCAATGCGATAAAGCGAGCCTATCATTATAGAATGTAACACACAACTTTAAGAATGTAAAGAGCACGGAATTGTCACAACATTAGCGACATCCCGAGTAATCTTTTACGTAACGTTTTGCGCACTCTACTTGCTTCGCTCTTTTTTTCTAGGCCTAATTAATAGGTGTTGCTGTTAAAACATGTTGGGGATAGTATTTGATCTGTTCCCTCGTTGTGATTCTGCCCTCTGTTCCCTCGTTGTGATTGTTTTTCTGCCCTCTGTTCCCTCGTTGTGATTGTTTTTCTGGACTCTGTTCTCACGTTGTGATTGTTTTTCTGCCCTCTGTTCCCTCATTGTGATTCTGCCCTCTGTTCCCTTGTTGTGATTCTGCCCTCTGTTCCCTCATTGTGATTCTGCCCTCTGTTCCCTCGTTGTGATTGTTTTTCTGCCCTCTGTTCCCTCGTTGTGATTCTGCCCTCTGTTCCCTCGTTGTGATTCTGCCCTCTGTTCCCTCGTGATTCTGTCCTCTGTTCCCTCGTTGTGATTGTTTTTCTGACCTCGTTGTGATTGTTTTTCTGCCCTCTGTTCCCTTTGTTGTGATTGTGATTCTGCCCTCTGTTCACTCGTTGTGATTCTGCCCTCTGTTCCCTCGTTGTGATTCTGCCCTCTGTTACTTCGTTGTGATTCTGCCCTCTGTTCCCTCGTTGTGATTGTTTTTCTGCCCCCTGTTACCTCGTTGTGATTCTGCCCTCTGTTCCCTCATTGTGATTCTGCCCTCTGTTCCCTCGTTGTGATTGTTTTTCTGCCCTCTGTTCCCTCGTTGTGATTGTGATTCTGCCCTCTGTTCCCTTGTTGTGATTCTGCCCTCTGTTCCCTCGTTGTGATTCTGCCCTCTGTTCCCTCATTGTGATTGTTTTTCTGCCCTCTGTTCCCTCGTTGTGATTGTTTTTCTGCCTTCTGTTCCCTCGTTGTGCTCTGTGTGTGTATTGGGCTCTGTCTGTCTGTGTGTTGGGCTCTGTCTGTCTGTGTGTTGGGCTCTGTCTGTCTGTGTGGTTCTGTCTGTCTGTGTGTGTGGCTCTGTCTGTCTGTGTGTGTGGCTCTGTCTGTCTGTGTGTGTGGCTCTGTCTGTCTGTGTGTGTGGCTTTGTCTGTGGGTGTGGCTCTGTCTGTCTGTGTGTGGCTCTGTCTGTCTGTGTGTGTGGCTCTGTCTGTCTGTGTGTGTGGCTCTGTCTGTCTGTGTGTGGCTCTGTGTGTGTGTGTCTGTGTGGCTCTGTCTGTGTGTGGCTCTGTGTGTGTGTGTGGCTCTGTCTGTGTGTGTGTGGCTCTGTCTGTGTGAGGGTGGCTCTGTGTGTGTGGGGGGGCTCTGTGTGGGTGGCTCTGTGTGTGTGTGGGTGGCTCTATGTGAATTACTCTGTGTGGGTGGCTCTGTGTGGGGGGCTCTGTGTGTTGGTGCAAATGCAATAGGTCTCGCATTTGGAAGCGATTAAGCTATTGGCATTGTAAATGACAATGCCATTTATTTATATGTTTTAAAAACAAAAACATAAATAAAAATAATGTCATGAGCAATGCCAATAGCTCTAACTTTAACAATGCTGAGACCATTGCATTGTAAATGCGTGTTCCTTTCTACTGCCTTTGCACTCGGCACACATTACTATAAATGTTCAGAGTCTAGCGTACTGTTTTGCTTCACTCGAGAATAATATGTTTTTCTATACTAGCAGTCTTGCTTGGTAAGCTTTGTCTGAACAGTGAGTGCTGAGGCCTTCAAGGTTATTTCAAAAACAACAGTTGATGGACAGAATGCAGAACAATGTCATACATTCCTCCCAGTACAGAGATCTGGGCCTAAATCCATCGTTATTTTGTACTCCACACCACCCCAGTTCAGACATGGTCATATGCAAATCAGCCTTGACCCTGTGCCTCATGGGAACAGTCCAGCCCGAAATGCCAAGCCATGTCTTCCCTGGACCGGAATCAAGCATCCTAGGACCGGTTTCTGGCTATCAGCCGTCATCAGCCAGGATAGCTTGACTCCAGTGGTGTGGAAAGCACGGGACTCACGTCTGAGCATACCCGTCCCACTCGGGGTGACAAATGCAAAAACAACAGTTGATGGACAGAATGCAGAACAATGTCATACATTCCCCCCAGTACAGATATCTGGGCCTAAATCCATTGGTTTTTTGCACTCCACACCACCCCAGTTCAGACATGGCCATATGCAAATCAGCCTTGACCCTGTGCCTCATGGGAACAGTCCAGCCCGAACTGCCAAGCCATGTCTTCCCTGGACCGGAATCAAGCATCCTAGGACCGGTTTCTGGCTATCAGCCGTCATCAGCCAGGATAGCTTGACTCCAGTGGTGTGGAGAGCACCGGACTCACGTCTGAGCATACCCGCCCCACTCGGGGTTACAAATGCAAAAACAACAGTTGATGGACAGAATGCAGAACAATGTCATACATTCCCCCCAGTACAGAGATCTGGGCCTAAATCCATTGTTTTTTTGCACTCCACACCACCCCAGTTCAGACATGGCCATATGCGAATCAGCCTTGACCCTGTGCCTCATGGGAACAGTCCAGCCGAACTGCCAAGCCATGTCTTCCCGGGACCGGAATCAAGTATCCTAGGACCGGTTTCTGGCTATCAGCCGTCATCAACCAGGATAGCTTAACTCCAGTGGTGTGGAGAGCACGGGAATCACGTCTGAGCATACCTGTCCCACTCGGGGTGACAAATAAAAAACAACAGTTGATGGACAGAATGCAGAACAATGTCATGCATTCCCCCAGTACATAAATCTGGGCCTAAATCCATCATTTATTTGCACTCCACACCACCCCAGTTCAGACATGGCCATTGCAAATCAGCCTTGACCCCTTTGTCTCATGGAAACAGTCCAGCCCGAACTGCCAAGCCATGTCTTCCCTGGACTGGAATCAAGCATCCTGGGACCGGTTTCTGGCTATCAGCCGTCATCAGCTGTGATGTATTCCTATAGGTTCTGTATCGATCCCCCTATTCCTGACCCTATTCTGGTTAACAAGTTAACTAGCAGCCATCCCATGAGGCAGAAAACCCCCATGATGCAGGAACCGTTATCTGATAAAGCCACACTACGGCACAGGATTGTGTTATCTGATTAGGTCATAACGCTTGCCATCTACTTAGACAAGCGATATTCCTCCAGCCCCTGATAAGGCATACGGAGTTCTCAAAACAAATCAAACCTATGACACCTTGGGAAAAACCCTGCGGCCATTGTTTTGATTTCACCGAGAACTTCAGCCAAAGAATGTGCTAACGACCAGGTCGTATGACATCCTTATTGACGTATCTATGTCCATCCTTACGTCAATCTCGGCACCTTAAAGGTATAAATATTACCGATATTGCCCTATGCAAACACACGCGGTGGTGACGAGAACGGAGCAGCCAGACTTGCCGAAGCCCAGAGCAGAGCAGACCCCGCTGGCGCAGCCCCGCCTTCCTGACGCGCTGAGAACGAGACGCTGCTTTCTCCTGCCGAGAAATCCGGCTCCGGCGCTTCCGGGTAGCCCTCGCAGGCAGCCTGGGATATCGAGACCAGAGACGAGAGATACCATCCCTCATTCATCCTAGATTCCAGGTACAGAACTGAATAACCCCTTGCAGAGAATTCTTTAGTCAGTCACTTGGCAAAACAAACTTAACTTAAACTGTAACTTTCTATTCCCGCCCACGTATTAGGCTTAGGTCAGGTACACGGGGTAGGCGTAGTTAGAAACACCAGTTGAGTACGATTAGTCAAATGTAAATGTGTATGTATTCATTTTATTCATTTTAAACCTTCATATGGCTTAGAAACCATATCAATGTTTTTACAGTATTATTTTATACTTCTGCTTTTATTGTATGCACTTTACTTAACCATAAGTATTGCAATAATATCGATCCATTTCTCTTGTATGAGAAAAGAGACTGATCAATAAATAACATCTTTTATTGAACACGCCCGTCTCTTCCTTTTCTCTACAATCTGGTGAGACTAAGAATGCACGTACTGACTGAGTAAAATAAATCATCTTTTGTTCACACGACTCTAGAGATACACTCTTGATTAGGGGAGAGCAAAGTTGTCATGTTCTATGGTTGTCAGAAACTAAATCCCTTCTTGTCTATCCAGGGAGGTTCAACTCCTCCTTGCCTATTCGAGAAAGTTTCTAGTGAACTCTGAGCTAGCTGGCAAACCCAAAACTTTAAGTCTAATATCGACAGTAGTAGACCTAGTTAACGTTTGGTCTAGGCCTATACTATTGAAGGTATTATTCCAATGCGCAGAGCCTATTGGGATAATAGGAACTACACTACATGGCGCCCAACGTGTTTGGAAGGGCGATAAAACTAACGTAAGACATTTAGAGTAACTCAGTCGTGCTTTTTCACTCAGACCCCTTTTTTCCCATAATACTCCAAAGACGTCTGGAGTGGGTAAAAGGTAATATCCGCCAAACCTCGCAGGAGGAAACTCCTATGTATGGTCCTTGGTTTAGTCAACGTTGAAGGATACACTGTTCCAAAATATTGTGCATCTAATCCTTGTTTCCATAAGAAACCTGATCTGCAAACAAACTAAAGAACCATCCTGTCGGTAAAATGGGAGACAGTGATGAAGAAAGAGAGACAGTTAGGATAGCAACTGAACTCGCAGCAGCTGAAAGTGCACTGCAAGACGCTGACCCGGATATAATACTCATCCCGGTCATCAAGAGGAAATCTATAACTTTAAAACTTATAGAAAATGGACTGACACCTAGAGGTGGCACAGTCATATTCGTGATTGAGGCACACGAATATCGGCAGACAGAGGTATACTATTCATGGATACATTTTCCAGCAGCAAATGCTGTAACAAAGTACTTCCACTATTACAAAACAGAGGACCCTCCTAATGAGTACACTCCTTTCGAGGAGGTGGAAGTACCACTTAAATTTCAAGAGCATCTGCTCTTATTTAATGGCGCCCTAAAACACAATAATCACATCACCAGGCTCGGTCCATTAGGTAGACCAGGAGCAACGTGGCCGGTTCTAGCCGGATACACACCACATCCAGACATCGAAAGAATGCCTGCACCAGAGCTTTTAACACAGCTAAAACAATTAATAAAATTACATAGACAATTAGTCCAATATGTGATGCGGACTTCAACAATTCAACCAGCAATTAAAATTCCACAGCTGACCCCTCACCAGGGGAACACAAATAAAATTACACCACAGAACATACAGTCCTGCCTAGGTAAAGTACCAGCTAAAAGGGAACAAATACCATTCTGGTTAGCACAAAAAATCACCCAAATAGAGGCGGTGTTTCCAGACACCACCCCTGTGGATAAACACAGGATTCTGACTATCTGTCTTCCAATGGGAATCGCACCACACGTGGAGGACTGTGACACTTGGGGTACAGTCTTTGCTTCCATCTACACAAAAACGCACGGTGTTCCATCCATTTCGGTAATACCAGATGTGCTAAAACAAATTCAAGACGAATACGGTCCAGAACCCGCTTTAACTCTTGGTATGAAATTACTAAAAGACTTCAAGCAGGTCTCGGCTATATTATTAGCCAACATAAAGGGAGAAGCAGCAAACGTGGCGATCCGCCAGAGGTTAAAGGAGACAGATATAGCAGACCAACCAGCTGAAATTGCCAGAATTATAGAAAAATCCTATGAGGAACTAGGTAGAGATAGTTTAGGTGTAATACCAGTAAAACCACAACTGATTGAAAGTCCTGAAAAAATATTTTTTAATAATAATTCAACATCACAAAAAAAGAGCTGGGATGGAAACAAACAATCCAATCCTAAAGAAAAGAAATTCCAGTCCAGAGGAAGGTCTCCTCGGCGAAGAGAAAAATCTCCGAACCAAAGACACAGGTCACCCCAAAGTGACCCCTCTGGGAAAAGATATAACCTTAGAAATAGGGATAATATAAAGAAGCCTGATAGATATCAAGATTTTGATACACGTCCCTCTCAATCTTTTCAGACTTCCTCGCAGAAATCGGAAAGAAGAGGACGATCAGAACAAAGAGAAGAGCACGCCAAGTCCAAAGACAAGGAACCTGCTCATCTAAAAAAGAAATTACAATTTCCAAAAAAGAAGGTAGTCAGTATCAAGGTAGTTAACAATGCCGAGAATACTGAGGACACAACTGAAAAACGGAGAATGGGCTCAGACAATGCTAGACAGCGCAGCAGAAGTGAGCATAGCTCGCAAAGTCCTTATGAATCATCTGGAGACAGTGGACACGAATGAATATCTTCAAGTGGAAACTGCAGACACCAGAGTTAGCAAACCTCACAAAATATATGAAATAACTTTACGTATAGAAGGGGATAAGACTAGAAAAATAAGGGGACTATTTTGGGATAATCTCTCCAAGGGCTATGACATCCTTCTAGCTGAAAAAGACTGGCCACCAGAGTTTGTCAGGGAGTGCCCTCATGGCGAAGAAATAATTATGCCTGCCTTCTCAAATCATATCCCAATTCATAAAAAATATACACTTGCTAGAAAGTGGGCAGTAGCTCTCGCTCCTGCTTTATATAAAAATCATGTAGGATGGGATGAGGACTCTCCTCCTCACAAAATCCAGTTAAAATCACAACCTACTGCACAAAGACAGTACCCAATTAAGCAAGAAGCTAAAAAACAGGTAAAAGAAATTCTAGATCAGCTAGAATACCAGGGGGTGATTGAAACTTGCACCTCACAAATGAACAACCCTTTATTTCCGGTCTCCAAACCAGACAATTCATATCGTCTAGTTTTGGATTACCGACACCTTAACTCATGTTGCAAAACTTTTGCAGTACAAAACTCGCATAGTGCTGCACTAATGAATAACATAGTGCGCAAAAAATACAAAACAACATTAGACATCTCTAATGGATTCTTTTGTCAAAACATAGCACCAGAGAGCAGATATTTGTCTGCATTCTCAATAAATGGCACTCAAAAACAATTCTGTCGGTTAGCCCAGGGGTACAAGAATAGCCCAGGGGTATTCTCAGCGAGAGTAACAGAATTACTACAAACATATGATGACGAAGCATTATCTTATGTCGACGACATATACTTAACAGATGATGACTTGGATACTCACTTGAAGAGAGTGAACACCATAATACTTGGGTTCGCAGCAGAGGGTTACAAATTCAACTTTAAAAAATCCAGAATTGCCCATCTAACAGTCCTGTTCTTAGGATACGAATTATCAAGTGAAGGCAAAAGCCTGGCTGACAATTTCCTAGAGAAATGTGCCGTACTCCAAGCACCTAGAACACTAAAAAACCTACAGTCAATTCTAGGCTTCCTAAATTTCGGAAGAACATACATTGCAAATTACGCAGAAAGGGTCAAACCCCTTTATGATCTAATAAAACCAGATTTTAAAAGAACCAATTGGACTCAAACACACACAGAAATTTTGAGATCCTTACAAATAGACATGTTAATTAAAACAAAATTAGAAACACGTGATAACACACGCAATCTTGTGATTCGAGTCATCCCAGGAAGATGCGGATTCACATACCTGACCTCTAATGAGGGAGAAAAGGTACCAATTGCATTCAAATCACACTTGTACACAGAAGCTGAAAAGAAATTCAGCATTAAAGAAAACATTGTTCATGCAGTTCAAACCGCAATAGCTAGAGAAAAAGATAAAGCTGACGGTAGACATATCACAGTCAGAACAGCAGAATCAGCCTTTGAGGCATTAACAACACCGTGTAATTTACCAACAACAACATTGTACCCGGAATGGATACAATGGGTGAATTCAATTACAACGGACAAAGTATACTACTACTTTGATCCAGAACTAGAGGAACTGAAAAATCTAGAATATGAAAGAACATTCCCTCTGCCTATCGACATTCTGCCCTTACGACAATACGCTTGTGTAATCTATACAGACAGACATGCTCAACCCTCCGTTTGGGGAGAACAAGCATACAACCCAACATGTGAGATTACAAAAGAAGTGTGGCGCGGAGGTAAACTAAGACCTCTATTAACAAAAACACACTCAGTAGAAACTAATTCAGAACAACAGACTGAAATAATAGCATTGAAAATGGCGCTAGATAATGCGGATCGCGAATTCCCGACACTTATAGTGTCTGATTCATATTACTGCGTCAAATCATATAACAACGATTTGCAGACATGGATTCAAAACGGTTACAAAGATGACACAGGTGCAACAATAAAGCAAAAACTGCTTTGGGAACAAATAGCTCTTTTACAAAAAGAACTACCAAAGACTCACGTGACACACTCACTGAGTCATCAGCGTGATGGCGTTCACGTTGCAGGGAATTCATTGGCTGAGACAGCCACAGCGGTAGCAACTAACTCGGCTTCCGTAGTTCGAAAAAAGCGTACAGTGAAGTATATTGACGGTGAAACAGTGCTGGCGGTGAAAACGTCATCAAAAGGCGACTGCTCAGCGCTACCGATCAACTATCCACTCAATTATACATACATAATCGATGCAAACTCCGTCCCTTTTGCTCGAATCCCTGGAGTGGGGGATAGAGTGATTCCAAACATGGACAGGAGAACCTTGTTAATAGCAGACGCACATATGGGCGAGGGTCTCAGACACCTCAAACTAAAAGATTCTCTGGAAGAATTACAATCAAGGTACTGGTGGCCAGGCATGAGCCTGCATCATACCATGTTTGTAAAGAACTGCCCAAACTGTAACAGAAATCGCAGTGGTGAGAGAAACGGTGTAATACCGTGTCGTTTCACTCCAGAAAAGATCAACAGTAAAAAGCAAAGCGTCCGATTAACATTTACAGGCTAGTTTCCACTTATAATGTAGATCACCAGCACTCGGCTGACGTCTGGACTGTTATACAAAGATTTGCGAGTCTAAATGGCATATACGCTAGAAGCATGCTACGTTTGACCATTGTTTTCACTCTAGCCCTCCAGCCTGAGGGGAAACATGGCCAAATGAGCATAGCACAGCGGGACTCTTCTCACTTCCTTCCTGAGGGATACGGGATGGTGTAAAGAAAAAACCAAGGCATAAAGCTATCTATAACAGAAAGGATATTAGGTTCGGGAGCTGGATGGGTCAAACATCTAATAAGTGTCCAACGTAGTCTAAATAACTTGCCAAGAAATTCTCTGAAGGGATTCAGACAGTCCGTACGAATTATTATTTGGAACTAGGATGTTGGTCTTTGACCTTGACAGTCAGACTTCAGTGGTGAAAGAAAAAAGCTTTGATATCAAAGATCGTTTGGCTATTTTGCAGGACTTAAATGAAACAAGAAAAGACCTGAGCAACATAAAGTTGAAACAGCAGCCAACAACCACTGAAGAACCACCACCTGTCCCAGCAAGACCTGTCTGGATTCCAAAAGTCGGGGATCTAGTCAGAGAAAAGATCGCGGTAAAGAAGGAATTTGGGCCTTCTTACAGAAAAGCAGTTCCTGTCTTGTCTGTCAACGGGACAAGATCAGTTGTGCTACCGCCGCTTGCTGGTAAAAAGGAGAACCGAGTTGTATCCATCGACCTGGTAAAACCACAACATGTGGCCGATAACAAATAGTAGGCCAAGTGGACTCCCGAGAAGTAGTAGAACACCAAGATTTGCTACAAACACAGAGGTTCCATCTAAGAGGCTAATCACATTCGAAACGCCTACAGAACTACAACAAGGACTATGCAACAATGCAATGGAACTTAGACCTCTGAAAACCCATATAAAAACATTTAGCAGAGACACACCAATCTATAATGAAGTAACAAACGACTATGCAAGAAACAGCAATCCTGAAGCAATTGGAACTATTGACAGAACTGCATCCGGCTACTTCATAAACTTCGATGATTCCTCTGAAGGCTTCACTGAACCAAACACACAGCCATCAACAAAAACCTTTAAAGATAAAGTTAAAGTACTTTTGAAACAACTGAAAGAAACATATCTGATCTCTCCATGGATTGAATTTTGGGTGGGTTTTGGTGCATTTATCCTCATACTTTGGCTCATCATGGTACTAACTTTGAGACGCTTCATTGAGGGAAAATATGCTAAAATGGACACAGCAAGTCAGAAAATCAACTTGATCCTCAAACCACACACATCTTCACACGTCGAGAAAAGAGAACTTTCATCAGTCAACTTCACAGCCAATCCTATACCGGGTGGGGTAGCATGGGACAAAACTGACTACGAAATTTATGGTCCTGTTGAAATCCTGAAATATCCACACCAAATTAAGATCTCGTTGAGTGACTTTGTAAAACCAAGCTCATTTGCTGATGATTGGGACTTTGAAAGTATAAATAATATGATGTCTGACTTAGTGATGTCTGCTAAATTTACCAAACATGATTATTTGCAGGGTTCGACAAATTATGATAGTATGTACTGTTATAACCACTATGATGACCATTTTCTACATAGATCTGCACAACCTAGAAATGTTTTAAATTATAATCAATGTGAACATTGTGCAACCCCTCCAAAAGGAAGCTCAAGAACCGTTTATGACAAATATTCATACTTTTCAGGTTTTAACACAAGTAATGCTGAAACATTTTATTTCAAATTGTCAAATAAGACAGGGACAAAGACCATGATAACAAACACGAAATTGATATATTCAGACTCATTCTTTGAACAAATGAATACTTTTGGATTTGATTATTGAGACAAACATGTTGAAGTAAAAAGTGTTTGGGGTACAAAAGAATGGCAAGTACAGGGTATAGAATCCTTGTTTAGAGCCTGCATGATCCCAGAACAAATTATATTTTTAAATGACACTGTTCAACAAACTACCTGTCTTGGCTTAGCCAAAATCAAAGACTTAAATAAACTGTCTATTCCAAAACCAACAATGAACAGCAATAGCTCCACAGATGAAGAGATAGACGTAAATTATGTATTAAACCAAAACAGAACACATCCTGATTGGAAACAGTGGTTGATCTGGCCCACAGATACTAATAACTGTCAAGACAGATTCCTGAATAAAACACAGGGGTTCAAAATGACCAGGCCAGACCCTAGATATTCCCAAAGACAACACCCAGGAATAATAACCACCTACAGTGTGGGCAAATTATGCCTTCAGTGGCTACAGACTTCCACACTGGCAGAAATTAAGCAACACCTAACTTTACTTACTGATGGTGCTGACTAGCGTGATTTCATTATGGGACCACGCAAACAGCGTCAAAAACGTTTCATAGCAGCCTCTGTATATGCAGCATACAACGAGGCCTGGAAGGTGACTCAAATTGAGACAGCAGAAAGAATACGGGAAATTGACTGTATTAATTTGGAAAAATCACTTTCGGTAGTGGACAATGGGTTAATGACTCTGTCCTCCAGAATTTTTTCTCTGGACAGCATTGTGTCTTCAGCAATCGACATAATATCGCAAGACTTACTGTTGTTACAACACGGTCAGTCTCAATTGCGTTCTATTGTACAGCTTGGCTGGACGTTACAAAATCTGCGTTCAGGCTATGTGCCTTGGCGTTTAATCAACACAACGTCACTTTTCAATATCTTTAACCTTACTGATAAACAAATCAGTATGGCCCAGAAGGGTGCTGATTATACAATCCTGAGCATTGAGAAACTCGAGAGATTACCAGTGACAATGTCAGAACGACCTGTCAGTGAATGGATAATACATGGGATAATTAATATTCCAATATCAACCTTCAGGTTTCAATACTGCCAAAAATATATACAGGCTGGCATGTACGAAAAAATGGGAAAAGGGTACATTAAGACAACATGGAACTTGCCCTATTCACATGCATGTGTCAGTAATAAAGGACAGAAAGTGTTTCTTAGTGGCAATAATTGTGCGATGTCACTAAGCGGTACACTTCTGTGTAACGGAATTAGTTTGCATGGAGCCTGTGAAGGGAACTCAAATAACCTTTCATGTCACCAGCTAGGCACACCTGCAACAGAGATAGAACCATTCTTTCAAAGACTCTATAATGGGAGTTACATTCTAATTGTAGATCGCAGATGCTGTAGTCTTATGCCCGGGACTCCTTATCCCGTAACTACGACTGCGAAGGTCAAGTGCTGTGGACGCTTATTGTTCCCCAGCTCCCTTCCAGACAGGGAGGCAAGGGCATGGCCCAACTTGAAAATTACTTCTATTCGAATAGATACTTTAAGCAGAATGAAAACAGTGCTTCTTCAGACGCCGACCAGACTCACGTCATCAAAAGAAACGTATGATCTCCTAGTCGCAAGGACGACTGCAGAGATACATTCATTATTATCAACTAATTCCCCCATACATTTCGCAGAAATCCTGAATGAAATCTTAAATATTTCTGATACCAGTGGAGTCTCAAAAGTATTTAAGACAGTATTTTCGATCGCATTAACACCATTCAAAGCCATACTGGGTATTTTTCCAGATTTCGTCCATTCGATTTTTGACGGACTTCCCCTCATTTTGGGACTAATTGCAGGAATCCTATTCCTAGTCCTTATATTTCGTTATGGCAAACCATGTCACAGACAAAACACCTGCGACAAGGGAAGAAACAATCCTAGCCATTGGATACCGGGACCGGATATCAAAAATCCTGGGACTAACCCGGCTTAGAGACCTGAACATGACTTGGTTTCTTTCATTTCGACCAATGTGGCAACGATGTGTTTTACCTGTATTAAGGTGCCTGCTATGCGGAGAAGAATGCGTGTTAGACACCTGTCTGACTCTACAATCAGATGCGCCAATGGATGCAGAAACATTGTTGAGTCCTATAAAGGCTCATGCTTTGTGCTGCCCTCAACGGCTACCAATCCTGATGACGGCATTCGTGGAAGCTTCACCACTACGATTAAGGGGTAGTGAAGTTCAAGATGAAAGCAGCATTGATCAGGTACGACCTTCTGTCAGCAATACTAATCAAAACGTCAATGGAGACAATCATGCGCACGAATGCATGGTTACACCTATTTCCGAGTTAGTGGAACTCTCTCAGGAAGCTGTTGACAACTTTTTCGAGAGTCTAAATGATATGATGTTCTCACCAGAGCAGAAATAGAGACTTTTGAGCAAGCTCGTACACGGCGTTCCCTGAATTTGGCCTTCAACTAGAATAGCAAAATACCATGAACAATTTTCCCTCCAGTTCACGGACAGCAATTTTTTTTCAGCAGCCCCAAAATATTTTTACGAATTTTTCGGGACACTTATTTTCTGCTTAAAGTAAGAACTATTCTTAGAGAACTAAAATTTCTATTTTTAGATACTTTATAGACATTAGCTGCCCGCTGGTATGTTCATAATTATTTTATTCTGTGATGGAATGGTCTCGAAACTTTTTCTGTATTAAGAGCCATTTCATGTGTAAATTCTCATATACAAATTAGTGATAATGTATAGATATGCGTGATTACTTTAGCATTACTCTACAGCTTGAGTGCATATATTACATGTGACTGTTTTTTCCGTATATTTGATAATTTCAAAATGCATTTATGTATTTTGGGGTGGTAAGGTATACACGATACTCTACAGTATGTTTTACTATGCATAGATTCGTAAATATGTCCATAGTTAGCGTGGAGTGGGTGTGATGTATTCCTATAGGTTCTGTATCGATCCCCCTATTCCTGACCCTATTCTGGTTAACAAATTAACTAGCAGCCATCCCATGAGGCAGAAAACCCCCATGATGCAGGAACCGTTATCTGATAAAGCCACACTACGGCACAGGAACGTGTTATCTGATTAGGTCATAACGCTTGCCATCTACTTAGACAAGCGATATTCCTCCAGCCCCTGATAAGGCATACGGAGTTCTCAAAACAAATCAAACCTATGACACCTTGGGAAAAACCCTGCGGCCATTGTTTTGATTTCACCGAGAACTTCAGCCAAAGAATGTGCTAACGACCAGGTCGTATGACATCCTTATTGACGTATCTATGTCCATCCTTACGTCAATCTCGGCACCTTAAAGGTATAAATATTACGATATTGCCCTATGCAAACACACGCGGTGGTGATGAGAACGGAGCAGCCAGACTTGCCGAAGCCCAGAGCAGAGCAGACCCCGCTGGCGCAGCCCCGCCTTCCTGACGCGCTGAGAACGAGACGCTGCTTTCTCCTGCCGAGAAATCCAGCTCCAGCGCTTCCGGGTAGCCCTCGCAGGCAGCCTGGGATATCGAGACCAGAGACGAGAGATACCATCCCTCATTCATCCTAGATTCCAGGTACAGAACTGAATAACCCCTTGCAGAGAATTCTTTAGTCAGTCACTTGGCAAAACAAACTTAACTTAAACTGTAACTTTCTATTCCCGCCCACGTATTAGGCTTAGGTCAGGTACACGGGGTAGGCGTAGTTAGAAACACCAGTTGAGTACGATCAGTCAAATGTAAATGTGTATGTATTCATTTTATTCATTTTAAACCTTCATATGGCTTAGAAACCATATTAATGTTTTTACAGTATTATTTTATACTTCTGCTTTTATTGTATGCACTTTACTTAACCATAAGTATTGCAATAATATCGATCCATTTCTCTTGTATGAGAAAAGAGACTGATCATTAAATAACATCTTTTATTGAACACGCCCGTCTCTTCCTTTTCTCTACAATCTGGTGAGACTAAGAATGCACGTACTGACTGAGTAAAATAAATCATCTTTTGTTCACACGACTCTAGAGATACACTCTTGATTAGGGGAGAGCAAAGTTGTCATGTTCTATGGTTGTCAGAAACTAAATCCCTTCTTGTCTATCCAGGGAGGTTCAACTCCTCCTTGCCTATTCGAGAAAGTTTCTAGTGAACTCTGAGCTAGCTGGCAAACCCAAAACTTTAAGTCTAATATCGACAGTAGTAGACCTAGTTAACGTCTGGTCTAGGCCTATACTATTGAAGGTATTATTCCAATGCGCAGAGCCTATTGGGATAATAGGAACTACACTACACAGCCAGGATAGCTTAACTCCAGTGGTGTGGAGAGCACGGGACTCACGTCTGAGCATACCCGTCCCACTCGGAGTGACAAATGCAAAAACAACAGTTGATGGACAGAATGCAGAACAATGTCATACATTCACCCCAGTACAGATATCTGGGCCTAAATCCATCGTTTTCTTGCACTCCACACCACCCCATTTCAGACATGGCCATATGCAAATCAGCCTTGACCCTGTGCCTCATGGGAACAGTCCAGCCCGCACTGCCAAGCCATGTCTTCCCTGGACCGGAATCAAGCATCCTAGGACCGGTTTCTGGCTATCAGCCCTCATCAGCCAGGATGGCTTGACTCCAGTGGTGTGGAGAGCACGGGACTCACGTCTGAGCATACCCGTCCCCCTCGGGGTGACAAATGCAAAAACAACAGTTGATGGACAGAATGCAGAACAATGTCATACATTCCCCCACTACAGAGATCTAGGCCTAAATCCATCGTTTTTTTTTGCACTCCACACCACCCCAGTTCAGACATGGCCATATGCAAATCAGCCTTGACCCTGTGCCTCATGGGAACAGTCCAGCCTGAACTGCCAAGCCATGTCTTCCCTGGACCGGAATCAAGCATCCTAGGACTGGTTTCTGGCTATCAGCCGTCATCAGCCAGGATAGCTTGACTCCAGTGGTGTGGAGAGCACGGGACTCAGTGCATGTGTCCCTGGGAAAAAAACATACATCACAGAGTCCACAGTGATGCAGGGTGTAGGTATCAAGGCCCTAAGCTCCATGCCTAGGGCCTTCAGCAGGTCCTGTGCATCCCTCTGGCACGACTTATATCGGTTGAGTCCTCTTGCGTGCATGAAGGCTCTCACAGAAGTCCTTCTTGGGTGGCCATCCAGGTGATGTCTTTGTGCTGGTTGGTCTGGCTCTTGGATGCGACGTTACCCCACACGTGGTCTGCTGTGGCAGAGGGGAGGGCGCTGATCAGTTCGCTGATGTCAATTGCTCGTATCTGGCCTTGGATAAGCTTTGGGGTCCATGTGGCAGGGGCAGCAGCCTCCAGCCCAAACTCCTTCACAAACTTCTCCACTTCCTTGAAGAACAACAGGGTCTCCCTATTGTACGGGGCAGTGCTCACTCACTCTGCCCATCTGAGGCGCCTCCACGTTGGCAACAGGAAGAATCATTCCATCAGAAAGCCAACTTGGCTCTTGTCTTCGGTCCTCAGAACACTATTTTCTTAATGGACAGAACACGTGCTTTATTCTCAGTTAAGCTTGCAGTGGTCACTTTACTCACTAGCACATGTCTCAGCTGCCTCCAGGTTAGCTGTATCGGCCAGGCCCTGTGGCTCGTTTTCGACCCTTAATTGGCCCTGGACTCCTCATCCCAGGGACCAAATACAATTAAATAGGGGAGTAGGATGTGCAACCCTCCTTCCTGAGCCTTCTTCGGCCCTGGGGCACCCATCCCAGGGGCCAAATTCAACAACAAATTGGAAGGGGGTGACGCAGCACCCCTCCCAAAGCCTTCTTGGACCAAGTGGACACCATATCCCGGGGCCGAAACCTAAGGGGAGGGGGCATGCAGTCAATGCCCTCTTATCCGGAACAGTACATGCAATATGTAGTCTTGTGGATAGGTTAAATTGATGATTTATTTTTGATATAGAAGAGTTGTGTAGGGAAATTAGAGGAGTTTGTTAGGACCGTAAATCTAAAATCACTAGGCCTTACCTTCACTGCACATGAAGTAACACTCGTATATATTTCCTCATCTAAATTAGAAACAACTATTTCAATGCACAGGAAGTCAACCGCAGGAAACAACATTCCACACACACACACAGAAACCACCCACTACATATGAAGTGGAACATACCATATGGTGAGTTAGTGAGACTAAAACGTAAATGTAGTGCAGAACAGAATTTTTTTTGTAGGGGTGGGCGAAACGCGCTGATTTCTGTGGAGGTACATAAAAAAGTTCTGCAAGTGGGCAGGATTTGCCACAATTCGCTAATTGTTAGTGCCGGGCGCTTGTTCTGCACTGTAAAATCTGTGTGCACTGCATAATGCGGTGCACCAGAGGACGCTGCTTCTTTCTGCCGCACAAGTAGATTTTCTTCTCTAGTGGCAGCTTTCTCAACGCGACTGCCTGTGTTGAGAAAACTTGCCGGGAGACATTCTAGTGCCAAAAAATCACATTTGAAGACACAAATTTTCGCTCGCGGTCACCAACTTAAGGTTGGCGAGCCACTCACGATAAACATTTCTGCCATGCGGCGGTTGGCAGAGTTTTGCCGGAACTCCGTGTTCCAAGCAGAACGCAGAGTGGACAAAACTCTGCGAACACCGCCGGCCATACAAAATGTTTTGGAGACAGCAAAAATAGACATGTTAGCCAGATTTAAAGCCAGGAGTTACCCACTACAAGTATTTTGAAGGGCCATAGTAAAAATCAACACTGTTGCCAGAGATTTTCTGTGGACAACAGAAATTATACAGTAGCAAAAATTAAGCAGATATGATCAGATTAATAACTACAATAAGTAACAAGATAAGGGAAGTTAGAAACATTCTCTGCAAACAACTGGCAATTACTAAAAATGAAAGGTCAATCTGTAAATATTTAGGAGATGCTCTTAACATAACCTTCAGAAGAAGTAGGAACATGAGAGATATGTTTGTACAAAGTCATTTGAACAACAATTATAACAACAATGATTAGTGCATATACTTGTAAAGACTGTACAACTCGCAAGTATAGTCAGAACAGGTTGGAATTCACCATCCTTCACAAAAACATGGAAAATATCGAAATTCACACATTTCAAAACTGACTATGATGTGTACCATATAGAATGCCCATGAAAAGTAGACATATTGGAAAAAATTCAATCTTTTCCATAAATAAGATAATAATTATGCCTATAGTAAATAAAGACCAGAAATACCCTGTTACTAGAAATTTCAAACTTCAGAACTAGTTTATAAAATGTGGTTCTTTATAAGTCCCCCTGTGTGATGTAATTGTTAATTATGATTTCAATTCACATTGCACTTATGTGAAGGATGGCAATTAAAAAGTGATGCGATGGAAAATGGCATACCCAGCTGACAGACAAGCAAACTCTGAAATTGAGGGAGTAAGAGATAGATGATTGGATATCACAATTAACCATGAGGATAACTTGTAAGGATTTGGACCTATGATGATCTCCACATGGACCGATTTGGCGACTCACTGGGACATTATAATTTTGGTTTGAACAGACCAATATGTCATATAGTGATCTCTCTCCACTGGGGCACTACAAATTTGGTCTGAATGAGACAATATTTCACATAATGATCTTTATTTATCATATTAATTCATCAAATGTAATTTCAATATTACAACGTTTTTCAATATGAAGCCTAATCTTAATGGGACAACATGCAATAAAATTATTTTGATTGATCATCATAATTTTATTTATGTACCAAATCAAAAACATTCAAATGTTTTGGCATTTCAAATTATTATAGGAATGATTTAAATATAATTATGAACAATTCATTTTTCAATGTACAAAGATTGGAAGAAAGGCTGTGGAAGCGCATGCATCCTCACTGTCTATGATCACATGGTGTTAGACTTGGCACTTGGCATCCTTGGCATGGTTTCCCCTAACCTTTTGCCTTCAGACCGCCTGCTTTTGCTGGCCTTAGGATTCTGCACATGTTATCACTGCTGACCATTACTAAAGTGCATGTGTTCTCTGCTTACAACATGGTAACATTGGCTTCTACCCAATTGGCATATTTAGTGTACTTATAAGTATCTAGTGAAGTGAATACATGCTTCCTGGACCTGCAAATTAAATGCTACTAATGGGCCTGCAGCACTAATTGTGCCACACACTTAAACATCCCTTTACACCTGTCTTTGGCATGCCATTGAAGAGCCTGTGTATGCAGTTTTGAACTGTCATGTCGACATGGCAAGTTAAACCTCTTGCAAACCCAAACCTTCCTTTTTAATACATATGAGTCACACCTAGGGTAGGTCCTGGGCAGCCCGGAGGGCAGGGTGCATGTGCTTTCAAGTGTTACAAGTCCTGGTAGTGAAAAACTCTTGAATTCGTTTTTTACTACTTCGAGGCCTATGCCTCCCATAGGATAACATTGGGATTACCTTATTACATTTTATAAATTTAATTTCCAAATGGGATTATAAGACTGGTTCATGTTTAGTGTCTTTGGAATCCTAACTTAAAATCCTAACTGATGGTGAAGTCGGATTTTAAATTACAGTTCTGAAAATGCCACTTTTAGAAAGTTGACATTTTCTTGCCTTCGCCATTTGGTGCCTGCAGTCTGTCTCTGGTCAAATTACTTGGTGTAGTTGGGCTTTGTATATTCCTCCTAGACAACCAGACACAAAGGGATCTTAGATGTGACTGAGTGGGCTATCCTGACATGAGAGGGAAAAACTGGACCCAGCCTCACTTACACCTGAATAGGCTGTGTCCTGTTCCCACACAAAGGGCTGCCTACCCCCTGTAGTTAGTCTTGAGCTAGAGCTGGCAGATCAGGGCATCTGTGCTCTTCAAAGGAATGTCTATAGAAGATTCTCCACACTTAAAAGGCCCAACTGTGTATAAAAGAAGGACCTCAGACACCACCACTCAGTACACCTTTGGACCTGTGCATAATCTGTCAGGAAGAAGAACTTCTGTGCTACTGAATGGACTGCTACTATGCTTGACTCCTGCTTTGCTGTGCTGACCTTCTGCCTGCAGCATTCTTGCCTGGGTGAGAAGGATTGGACATGCATCTCTTGAACCTAGAACCGAGAATGACTCCAAGGGCTAGTTGGCTGGCCTCCTGATCTGACGCCTCAGGGACATAACAAGCGTCCAAAAACCTTGCATGTGCACTTGAACTCTGCCATCTGTGAGTCTACCCTGCCAAGTGGTGCCACCCCAGTTCTGGACCTTTAGAAGTGGCCTTAGATGCTTACAAGTGTAAACGATGCAGCTTCATTTCCTGAATGGCGCACCATCAAGCCAAACCGACACATCTCCTTGGCTGAGCGGGGCATACCCGACCGAACCGACACATCTCCCAGGTTGAGCAGCACATCCTGAAGAAGCAGAACTGATGCATTGCCGCTGCTGCATGGATTGGGCCCGACAGAGAAGGTCTGCATCACCCTTGCAGTTTTCAGAACTGAGGCATTGCCGAAGGGGTGGTGCAACTCCGGCCCAGGTTCTTGCATCCCTCATCAATGGCAGCTCGACGATGATGCCAGCCTCCGCATCACAGCTCCTTGGAACCGATGCAGTGCTGGTGTGCTCCACATCCTCAATGCCCAGACTTCACATTGCAAGGCCAACCAATGGAACCCTTGACATCGATACAACACCGCAGCCTTGCCACATCTTAGAATCGATTCATTGCTTTGACTTCGCTTCAGATCCACACAACATTCTGCAACCAGGATTTAAGGTACTTTGTTCACCGGGCCTATCTGGGTCCCTTTAGCCGATTTACATTCTGTCGCGGTCTGCCTTAACTTGTGACTTTATCATGGTCTGACGCAACTAGATATCCATTGTTGGCGCTTTGTGCTTTTTGGTGCTATTTTACCATAAAACTTAAAAATTCTAAATCTCCAATTTCCCTGATTGTATTTTTGTTGTTTTGGTCTTGTTTTATTTATGACAATTTACTCTATTTTTCAAAACCTGCTGTCAGATCTTTTTATGGTTAACTCTGTTTTTATTGATTTACAAATATGTAAAGGCAGCATTGAGTACATCAGACAATCCCAAATCATGATCCTAAAATTACCATCCGCCCCCTATACCAGCCAGATCCATACACACATAGATGAGTCCCAATAATTCTTCCTTGGACGAGTGGAGAGGTAAATGCAAGGAAGGTACAGCCTGGGATTGACCCGAGTAAACATGATAAGAAATCAAAGAGTGAGTGAGAAACAAAACTCCCTGAACCCCCCTCCCACCCTGAACCGGTGTGCTAGGCGAATATCTCTTAAGAACCTTTTATAAGGGTCACCTATTAATGAGCAGGTTTAGGGGCTTCATCCCTATGTTGTACTTCTGTGAGACGAAGGAGACGAAGGTATTTGGGGCATGTCACCTTGATCATTTCAAGCGCCAGCAGAGACAGCAATGGGCGTAGTATAGTCCTATAGGATTTCGTAGAGTTCTTCAGGGTGGCTTGAATACGTTCCATGCCTACGATATACCATAATTTGTGTAGCCAGCCTGTGTGGTCTGTCGGGTCTGTGTGCCCCATAAAGAAAGGATATGTTGAACAACTGCTCCCATTGCCAGGCCCATCTGTTTTCCCTTGATCGATTTCAGTGGGTAGGTGTGTGAGTTGGGGTGCCCTAGTAGTGTGTAGGCGGGGAATGGGGTGATTTTGGTCTCAAAGTGCTTGTCAATGTCGTCCAGAATAGTACCCCAGTAATCAGTCAGTTCCTTACAGTCCCAGAGTAGATGAGCCAGTGTACCCTCTTCGTCACAACCCCGCCAACATGTCGGGCATCGCTCAGGGTTCCCTTTTTCAGCCTGACCGGGGTTAAATACCAGTAGGTGACCACTTTGACCTCCGCTTCCCTACTAGCTGTATTGCAAGCCATGTGATCAGCCCGAAAATATATATCGCGCCATGCTTTCTCTGTTAGGTGTCGCCCGAGTTCCTGCGCCCACCGCCACTACCCCGCAGAGGGTGAGGAGGGAGCTGGTGGATGCACACTATATACTATATGGTTCAGAGATCATCTTTTTATCTGAGATTGTGGTTATGAGCCATTTCTCATACGTGGTGAGCTTTCTTTGAACCAGCGGACGCACCTCGGGGTGGAGGAGCCAGTGGCCGATTTGGAAGTATTGTTAGCGTTGCAGTGCGGTGATTGTGTAGGATTGTTCCACTTCTGCAAACAGGAGGAATCCATCTAGATCGAAGAGGTGTCCCGCTGACTTGCATTCCGTTGCCCGCCATTGTGGGAATGCTCATTCTTCAAGCCCAGGTGGAAATTCCAGATTGTCGAACATAGGTGCCAAGGACGAGGGTAAGGATGTGAGTCCGTGTTTGACTGCCACCGAGTCCCAGACTCTGAACAGTGTGTTTGTGATTGGGGAGCCCCTAAGATTTGGTGGTCTAGCTGGCCACCTTAGAAAAGGCACCTTCTACAAGGAGAACTTCGCTAGCGCCCGGTCCTGGAACAGCCATCGTTTTTCAGACTCGGGTCTGCTACACTCCACCAAGTGTCTAAGTTGTAATGCTCTAAAATATTCTAGAAAGTTCGGGATACCCAGCCCTCCTTTGTCTGGAGGTCTGTGTGAAAGATCTCTGCGCATACGAGGACGTGCCCCTGCCCAGATGAATTGTTGCACCACGCTTTGTATTTTATGGAGGGGCCCCGGTGGGGGCCAGGCCTGTATGGTCTGAAAAATCTAAAGGGCTTTGGGCAGGATATTCATTTTGATGGCTGCAATGCGGCCTAGAAGAGATAAGGAGTGTTTTTGCCACTGTGTAAGGTCTTTCTGGATTTGGGAGAGGAGCTTGGCATAATTCTGTGTGGCCGTTCTTGCATAGGAAGAAGCAAGGTCTATCCCTAGATAAGTGATTGTGTCACAGGATTGCAGCTCTCCGTATTGTGGCCGCTCACCCTCGTTTCGAGCTGCCCCACTACCCAGATGTAAGACCATGGATTTCCTGACGTTTACCTTAAAACCTGGAGACCTGACCAAAGACAGTCAGCTACCGCAAAAAAGCTGGTACCGATTGCTCAGGGGACTCTAGAGTCGCCAGAATAGCATCAGCGTATAAGCTCACAGTATGGCCCTCCTCCCTGAATGGAATACCTAAGATGTCAGGGTTATCCCGAATTTTTTGTGCTAGGGGTTCCACATAAAGCACAGAGAGAAGGGGTGACAAAGGGCACCCCTGTCTCGTACCCTTCTGTATTTCAAAGGGATGGGAAGCCACCCTGTTCACCTTAATTACCGCTGTGGGCCTGTCGTAGCAGCTCGCAACCCAAGCTCTGAACCGATCTCCCACACCAAAGTGAGCTAAGGTTTTATAAAAAGTCCCAGCTAACTCTGTCGAAAGCCTTTTCGGCATCGACTGACAGTAGCAGGGCGTTCATATTAGTGCGATGGGCTTTATCTATCAAATATAAGAGGCATTTAGTGTTGTTGCTGCTTTGATGATTAGATATGTAGCCGGATTGGTCAGGTTCAAAAGTCCCAGGTAGGCGCGGGCCCAATCTAGCCGCAAGGACCCGTAAACAACTAGAGATCTAGGTTGAGGAGGGAATTCGGTCGATATGAACTACATTGAGTCGTGTCCTTACTCGGCTTAGGAATGACTACGATGTCAGCTGTCAACATGTCCGAGGGTATGGTCCAGAGCCCCTGGAAGGAATTAAAAAGCTGCTTTAAAATCGGGGCCAGAAGTAGGCAGATGGCTTTAAAGAATCCCGCCGAAAAGCCATCAGGGCCCGGCGATTTCAGTGGTTTGAGACGGGAAACCGCCCCAGTCACTTCCTCAATCTTAATGGGCGCGTCTAGTGCTTCGGCTGCCATGGTGTTTACCCATGGGAGCGGCCCCCTTAAGATATGTTTACCCGTCGTCACTCAACTGCGAGGCTTTGCATTATAGTGTGGAGTAGAAGTCCCAAAGGACCGCAGCAATCTCCTCGTCCCCTTCAACCATTGCCCCTTTGTCATTCTGAAGCACTTGTATTTTTGCACACTGGGCGCGGGCCCTATGTTTGCTGGCAAGGAGTCACCCCGTTTTATCGCCTCCCACGTAGTAGAAGTGCTTCAGCCGAAGGGCTGCATATTAGGCTCTATCTAAGTCAAGTGTCGCAGGGTGTACCCTTGCTGCCTTTAGTTGGTGCCATATTCGTTCTAGCTCTGTTACTCGGGTGGTAAGGAGCTCCCTCTTTTCTTTAAGTTTTTTGGCTTCGGCTGCGGAGATGGCGATTAGTTCCCCCCGCACCATCGCCTTGAGTGCCCCCCAAAGCGCCGAGATAGCAATGTCTGGGGAGTCATTTGACTCTAGATAGTCAGCGATGTATTTGTGAAGTTGTTGGGGCACCTGCTCTAGAAAGCAAATTTTCTCTCATTCTCTACCTCCCCAGAGATCTACGGATCGAGGGCATAGAGAGAGTCACTGTCACTGCGTCATGATCTGATAGTGCTGTTGGGATGATGTTCACCGTATCTTCCAATGTGTTTGCCATTGTGGGCCCTATAAAATGATCTAGCCTGGCGTAGGTGTGATGCACATGAGAGTAGAAGGAACATTGTGTGAGTTGGGGGTGAGCTACCCTCCACAAATCTAGCAAATCCCTGTCCCTTAGCCTCTCCCTCCCTGCCTTGGAGAGTGCCCCAGTTTGGCCATAGCGCGGCCCTGACCGATCTGTCTCTGCATCCATGACCAGATTTAGGTTCCCACCCCCACCACCATCCTCTGTTCTTGGGAACACAAGACCCTCGACAATGCCATCTTCAGAAATTGCTCTTGTCCCCAGTTTGGGGCATAGATAGAGACCACCACTAGGGGGGCGCCCCCCACCCAAATTGTATAGGCCAGTAAACGGTCCTTTATTTGCGCCACTTTGGTCCCTACCGTACCTTCAAACGATTTAGCTATCAGAAAGGCCACCCCTGCCTTCTTATCTGCTGTAGAGGAGTAGAATTAGTGGGGAAAAGCTTGGGATCGGATACGGTGCCAGTCTTTGGGGAGGAGATGGGTCTCCTGCAGAAGGCGAACTGACACCCCTGAGTTCTATAAGTAGGATACAATGGCTCTCCTTTTAATGGGGTTGTTCAGTCCCTTCACGTTAAGGGCGAGACTCTGCAATGTGGATCTTGACATAGGGCGATTATGAAATCACACTGCTGAATTTGATGGGGAAGACCCCCCTGTCCACCCGACTACCTCGTGAGTTCTCGACACCCTGCACTTGTGAGCGTGCGCCCCATAAGGACCCCCTCCTTTATAGCACACTGGTTCACCTTACCCTCCCCCTCCCTAACCCCAACACCCACCAACCCATCAGCAAGAAGCCCCCTCCCCATCCCCTCCACCCTGAACCCCCTGCCCTCCCTAACCCCAACTAGAAAACCCCACAGTTTCATCAGTGTCCATTGCCCATCAGGCAAGGATGTGGGCATGTGGTGAGCAAAAAATTAGGGTTAGTGTGTGGTCCAAGTGTCCCGGTCCCCCTGACCCTCTCCCCCCTCGGCCATTGCAATATCAATGCTAAACAATCCCTCTGGTAGAGTCACGGGTGGGCCGTCGCAGCAGTTTCTTTCTGGACTGTTTCAAGTGCCGCCATTCTTTCCTGTGCCATGGTGTCAGAGTTCCACTGTCGCTCTTGATTGGGTGAGTGTCTGTGGCCCACTTTCTGCCATCGTTTCCTGGTGAACCTTGTGCGCGGTTGGGTGACTCTTCCGTGGCTCGATGTTCTAAGCCGAGAATCGTACAAGTTTCTTGGAGGGTTTGGAGCTGGTAGAGCTTGCCATTCAATTTAAAGATTAGGCGAAAGGGGTGGCCCCAGGAGTATGCCACCCCTTGTTCTCCCAGATGATGATCACTTCTCAAAAAGCCTTCCTCTTTTGAAGTGTGATGGAAGCCAGGTCTTGGTAAAGAGCTATGGAATGCCCTTGATATAGTAATGGTTGTTTCGACTGAGCCTCCCGCAGTATTCGTTCATTGAGAGGAAAGTCCGGCAGGAAGGCAAGTATGTCTGGGAGAGGAGCAGGATCCCGTCTCGCCAGTAACCCTGGGCGAAGTACTACACTACGCTCGCGTAGTTTGCGATGTTTGGGCTACTTCGCACTATGCAAATTGCAGGTAGCACAGTGCAAACACACGTAGCGGTCATTTTTTGCTTGTTCGCAGTCCTCAACTTCAAGTTGTCGACCGCGAGCGAGCAAAATGACATCCCGGCGAGACTTTTTCCTCGTTCGCGATCAGCAACATCAAGTTGCCGATCGCGAGGATGGAAAATAAACCTCCCGGCGAGATTCTCAACGCGGGGAGGTCAGGTTTGACATTGTGAGTGGTCGCGTATGCTCACGACCGCACGCGATGAGAAACTACCAGTCCGCATTGAGAAACCTGCCGCTTGAGTAGAAATCTACTCGAGCGGCAGAAAGCGACCGTTTGCACTGTGCAAGATGCGGTTTGCACTCATTGCACAGTGCGGACAAGCATCCGGCACTGTGCAATCAGTGCGAACAGTATTTCGCACAGTGCACTACGCAGTTCGCGTAGCTTGCGTAGTGCGAATTGCACTTTGTGTAGCTACACGTAGCGCTACTACGCGAACTACACCTAGGGTTATTCGCCAGCCCTACACGTTGTGCCAGGTCTATGCGGATTGCAAAGTCCTGGGATTCTCCTAATATGTCACGAAACAGTCCCTGGAGATATTGGGTCACATTCATCTCTTCCGTTTTCAAGAGCCCCCCCCCTGATGTTATTTGAACGATTCTCGAGGCCCTCTGCATGCGCCTGCACGTCCAATTGCTTGCCACCTCGCTCTTAAGTGTTTGAAAATCCTCTCTGAGAACATTGAAAAGCGATTCAAGGAATGAGTGAGTAATTGTGACCTCTCCGTCTTCCAGGTCTGTAGGAGATTTCGGGCCTGGGGCGTTCTACTCCCTTTGCCCCAGGAAGGGGTCCTTTGGTGAGCATCTCTTTCAAAGATCTTTCCCCTTTCTTCCTCACCGAGGACATCTCTGGGTAATTCATGTGGGAGGAGTCAACCCTGGTGCTCGTCACTTTATGGGGTGTCTAAGTAGCGCTTCTGCCTTTTGATATAGAGTGAGTTAGTCCCCTTATCTTCCTGCGGTAGACAACCTCCAGCGGGATTCACCTCCGCCCCGCCTCCATACTCTGCCTTCAATTCAGCAGCCTCTCCGTCGCTCTCAGGCTGCAGAGGGTATCCTCCTTTCTTTTGCAGTGCTCAGGTGTTTCAGGTGGCTACCCCGCTTCTTTGCACCATACAGGGCACCCCTTGACTTTTCTTTGGTCCCCCTAGAGGGCGGTTGTGGCCGACTCCTCCCCTCTCTGCCAGCCGAATGTTCTGTATGCCCCTTTGCTCTCCCGAATGCTTTGTTGATCCCCTGTACACCACTGTATAACACGGCTCTGTTGTCTCGTGACTCCACTGTGGTCTCCCACTCCCCAGCCCAGTGTCAGGCACGTGGACAGGACTTCATTACACTCCCACCGTGGGCTGGGCGTGTCAACAGGCTGCTGCGTATTGTGGAAAAGTTGTAGGGCCCGCTGTGCAGCCCTTCTTGTGCTGTCCCCCGCCGGAGGACCCCTCCACTTCTGCGCTGGGTTCTGCCGGAGCCCCGCCCTGGTGGGAGCCCCCAGTCCCTCAATGCAACTGCGCCGGTTTCCCTTTTGGTTCCTGCACCTCGTGTCACTGCTGTCGCACCCTGATTACCAGATCCACTCTCACCAGGCCCGCAGGGCCCGTCACTCACACCATCGTGGTTGGCCTGCAGTACCAACCTCTAGATGACTGGGGCAGTGTCTATAGGCCCGCTGCGCTGCCCGGTCTGTGTTTGCACTCACCAGGTCCCTTTCACCCTTCCACCTTGTGTTGATGGTTCCGCTCAGTGCATACCAGGCCCTCTCTCGAAAGCATGGCAGTAGGCCTACCTGTAAGGCACACGGCGCACTCAGGTATAGGTGCTCTTAGATGTAGGCCTGCGGCTCTCCGGGGCAGTGGCGGGGGTCCCTCTGCACTGTCCAATCTACACCTTTACTCGCCAGGCTGCTTTCACCCCTCCAGGCCACCTCTGCAGCAGCTATTTGACTGGATCCGTTTCACGCCTCGTCAATCAGCACAGGGCTTGCGTCCCTCCGCTGGGAGTCTAGGCACCCCCCAGTCACTCCTTCGCTCCATCCTAGCCAGTCGGCCTCCCTCAGCACCACCCTTACTTGCAGTCGTGTGTGCTGGGGTGCAACAGCTCTGTGATGTCAGGCTCTGATGTCCCGCTTACAGTCCTCAGGGGCCCTCTGAGTACTACGCTGCCCAAGAACACCGGGCTGGGCTAGGATTCCAAGGCGTCTGCTTCCAAACTGCCCTCCCACTGTGTCTCCTCTTTCCCACGGCACTTGGATGGGTTGAGATCTGTCCTCTGCCGCGGGCTCACTCTTGTCCGCCTCCTCCTCGAAGCCGCTGGTGCAGCCCCGCCTGGGTCTTCCTGCGCTGCGCTCCCGAGTGACGTGTATTGGGAACGCGCCTCTGCAGGCCTCAGATCTGCTCCTCACCCCACACCGTTCTCTGCTGCTCTCTCGCCTCCGCTGACGCTGCAGGCACTAACCGATCAAGCCGGGCGACTTACCCCGCTGACGTCAGCCTCACTGATGCCGCCACTCTTGGTGTCACTCTGGTGGCAGCTCTAGACGCTGTCTGACCTGGGCGCCATTTTCTTTCGCCGCCGCTCGCCCTTGAAGAGTCACATGGCGCGTCGAGCAAGAGCGAACCCTCTCTTCTTGTGCTCTCAGGATTGCCGCCTCTCTTCCTCTCTCTATTCCGTTGTTCATGGCTTCCAGATGGGGGGGTTCCTGCTGAGATACGGCAGGATGAAAGGGCCAGGAGCAAGGAGCCTCCGGGACAAGTGACCGTTCAGACCTCCATCTTGGCCACGCCCCCCTGTGAGATCCTTTTGAGTGGTGTTTTCAATGTTTTACTGTTTGATGTGTTGTACAAATACTTTACACATTACCTCCAAGTTAAGCCTGAATGCTCAATGCCTAGCTACCAGATGGTGGGTACAGGTTAATTTGGGGTTTGTTTGTTTGTGGTTGCTGCTTATCTTGGGCTCACGCCCCAGTCAACAAACATCCCAATTTCTAACACATGGTATTTATCCCATATGTTATAAAATTGCCCTATCCATGATCAAGGCTCTCAGCAAGCTAAAACGTGTTGTTTCCGATGCTAACAGCAATAAACACGCCTTAAGCATTAGCACCTTAACCACTAGCAGCACTAGGTTTTGCATGTGTTTACCTATTGTGGAACTTTGGGGAGAGGAGTTGGCCTAACGGCTAGGGCGCTCAACCTCGGGCCTGGGGATCTGGGTTCGAGTCTGGGTAACAACGCCAAAAACCTCCTGTGATTCTGGGCAAATCACTTAATCTCCCCGTGCCTAAAAATGAATGCGTGTCCTCATGTAACGTAACTGGTGCTATGTAAAGCGCTCTGATACCTGATTCAGTTCGGGTCTAGTTCGCACTATAAAAAACTCTGCAAAAAAACCAAAAAAAAACTTTGAGAATACATATGTGGGTTTTCCATACCCGCAATTGCTCACCACCCACTAGGGCTTGGGCTGTCAGATTCGGGAATTGATGTGGCGAGATAGATTTTTTTTTTTTTTTTTTTTTTTTAGACGACCAGACAGACAGACAGATAGATATATAGATAGATAGATGGATCTGCAATCCAATATAAAAACCTGTGTCTTTTTTCGTTCTTACTGTTGATTGTGATGTCTCTAGTCATCTATATTAACAAATAGATGCATATAACTTATCACAGTTAAGTTGTGACATTGTAATACTTCCTGCCAGAGACCACAGCCAAGGTGAAAAGCAGGCCACAGAGCATCAATGCAGCTGCAAACAAAGACAGCCAGAAAGGTCTGTTTTTTTAAACAAATGAGCAGAAAGGTGAGATTTTTGGTAAAGTGTGTTTTTTGCACACAAATTATGACAGAAAAGGAAGAATATATTTGCACATTGCTACTCATTCTGAACTACAACCCCTTTTAATCTGATTTGCATTAGATGTATTTGAATATGCTTTTTTGCAACAAACCTGCTTTTAGTTTTAGTTTACACTACAGATACTGCTTTTACTTTTCATATGAAGTAGCAAAACCGCCACGGATTTAAGAGGTTTGTGGGACAAGTGATGGTGTGACCATGTATTATAAGTAATAAAATACCCTCTGCTGAGGTATTCCATGAACATACAAAAGCAAAGGCTCAGTTAATTAATGACATCTTGATACTCTCAGTGCCATCCTGTCCATGAGTTTTGGTGATGTAATCTGGCAGTTCTGAAGGCCATGTGCTGAGGGGTTGACTGCCCCTGGAGGACTGGGGACATGGCCTAGCAGTCAGGCCCTGTGGCTAATTAAGCTGCTCACAGCCAAAGGCCATCTGCAACAGGGGTTGGTCACCCAAGGAGTTTGGGTTTGCCAACCCCAACCCTGCTGCGAATGGCAAACCGCATAGGGTTATGCACAAGGCTTGGAGGTCAGGTGCAGTGGCCAACCCCATGCTGAACACGGCTAAAGGTTATCAGTAGCCAAAGTTTGCAACCCACATAAAGTTGGGCATAAGATCTGGCTAGAGACTAATTATAGTGGCCAAGTGGCTAACCCCCAGCCAGCCACCACTGGCTGGGTGTAAGGCCTGGCCAGAGGCCAACGCCCAGTCACCCATTTCGGTTGCACGCAGCTGGAGCTGACTGCACACAGACAGTTGGTTACAAGGAACACATGAATGTGGTATATAATAAAAAAGCATTGGCAAAGCCAATCGGTCTCACCTATGCAGGAGCTATTGTCTTTTCCAATGTGTTTAGCCATGTTGAATAGAAGAATGGCTACTGTTCAACATGTCTAAAAGTTAGCGGCACAGAGGAGAGTGGTGGGTAGTGTTGTAAAGTAAAATGGGAAAGGATGGAGTATTGTAGAGTGGAGTGGGCAAGAATTTGGGAACAAAGACAAGTTCCCCTGCCCACGCTGGTGCAGACAGGGAGACTGCTGTGTCTCAGGGGTGGGCTTCCTGGGACACAGCAAGTGAGCCAGCTCAGGGGGATAGGGTCTCCGGGGACATAAATGGCTAATGGAGGGGGGCCATGTAAGCCCCCTCCATTTTTGAAAAGTTAGCAGTCATAGGTGATGGTGTTTCCAGGGCCTTTTCAAGGCTTAGGAAGGGAGGCACTTCCCCCTTTTTGGTGAATTACGGGCCTGTGGGTGGGCTCTCTGGGGCCTATAGTGGCTCGGAGAGGGAGCCACTTGGCCCCCCTCTCCTACTATGGTGAATTTCAGGCCCTGGAATGTCCTCCCCAGGTAGCGACCTTAGGGGATGAGCGTCTCCATGGCATTTTCAAGGCTCAGGGAGCGGGCTCTGGTGCCCCTTCCCATTTTTTCTGAGGATTTCGGCCCAAGGGGTTGGCTCCCCGAGGCCTATAATGGCTAGGGGGGCATGCCGCCCTCCTCCCCTTTTGCAAAGGATTTCGACCCCCGGGGGGGGGACTCTCCGGGGCCTATAACAGCTTGAGGTGGGGGTTTAAAGGCATGTTATAGTTAGGTGAAAATGTCAGTTAAAACATCCCAATTTTACATTAATAAAATCACTGAAATTCACCACTTATAGCTATCTCAAGCAACTATGACTCGTGCCCTAACCTAACTATAACTTGCTCAGTCCCTGCAACCAGGAAAAGCCCCTAGTCCCGACAAGATCCCCAGCAACTTATATCGCTCTGAGCCCACTGTGTGGGGCCCTTCATCAATGTATTGTCAATTAGGAATATGGTCAGGGAAATATTCCCCAACTCCTTGCACAGTGTTGAGATTATACCACTATTTTAAAAAGGGGATAATACCCTCCTTGGCTACTATCGGCCTACCAGTCTGACAATTTACAGAAAGTGTCCTGTAGCCATGTTTTAATCAGCTGCTTGCATGGATTGTAGAATACCAGACCCTTTCTGCTTGCAGGCAGGATTCAGCACTAAGGTGAGTACGATTGACCAAGATCTTTTGCCTCAACCTTATTTTGTGGAAATACCTGAGGCTCTCCAAGGACCACATGAAGGCGGCATTTGTGGAGTTAAGAGAGTACTCTGATTTAGTCCCTGGGCAATGCTTATGGTCCTCCCACATGGCAACAGGAGTTAACCCCGCTCTGCTAGGTATTTTTTGATGAGATTTCACAAGGGAACTTTTGCCCAAGTAAGATAGGTGTGGGGTGAGCTCACAGATCAATCGTATTCCTATTGAGCGTGGACTGCATCAAGGCTGTGTGCTCACCCACACCTTATTTTCCCTTTATATAAATGACATCATAAAACATCTTAGTACCGGCACTCATAATTCTCCTAAACTAGCCATCACTCCTATTCCAGCTGACAAAACCCTCTTGGTCTCTCGCATCCCATCCGGGTTGCAGAACCTGCTCAAGACCTTTGCTGATTTTTGTGAAAAATTGTACTTGGAAATCACAGACGATAAAAAGAGAATTAATTATTTTACACAGAGCTTCCAAGTTTACTAAAAGATATAAGGTTACCACACCCTAAATCTGTCTCTCCGGGCCATCGAGGTCTTCCGCCTAAAAGCACTAACTGTGGCATTCGATGGGGCAGAAATATGGGGAGCAGGGGATCCTACTGGGCTGACCTCCAAGGAAAATAGCTATGTTAGATCTATATTTAGTCTGCCCCAAAGCACCCCTTGGATTCATCTTTTTTGACTTAAAAAGTTGGAGAACTAACCATTTTGAAACCCATATTCTTCTGGGTTTGATTGTGTTCCACTTCTGAGCTATCACACTACAAGTGTTCCCTAGTAGAAATTATGAAAACAGGGAAAGTGAACATATGTTATTCTTTTGCCCATTGTTGGTTAGGCCAATAAGGGTATGGATTAGGCCTCTCTGTCTAGCCTTAGGCGTGAGACAATATAAATTTGCCTTGTGGGCTCTTCAGACTGATACTAGCCCATTATTGTTTTCACACTTAGCCGCTATTTATACACAGCTCGGCTTCATAGGAAGAGACTGGGATTATTGCTATGATACTCAATTAACTGTTCTTAAATATTGTAAACTGAACTTAGCTGCCTTTAGTGTGATTACTGCATTACATTGCTTAAATGAACTATGTGATCCAAAACATTTTAATATCCTAGCGAATCTATATCGATAACATGCCCTTTATTATTAAGTCTATTGAATCAATTATTTATGTATTCAATTAGCTTAACTCTAGGCTCTTGGAGGATTTCCGAATCTTTACAGTATGGTTATGTGATTCTTTTATGAAATATATAGCCGAGTAATATGTGAGGTGATAAGCAGTGCATGGCGAGGCCGCAACTTATAGTTACTTTAGGACACATGTGAATTTCAGTGGTTTTGATAGTTTAACATGATATTCTTTAACATTCTTTAACCTTTTTGTTTTTCAGTGAATGTGTCAGGGTTTATTTAATGCAAAGTAAGATATTATTACCATACCTAACTATGATGTCACTTTGGCCTTTGTTTTTTTCAGTGAATTTCTATGTGTTTTGTTGATGTAAATTGCGCAGCATGGGTGTGGATACAGGGTCTGGTCTGTGGCTAGGCCCTGTGCCCAATCCTGCGTGGGCCCCCTAGCCCCACTGAGCACAGCCTTTCGAGGCTTGAGGAAGGGGACCGCATGCACCCTTCCCCTTTCAAAATAGCAACCATGGGCAATTGGGTCCATAGGGCCTTCTGAAGCTTAGAGAGGAGGGCTGTACACCCCTGCCCTTGTAATTACGCATGGGCTAATGGATGGGGTCCCAAGGGCCTTCTCGGGCTGAGGAAGGGACCATATGCCCCTGCCTTTAATTTGAATTTGAAACCTTTCGAGGTTTGGGAGCGGGGACACGCGCCCACTCCCACTCAAATAAACACTGGCTCCAGGGTATATGACTCCAGGGTCTCAGGGAGTTGGGGCAGGGCAGAGCGTTGGCAAGGGAGGGCAGTGAGTTGGTCGCAGGGCCTTTGCATGGCTTATTATGTGTACCAATATAAAGGGTATCATTTTATGTAAGGGAGACATACTGGTTTGGTCAAAAAGTAATCAATAACTATAATCAAATGTATGTTTTAAAAATTCATAAAGATGTTTAAAAAAAACCTTAACATGTCTTTGAGTGTTTTTTATAACAGACTTCAAGGCACAAAGTGCAACCATAGAAACAACCACTAAGGTTCCCACACTGTAGCTAAAGAACATACAGTTCCAGCTCAGCGTGCTTTTAAAAAATATGACAAGCTCTCCTGGGGTCATGGATTTCATGACCCTTGAGACTTACTGTTTTCTTTAATGGAGCTAGAGGACTGCTGCACTCCCTGCAGCCCCCCACAGCAATAAACAACATTTGGTGGAGCCCCTGCCTCTTCTAAGGGCACTACCAACAAGAAAAGGGCATTATGGGACTCTCCTTTCTTAAAGCAGTGAATAATAAATGAGCATCTCTTGCTGCTCATTTATTATTTATTGTTCCCTGTTCTTTTTTATCATTGTATTAGGGGCCAGGGGCCTATTTGGGACACCCACAACTTTTTTTCACTGAGGGCTGCAGTGGAAGCCCCAGGGCCTCATCGGCCCTGCTGGCTCAGCAGCCAGCACCCATCCTAGGTGCTGTCAGCCAGCAATTCTTTTGATTTTTTTTAATATTGAAGGTAAATTGCAGCCTCCCTCCCAGAGTCAACCCGGGATCCCCATCCCTTAGGGTGAAATTCAGTTAAAGTGAAGGGGTAAGCAGCCCTCCTCCCCGAATTAATACTGGCCCTGGGTACACCTTCCTCCTGGGCTAAAATGAGTTAAAAGGAAGGTGGGAATGCACCCCCCTCTCCATACCAATACTGTCCATAGGGAACACACATCTCCTGGGGCCTAAGGTGGGTACCCTGTCCCACCCAGGGCACCCACAACACACTACGTTGGGGGTCAGGGGTGGAAGACCATAGCCCTCGTGGGCCACATGCTCTCTTACATGCACCTATCGAGGGTGTAGTGGGAGCCGGCTTTGCTCCCACCTGGCAGGAGCAGGTTTTTTCTCTGCTCCCACCAAGTAGGCGTAATTTCTGTTTCCCTGCCCACAAGAATACGGGCAGAGAAAATAATTGTGTTTCCACCCTGCTGGAGCATTTTTGTAGTTCATGCCAGTGGGAGTATACAAGTCTTCCCTGTCTGTGCTCTCTCAGGCAGGGAAACCGTGTCCTGGGGTCGGGCTTTGCAAAACGGAACAATTGAGCTGGCGCCAGAGGATGAGGCCCGATGCCTATCTCCCCTTTTAAAATAGCAGCCCTGGTCAATGGGGTCTCAGGGCCTTCCGATGCTCAGGGAGGAGAGCCACATGCCCTCACCTGGTAAATGTGGGTTCCTGGGACCTTTTGAGACTTGGTGAGGGGGACCACACATCCTGCTCCACTTTAATTAAGCATCACCCGGGGATGGGGTTCTCGCGCTTCCGGGAGTCTCGGGTGGGGAGCCACATGCCACCTCCCCTACAAAAATGCCATGTACCACCCCTAGGTCGTGGTACACCAATGGGGGTGTTGTTTATTTTTTTATTGCAGATTTACGGTTCCACCGATAAGAAGACAGAGTCTGATAGAGGTCTGCACACTTTCCTAGGATCTCATAAAGGGCCAACCTATCAAGAGGGAAGAGGAGATTGCAGGGAGCCAGGAACCTCAAACCTACAATTTCAGAAGAAGAGAGTAGCGGCAACACGAAAAAAGGATGCCTCACTGAAAGAGAGTTCTATTAAGAAATGGAACATTGGCAGTAGCCATACTAGACAGTGTGATGCAAATAATAATTGCCCATTAGATGTCACTCTGAAGATACTTGCGTGGGTGTCTGAGTCTGCTTAATGTTGTGTCCTAGCAGACACAGGCAAGGGTTAAAGTTGTAAGCCTACACTGAACACCCACCCACCACTGATGTCACGACATCACGTGACACAGCTAATAAATAGGGCCGAGCGCTCGAGCTCGTGGCTCACTAACCATCTAACTAACTGGTGTCTGTGTCGCAATCTTTCCACCATGTGGGCCTAGGGCCCCACGACATTACATTGGCGACGAGGAGTGGTGGCTGTGTCCACGCGTGCCACAGCCATTTTCGTCGTGGGTGAAAGGGGGAGAATGCTGCCCGTGTGAAGGGCACCCCCTGGTGAGGCGGCGCCGGCCGCCGAGAGGCCAGAGGGGCGTGTGCTTTGCCCTGGGCCTAGCGTCGACGAAAAGGGGACCGGCCAGAGCCCACCTGCACCGGCCGCAACTGTGCCCCAAGCGGACCGATCGGAGCCCACCCGAGTCAGCCGCAGTAGCAGGGACCCCCATCAGAGTGGAGTGCTGGCCGGGCGGAGCCCACTCGCCACGGCCGCAAGAGGAAGAGAGGCCCGTAGGCCGGAGGTGAGCCCTGGGGCTGTGAATGACCCCGGGGGGGCCGCGCATGCCAGGAGCGACCCCCCTCTCATGACGGCAGATCCGCGGTGCCCACCCGCATGGCCATGGTGCCTTGTCACGTGCAATGCGGCCAACAATAAACTTTAAATACAGCAGCGCCAGCGGAGCCCACCCGTGGCCTGCCTGAGGCGATCCCCCTATGAACAATGATTTCAGCAAGGCCAGCGGAGCCCACCCACGGCCTGCCTGCAGCATCTCTCCCGCCGCCCTGCGTGTGTGAAGTGCCGCGGACGGGGAGAAGAAAGTGAAAGCAAGCGGGGCCGGACTGCAACGACGCCGGCCGCCTGTAGCGATTACGTGGCCAACAGGACTACTACCATACCATTCCCGTAGGTTTCGCTGTTTCCCTGGTCGACCAAATGCAAGGGTGTTCATCCTGAAAACTACATCTACCAGCATGCCTAGGGGTAGGAACTATGAGGCTTAGGGCGGAACTTATTAAAGCACCTCCTTCATGCTGACAAGGTGCTTGTCAATCAATCTGGTTTCTTCGAGGGATGGCGGATGGTGTTCCCCGCCGGATTTCAGCTTGAAGAATTGCAGCCTTTGTTGTTCGGGACCCTGTGCAGGAGATCCGTGTTCAGTCGAGACTTGTAGAAAGTACTTTCGCGGTTGGAGTGCGGGCTCGCCTCCTCCGCGTCTTGTCCCGTGTTCCTGTGTATCTTGTAGGAAAAGCCGCGGTGCAGTTTGTAAACGAGTTGCTTCGCGTTTAATCTGCAGGTAGCGGGTGAAGCGCGATGTTGCCCTGAACGTGTCTGATACTTAAGACGCGTTTCGAGTGAGATCGTTTGTAGTGCTCTGGTGAAGTAGTCTTGCTTCCATCTTTTGTATTGAACTCCATGGAATAGAGTATTCCTACACATCTTTAACTTAGTTCTTACAGGCTGAGGAACAGTTCGTGTACATTGCGTTGTGTTGCTAACAACGCCTGGTTTGTGGACAAGACGCCTGCCTGAGTATTACGTTAAAGTGACATCTGGAATTCTTCACGTTTCTTTTGCTTGAATAAGTCACGTACTGAGTATAAGCCATCAGAGGAAACCTTTGGATTGGACAATATTATTTAAGTTTCAGATTATTTGTTTTGAGCAGAAAAGGGAAAGAATTACCTTGAGTAGCTGTACTAACTCTGGTAAGGCGAGTCAATAATATCTTGCATTTAGCTGTTAACATTTGGGGAAGAACAGGTGTTATAATTCTACATTATTGTCCCCTTCTGCAGAGTGGGAGTCCTTCTTGGTGTCTAGCAGTTCCTTTTGACCAGACCTTGAGGGAACCACAGAGACTTCAGCTCTTTTATTATTTTGTCCACGTCCCTTTTCCCCGGGGCACGAGTTCACTCAGAGGGTTTCAAGCTGCCTTTGTTGGGAATCGTGCCGGGGAGAAACTGGGAGGCATTTCTTCATGCATCGTCTCCGCTGGTCACAAGGTTGAGGTTAGTGGCATTTATTATTCTTGAGCTACTGCCAATTCTGACACCGCCGCTGCCTACCCCCGGGAGAAAGTGCGAGGAGCGAGGGCCGACCCTCGAAGGACATCAGGAGCAACCGTAGCCCACCCGCGTTGCTCGAGACACGACCAGGCATGGCCCCCAGCTTCCCTCTGCCCGCGCGCGAAGAGACTGAGGCTGCCGCGGGCAGGGAGCGGGAAAAGTCAACATAAACGCTGCCGCACTTTAATTGAGCCGGCGGGTGCTCACCCCGCACAGCGCAAAGAGGAACCAGCCCCCCCCTGCCCGAGCAAGGACTGTGAGGCTGGCGGGCAGGGAGGGCGTAGTGCACGGAAAAGTTGGCCGCCACCGGCACAAGAAAGATGCCACACCTCCGGGGGTCCCCCAGCAGAAGAAACAGATGCCTGCAAGCGGCCAAAGCCGCTGAAATGTGAAGGGGTCTGCAAATGCGGTGATGCAAGTGGACAAGCACACACGTGCAGCACCCTGCAGACCCCCCCCCCCCCTTCGCACCATAAGGACTGTGAGGCTGGTGTCCCACTGCCCCATGCTGGAATTAAAAGAAAAAACAAGGAAGTTGAGACTTACCTCTGCCCAGCAGTAACTTCTGACCCCTCCTCTCCTGCCCACTCCATAACAACAGCAGGTCCTACAAGCTGCAACGGTAAGAGAAAGGACAGGAAAGAAAGTCACCAAGAAGAGCCAAGCAGCTGCTGAAGGGAATTCAGCCCACACTGCCATCTAGTGGACTTTGGTGAGCAGTGCACCAAAAGAAGCCACAAGAAGAAAACAAGCACAAGACACAACAAGGGAAAGCCTACCGAGGTAAAGCAAGCCTGCAGCGACGCGAACGTAGATGGAGACCCATCACCACTGCAGAAGTGACGCCTGTGGCCACAGGTGCTCACCACAATCGCAGAAGCAGACAACCTCACGCTGGACGTCGAGGGAGAGTCAGAAACGTCTACTGCAAGCAGCAAGATCCCAAGGCAACCGATGGAAGAGCGCAAGTGTACCCCGGACGCGGACAGTACAGGACAGCGCCTGAAAGTAAGGAAGCCACACCCAAAGCACCAGAAGACGTGCGAGGCAAGTACCCAAGTGTGAAGAAGAAAAGTGCGATACGTACGTGGAAGAGCGACGACGCCAAAGAATCTAATGAACCGCAAGGAACAAAGCTACACTGAAGATGTATCACGACGGTACCAAGTGAAGCAAGAACTTGCCACTGCAATGCACACTGACTTGCAACGGAAGAGTAACGCAAAGTTACCCCGCAGCCAAAAGGAGGCGAAGCAACCAAGCTCGGTCAACGCCCCAAGAAGCTAAAGAGCCTCACCGGAAGCGAGCACGAGAAGTGCATCCACTGGAGAAGGTCCAAGGAGCGGTGAAGTTAACCCTGCGGAAAAAGCAGAGCACACGAAGAGCGCAGGAGAAACTGCGCCACGCAAAAGCACTGCAGCAGAAGCACATGGCGATCCCAATGATCGCGGATAGCAAGAAGACTCACGAAGAGCAAGCTGTCCACCCCATCTGGTAGCAAAGAAGAGCGCCCAAGAAGATATGGATGATCCGACAAGCCAGAGGGGCGCCCAAACAAAAAGCCGACCTGCCAAGAGGTTGCCGGAATGCTGACCAGCCATAAAGGCGCAGCGAAGAAATTCTGCCAAGTCAGGATGAATATGTCCTGCCAGAAGATGTCCGTGAACTGAGAGATCAGAAGACCTGGAGAGACGGACGCAACACCAACAATAACTATAAGTAATAGGAGGCAAGAGAGAAGATCGTAAAGACCGGTCCAGTCACCGAAGAAGGGAGAGAAGACAGTGTCCTAAAGACAGGACAAGACCAGACGGAAACAGGCGGAGTGCACGCTGCTTGAAGAAGCCTGGTCAGCAAGACAAAGGAAGAAAGGTAACCGCACCGTGTCGCGAAAAGGAGAAGGGAGAAGAGTGGCACAATGCCATGAAGAAAAGAACTGAAGTAAGAAGTCATGTGGCACGACGCCATCATCAACAACTTCTGGAAAAGGTGAAGAGAGGTGTAACAAGTCCACACACCTACAAGATGAAGAAGAGGTGACACACCACAACATCGTGTACAGTGACCCGCACGTCCAGGAGAACACTGATAGCAACAAGAACAGAACAGGCACCTATTCACAAGACCCTGACGACCCGTGGACGGTAGGAGAGCACAGGCCGGATCATTGGTAACACCCACCTTTGGAATTGAACGGAAGTCTGGAAGCGGAGGGAGCTCAGATGGCCTGAATAAGGAGAACTGACCATTCCACACCAGCCCGTGGAGATCCAAGGGGCAAAGGCCTCAGGGACACCGGTGGCAGATGGTCCCAACACGAGAGATGAGTCCATCGCCATCTAACCTGCACGTCCCAGGAAGATGAGGAACTTGTGCGCAAAGGCAAGAGTCAACAACTACCCTTCAGGTGGAGCTACGGACTTTGTGTGTACCCCCATCGTCTCCTCCATTCACACGCAGACTGTGGAGCTGGAGCAACGCTGTGGAATAATACCCGGCCTAGTGGAAACCTGGTGAAAAGGGCCTCCGGGACATCTCGTGGCAGGAGAACACCCGCGAGAGGGGCGTCCTAGTGAGAAGAATGTCCTTCGAACACTCCATCCTTTGTAAAGTAAAGCCAAGCTGCCTACAGTGAAGAAACCGACGGACCAGCTGAAGACAACATCAACCAAGTCTAACATCTGGTCATCCTGTTTGACGTCATCCTCAAAAGCAAGATCTCAGTGGACTGACCAACACACGTCCACGGCGCAAGTAAAGAAGAGCACACCCACCGACAACCAGGACGTCAAGCCAAGAAGAAATAAAATTTCAGCAACAATTTCCACCGTCGTCATCAAGCAAGCAGCTGAAGAGACTAAATGTAAATTTGTAATTAGTGTATATTTATGTACTTCCTCCCACAGATTCGGACTTTTATCTTTCCTTAATTTTTATTAAATTTTGGGAGGAATGTTGTGTCCTAGCAGACACAGGCAAGGGTTAAAGTTGTAAACCTACACTGAACACCCACCCACCACGGATTGGTGTCACTACAACGCGGTTTTTTACAACGCATTCTGTTACATCGGAATTTTTACAACGCAGGATCCATTACATCGGATGCCATTACAACGCATGGCATTACATAGCAGATGCTATTACAACGCATGGCATTACATCGTAAGTATAGGTAAGTATACCTTTTTAAAAAAAATGTAATTAAGTTAATTTAATTAATTTAATTTAATTAATTTAATTAAAATACATTTTAAAATAGTAATTAATTTAATTTAATAGATTTAAATCTATTTATTTAATTTAATTTTAATAAAAATTGTAATTAATTTTAATTAATTAATATAATGAAATTAATTTAATTTAAATATTTTTAAAATTGTAATTAAATTACATTAATTAAAATAATTTATTTAATTTAATTAATTTAATTAAAAAATGTAATTAATATAATATAATTAATTTATTTTAATAAATATATTTTAATTAATTTATAAATGGTAAATATAATTTAATTAGCCCTAAGCACAAACCCAACCCTGAACCCTAAAACACCCCTGTACCCCAAAACCCAAACCCTGCCCTGAAACCTAAAAACACCCCTGTACCCCAAAACCCAAACCCTACCCTGAAACCTAAAACACCCCTGTACCCCAAAACCCAAACCCTACCCTGAAACCTAAAAACACCCCTGTACCCCAAAACCCAAACCCTACCCTGAAACCTAAAAACACCCCTGTACCCCAAAACCCAAACCCTGCCCTGAAACCTAAAAACACCCCTGTACCCCCAAACCCAAACCCTGCCCTGAAACCTAAAAACACCCCTGTACCCCAAAACCCAAACCCTGCCCTGAAACCTAAAAACACCCCTGTACCCCAAAACCCAAACCCTACCCTGAAACCTAAAAACACCCCTGTACCCCAAACCCTGCCCTGAAACCTAAAAACACCCCTGTACCCCAAAACCCAAACCCTACCCTGAAACCTAAAAACACCCCTGTACCCCAAAACCCAAACCCTACCCTGAAACCTAAAAACACCCCTGTACACCTGTACTTATTTTATAAATTACTTTAATTAATATAATAAATAATAAATTAATAATATTAAAAAACATAAATAAATATATTTAATTATAATTAATATTAATAAAATTAAAAAAAAAAAAATACTTACCTATACTTACGATGTAATGTCATGCGTTGTAATAGCATCTGCTATGTAATGCCATGCGTTGTAATGGCATCCGATGTAATGGATCCTGCGTTGCAAAAGTTCCGTTGTAAAAGACTCCCGTTGTAATATTTGCTATGTAACGGTGCATCACCCCCACCACTGATGTCACGACATCACGTGACACAGCTAATAAATAGGGCCGAGCGCTCGAGCTCGTGGCTCACTAACCATCAAACTAACTGGTGTCTGTGTCGCAATCTTTCCACCATGTGGGCCTAGGGCCCCACGACATTACACTTATGAATCTGTATAGTCTGGTTCTCACAGACCTTGTCTGCCAGAGGTAAGGGCATCCCCTTCCAGTAGCCACATTTCTGGTTACATCAAAAAAGTACATAGCAGTTGGTGCCTTTCAGAAGGAGCCCCAAGGAGGTAAAAGCCAGTGAAGCAAAACACCTCCTGAATTCTGGTAGAGCTGGCTTCAGTGCGGCCTCTTGACTTGCAGTAGGTGTGGAGTGCTAGGTCAGTATAGGACAACAGACTAGGCCTGAGAGACCAGAGTCCAGGAAGGAACGGCAGGCTGGTGGAGTGAGGGAGTTGAAGTGAGGGAGCTGGAAGACCATGGCAGGGTTAAAGAACAACAGCAACACAGCGGTACAATACTCGAAGCATTGCAACGCAAGGAGTGGTAAGGTTCCTCCCCTTCAATAGGCTGGAGACAAGAAGTGAAGGTAAGTCCCTTCCATATATGCTTTGGAAACGTCTATGTAAACAAATAGCGGCAGCCATCTTGAATTGGGGAAATTATTATCTTCCCAAAACTCTTACTAGGGGAATCCTGGGAGGAAAGGCCAAAATGAGACAAAGGCAGACATCGCTTTCCCCAAGGAGAGGAGCGACATGGGAGAGAACTGCACTGGTAGGCCAGCCCTCGAGTAATAAGTTAGGGAGAGGAGTTGGCCTAACGGCTAGGGCGCTCGACCTCGGACCTGGGGATCTGGGTTCGAGTCTCGGTAACGACGCCAAAACCTCCTGTGATTCTGGGCAAATCACTTAATCTCCCTGTGCCTAAAAAAAAAAAAATGAAAGTGTGTGTCCTCATGTAAAACGTAACTTGTGCTATTTAAAGCGCCCTGATACCTGATTCGGTTCGGGTCTAGTTCGCGCTATATAAAACTCTACAAAAAAAAAGTAAGTGATACAAATGTACCCGATGGCCCACCGGTGCTTCTGCAGGGTGCCCTTGCAAAGAGGAAAAAAAAGCAGTGCATCCCACCTGCCTAAGACCAAATATGTGGAGGGTGTCATATGGGATGGTGGCTGCTGTAACAATAGCAGCACAACAGTATGCACCCCTCCCAAAGCTCCTCGCTTGGCCAGAAATTGTCTAAAAATCCATTGATGGAGCATAAACTGAGGAGGTATCTTCCAAAGACGTTTCGATAGGTGGATAGCTCTTCTAATGAATCAGAAATTTTTCGAAAGATCAGGGAATCACAAATTTCTTGCACTTCAACATTGTTTGCCAAAATGGGTTAAGGCAGAGAAGGTTTCATTTGGGAAGAGTAAAACAAAGGATGAATCGTCCACAAAATTGGGCCCTCCCTTGCCACATAATTCCAGTGAAGGAAAAGGAATCACGCCTGGATTTTTAGAAAAATGTGACTCTTGAACCCCCAAATTCCTTACAGAAATTACAAGCTTTAAATGGTTTCTTGAATTTTGGCAGGACATATTCGCCACATTATGCAAAAGTTGAACATTCTCTAGCAATTAATTACACCATTTGCTAGAGAGGAGTGGAATCAGGAGAATATTCAGATACTGTTAAATTTACAGAGAGACATGATAACCACAGCATTTTTATTAACAAGAGATAACACTTTTAACCTAGTGATCAGAATATTACTTGTCAATCATAGCATTTATATATATATATATAGTATATATATACTATATATATACATATATATATATATATATATATATATATCTGCGCAAACTCCAAAAACAGCCACTACTGGTTCCCTTAAACATCGGAACCCTCCGGGCAATAAGGAGACGGACCACAAACTGGATACACAGCTGTTTAATGTGCAGGGGGTTGAAAATAGCGAGGGCAAGACGCGTTTCGGGCTGCCAAAGCCCTTGTTCACATGTATATATATATATATTCGACACAAGGTGCTCTCAAGAAGGGCGTGAACAAGACAGCTTGCCTGTCGAAATGCGTAACCGAGCTGATTAAACCTATTTGTTTTACTTTCCGAGTGTGCGTCCTTCTTCAGAGAACCTTGTGTGGATTATATAATTCGCCAGGAGGCCTGTCCAGCATGACACACCACCTGTCTACGGGCCACGACTCCAGCAACAAAGGTTGTTCTGTGGAGTAATATATAAATGTATATATATATATATATATATTGCAGCTCAAAAAGCACCAAAGCGCCGCACTCCCAGACGGGTGCTTCCGTTGCGAGGGTGCACTCGCAAATCCAATTCTGCTCCACCTCCCAATAGCGAAATCTCCCGCTGGAAGAAAGGAAGCACTCTCGGAGGTACGTATATCTAAATTTTATTTTTATTTACCACAGCAAACTGATGCGTTTCGATCGGAACCTTTCTCTAAGTTTACCGAACCGGCAGAGGCGTCTACATTTAAAGCATCCGGGTCATAAAAATCAACATAGGACACGCCTACGGGGAAAGGAAAGGAGCATGAGCGCCATATTGGAGTGTCTGAATACCAATAGTCACTAACTCTACTTGCACATCATAATTGCGCCCTAGATGGGCAGTTCAATCAAACAAGGCCTAATTCATATATTGATAAACACAAGTTTCCTGCGCCCCTTCTAAACAGGTAATATAGTTAAAGCACAAATGTACAATAGACTGAAAATTCACGTGCATTTTCCATATCCCCACAAAAATCATTAAAGTATAAATACTAATGATGCAATCAGGCCCTGAATGGGCTAATAAACTAATGATTCAGCCATTGAACCAAGGAGGACCCTCACTCCATACAATAAAATAAATCAAAACAAAAACAAAAACAACAGCCACAAAACCTTACATCATAATCAATAGCATATGCAGCAAGAAGAAAGTCTAACCAAGGAATGCTCCAATACCTGAAGCTAAATAATTCCATCAAGTTCATATGTCTAAATTCATACATAATGAATGTAGGATAAAACCAAAATAGTCGTAGATAATGTGTAGCAAAAGCAGAATAAAAGTAGAGACAGAACAGAACAACAATCCCAATCATCATCTAAAGTACCTGCAGGAATACCAGGTCGAATACACATACCGCTTCAAATTCATGATCGACATGTGGTACTTATAAAATACATATATACAGGTAAACTGATGGACTCTACTCCCCCAAATGAGATGACAGTTCTTCATGTATATTCATGCCCAGTGGCATTTTGGTTTGCAGATCAATTATGTACCTGGACTCGTGTCTACGGAGTCGGACAAGCCTGTCCCCTCCTCTCGGATTCAGTGGTACATGGTCCATGCCAAAGAAGCTTAACTGATCCCTGTCATGCTAAGGTGCTTGATCGAAGTGGCGCGCCACTGGGTACGCCTCATCGAAGTTGGCAATCGCACGCATGTGCTCTAAAACTCGCATTTTCAGTGGATTAACTGTGCTGCCGATATACCGCAGCCCGCAAGGGCATGTAAGGCAGTAGATGCAGTAAGGAGTAGAGCAAGTTATAAATTTGTTGATCCTGCGTTGTATACCAGTATTAGGGCTAGTGTAAGATCGTACTCTCTTGCTAAACTTGCACGCCTTGCATTTCCCACAAGGGGAAAAACCACAGATTTCACCAAAGGCGTTGGTCTTTGGGGACTCAATCAAATGACTCTGCACCAGATCATTCTTGATGGAACGTGCCTTCCGATACGTGATCTGGGGATTGGCTGGTAAATCATCCTTGAGTAGGTGATCTGTCTGTAAGATATGCCAACTTTTCTTGAAGGTTTTATTCAAAAAAGCGGCATCCTGGGAGAAGGTGGTTATAAGCCTAAATTTACCCCCACTCCTAACTGATGTTTTCTTGCTTTTGCTTTTAAACAGATCTTCTCTGTGGGTCGATTTGGCTCTTTTATAGGCATCATTGAGGAGTTCCCCCCCCCATACCCTCTCGACTTGAATCGTTCAATGCATTGATTGGCTGCCATTTGGAATTCCTTGTCATCCGTACAGTTACGCCTTATCCTGAGTAATTCCCCATAGGGGATACTCTTCACAAGGCTGACAGGGTGACTGCTGGTGGCCCTCAGAATACTGTTACCCGCTGTGGGTTTACGGAAGAGTTTACTTTTAAGTGTTCCTCCCTCTACATAGATCGTTACATCGAGGTAATTAACAGTGGTTTGGCTCACCTCGCCTGAGAATTCCAGATTCACACTGTTCTCATTCAGTATTCCCATGTACTGTTTAGCACTCTCAGTTGTACCGTTCCAGACAATAAATAAATCGTCTATGAAACGATACCAGCTGATCAAATTGCGGGTCCATGATGCATTATCTGCCCCCCAGGCCACCTGCTCCTCCCACCAGCCTACGAACAAGTTTGCATAGCTGGGGGCAAAGCAGGTGCCCATCGCAGTCCCTGACAACTGACGAAACAGTTCTGTTTGGAAAAGGGAAATGTTATTTGTTAGGCAGACTTGGACAAATTCCATCAACATTTGACTATGCCTCATACATTTCATAGGTCTCTGGTCTAGATAATACTTCATGGCCAACAGACCATCACCATGATCAATAGCGGTGTAGAGGCTGGTGATGTCCAACACCATCAAGTTATAGCCTTCCTTCCACTCGATCTTACTCAGTTTTTCTAGAAAATCCGTTGTGTCACGGATATGTGACTTCAAAGTCAGAACAAAAGGTAACAAAAAGTGATCCACAAACATAGATAAATGTTCTGTGAGACTCCCCTGTGACGCAACAATTGGTCTCCCTGGGGGTGCAGTGGGGTTCTTATGCACCTTGGGGATATGATAAAATGTAGGCATGATGGGGTTAAGGCGTCTCAGAAACATATATTCATCCATTTCAAGAAGGCCTTCGTTATGCCATTTTGTGATAAGCGCATGATAGTCATTGATACTTTTCTGGTATTCTCTCTCTGTGATCTTCAGGTACGTAGATTTGCAGCCCAGTTGTGTAGCTGCCTCTTTGTTATAATTCTCCTTAGTTTGTAGCACGATATTCCCGCCTTTATCCGCAGGTTTATACACTGTGTTTTTGTCTTTACACAAGGATTTAAGGGCCAGGTTCTGTGCATTTGAGAAATTACCATCCTGATCTTTTTTTATGAAATGTTGTTTCTTACGAAATGCCTTCAAGTCCTTTATGACGGCATCGGAAAACACATCAATGGCATCATATACCAATTGAGGGTTAAAGGTGGAAACAGGTTTAAACGGGGTGGTTTCTCCTTCTTGTACCACTCCTGTAATAGAAACTTGTTGTGACCCACTCAAAGCAGTGTGGTTCTCCGTCTCACTCCCATCATACAGGGCCTCCAGTGCCATAATCGCACCAAGGTCTCTGATCATGAGGCTGTCGGTATCCAAAGGTCTCCTTGTTTTTCTCTTTTGTATCGTGGATTGCACCTTCGTCTTAAAGAACTTGTGCAATTTTAGCTTGCTAGTGAACTTATAGAGGTCGATCCGGGTCTGTGCAAATTCCATATGTCTACGCGGGCAGAAGTTCAAACCCAACTTCAAGACTGATTCCTCAGTCTCAGACAAAGTTTTGTTAGTCAGGTTTACAATGGTGTGACTCTCTTCCTCCGTCACTTCCGTTTGTTGAACCCCCTCCTGCTGCGTGTTACCGGCGGTGAGGTTGATCTTTTTGCGCCCCCTCTGCCCTCGCCTTGTTTTCCTCCTGCTCCTCTTTCCGGGGGTTTGCCCGCCCCCCCGCTTCGCCAAGACTGGCGGATCAACTTGAACTCCTCGTGAAAAGGAGTACGGACACGCCCTGATCGTAGGCGTCCCGCAGTGTCCTCTTCTGAGGATTCATTCTCTGCCGCTGAGGACTCCGAGGTAACAGGTACCACAGGTTGTGATGTAGGGGCAGTTGACGTCTTCTTCAATAGCTCCTTGCGGGGTGCATCATGCTTTTTTGCAAATGTTAACACCCTACCCAAAGCATAATACTCCTCGTCTCTATCGAATCTGCTTTCCTTCCGCAGCTTGATTTTTTCTTCATACGCTTTTAGTCGTATTTTCATCTGTTCCTTGAGTTCTGTAACTTTGTCTTGATCCTCTTCCTTGGATAGTTCATTCTCCAATACTTTAATATCTTCAAGCGCCTTGTCTCTATCGCTCCATGCGAACTTAACTAGCAGTCTTAGGCTTCCCTTGCAGCCTCCGCCGTGTGCTCTGCCCATGCATCTAAAAGCAATGGGTCCGGAGACTCATATGCAGGTACTGTGTAGATCCTAAGGCCCCGCGGGACCCTGTTCACATCAATGTAGCTCTGCAGTGATGTGCCCTCCCACCATTTTCTTATTTCTCGCTCGCACAGCAGTTCGAGCGCTTTGCATTTGGTGGTCACGTTATCACTGCTCGGACTGCCGCTTGCATTTTGTGTGGACTTGCGCTTGTCCTTTTTGTCCTTGCCTTTAAACATATTACTTGCCGCCTCATGCCGCTCCGACTCACAAAACATATTCAAGCTGTGTGGGACTTTAATTTGTGTCCCCGCCTCCTCGCCTTGTGTACAGAGTTCGGGATAGAATCAATGCGTATATATATATCTTCACAACAACTCGACAGGTTCCACCAAGACTTCCACAGCACAGAGATTTTATTTATTTATTTATTTAAAGAGTTTTGTATAGCGCGAACAAGACCCATGGGTATCAGAGCGCTTTACATATCATGAAGTAGTAAGGAGACACATTTTGTACGAAAGAGTTAAACAAAAAGATATGACATAAAAAAAAACAGTAAACACAATATCTACAGATTTATTTTTTAAGTGTTCTTTCCGTGGCATGAGGTAGATAAGGTTCGATAATGACCTACTCCGCTGTTGTGCTTTATCACTTCTTTTGAGTGAGTGTCTTGGCTTTAACTCTGCCGCTGTGTTAAAGAGGATCCAACTAGAGCTATGGTAGGAATTTGCTCATAGAAATATTTTCGTTTCCCTCTTAAAAGTTGCTGTGTTTGTTATCTTTCTAATGTTTGGTGGAAGAGAGTTCCAGATTCTAGGGGCTGCTCCAGAGAACGCTCTATCATAAGTTCTCTTCTTCCGGAAAATGGGTGGTCTCTGTACCAGCTCCTTGGCACTCCTAGCAGGTCTATTTCCTCCAGATAGTACTATTTTCTGGGCAAGATATCTTGGAGTGTTGTAGTGAAGTGCTTTGTGGGTGATACATGCCATTTTTAGCTGAATTTTGGCTTTGTACGGTAGCCAGTTTAATGCTTTTAGGTGTGGAGAGATATGGTCGAACTTCCTTGTGCTGGTTATAAGTCTTGATACTGCGTTGAGGCATGCTTTTAGTGGTGCTGTGGAGATTTATGATATGCCTGCTAAAGTAGTGCACCCATATTCAACCCTTGGGATGACCAAAGATTGGGCTGCTAGCTTGAGATCTGCTTCAGTTGAAAGCGGGCACTTTTTGCCATTGCCTTGATATGTTCTTTCATATCCAGGTTCTCATCAAGTGTTATTCCAAGTGATTTAGCTGAGTTGACCTAGATAGGTGTGCAGTTAAGTGCCGTGATCATTCTGGCCCATTCCTTAACTTCTGTGTGTTTATTTGAAGGTGAAATTAGAAGGAATTCTGTTTTTTGAGCATTTAGTTTTAGGTGATTGATTGTTAGCCATTTTAATGTCATTTCTAAGGCCTCATTCATTGACCTGATGTCTTCCAAAGATGAGATCTTGAGGTATATCTGCGTGTCGTCCGCGTACATGTGAAAGGAAATTTTGAAGTTTCGAAGAATTACTGTGAGCGGTTCGATATATAGGTTGAACAGTGATGGAGATAGTGTGGATCCTTGAGGAACTCCAATCATGTTAGGACATGATGTTGAAAGCGATTGATTGACTAAAAAGCTTTGTGTTCTATCCTGAAGGAAGGATTCAAACCATTTCAGTACTGTACCAGATATTCCCATCCTGTCCTGGAGCCTGTTTAGTAATTTTACACGATTCACCGTGTGGAATGCAGCTGATAGGTCTAGGAGGATGAGTAGACATGATCTATTTTGGTCTAAGGCTTGTAACGCATCATCGACTATATGTAAAATCGCCGTTTCTGTGCTATGTCCTGTTCTGAAACCCGACTGGCATTCATCCAAAAGAGAGAAATTGTCTATGTGTTGGCTGAGTTGACTTTGCACACATTTCTCTATTAGTTTGGCGAGTACCGGAATGTTGGTTACCGGGCGAAAGTTATTCGGATCGGCTGGGTCCGCCGTCGATTTTTTGATAATGGGGACTACTTGACCTGTTTTTAGGCATCCTGGGAGAATCCCTTGTGATAGAGAGGCGTTAATAATTTTTGTCCATAAGGGAATCACGGCCTGGTTGATTTCTTTCATGCATTTTGACGGGAGTGGATCACTATAGTGGTTATTAGGTCTGATTTCTCATAGCGTTTTGGCAATGTTGTTCTGGTCTAATTGCCTTGTTTTTTGCCCCACTCTCCTTAATTAAGGCTTTGGTAACACTTGTTGTAAGTGTTTGGCTTTCTAGGTTATCCGCTGCCCTCTTGAGCTCACTTTCCAACGTGTTGGCTTTATCTATGAAGAAGGAAGAGAAAACTTTGCACTCTAGTTGTGTTTTTGTGAATTCTTGAGTCATTTTGGCTGCCTTGTTGGATTGTTGTTCTAGTATTTCGAATAATTTACGCGGTCTGTTTTTGGCGGAATCCAAATCTGATCTGATAAATTCCTTTTTGGAGTTGAGGATCTTTTTGTTATACTCTTTCCTGGTTTCTCTTAGAGATTTCAGTACGGGAGAAGAAGGGTATTGTCTCCATTTTCTTTCCGCCATTCTCAGTTTACGTCTTTCCTCATTAAGTGTCACATTGAACGAAGGATTTTTAATCTCTGTAATTCTTTTCTGTTTAAGAGGCATTGTGGAGTTAACTATATCCGTTATAGAAGTATAGTAGTGGTCCGTTAGATCATTTACGTTCTGTATGTTCTTTGGTGGGTGTAGGTCCTTTTCACAGCTTTCTAATAGTAGTTGAAGGTTCGAATCTTTAGTGTCCCTCACCCACTTTTTCATTCTATTCGGTTGAGTGTGTTTGTTCTCTTCCCAAGTGGGAATCGTGAATGTTATGACATGGTGGTCTTACCAGTCGCATGGCTCTATTGCTATACCTGAAATGTTCTCGTTTTTTGAAATTATCCAGTCCAACATAGCTCCTTTCTAATGAGTTGGCTGTGTACATTATTGTGAAAGATTGAGCTCAACTAGGAAATCTTTAAAGGCATTTATTTGTTTGTCATTGACGTTGTTCCAGTGTAGATTAAGGTCCCCTAAGAATATATTGTTTACGTCGGTGTTATGATTTGCTGTGATGATCTCCTTTAATTGTTCTATGAATGGCATATTGTTACCAGTTGGGTGGTAAAGTGCATGCAGGTTGCATGTTTGGTTGTTGTCCGACCTTATATTGAGACCTAGATATTCACACTCTTTAAGCGGTTCTGACTGTATTTGGCCGATTTCTATATCCGATCGATGTATGCAGGCTAGGCCACCCCCTTTCTTTTCTCGTCTATCCAGTCTCACAATGTTGTATTGAGGGGGCACTAGTAGATCCACGACTGGTGATGATGATTCTGATAGCCATGTTTCAGTGAGGATTGTCACGTCAATTTCTTGGCTAATGATGAGGTCGGCTATGTCTGAAGCATGTTTAGCTGCGGATCTGCAGGTGATCAAAAGGTATTTCAATGATTTTTCTGTGCAGTTTGAGGTCAGGATTTGCGGTTCTGCGATAATCTGAACTTGTTGTAAATTATTAAGGTTGGGTTTCCTGTCATTCAGTCTAGACATTCTATTGACATTGATCGGGACTGTTCTGATTTCCTCTCCTCTACTGCGCTCCGACATCTCATAGTCCTGTAGTAAGGATAAGGTTTCTTCTTCCGTTAAGTCCTTAGGTGTTCTGTCCGGTCTATTATGTCTATTTGATAATGGCATTGCCATCTCATAGCTTTTTCTTTGAGAGTAATGTATTAGCTCTATGATGTGCTCTATTTTTTTGTGGGTGTTTTCTGTATTTTCATGGAGTTTTTCTATCTCTTGCAATGAGCTTCGAATGTCTTGCGACATGATGTTCATTTTTGTTCGCAGATCTTCAAATTCTCTCATGGTTTGAGGAGATGTGTTTGTTATGTTGCCTCGTTTGTTGCGTGATTCACCATTTGTTTTCCCTTTTTTTAGATCCGTTCTTTTCATCAAGAATCTTGTTTTTTTTAAATTATTAGTTTTGTTGGATGCTCCAACCTTATTTTGTGTACTCACTCTCCTGTTTGGGTGAGATACCTTTCTCGTGGTACGAGGTGTTCTTTGTGAAATTCTTAGTGCTGGAGTAGAATGGGGTATCACTATGTTGGGGTTTTCTATATCTGTGCTTTCCCGAGTTTCATGGAGCGGCCTAGTCGACGGAGATGCTCCTTGAATGAGGCGAGATGTTGCATCTTCCTTCTGATCTTCTTTGTTGTTTTCCATATATTGCGAGGCAGTTACTGTCCTCTCTGCTTCATTTCTGGGCGTTGTGCTTCTTATTGGGCTTGAGTCTGTTACTTGCATAGACTGTTGTGTATTTTGCGATTCTCTGATTATTATGTGATCTGTAAACGTAATGTTCCTGGTGTCCGGTGTGCCTTCTTGTAGAGTTATGTGTTGTTCCGTTATTGTGTTCTCCGTGTACCCTTTTAAAGTAGGGAATATGTTGTAAAATGTTTCTAATTCGGAGTTGGAGGCTTGTATTAGCACTATACCGTTCTTGTACATAGTTATGCGAAGGTCAGCTCTGCATCTTGGGGCTGACTTTGTCATGATTTTTGTGCCATGTGGAATATTGGTAATGGATATTACGTTTAGTAAATTAGTAATGACATATCGCCATTTTGCTGTTTTTCTTGTAAAGAATATCAAGTCATTCACTTTTGTGTATCTAACTATGCTGGACGTGGGGTCAGAAATCAGCGTGTCTGGGTTTCTCCTCAGTAGGTTATGTTTGAATTTTTTTGCTGCATTTTTGGAAATTTTGGTAGGATATCTTATGATGTGTGAGTTAATGCTTACTGGTTCTAGGCAATTGGCCGCCATGGTAATTGATTGGTCGCGTGAGTTATACATATAATGTTGTATTATAATGACCGAGTTGAAAAGTTCCAGTAACCTTTAGGATAGGCCAGATTTTTCTTTACTTTTGGAAATCTGTTTAATCTGTGTAATTTATCAGTATTTTATTACAATAAAAATCGTAATATTTTGAGGAGTATTTCAAGAATGTTTCAATATGGCCGCCATGTTTTTCAGCCTTTGCTGTGATCTGCTTTCCTTTCTCTATCTCTCTTGTTGCTTGGTCCTCTTTCCCTTGTTGATATCCGATGATTATGTAGTAGTCCTTAGTAGTCCTTTCTCAATCTTTCTTGTGTACTAGTCCTCTTTCCATTCCTACTACCCTGTGTTATTAACTGGTCTCTGATGTTCCTTTGAAGTCCTTTCTCAATCTTTCTTGTGAACTAGTCCTCTTTCCATTACCCCTACCCTGTGTTATTACTGGTTTCTAATGGTCATATGGTTGAACGTCCTCGGCGGCCGCCATTTTAAGGTCAGGCAAGCCGGGCCCAAGATTCCTCTGTTCTTTCCTACCAATAGATTCAGCACATCAAGTGGTTATTCTTTCTAATTGCATTCAATAGTTCAAAATGTAAAATTCTGGCACTCACTTTTAGTTGAGAGGGGACTCTGCTGTGGTCCACGCTGTGTACGCCCTATCCCCTCCTGCGGCACCCGACACAGTGCTTCTCCTTTAGTTTTGTTTTTCTGGAGGTCCCGACCACATATCTCAACCTCCTTTTCCCGGTGGATAAAATGCGCAGGCCACTATCGCCGACCTTCACTGCACTTCATTTGCACTTTCGCCGCCCTCATCAAAGGCCAAGGGAGGTGCTCTCTCAGCAGTTCAAGGGCAGTGCCGCAACTGAATCTCCGGCAGCGCTGCAACCGTAGGCAGCTCGCACGCACTCCTGGAGCTGCCTGCTCCTGGTACAGCCAGCTCGACCTCCGCACACACTCCAGGAGTTGCCGGCTCCTGGGACAGCCAGCTCAACCTCAGCCCCTTCCCAGAGTCAAAGGGCTGTGGATCCGCTGGACGCCGGACTCGCTTGGGGGCATCGACCGTCTCTTCAGAGACTTGGATCCCGATCTCCACTTTCCACGATCGTTCCGGCGATCATCCCGTCTACGCTTATCATCCGGGGCATTGGTTTCTCCGCCGTTGAATAGCCGCTTCCTGGTGTCTGTTTCTACTATCTTCTGGTTTTTCTGTCCGGCCGTGTCCTTATTTATGCAGATGTGCTGGTGCTAGAGACGAAGACGCGCTGGGTGAGTGCCGTAGGTTCTTCTTATCTTTCCTTTTCTTTCGATCCTTGCCTATATTGCTCTTCGTCCTTTCTTGTTTCCTTGATTGTTCTTTGTGGGTGGGTGGCAGGGTTATTTCAGGGATTAAAATCGTTTTTGGTATCCCGAACCACAGCAGTTTCCTCAAGGTATTTTTATTTTCATTTTTTCTCTACACCAAGTGCAAAACAAAAGGACAGTCAACGCGTTTCGGCTGATGCCTTTAACTGGACCATAGAGTCCCACCATCTAAACAGTCTATTTAAAGTGACTAGTGCAATTGATCCCTTGTTTGTTTTGCTTACAAAATAGACTAGACCGTTAACCCACTTACATGTGTCTATAACTTGTCAACAAATTGACTGCCATTTTCTAAAACATTTATCAGCACATTTTCACAATTTATGACAATGTTGACAGTATTCTCAGTAAAGTACTTTGTCACTTCAGGAGATCTTAAAGGGGTAGTTAAGCAAGCCTGTGACTTTTGATGGTTTTAAAAGTAGGTTTTAGAAATGGTTTTTAAAGGAGTTTTTTTAAGCGAAGGGCTGGATAAGAATTGGTAAACAATTTTTGTGATAAAACATTATGAAAAAATAGTAAAAGGTGGTAAAAAATGATAAAAGATACTGGGTTCACTGGGAATTTATACATGACTTGACATTCATCTGGTTACCCCAGGTTGAGTGTCAGGGTATGTCTAAGAGATACATATCAACAACAGGTGGAGAGAGTAATTCTTGTCTATGTAAGTACTTTATGTGTATGACCCAATCCCCAGTTCTTGCATTTACTCTAAGACAGACTAGAGATGGAGTATGATAAAATTCCAGGACTTATGTTGGATAGAGTTTGCCCCCATTAATTACTATTTTCATTATTTGTTAGGAGAAAGAAAAGTGCCAAGTGCTAGTGCAAAATACGCATCGAAAGGTCTTGAAGACATCCATCAGTAAAGTCACTTGATATTATATGGAGGATCAGGCAGCAAGAGTATTCTCAATTACAGTAGTAAAGTGCATATTTACATTTCAAAGGCCTATACTCCAAGGGTTTTTAACTATCGTTGGTTATCTTTCAAGACCAAATACATAAAGTGACTAATGCGTTGTGCAAATACATTGTGCAAAATCGCAAATTTCAAAAATAATCTATAATTCTAGAAGTAGCATGATTTCTTTAAGGTAAAGAACATTTTAATGAGGTTAGTTTGGGGCATTTATTCGATCACTATTTGATCACTTGCCTGATTCAAATACAGTCCCGGATCATCTCTCTACCCATTCAACAAATCAGGGATAATAGTTCTCTTCCATATTCCCAGTTTTGCCAGTTCTAAGGCCCTTATTGCTTGTTTCCTCCTTCGCTAATTATTAAAAACCATATTTGCCTCATGTCCAATAGTTCAGTTGGGTACCATAACGGAAAAGTGTTTTACTTCTTTTATTTCTTCTCCACTCCTTTTTCTCAGCATCTATTTTCTTAGTTGATTCTCAACAATTCACAGTGATTAACATTATGTTACTATTAAAGATGTACGTGCAGCTCAGCATCTAGATTATGGCCAAATGGTTTTTCAGTCCCTAGGGCCAAAATTAACTTGTACTCTGCTCTTCTGAGTTCCAGAGTTTCATCCCCCCTCTTTCATTTTGTTTTATCATTTTGGCTCCAAAATATTTCAGTCCTTGAGCATTTCCTTGCTGTTTTTCGGAAAAATGGTTGGCCATTGGATATGCCAGATCTTTATTTTTTATTGCCCGGAGATGCTGCAGGATCCATAATTTTAATTTGCTGATGGTACTCCCAACGTAGAGTTGTTTGCAAGTACGTTCTAGGACATATACAACATACTTGGATTCATAAGTAATGTGTGCAGTGATCCATTCCTTTTTTCCATTGGATAGTACGTAAGATTGTGTATTTATTCCATACTCAAAGGCCTTGCATTTGGAACATTTCCAAAATCCAGGAGTTGTTAACCAAGTTCCTTTTTCTTTCATCGGTGTTGTCAGATGACTTTGTGTTAGGATGTTGCCTAGTGACGCAGTCTTCCGATATGTTATCTTGGGAGTTGGTGATAGCTTCCTTTTTAGTGACTCATCAAGCAATAGTATGTGCCAATGCTTTTTCAGTATGTTCCTTAAACATTTGTTTTCCACATTAAAACCCAGAATGATTCAAGTTGTGTCATCATCTTCCAAATCTGCTTGTTCATCCAATAATCTTGATCTTGTTTTCTCCATTACTTTCTTCTTGGCATCTTCAATTACGTTCAAGGGATAGCCTCTTGCCAAGAATCTAATGCCTGTGTCTTCTAGATTTTTTTCTATGTCGCCGGTTTCCGAGCAGTTCCTCTTGATGCAGAGCATTTCTCTATACGGAATAGTCCACTTCAGATGTTGGGGGTGTCTGCTATTTGCATGGAGGACATTGTTGGTGGTGGTCGGTTTCCTGTGTATTCTAGAACAGGGCATCTGATTTTGAACAAACACTTCTACATCCAAATAAGTTACTTGTGTCTTGCTCCAACTGGATGTAAAAGATAAGTTGTAATCATTTTAGTCCAAGCTCTGGATGAATTCTTCAAGTGTTGTCAAGTCTCCTTCCCATATCACGAATAAATCTTCGATATATCTCTTCCACAATTTGATGTTCAACTTGCTGTCGCGTCTCCATCTGGGCCAATCTCATTTCCCCGCAATAATCCAATTTGGAAATTTCTGTGTCTTCGTCCGCCGAGCTCAGGTCAGAACTGTCGTACATGCCCTGGGCATCATATCTAATACATTTATCCATGGCTGCTCTATTTCACAGGGAATCATATTTTCTGGTGAACGTATAAATACATCCATTAGCATAATCCATATGGTCGTGATTGAATTTACTGGCCTTCCTTTTTTCCACATCAATCTCATGTTTGGTTAACTTTTTCTCCATAGCCTCCATCAGTTCTTTCTTCTCGTTGTTATTTGGTAATTTATCCAATTCCTCCTCCGGCTATTAATTTTCTCTAGAATACCTTCCAGTTTTCTTTCAGCATGTAAAATAAGCGTCTTCATCAATCTCAGAGAACATTCATTTGTATCCATCTGCCATTGATTACATTAAATCCATGTCGAGATTATTAAGTGTGGGCATAATTAAGATGCATAGTCCTCAAGGCGCCCTCTTGAACGCTATGGGCCAGATGTAGGAATCCTAATACCGGTCAGTAATGGACGAAATTACCAAATTTTGGCCGTTACCGACCGGTATTAGGCTTTTGGGATGTAGGGGCCTAATTTAAGGATTCGGTAATTTACCAAATCAGTAAATTACCGAATTCTTAAATACCGATTCGGTAAATTACTGAATCCTTAATGTAGGAAGCACTCAAGTGAGTGCTTTTCACTTGTAAGTATTTGTTATTTACCACCAACTACAAGTTGGTGGTAAATAACAAAAACCGTTAAAAAAGCAATTTTGTGCTTTTTTTAACAGTGCCATGTGGCAGACATACATGTCCTTAGGGCATGTATGTGTACTACATGTGCACACATGCACTATACAGGGGTGCAACAGGGTGTCAATGTGACACCCTGCCACCCTTGTAGGTCTACCCCCTATTACCGATTCGGTATTTACCGAATCGGTAATTCTCATTCATTCCTATGGGCCTCCAGGCAGGAATACCAAGACTTCCACAGCACAGAGAGAATCCACAGCACAGCAGTTTCCTCAAGGTATTTTTAATTTCATTTTTTCTCTACACCAAGTGCAAAACAATAGGACGGTTGACGCGTTTCGACTGATGCCTTCAACTGGACCATAGAGTCCCACCGTCTAAACAGTCTATTTAAAGTGACTAGTACAATTGATCCCTCGTTTGTTTCCCTTAAAAAATAGACTAGACCGTTAACCCACTTACATGTGTCTATAACTTGTCAACAAATTGACTGCCATTTTCTAAAAACATTTATCAGCACATTTTCACAATTTATGACAATGTTGGTGGTATTCTCAGTAAAGTACTTTGTCACTTCAGGAGATCTTAAAGAGATAGTTAAGCAAGCCTGTGGCTTTTGATGGTTTTAAAAGTGTTTTTTAATGGAGAGAGTGATATATATATATATATATATATACATACATGTTGTACAGACTATACTGACAGCTGTGCAAACTGCAGTCATTAAAGAACAGCCAACAGTTCTAGGAAAGAAAATAGTCATAGTAACACCAATGCCATCTTTGGAAGCTGCCACTAAGGCAAATATCCCAAATTCACGTCCATTACACATCCTTTGGATACAGTGGCCCCGACAGTCAGGCTAATACTGATATACAGTTTGAACATTATCCTTTAATGAAAGCACAGGAATTCCGATAGTATTCAGAAACAATTCCTGAGGTTCCATTTGCAAAACAGCTACACAGTTATGAAGTGTTTTTATACTGATGGGCCTGCACAACCTACAACATGTCTAAACAGCAGTACTCCGCAGCCTCAGCAGCATTGCAAGGAAAATTTGAGGCTTCTAACTTCAAAATTAGTTAACATACCTGTGAAGCCCTTAAGCAATTCTACTGCTGGGTCTGGTGGCTCAGTGGACTAATGTGGCTACTCAATGGGCCTGTGTTCAACCTCATAGTCACATGTTTTAACAGTAGTGGGTCTACTCATCCTTCTGAGGTCGATAAAATGAGTATAATTGCGCTTGGTAACATTTAAACATCTGTCATTCAGCACCAAGATACACTTCTGGGTGAGAGCGCGCTTTACAAATACACGATATGTCAATGCAGAATTAAATGCACTTCTTTTAGTTCTACGGATACAACATTAAAAGTATCTAAATTCCTCTTTTTGTGTTCAGGGATGCTATGTTGATTTAAACAATTGCGGAGCCAATGATTGCAAAGACTCTGGGAAAGATAAGGAAAGCTAAACATCTTTGTGCTGTGATAGTTGCTCTTCAATGACTGCTTCTCTTGATGGAAGTTCAGCACATGCTGGAGAACCAGATTGAAGGAGTTCATTCAAAAAGCAATTGTGCTGCAAAGTAGCTGTAATCCTGGTCCAACCCCAAAATTGACCCGGAGATACATTCAGCAGTCAAATAATCGCACAGCAAAAAAGCCCTGCCTCCAGGCTTTCCGAAGAAGTACAGCTCCTTCCTGGAACTCAGCTACAGTTAAACACTCATAAAATAGGGGAACATAAAATCCTGCATGAATCAGCCAGACTGAATTTAATAAAATACACTTAGAAAGTAATAAGTCCCACACATGGTGGGGTGTCTGCAATGCTACATATCCTATATGACTGTTACTGGGGTCAGTCAATGCCAAAACAAAGAAAAAATATGTGTTAGAGTGTGATGTTTGACAAAAAGCAAAACACTCTAAAATCATTAGACCCCTCCCGATTCCATTGGAGAAAGCTGTGCATCTTTTCAAAAGTAGGTACCTGGATCATTTTGGTAGAAAGGTAGAAATATATATGAGTAGCTGTGGAAAGGATACTGCTCTCTCCCCACTTCGACCAAGACATACGCAAGTTTACTACACATGTATCTCTGACAATGGTAAATTACTCTTACACACATCTGCAACACTTTGACTTGTACAACCAGCATGTATGCACACAAGAAAATGCAGATGTGTATTACACTATCTTCCCCAAATTGCTAACTAGAGTCTATAAGAAGACAAATGTAAATCACAGTGTTCTAACAAAAGACGCCGCAGGTGGATTATTTAACTTCCCAACCTGTCTTGCAGTACTAAGCATTCAGCACACCACCATCATTAACATTAACCGTAATTCCCAAACAATAAACGCCAACTTACATGGAAATATACTATTCCAACACATGCAATACCAATAAGATGTATAGGGCATGTGTTAATACGCAAGAACCACCACCCAAACTGTTCCCCATCCTAATGAACTTCACAGTTAGTGGGAAACAGGGCACATTTCTTAACAGAAATACACATAATGAGAGGAATTCCATAAATGATAAATAACTCTGCTGACTAATTAACTGAGTTTCATAATAACTTCCTAGTTGGACAAATGCCAGGCAGGTGAAGTTTCAACTTCCCATGACTTCAGGACAAGGTATACCTCTGAACAACATTGTCTCATTTCTGTCTCCAATGTCGTTGGAAATAGTCATACTTCTCTTTCTAAGTTAACCAGGAGTCCTTGGGTAGTTGTTTTTTCAGCATTTACAAACTTGTCATAATCACATATCAGCTTACTACCCTCCTTCATGACATCAAAGCCTACATGGCCGATGCCGCCACTGCGAATCCTGAGTCGCTAATGAGGCTCTCTCACAAGCAAGTTGCACTATGGGTAGGGTGACCAGGCATCCTGGATTTGCCCGGACAGCCCCGGGTTTTCACCAGCTGTCCCGGCAAATTTCGGCAATTTTGGTTAATATCCCTGTTTTAGAGGGGGTTGGCTGAAACCAGTGAGAGGCACTTATTGGGTGTTCTAACGCTGTGCTAATTAGCAGCTGTTAAAAGGAAGCAATTTAATTAACAGGTAGGAGGCTGGTTTTAAGAATTACATTGTATTTTTTTTCTTATGGCTTCTTCTGTGTTCCTAGCTCGATAAGAGTTGTCATTCTGCGCAGCACCATTGATGTAAAACTGTAGTCCTTCTTCTGTTCTTGCAAAATGTCCCGTTTTTTGGTTCTCAAGATCTGGTCACCCTAACTATGGGGCCCATTATGATCGCGGACGGACTTGAGTCTGTCCGCGATCACCGAGGAGGAGGGAACCTCCGCATGGGCATGCGGAGTTTCCTCCTGTCCAATTAGGATGTGACCGCCACCCTGGCGGTCACATCCTCTTATTTCTAACATTGCGGCGGGTGCGGCTTCAAGCTGCACCCGCCACAATGTTACAAATGCATACATTGCATTTGTATGCAGAAAGCGGCAGGCACCGCGCGGTGCCTGGCGATTTCTCCCCCATGTGCACCCCCCAACCCCCTTCACCCAGGGGGCCCGCTACGGGCCCCCAAGATGAAGATCCGCATGCTTTTCCTCTGCGGAGAAGCCGCCGCGGAAAAGCATGTTTTCTCAGCCATCCTAATATGTCTGGCGGTGTCTGAGAGACACCGCCACCATATTAGGCCTTTTCCGCCGCAGTTGTACACCAACCGCGGCGGAAAAGCGGCAGACTGAAACCAGGACCCACCAGCCATCCTAATGTGGCGGTGGGTCTTTTTTTTGGGTCCGCAGAGGATTTTCAACATCCTCCGGGCCGGCGGTGGCTTCCAGCATCCCGGAGGATGCGGAAAATCCTCCATCGTAATCAGCCCCAAAGTGCCCAAACACCGCACCTTATTTTCCCAGTGTAAATTAAATAACACCAAAGAGAAAAGTCCTCATTTACCTGGTGTTGCACACTGTTGAAGACATCCACTTATCACCTAGACCATTGTGCTGGCAGGAGTCCCACTATCACCTCTGGTCACGCCACGTTAGGCGCCATAAAATATGTAGAATTCACACAGGACCATCCCAAAAAATGTGCTACCATGTAAGAAGGTAAACTTGACTGAGAATTCATACTGCACGCTCATCACAACACATGTCCTTATATCACCTGCACTGTTGCCTGTATAACAGCCTGAAAACTCCATGGGTCATTTCAGAGTTATGCTTACAGTAAAGGAGATTTCCTTCTGTGCTTAGGGCCTTAGATCATAGGTACAGCAGGTTGGTCCTGCCGGGACACCATCCTCAGGCAATGGTCCCTATCATCTGGCTTCCATTGCACACCAAGATGCCAACATTTGATTACGTCAAACACGCTCAGCACTCCAGACACCACCTCAGGCATACACGGAATGGGAATACTCAGCCGCATCCCGTGCAGGTAAGAGCGGTGTGGCGGGGATTTCGACAGATGAGGACTAGGGAAAATTAAATAAATAAGTCATTTTCCCTCGTTGTCGAAATCCCACCCCACTCGGCCCCAGTTGCCTCAGGATACTAAACTGGGGTTCCCAGTGACCACTGCCTTGGCATAAAGGGGAACAGTGGTTCCAAGGAATGGCCTCTGGTGGATAAATTGGCTGTCGATTGGAAATCCCCTTTGCATCAAGGCTTCAGGGCTCCAGAGTGTCTGCCTCTTGGGGCCCATTGGGGAAAGGGGGGGGGGAGAAAGCACCGACCCGAGACTCAATGTAAGTGTGATAAAGGCCGCTTTATTGGAAGCAGGTGCATCCTACACAATAACATCCTCGGCCTGCGCCGCACAATCTAAACCTCATAAATATGTAATTTCCTGCCTCACCCCCACCCCTAACTGATTCCCACAATCCACAAACAGTAACAATTAGCATAACGTCAATTTGCCTCTCCACCTGGCTAAATACTTTATTGTGCTTGACCTACCCCCGATACTCCAAACAGTTCTCCTACTCTTCCCCCATATATTAGGAAGAACCGCCACTCGAGGGACGTGCTAACGGTCCTCGACCCCCCCCTAGGACTCCCCCTCCCTTAACCCGGGACGCACCACCTGCCCCATTCGGCAGGACCAACCCCCACACCACAGGGCCATGCCCTCCGTCCCAATGTATAGGGCCATGCGCTCCGTCACCACGTATAGGGCCATGCCCTCCGTCACCACGTATAGGGCCATGCCCTCCGTCACCAATGTATAGGGCCATGCCCTCTGTCACCAATGTATAGGGCCATGCCCTCCGTCACCAATGTATAGGGCCATGCCCTCCGTCACCAAGATCTAGGGCCATGCCCTCCGTCACCAACATATCGGGCCATGCCCTCCGTCACCAATGTATAGGGCCATGCCCTCCGTCTCCAATGCGTAGGGCCATGCCCTCCGTCACCCATGCATAGGGCCATGCCCTCCGTCACTACTGTATAGGGCCATGCCCCAGTCGACGTCACCCCCGGGGCGTGCTTCCTGGCCACGGAATCGAGCTCCCTACAGGTATGCCGCACTAACACGGGGCCGTGCCCCCTCTCTGGCGCCCAGGGCCCTCCCCTGTCAACACCAGGCGTGAGAAGCCGCTCAGCGCCTGCAGGCAGCCCGCCGAGCCGGCCGTCCCACCAGAGAGAAGCCCTCCGGATGCGTGTCCCACACCTGCGTCCGTCCGCCAGGAAGAAACCCCTGCCGCAGTGCCCCCAACCCCCCCGTCACCTACCATACCCCGCAGCCCCCGACATGGCAGCAGCACCGTTCGGCGTCAGACCCCACTGCGCGTTGCGACCCCCCTGTCCTCCGGCGGGCGTGCTCCCTGGCCACGGAGTCGAGCTCACCACGTAGAATGACCACACCGACATGGGACTGTGCTTCCTCTCTGGCACCCAGAAAGAAGTCCTCCACACAGTGCGTCACCCCCAGAGCCTGTCCGCCAGGAAAAAGCCCACTGCAAAGAATGTACCCCTCATCCCGCGCGACTCGAAATGCCCGCGGCAATTTTGTGTGCCGTATTATCTGCAAATTTATGAAATACTGAAAACTTTTCTACTATGTTCAAATCAAATATGGAATAAATCTGAATTCTGAAAGACAATAGATTCATTTCTATGAACGTCCAGGAGTGCCTCCATGAGGGGATGTAATTGCAATTCTTTTGCTTACACATTTCCATTGATATTTCGAAGTGTGCGACGGTCACACTACCCTCGAGTGCACCCTTCCCAGCTCAACCTCTTAATCAATCTCTAATTAACCAGTGCTGTGCACCTACCACTCATCTTTACTGTATTCACAAGTGCACCTGCAGATATTTTGTTAGGTTGTTCACTCCAGGCCTTCAACTGTGAAAAATGTCACTGTCATAAACTCTATGCGCTTGCCTCCTTGTTCCACCCTAATACAATGGTCCTACAGAAGATATCCGCGTGGTACCCCGTAATGCACCTTTGCATAGAAAAGATCAGCAATATGTAAACTGTAAAGAAAAGTATGTATACATTTCATAGCTTAGGAGTCTAACACAAAATGCAAGAACAGGAACCTGGGCCCCGAATTCAATATATTTCACTGAAACGGAGGCGCAAAGTGCAACTCCGCATTGCTCTACCGAAAAAGCCGTGTAGCACCAAATGTACCAAGAGTTACCGTTCAATCAGGTCTTTGATGGCCCTCGTGTTAAAACAGACTGTACGTGCGCTACATAAATGCAAAACTTCTGTCCCTCTACTACCCCTCCGCAGTCCCCCTGAATCCAAAGAAATTCACTAACCTATCCACCAATCATTTACTTTCCTATTTCACTATACTAATCCTTTATATGGTCCGGAGTAGCAAGCTACCCCCTGAAAAGCGCTCCGGCACCTCGACAGGGGTAATAAGCGCCATCTAAAATTAAGTACAATACCATACCTGGATTGCCCAGCATATGATCCCGCTCTGCTCTCCACTTACCCAATCTTTCACAACTTCAGAAACATGTGGACCCCACCACTTCGGTAAAGTAGCTTATATTAGTCCTGTCAGTGCACATGCATCGCTCATGTTAGATGAAAGGATGCAAGGCCATATGCTCCATATTCCGATTCAGAGTGAATGAGCGCACTAGGCCTACACCATTCAGTTGCCCAACAGAGCCCTATTCCTCGTACTAAGAAGTCGGTAAAACAATATTATGTGTCCATGACCACAAGATATCACTACTAATCAAGGAAAGATGTAATCAAACTTTCCCACTGCATATGCAAGACATCTCCTCCCTACCTTAGCATAGGAGATGGCATACTCGTCCAGGTAACTTCTGCATAGATAGAACCCGTCAATAAAGGAGCAGCGAGACCAAAGACATTGTCTATAAAGGTGGGGCTGCGAAGGTCATTAGAAATAGAAAATATGATGACTGTGGTATGTGAGACAATAGTACGAAGAAATAAAATATCTAGGCATAGTGTAGCGAAGGCACGTAAACCCAGATGACAATGGTGATTCGGAATGTGATTGATACTTATATGGTCAAACATGAGGTCATCGGGTTAAGACTGTCTCCACAAACCACAAACATTTCAGTGATGCAAGCCTCATTGGAATTCCCTAATCCTGTACTCCCATGTGTAGTGAAAGGTCACTCTTAACTATAGTGAAAACCATCATTTAGCATGCTTGGTTCACTCGTGATTTCTATGCCTTACACTTCAGACTTTAGAACAGTATAATTGGGCCCTAAATCCCCTTTGATTGTCATGCCATTCCTGATGTGTTTGTTTGTAAAGCGATCTACGTGATTGCAACACACGTTTGGATAAAGTGGTTTCTGTATCGTTAAAAGCACTTTAAAAAACAATTACAGCCATTTGGGAAATTGCTTCGTGGACTACCAATGAGCTGGGCCATAAACAGTTTTTCTTTAAACTTCCTATGTGCTTTAAACGTTCCGTCTTACCCTAGGCTTGCCTACGTGCCTCTTCAGCTTTTGGGTCCTGGAAGGTCTGAGTTCTGTAATGGTTAGTTATCGTCTGAGGATTGTGGGTGTTATTTAACAGGGAAAATGAATACAGCTCTCGAGTTTAAGGCCCTCAAACCTATTCCTTCAATAAATGTCAAGAGACCCTGAGTCGTTTGTGGCACATTCAGGAAACAATTTCTGTGCAGGGGCTTTCGGTCCCATACCTACAATGTGACTCTCCACTGTCAAAAACAATCCCCTATTTTCAGGGGTAGCCTTGCTTCACTTGGGTAGAATCAACAGAATGTACACACTGAATAGCAATGAGGTCCTGTACTGTTCACACCGCCAATTAGCTGCCCTGAGAATACAGCCCCCCACATTTTGTAAGTACCACTGTACAATGAACTCCGTCTAAAAGGATGCAGTTCAGCGGCTGCCGCCTATTTTCCCCTTAATTGCGATTAGCGCGGAGCTGACAGAAACTCCGTGGTGTCACCCGCCATTGTCCCCAGTGCCCTCCCGCCAAAAACAGTGCCCGGAAGTCACGCGAACGGCCACCTCGCAGTCTGTAAACTCCCTACTCAAGCTGGTAAACACAGAATCGTGGCGCCGATACCAGAACACACCAGTGCCTATCACGGGGCAATGCCAGCCTACACCACTACCACCCCACTGCACTACGCTATCCCCCTCAGTGTTACGCCATCCGCCTCAGTGTTTGCTACCCACCCCAGGATATGCTCTACAACGCATTACAATATTAGTTTACCTACACCGTGATGCTACGTTTCCTACCCACCAGTACCTCTACAATGCTTACACCACAAACCACGTGTACCACAGCCCACTATTCCCTCGTATCCTCCAACAGGGTACCCACTACAACATGCTGCATACTGAAATACAAGGCCAGGTGTACCAAATCGTCCTCCCCACGGTACCCCGTTACCACCCACCACAGTACCCCACAATCAACCCAATGCCATGCAGCTAAACTTGAGATACCCCTTGTGCAGAGAGAGCAGAAATCCCCCAAGAAGCACCGCCGTCTTTCTTCTCCCCTGCCCCAAATTAAACCCCGGCGGCCGTACGGACCCTTCGGGTAGGGGCAGCGGGACTCACCTAGTCCCACGTGGGAGCCTGACCGCCCGCACCAGGCAGAACAGGCCCATCCGCTCGGCCGCGTGGAGCCGCATGCTGCTCACCCGAGCTCCTCCGGCCTCCAGCGATGTTTCCGGCCAGTCCCTGCACCAGCGAAGTGTCCGGCCTGCCGGGAAATCCGGTGCCATTAGTAGCAGTTCCAAAGTTCGCCTCTATTGTTGCCGCGTTCTCTACGGTGCAATCGAGCCTTGCCAAACACCAAAGATCTCCGTGACCAGTCCGTGCACCGTTGCAGCGAGGCTTTTCATCCCAAACAAAGTCCAAATAAAGTCTTGTCATCCCAAACAAAGTCCAAATAAAGTCAAAAAATTGTCCAACCGCCACCCCCCGCCCGGCGGCCGAGACACCTCACTTAAAATGGTGTCTCTGCCTCGTGGCCGGACGGTTACTACAGCCCAGCCCAAAAGGAAGCCCAACCAAGCCCCGCCCCCCAGCCCAAAAGCTACCAAAACACCCAAAACCCGTCCCCGTGCGGCGCCATCTCTACCCCCACCCCCTCTCCCCGGCCCCAAATTCCCCCGGGCGGGGCAGGCCTCCCTTCGGTCGGCCGCCCCCCCAGGACCCCATTATGCATGAAGAGGCAGGAGCTCCCTCGTGTCAGGCTTTCATGCAAGGTGGCTCCGGGTGTCTTCCTCTTGCGCATAAAGTGAGTAAGTGCTTGCTGGTGACCTCCTCTCATGCATGAATTTAGGAATGGAATCACAGTGGCTGTTTATTGTCCTGGATGGGGTGTTGCAATGCTCCCTGAGGTCACATCTTGGGTTTAAAGAGGAGCAGACGGCAGGGTCGGACTGGTGAGACAATAGGCCGGGCCCCAAAATGAAAGTCGCCCGCATGAGTGACTCAGAAAGCAAAAAAAACTGGCCCATGTTTGCTAAATTAGTGCAGTAAAGAAACGCCTTATAAGAGTTTTGCAATGTGGTGAAAACTGCATGGATGTCAGCTCCTGCAGGCAATTTTTGCTTAATAGCTGGGAAATCAACAGCACAAACCGGCCCAGCAGACAATAAAACAGGATCAAAACCATCCCAAAAGTGTCCCGCACACTGATCTGTCAGACCAGCCCATCGGGCACTGCCTTATTGCCCTACATGCCAGTATGGCCATGGCAGGGGTCTCCCCAGGGGCAGTTCTTGCTTATGCGCGGGTATAGAGGCTTCCCAGACTCTGGCACAAAGGAAATGAGACCGTGGGAGAGCTGTTGACTTGGGAACTGAGGAACCAAGTTTGAATCCCGGCCACTGCTCAACAAACCTGTGACTCAGGCGCGCAACACCCATTGGGCTCACGGGGCTTCAGCCCGGCCGGAGACAGTTTCGCGGGCTGGCGAGCATTTAATTGCAGCCGCACCCGGGTGGGTACTTAACAGGTCTTTAAAAGACCATTTACGTGTAAATGAGGCTTTTGTTGTGTGTTCGCCCCTTCTTACAGCCACTCTGCCATGTTTGGAAGAATTAGGCCCCCCCCCCCCCCGAAATATTTTTCACCCCCCCCCCCCCGAATTTGGCTCTAGTTGCCCGCCTGCTGTGACTCTAGGCAAATCGCTAAGCCTCGCCCTGAAAAACATGTTTAGCATATTCTGAAGCTCAGGTACAGCTCCAATGCCTGCGTGCCACGCGCAATAATCGACTAAGAGGGTGGCAAGTAGCATCTATGGTGATGGAAAGATGGGGGTCCCCAGTGGCCGATGCTAGTGGCACAGACCAATTTCCCTGTGGCGAGTGGCCCGCACAGCTCGGTGCTGTGAGCGGGTCATTAACCCAGGAATGGCCGCTCCGGCGCTCCTCAGAGGCGCTGCGCCCTGGTCCCGCTTGGCTTCAGTACAGAGGCTCTCCGCACTCAGAGACACGTCTAGCTTTGATATGACGGGAGATTTATAGCATCCATATGGGTGCACAGCCTCGCGCACATCAGGAACCAATCAGATATGTTTTTGGCATGAATCGTCTCCTGTGACGTACCTAGGTTGCAGACTGGAAGGCTGCGAATCCTCTCGCCTTCCTACCTCATTTGGTTTACACTTAAGCAATATATTGTGTTTATTGTGCTTACATAGCGCCACGCCAGGACGGACGCTTCATGGCGCTTCGAAGCATTTAAACAGAGAAGCAATTTTCAGTCTGCGGCCTGAGAAACAAGGACGACGGAGACCTAACATTTCTGGGGATACGGGGACACCGACATCTTCGTCAGAGCCGACACAGGGAACGGGCATAAGAGCCAAAGAAAAAGGCGAGGCGCCAAAGACGCAAATCAGGCAACAAATGCCATTGGATAAACGTGATGAGGACTCTGAAATGAAAAATATTTCTTGATGTCTCAATAAAGTACACACGATTATATCTCCGAATTGAGGGACATTAATTCAGTACGCCCCAGGCACTGATAGTACTGTCGGGTTATTCGAAAGGTGTCAGTTTGCAATGTTCTCAATGAATATAGCCTATATTGTTATTAAATGTGTAGCAAGATTATTTTATATTTATTACGTCTATATACGTTAGGTTTCTGCATAGCCAGATCATGGGCACAATTACCACTGGGCCGAGAGAGCTTTAGTGCCCCCTCAAGCCTCACAGTTCGTCTGCTGTGTGTTGGGCTGGCTGGGCTGGGGCTGCTGCTGGCCTAGAGTTCAGACTCACTTGAAGTATTTGCCTAGCCCTGAAAGGCGGATTACTGCTTGATGATGAAACATTCACTTTATGATTCTTGCCTGCACACAGGGGTGAGACAGAAACAACCTGAGAACAGGTTTGCCTTTCAAAGTAAAAAACAATATTTCAGAGGGTGTATTTATACAAATATACGTAAAAACACATACAGAGATTATTGTCTGCTCTGGAACATATGCTTATGTTTATTCCTTATTTACCAACATTCCCGGAAGTTCAACTGCAAACCTGGTGAAAGATTCCAGATATAGTGGGACGGTGTCCTATCATACCAAATGGATTTGTAGAGTGCTGCTTAGCACCTGCAATGGTGTCCAGATGTTGGGGGTTGTCTGCGGCTGGGTGGAATGAGTCGAAAACTTAAGCCAGGTCTTTAGATTCTTTCTGAATTCCTGCAGGGAGGGGGACGTCCTGAGGTGGAGTGGTCTTTTATTTTTATTTTATTTTTTTATTTAATGCGGTTTTATTTAGCTCGAACATTACCCGAAGGTGTCAGAGCGCTTTACGTAAGAACCAGTTGCGATACATAGGGACTTAGGGTTACATGCATTACATAACAGAAACAAACAGAGAAAAAAATTGCAAATGTACAAGTTATGAAGTCACACAAGGAAGAGATACAAAAAAAACCATTGCAAATGTGAAGGTAGTAAAGTCATACGAATGGATATACTCTAAGAGTCACATAGGAATGGTAGATAGTACAAAGTCTACTGCATATACTAGTGATTAGATTTATCTTTATATACATAGGGAGGGGATATGAATGGATATACTCTAAGAGTAACATAGGAATGGTAGAGAGTACAAAGGTCTACTGCATATACTAGTGATTAGAGTTATCTCTATATACATAGGGAGGGGATATGAATGGATATACTCTAAGAGTAACATAGGAATGGTAGAGAGTACAAAGGTCTACTGCATATACTAGTGATTAGAGTTATCTCTATATATGCTGCTATTCCCACTCGGCAGAGTTTTCCTTAGTGGGAAAGTCTGCATAGGGAACAAAACACAGGGTAATAGAACCCCTTATGAAAATGCACATTTGAAAAATCCCTTCCTCTACAATCCCAGCAACTATGGGGAAGATCTGATCCCTCTCGCACCCTAGAAGGGATGTTTCTCCAAAAAGTGTGCTGTGGTAATCTTCTACCATTACCATCAATTCATACATTTAGTTAGTTAGTAGGTGTTCCCAAACTTTCAAGGCAATCATTTTGTGATTAACGAGTGCGGACATCTCTGCACTCGTAGTGGCGATGCCTGCCCTTATTTATATAACCCTTTACGCATGCCATGAATCCCTTTGAGAGTTCCTGTCAGGGGTAAAAGAAAGTTACATTCAGTTTGTTTACAACATAATTTGCCTTTGAGAATAGGCAACCTCGAAAACGAAAAATAAAGAATTTAAAGACTAAAAAATCTGTTGTTGGTGGTTCCTCGGGCTAATTCATCCACTTCAGGAGCCGTATCATGATGCCATTTTCTGTGCTGTTGCAGCACCCAAGTGGTCTGTGCATTTCCCTTTGGCGTCTTGAGCACATACATTACATTACAATGTCACCAAGTTGGTGCATGTTTTGCTGACAGCAGAGCTTGAAAGCCCCAGGATATTATGGCATAGGTTAGCAAATAGTGCAGCACAAACATTGACATTTCACGGCACACCATTGCACGTTTGGCTGCTTTATGGCATATGATTGTTTTACTCGTGATCATTCCTTTTCAGACTTAAATCAATGAAAACTATTCTTCCAGAGTACTCTACTTTCAAATAGACATATCTGGGAGTATCTGTTTGGTATACATTCCTTTTTGGTAACATTCAAGACCATAGGCTTAGCAAAGCACAACCGTAAAGAAAGAATGTCCTGTTCTCTGTGTGATTTTCCTGCTCTGGGACATCAGTACCATGTCCCAGAGCCATCTGTTTTAGGACATCAAGGGGCAGATTTACATGAAGCCATGTGTGCTTCACAAAAATGACGCAAATCAGTGTGGAATCTTTTTCTCTGATTTTTTTTTCCAGCGCTAAACTTGTGTAGCGCTGGAAAAAATGTGAAAGTAACTCTAAGCAGGGCTCTGCGCGGCTTTGCATTACTTAGCACTAAAGGGGCATAGTATGGGTGGTGCACGGGCGTTCCCATGCAACAACCCAAGGTTTCTGACACTAAACCCATTTACTAAATGAAGTAGACAGGGTTTAGAGTCAGAAAAAAGGGCACGCTTCAACCAAGTGGTATGAAGGAGAAATGCTTCTTTTCTCCATTATTTTCTGACTTTGCATGTGTGCTGCACTGTACAGCACACATACAAAGTGAGAACATGTTTAAAATGAGTATAAGCATGGTATTTTATACTGGAAGTGCAAAACCTATGCTTGACTCACAGAGACACTCGTGCACTATAGTGCACAGTTGTATGCGTGGCGCACTGCAGCTGATGTCAGCGCCAGGGCTAGGCAGAGGAGAGGAGAATGCCATATTTCAATAAACTTGGCGCTCTCCTGCTCTCTCCTCACGCAGTGAAACATTTGCGGCTGCTGCACTGCCCCGCATGGGACATTATTCAATCAGGGCCCAAATCTGAGCTGCTATCAGCACAGAAGAGCATAGAAGCAGGAGAATATAACGCATGGCGCTGTTGTGCAGGATGCCGCGAGTGGCCTGCCAGGGGGTCACTTTGTTCTTTCAGCCCCACATGCTGTGGACTTCAAGAGCTGTGAAAAGGTGGGAGGGGGCAGCTGAAGCTGTACAGGTGTCCTGCCCAACGCTAATTCAATATTTTGTTGCCTTGATGATGGTCCAACTTATGTAGTGCTTCGAGGACTGAATTCTCGACGTCATGTGCTAATCTGGGCCAGTGGACTTTTAATTTTTGGGGTTGTGTAGCTCGCAGCCTTTCTGTGTTTTTTTGTTCATTATTATAGCCTTATAGCCCGCCGTAGAGGGCTATACCGGCTATTAATGGCCCTCTCCAGCGTTAAAGGCCCCGAGCCGAAGGCGAGGGCCTTTAACAAGGGAGAGGGACTTTAGTAGCCGGTATAGCCCAGCTACAAAGGGCTATAAGGCTATTAGAACATTCTGCCACTAGAGGGCAGAATGTTCCAACAAAAAAGAACAGAGCCTTATGTGAGCATGAGGGTATTGGAATCCCCTCAGGTTCCCGGAAGCCTTTCTTCACAGCCAGAGCTATGAACAAAGAAGCATTAGAATGTTGGAGCTCCAGCCTTATACCGGCCATTATAAGCCCGCAGCACTCCATTGTTTTCAATGGAGCTCCCAACATTCCAATGTTCTAATATGGCTTGTGTGGCATGTAAATTAATATTTAACTGTGGCGTGTTTAAGATGATTGAACATGTGTCAAGGATATTTTCACTATAGAAGCAAAAAACATGTTTTTCAGTAAAAAGAAGCATTAACTCAGAGGGAGTTTATGATTTTAAGGGAAGGGCTTCAATATTGAAAGAAAATACTTCGTTGTGCATAGAGAAGAAAAAGTAAAATAGCATCACAATGTAGGTGGCCTGGGACAGAGAGCATTCTAGCTTACACTTTAAGCTTGATTGTGTTTTTTGGGTGGTAACGTATCATAGTTTTCACACTGTCAACGTCTGTAGTGGGTAATAATTCGGTTTTTTTATGGTACTAAATGCTACAGTTTTTGGCATTTCCAAGCTCTGTGAAAGATAAGCGCTACTGTTACCTATTTCATTGCCATTTAGTTTATCAATATCAGAAGGATGAAAGCCTGAATTGATTCCGCCAGGATTCGAACATATAACTTTCTAGTTATACTATAGCCTTATAGCCCGCCGTAGAGGGCTATACCGGCTATTAAAGGCCCTCTCCAGCGTTAAAGGCCCCGAGCCAAAGGCGAGGGCCTTTAACAAGGGAGAGGGACTTTAATAGCGGTATAGCCCATCTACGAAGGGCTATAAGGCTATTAGAACATTCTGTCACTAGAGGACAGAATGTTCTAACAAATAAAACAACGCGTTTTGGAAGCGTGAGGGGATTGGAATCCCCTCAGGCTCCCTGAAGCCTTTGTTCACAGCCAGAGCTGTGAACAAAGAAACATTGGAATGTTGGAGCTCCAGGCTTGTACCAGCCATTATAAGCCCGGAGCACTCCATTGTTTTCAATGGAGCTCCCAACATTCCAATGTTCTACTAAACATTAAGCAGTGAAGGCTTGACTCCTCGAGTCACTTGGTTCTAAAACACCTAAGGCTGTAGTACAATAAGGGCAAACTGTCCCTGTTCACACCACGGCACACCGTTAACTAGGTGTGTCGGGTACAGACGGAGACAGTGTGCCCTAATATTGATAACTTGCTGCCCCTGAGATGGTCACAAACTGCCCCTTGTCCTATCCTGATTGAAGCAGCTGCTCTGTCTTTCAGAGTGCAGATGGGACCTGGCCTGCACTTTCAGAGCTCACCCTGCAGACAGGTGCCCTGGGTGATATGTTGGGGAGGGTGGGGGTCTATGAAGCCTCTTTCTGTCCTCCAGAGACGCACCATTGGGAGGAAGGGTATAGCTGCGATGACTGTGTGCCACCTCTTTGTGGCTCATGGTGAATGTGCCTCCTAACAGCTTCTTTGTCATGGTGCCTGTGTCCCTATTACAGTGCGGAAAAGGGTCAAAGACAAAGTGCTTCCCTTCATTTGCATGGGACCATATCCCCATGCAAATGAGGGGTCACTCTGCCATGATAGCCCCAGCACTATCTGCATTACAGAAGGGGAAGCACAAGCTTCTACAATCCCATCTGTTCTTCTAAAGTGCACCAGGAGTGTGGAAACAGGCGCACTAGCCAGTTGCTCTCCCGTGGCACTTACGTAGAACGTTCCCTGATTGTATCTTTACCCTCCATCACGAAGTCAGAAGCTGCTGGCATCATGCCAACACAATGAGGCTTCAGCCACTTTCCGCGAAACCTCAACATTTCCCTAAACGCTCTTCCATCTCGTTTCCTCGGGTGCGCACATTAGGAGGTGGTAGTTGAAGATGAATCACCGTAAAAGGAAGAGTAAAGCAAAGGTGCATACACTCGCTTCTAGTGCCGACTAACAACAAGAAGCGTTGGCACAGAGTATGAATCTGAAAATCATGTGGCAACTGGGCCAATGCCAGACCTTAATTGTTTTTAATGCATTGTATTGTTGCTGCATATTATTTAGTGCTTTTATACGTCTCCCAAGCTGCCAAAGTGCATTTACAGATGGGCAGCACACTGCTTGGCGTTAGTTATGCTATGTTAAAAAGGTTTATGAAGCACGCTTATACCCCAGAATTAGACATTTTGGTGCTAGTGGGAAGAACTCCCAGCATTGTCAATAATCAAATACAAGAGCACACCCATCTTTTAAGGGGTACCAACCCGCTGGTCCAAGATGAAAAACCAAGTTTTTAGATCCTTCCTAAATTTCAAAAGGTTTTGTTGAGCTCCTAGATGTTGAGCTTCTAGATTTTAACGCAGTAAATTCCACCATTTTGCTGCCATATAGAAAACACATCTTCCACCCCAGTGAGCTGCCTTTATTCTGGGTATTTGTACTTAGTTGGCTGTACTAGATATTAAGGTATATGGTGGAATGTACCAGTGGAAAAGTTCCTGCAAAAATAGTGGACCGTCATGATGTAGACCCTAATTAGCCCAACAAAGTGCTTTGAACTGGAAACGCTCCCTATTTGAAAGCCAATGAAGTTCCCTGATGGACTTGGAAACTGAGCAGAATTTTGGTAACTTCCATAGAACTGTTGCTGCTGCATTTTGCAGAGTCTGAAGTTTATTAAGAAGACGTGTTTGACATCTTGCAAATAGTGCAATACAACAATCAATCCTTGATATTACAAAGGCAATGATTACTGTTTTTCTTATATTCTAATGGTAAAAATGGTAAGATCTTTTTCAAAAATGTTAGCGCGAAAAAGCAGGACATGGTCACCTGGTTTGAATGTTCTATGAAGGTTAATCTCTTGTCAAAAATGACACCACATTTCTCACCTTCTGGGCTGGAGTTGGCAGCCAACCCATATTAGATGGCCACCAGGTGGCGTTCCAGAAAGTACTGTTGTTGCCAAATGGTAACACCTCTGTTTTATCGGAGTAAAGCTTAAGAGAGTTCAGTTGCATCCACTGCGCAATACTGTTCATGCATGTGCTGAACTAGAGGCTACTTTTTCTAGAATAGATGAGATTGCTACCACTAGCTGTGTGTTGTCACCGTAGAAACAGACCGAAAAATCGTGTGCTCTGATGAGCTGAATAAGTGGGGTGATGGACACATTAAAAAGAGTTGGGCTTATAGAGGACCCTTGTGTGAGCCCACAGGGAAGTTTAAAAGGAGTGGAGGTATATCGTTCGAGTATCACTACTTGCTCTCATTTATTAAGAAATGATTAAATCAATTACAGAGCCTCTCTTTTTATGCCTATTTTCTCAAGATGATTGATTAATGTGAGATGATCCACTGTGTCGAATGAAGCTGTTAGGTCTAATAAAATTACAATGCCTCACAATGCTCCGTTCACCCTTCAATGTAGTCATTGTGGGAGTGCACTGCAAGCCCCAGTCACCTCTCAGAATGAGATCTCTGCATCTCTCCATCTCCTACCCACAGGAGATCCTTTCAAACCTCATTAACCTTCCTGCGGGAGCTTCCTGCATCCCTCACCCTCCTCCCTACAGTAATTCAATGCAACCTCACAACGCTCGATGCTGAAGCACCCCACAATCCTCACTCACTTCTCAGTTGGGACAATCTGCACCCCTTACATTCCCCCTGCAGGAGGTCACAGCACTCTTCACACTCCTCCATGCACGAGCAGAGGGTAAAAGCATACACTCACACACTCCCTGCACCACTTACTCTCCACACAACACCTCTCACAGCACTCCCCAGAGGAAAAGAGAGTGAGAATGCACCCACCTACTCATTGCAGGAACAGAGGGTAAGGGCACACTGCAAACTCGGCACAGGAACATACAATTGTGTGCTGAAACATGAGATGGCAATTTTCTAATCTTGAATACAATGGAAATTAAACAAATCGCAACTAAACATAACATCAATAAATGTGCAGGATAGAATCAGAGATTGGATTCATATCCACAAGCCCTTCCCTTGGCCATCCATTATCTCCTCAAATAAACTGGTACCTCTCAGCAGTTTCCTCCTCAACACCATGGTAACTCTGGCCTCTCTATGTCAAGACCTTCATTTTTGGGGTGAGCCTACTATTCATTGCATGCGCTGTCTATTGTGAGGCGTATTGTGGCTTACCACGTACATAGGGGGGCTTTGAGCCCTCCCATTACTTACCATTGGTTGGCTTTCCTTGTCACTCTCATGTGCCTGCTTCTTATTCGCATCGTAGTTTGTCAATCTTGTGTTTGGCCATTCCATTGAGCATTGCCCTCTTAACCTGTAGCAGGGTGTCTGTTCTCCCACAGAACTGTGCACAGAGTATTGGAACCTCAGCGAATTAGGGTGACCCAAAACTCACCTTAGTACCCAACAAACCCCTTACCGAGCTAGCTACAGTGTCTCATTGGTCATAACAAACTCCCAATGTTTAGACAAACCAGAACATGAGCTTACAATACCTCAGCTTACGTGGAACACATGAGCACTCTTTCGTTATACAATCATTTCAAACCAGAACGTGGAGTCAAGAAGAACACGTGAACATTTGAAATATTTATTTACTAATGCCGTCTTCTCAGGCGCAGTATCTTAGATAATACAAGGAAACATATTATCAAAAGCAAAGTTATCAGCATAGTTACTAGTCCATAGAAAGCAAATGGTGACAGCATGTTAACATGTTGTAATGAATAAGAGTTAACAACACTTATTTCTTACCCTCCCTGACACACATATTATATTAATAGCTAAGAAGGTCTCTTTGGGTTTGTATTAGGGCAGGCCCATACCTCAGGATCCTAGAATGAAGGGATCACATCAGCATACACCAGCTCTCTCTGCATGCGAACAGCATCAAGTGTGTTATGTGTGTCTCAAGCAAAGCAATATAAAACCCGCCTTAAAGCCAAAGTTGGCAGAAGCTGCACTTATGTTATGTCTATGAAGGCGCGAAGATCAGACCTCATAACAATTCAGTATCTTGTTGTTCCTGAAGCTTCAGCACTCTCTGTACAGACATAGTTTATTGAGCAAAGCTGATATCAGAGTAATAACATATTATTCTCATGTAAATCACAACGAACTACTAGGTTGAAAGCTAAATCAACAATTAAGTGTTGTGTGCAGAAGTAGCAAAAGGAAAAATGGCGTTTAAACATGTAAAGTGCCTATGCTAACTTAACGCATTATAAAGATATATAGTAGCTATATGACAAACCATTGTTTTCATCGACTGGCTGCTCTGCATCCACTTATTGCTTTTCAAGCACTACTTTCTCGTTTGTATTATGCATTTCATGACAGCGCATGTGTTTTCAAAATGTCGGCCTCAGGTACTTCTCGCCCCCTGCACTTCATGTTGCTTTCTATCAACTTTTTGCTTCTCCCGCCCACTCTCTCTTGAACTCGCCCGTGTGCTTCTCCTCATTGCCTCCTTGCATCCTCTGTGTTCCTCAGCTGGAGCATTGCCCCCCCCCCTCACCTCCCACTTCCAGCAGCCCCAAAACTCAAAAAATCAAACGATAATAACACAGGTACGTTATCCTTTTATTTTTCAGCACGAATAAGTCTTGGGGGGGTGGGGCAAACAAGGTCAGGCTGTGAGAATTAATGGGGAGTGGTGCAGCACTGTTGTCAGTGCGCATGTGAGTTTGGCCAAGTTCCTCTGGCAAGCCAAACACACATTAGCACTGAGCTGTCTCCAACCCGAGCTGCATTGGCGGGTTGGAGACAGCAAAGCACGGACTCCAAGTCTCCCTGGGAGCACAAATTCCCAGTGCCCAGGCCCATACTGACACTGCTTTCAAACATGGGAGCAGTCTCAGGATTGGCCACTGGGGAGCCTGTGCAGTGCAGCAGCAGAAGAGAACCAAGGTGACGATGCAGTGAGTGATGAGAGGCAGGTTAGTGGTTTTATTGATTATTATTTTTTTGTCCCTCCCGCCCTGCCACTCTGCTGTGATACTGGCCGCCATTGGTGTTCCTTCCTCACACCCTTGTCCTCTGTGTTGCTTTCCCCACCCTCCTGCCCCCTACTCTGTTGCTTTGTCTTCCCTCATACCTTCCTCTTTCCTGTTGCTTTATCTTTCTAATTGCTGTTTCACAGGTCCATTTTGGACTGGCGACGCTCTTTCTCCAGCTTTAAATTTCTTCTCCAGGCATCCTGTGTCCTCTTCTTCCAGCATTGTCCAACATAGCGGGCTTTGACCACAGGTCTGTGACATGTTATGTAATGTTGATGTGTATAGCGCACTAATCACTCGAGAGGGTATCCAGGCGCTTGGGCCGGTGTGCAGGGTTTGTGTGTTTGATAACGCCTGTATTTGAGTATACCTGACAGGGGAGTGTTTTGTTAAGGTTGATGGTGTGCTTGGTTCCTTCACGCTGTGATCCTCTTTCGTACTGAAGTGGGCTAGCTGATCTGCAGATATGTCTTTTAGGTGCTTGGTTCATTTTACAGATAGGTATGTTGCAGTGTTGTTTTTTTTAGTTCCATGCTCGTTCTGCTTTCTGTGTGATTGAAATCGGCTACATTCAAGTAATTTGTGGGAGCGGGTGTTCCTTGGGTTGTATTTTTTACACAAAGTTCATAGTGCCTAATCATATTTGTCGTGAGAAGTATGGTGTGAGTTTTTAAATTCTTTTTATATATGTTTCTTTGGCAGTCTTTGAATTGCTTTAATTTTCAGTTTACCACGTAGCCCAATGGATACACTGATAAGAAAAGTGAGTAGTTTGTTGACTTTAAGGGGTCCATTAGGATGACGGGCGGACTTTGCCCGCCCGTCCTCCCATGGTAAATCGTGTGGCGGGCGGTATTTTGGTCCACTGCGGTCCCCCCCCCGCCATTGTAATATGGCGGGGAATTCAGGGAAGGATGTCGGGCGGATTGCCCCCGCCAGGCTGGCGGTAGCCACCGCTAGCCTGGTGGGGGCAATCCGCCCGACATCCTAATGGACCCCTAAGTCTGGACCTGTATGGTTGTGCTGTGAAATAGGTGCGACAGGAGGTCCCATAACTCGAACTTCAGCTCCATGTACTGCAATGTATGGTTTATTTACTAGTTTGGGAACTTTAACTTTTTTATCAATGTTTACATTAAAGAAAAGCAGAGGGATCTTTGCTTTGGACTCTTTAATGAAAGCAAGGGTACTTTGTCTAATACATTTCTGAGTTCCACTATTCTAAAACCTGTTAGTGATGTGTGTCTTAGTGACAGGGGCGGCTTTAGCGCTGATGGCGCCCTGTGCGACAATCACTTTTGGCGCCCCCACATCCCATGACCACCTCTTCGGATTCTCTCCCTACCACCTGCAAAAGTGCCCCATCATAAGATATTGCTAAACACAACCCCCCCCCCCTGAGGTCACAGCGCCCCCCTCCATAGGTCAGCGCCCAGTGCGACCGCACCAGTCGCACGGCCTTAAAGCCGGCCCTGCCTAGTGATGTCTGTAGTGAGTGCTGGCCTCTAGTAAGGATAACAGGGAAGCTCGGATTGCAGTGATAGCGACATTTTAATACTGTAACACGGTTGTCGCGAGGTTGGAGGCTTTCAGTACTTGTTAAGATTAGTATAGCTCTGTAATGCCACTACAATGGCCTCGCAGCACTCATTGCACAACTGAAACTAGGTCAGTTTATATCTTTGGGGTTCTTATGAGGGGGGGGGGGTTATTGGGTAAAGTCTTAAGTATCACTGGACAGTGAGTTGGTTTCTCAAAATGTTTTTTAGGTCCACCCTATTAGACAGCGCTTGCACTTTCTGGTGCAAGGCATATTGTGGCTCGCCAAGTACAGAGAGGGGCTTGGACCCCATGCGTTGCTAACTATTGGTTGGCTTTCCTGTCAAGCTAATTTGTCTGCTTCTTTATTCGTTTCTCAGCTTGTCAATCTTGTGATTGTACCTCCCATGGAGCACTGCCTCTTTACGGACGCTTGATTGACTGGCTGCTCTGCTTCTACTGCGAGCTTCTCAGGTCCTACTTTTTCCTTCCGTTAAGCACTCCATAAAGGTGCATGTGTTTTTGAACTGCCACCCTGGTGTACTTCTCTCCTCTTGCACTCTGTTTTGCTCTCAATCGCCCTTTTGCTTCCCTCCCTGGTGCTTCTCCCCATTGGCTCCCAGCACCCTCTGTGTTCCTTTCCCCATTGGCATTGCTTTACCGTCTTTCATGCCCGTACAGCTTTTTCTTTCCCACCTCAACTGCCCTTGCTCATCTTACTTCATTTTCAGTGGCGGCTGGAAAGTCGACCGATGAGAGGGGTGGGAAAAAGGGTTAACATTTTTAAGAAAAATACATAAATGCACTTAAATCCACAAAAGAAATAAATTAAAAAGGTGCTTACCATGCTTTCCGGGGACACGTTCTCCTTGCTCCAGTCATCTTCTTCTCCTGACATCATGTCATGTCCAGCTGGGCTTAATAAATTCTGGATCTGCATGGGAGCAGTGCCAGGATTGGAGGGAGCAGTCTCTCTCGCCGCTCCCAGGATTGTGTAGGCTTTCAACCCGGCTATCTAAAAAGGCTGGGTTAGGAAGTTTTAGTGTGCATGTCAGGCTGGTCGTTGTCGCAAGAGAGCCGGCCAAAGGGACATGTGCACTATAAACCAGTGCACAGTCAGGCAGCCCGCCACTGCTGCTACTCAACAGGCCCCGTCCTGACACTCGGTTCAGGACTGGTTGATGAATAATAAAATGGTAATAAATTAACTTTATTGCCATTTTATTTTTAGTCTCTGGGGCATTTCTGGTGTAATGAAGTGGGGCGACACTCCTTCGTTCAAACAGAGAAGCCGCCCTTTTATCATCTTTTCCTGAAGCCCTGCAGTTCTTTGTCTTTCACCCAGCCTCCACCTGTTACCACCCCCTCGCCACTGGGTCATGCACTTTAAAACATTTTTTTATAATGAGGGCCCCATGCCTCAGGGCATGGCCAGCTGGTTAGGAACCGCGGGGTGAGTCTGAATGCCCCCGTGGTCCCAGCAGGCTCCTGCCTCCTGCGGGAGCCGCCATGGCTTTTTATCCCGGGAGCTCCTGACATGCAGCTCCCTTTGGGTAAAAAGCAAAGTGTACTCGCTTTGAAGAAGTAAGAGCAAAGTACTCTTGCTTGTTCAAAGCGAGCACACTGTTTGCTATGGGGTGGCGGGAGCAGTCCTCCCATCATCCCATAGCAAACTGCAATGTACACGACCAAGGCCCGAGCTACCTCAACAACCGGATCAACTTCTACACGCCCACGCGCCTCCTCAGATCAACCAGCCACGCCCTCGCCGCCGTCCCCCGCATCCGAAGAGCGACAACAGGAGGAAGATCCTTCTCCTACCTGGCTGCCAAGACCTGGAACTCACTCCCGACCGACCTGCGCCTGACCCAAGACCACCTCTCCTTCAGGAAGAAGCTCAAGACCTGGCTGTTCGAGCAGTAACGGCACCCCCCCCATCCCAGCGCCTTGAGACCCTACGGGTGAGTAGTGCGCTCTATAAATGACTTGATTGATTGATTGAATGTCCCGGGGTGGGCACCCTGGAACATTGCTGGAGATGGCTCTTAGGGGGAGCAGTCCGGGCCATTTACGGCTCCACAAGAGGGGCTGCGTGCCCAACCTCCAATTTTGAAAGTAGGTGGTGTTCCCCTGGCCTATATGAGGGGGATTGAGCCCCCCACGCATTATTTCGAACTTATTCCCAGGGAGATGGCAGTCTCTGGGGACTGCGGGGTGGCTGCTTGGCCCCCTGCATTTAACATATATAGCCCCAGGGAGGTGGTGGTCCCCGGGGCTGCGGGGGTGCCTCATAGCCCCCGCATTCAATGAATAAGCCCCAGGGAGGTTGTGGCCCCCAGAGCTGCAGGGAAACATGCAGGCCCGTATCCCTGTATATCATTACTCCCGGGACCTGGTACAACAAGGGCTTGAAGGAAACAAAGCGCTGGAGCCTCCTCTTAATTTAAAGAAAAAAAATTCTACCACATTCGCGGTTCCAAGGCGAATCACGGTAAAATATTTTTTATAATGCTTTTTTTGGCAGGGACCACTGAGCAGGCCTAGGAGGACAGGGTGTTTCTACCCTGGCCTCTTTTCTTGTTTTTTTCACGTTTTGTTACCTTTTTTTTGCGACCCGGTTCATTTAGTCACAAGATGGCTGCCAACACTTCCTGGTTTGAAGTGTTGGCAGCCATGTTATATATCTGAGAAATGTTAACATTTCCCAGGAACTTCTGAATGGATTTACACCACTTAACAAGAAGAGTGCTTTCTGAACCAAGAGCTACCTTTTTGCCAAATTTGGTGCAATTCCGTTCAGTAGTTCAGGCTGTTGCCGTGTCTAAAGTTTCCTATCAGAAACACATGTAAATTTGAAATCGCGTCTGGCACTATTCCTCAGATCTCTGTTCCCCTTACAGAGAAGAGTCCATGTGGTAGACTTTAGTTCATGTTCTGAGAAAACACAAATGTCCATTTGAAGCTCCATATAAGCTCTTTATTTTCAAAAAGATTCTTCAGTTATATGATTAGCAATTCTACACAATATCCATAAACGATCAACATCCAAGCCAACATGTGTTTCAATAAATCCTCGATTCTTCAGGGCTGTTGTTCAAAAAATGAGAAACATTGTCTTAGCAAACAAACAAAAAATATAATTGTGCAAAAACCAAACAGATCATTTACATCATAGTAATTCCAATTAAAGATTCTAAAAAGTATACTGCATTAAGAAAAAAACAAAATGGTGAAAGAAAAAAGTATAAACAACAAAGACAGACACATTTAAAAATGTTTTAAACTATAGGGTTACAGAAAGAAAAAAGGGGATATTACCTTAATGTATACACATTTATAACTTGCGAGGGAACAGGTACTAGTATGATTTGGTACACTTACTTCTGATATGTGTTCATAATATCATGCTTCTTCTAAAGTATGCCAACGAAGAACTTCATTCAAGCTAGGTTATATAATTTGTGCTAATTCCTTTTTAGGTCTCGCTGGTGTTAACAGCGCGAAGCGCTGCATCCAGCGAAAGACCTTATGTTATTCACTTGCCGGGAATGTTGGACAGGGGAAGGGTACGCGCTTTCCCTCGGCGATTGCATCTCTAGGACGCGCTTCTGCTGGCGGGCTTTCATCACATGTGCAGAATCTCTTGGGCGCTGCTGGTGTTGTGAGCGCGCCTAATGACTTCCGTGTCTCGCGCACACACACACACACGCACACAGACACACACACATGCGCACACCCCCCTCCCACCCTCAACCCACCCTCACCCCCCAACGGGGCTCTTTCCGCTACAGGCTCAGTCACTCCGCGAGACCTATCGGCTCCACGGCCCATCACTGCGCACAGAAGTGCTCTTTCCACACCAGCAAATTGCGTTTTCCTCGCGCCACTAAGACCGGCTCCCCGCACGACTAAGACTCCCCCCCCCCCTCCCTCCCAAAAGAAGAAACATGCAAACTCACCCGGTATGGCGGCTGGCTGCTGTCAATCTCCAGCTCCTCCAAATTTCTAGCAGCACGATGCGGGGTTTCCTCCTTAGGCATAGGAGCCCCGCACTGCTATCTTCTTCATCTTTGGTGCCGGGGCACCCTCTTCATCAAGGGAGCCCCGGAAGGGGACAGGCGCTGCATACACCATTCGCACGCTGGAGCCACAGTGTACGCGAAATGTAACATTTACCACGCATGCGCGGCCAGCCCTCGCCCCTCCTAGTTCTCCTCCCCGCGCAAATGTGTAGTTCTCAGTTCAGCGATGCTAGGGGTGGTGGCGCGACCCTCTACACAGACTTGCTACGACACCGGGTAAGAGGTGAGTGGTGCAGTTCTTAAGATCGGCTCTCAGGGCGTCACTGTGCTGATAGATCGGTGGCCGAGGATCAGGCTACGGGGATTCCATGATAGCTGAGCCTCTTTCCCTCACATCCCCTGGGGCGCGTCCTTTGATTGTACCTATATGCTTGTTCTAGAATGAGGTCGCAGCATCTGAATGAGGTCGCAACATCCGGTTCCTGGAGTGATCTCACAGCCTGTTCTTTCTCTGAACACTATGTTGAACATAACTTTAGAAACATATAAATATTTGAAACTCAACTCTATTCTGCACAGAAACAGCAAAAAACACCGAAACATATAACGCACCATTAAAAATATAAAAAATTCCACTTGCAGACATACCAAGCCCGGAAATGTCACCCGGAAATAAACAAGAGGCCAGGCTGGCCCATGTCAAGCAGAGGATGCGCTAACAGGAGACTTTATTCCAGACCATGTTGTCGCAGGATGCAGACGTCATGCGTTATCCTGGGCTGCTGTCGGGTTAATAGACTGCTAGGGGAGGGACGAAAATTAGTCTGTGGATTTTAGTTGAGTTTAGGGGGGGGGGAGTTCTAGGTTTGGCCCTTGCTTGCTTGGGACATGCCAAACCTAACCAATAGCAAGCTCTTGTTGACTCTCGCTCCTCCTCACTTGCTTAAAGCCATTACTTCAACCAGCAGGTCTTACCCCCTCTTTCCTCTCCGTGATTTGTTCTCTTGTGAAGTGGATCCAAAAAACTACTCTTGTGCCTTGCCTGCTGCTCCATTTGTCGGGCACAGGCATTTGAAGACGCTGGGGCGGAAGCGGACTTGCAGCTCTCTCATACAGGTATTTATTTACATATTCAGTAGCCCGTTAGATAGCCTTAGACGCAAATCTCTTGTAAGCCACAATTATTATGAACATTTTCTGTGAAGCATGAGGAGCCTTGAGGAATAAACAAGCAGTGGGCGTGGTGAATGCATATTTGTTCACACCACGCTGACCAAGTGCACAACAGTGCTTCAGTGAGTGCGCAGGACTAGAAGGTGACAGGGTCCCTGATTTGTCACCACTCTGGTGACTGCTGTTTGACGTTTATTTAGTTATGTACCATTTGTTTGCCCCATCAGACACACATCACCTGCTCAGGGATATGCGTAGGTGCTGCTATCTCGCAGCCCTCCGGTTTTAAACGCGTAGACCGCACAAAACTCGGGTCCACCTGGTACCATAGCATGATTGCACATGTTCCAAATAATCAATATCATTGAGCCACATCTATTTTCACCAACATTGCCTAAACCTACTTAGTTAGATAAAGCCGGCCACAAAACGCAGAGTCCAATAGATACCTTTGAAGATATCTCTTCAGTCCGGCAAAAGTGTATGGTGTTTTTAATATTCTGAATGAATGATGCAACAAAGGTACTGTTATAAGCTTGAAAGCAGACATTTTGGTATTTGGACAGGTTTGCCTTTATTGCCTCATCTATGTGTGCACAGTGGAGAATATTGGCGTGCCTGTATATAAGCACTGTGCTCTGGAATGCACAGTGAATATTTTAATGTTTCCATGAATATTTTAATGCGTCTATTGTTAAGGCACTGCTGTTAATGTTGAGTACATTAGTGATATATCTTGTGTTAGGCTTCTGCTCTTTAGCAAGAGATTTATTCATGTTTTTCTTTTTTTTTACTTTATAAAATGTGCACCGCTGCTCTTTGTTCAGGAAAGTGGTCTTTTTAAACCATACTGCCTACGTTTTGTAAGGCTAAAAGCAACGGACATTGAAACACGTCTCTTTCAGCTATGTAGTCCTATTAACTTTTCAGGCAAAAACACTCCATGATTTCTCAATAAGTGTAAAAACGTTTAAGTAACTGTTATTCCTGCGTTCATTTCACATGCTTTACTTCATCTTCCATTCCCTACGAGTGTTTGCTGTTTCCAGGATGTTGTTACTTTTTATGTCGATCCTGGGCAGCGCTGTGCTGCGAGGCATGGTGTATTCAGGTAGGGAGTTGAAGCTCCGCCCATCTTTTCAATTGGCTCCTGTTATTGTCCTTTCTAAATCGTTGCATTTGATTCATTAATAGGCTTAGTAGTTCCTCCTTGGTACCGCCTTCTCTGCATTTGTAACCTCCCATGAGAACTAGACTTTTTAATTGTGTTACACGGTCTGCTTTATCTAGTTTGTGAGCATTACTTTCTTCAATGATTTTTCCCATGGCGTGCTTCCTACAATGCAGCACGCCACCCGCTTTTATATTTAATTAGTAATAACGGTCCACTTTAACTATAGCAGCCGTACTTCTATATTTAATTTGCCAGTGCGGTCCGCTGTAACTATAGCAGCTGTGCTTCTTTAATTATTGTATTTGTCAGCGCAGTCCGCTTTAACTTTAGCGGCCACGCTATGTTAGCTGCTTATTTTTTCCCAGTAAAAGCTCCCCATTCCGTTCTTTCACCTTATTGGTGGCCGTGCCCCTTTCTTTAGGCGTGGCTCGCTGTAACCTGAATACAGCGAGCAGTGTCTAAAAAAAGGTCGCGACCACCATTAAAGTAGTGTCGCATTTGCAAGAGTTTGAGCTGTTGGCATTAAAAATGACAATGCCTTTTATGTGTGTTGGTTTGCGAAACAAATAAATGAAAGGCATTGCCATTTACTATGCCAATAGCTTAAACTCTCGCAAATGCGAGACCTGTTGCATTGCAAATGCTTGTTGTCATCATGTTATTCGACTGATAATTTCTGTCTACTACTCTGTATTACAAAGTGTTGCAGAGTAAATAGAGCCCAAGTCTATAATGTTTTACTATTAGGTGACCCTTATTAGCACTGAGAATCACTATAAATAATAAAACCTTTGTATTCTTTAGTTCTTGCAAAAGACAGTAACCCATCATCGACCTCACTAGTGCTGCTCCACTCAGGTCCTTGTAGTAATTCTCAATATGATATAGCCAATACCTTCACAGTATTCCGGAACCTATACTGAAATGGATTAGGAGGAGTTGTTATTAATTCCTAACGACGATCATGTTCTCTTCACATTTTTTTATTTTTTATATTTTTATATTCTTCGGGTGTTCATGGATACCTCAGAATTAAAAGGTGTCCTCCATCTATTAATGGATTTCAGGCTATGAGACAGATGGCTGATTTTGACAGTAAATACATGCAAGTCTTATTCCCCCCAAAAATGTTACATATATTCATATATGTTCAATCTATACTACTATTATAAAGGAAGAACTTTGAACCTTTGAGGCGGGTAAACTCGGGAACCACAGCGCCAATCCACACACCCGATACATCGTTGTAATCGTCAGGGTGTGCAGATGGACATAGGCTATATAAACGTAATAAATATACGTTATTTAAAAAATGTACCCAAAAAAAAGTAGTGCCTTGGAAGAAGCGCCGGCCGCGATGTGCGTGCTCGACGTGAGGAGCGCGAGGAGGAGCGCCGTCCAGGAGCGCGAGGAGGACCAGCGGACATCTATACTACTATTATGAAGGAAGAACTTTGAACCTTTGAGGCGGGTAAACTCGGAAACCACAGCGCCAATCCACACACCCGATACATCGTTATAATCGTCAGGGTGTGCAGATGGACATAGGCTATATAAACGATATAAATATACGTTATTTAAAAAATTTACCGAAAAAAAAGTAGTCCCTTGGAAGAAGCGCCGAACGCGACGTGCGTGCCCGACTTGAGGAGCGCGGGGAGGAGCGGCGTCCAGGAGCGCGAGGAGGACCGGCGGACAGGCGGTGAGGAGCGGCGGACAGGCGGGGAGGAGCGGCGGACAGGCGGTGAGGAGCGGCGGACAGGCGGGGAGGAACAGTGAGCGGCGGATGAGGTAGGTTATTTATTTATTTATTTAGGAGCGATGAGCGGCGGAAAAATGAAGCAAACATGAAAATCGTGAGCAAGAGGAACCAAACGGAGCAGTACAAAAGTGAGCCAAACGGTGCATTACTGGAGGAAAAAGTTACGTGTGCAGGTTACAAAAGCGTACATCGTGAGCAAGAGGAAGCAAACGGAGCATTACAAAAGTGAGCCAAACGGTGCATTACAGGAGGAAAAAGTTACGTGTGCAGGTTACAAAAGCGTAGAAAGTAAACATAGAGGTATAGGAGGAAAAAGTGACGTGTGCAGGTAGCAAGAGGAAGCAAACGGAGCATTAAAAAAGTGAGCCAAACGGTGCATTACAGGAGGAAAAAGTTACGTGTGCAGGTTACAAAAGCGTACAAAGTAAACATAGAGGTATAATACTGCAATATATGGAGGAAGGCCGGGGGACCCACGGACAACGTCGGGGCGGGCGGGGGCCCTGAAGCCTAATTACCCCCGGACAACGTCGGGACGGGCTGCTAGTATATTTATATTCCAGTGAAACTCGGTTGTTTCCTGCTATTGACATCAATTAAATATGATAAAATATCAATTTTCATTTGTAAGTGGAAAATAATATTGTACTTCAGACTTCTCAAAAGGAGACATCCACCTGCCCCCCCCCCCATCACCCCCCTCCCCACACATCACCTGCAGTATTCTAACCTGCCCTTAGGGTTGTTGGTTACCTAGTATTTCATGAAAAATGCATCACCATGCATTCTCAATATTCGACAATTCAAATTAAGATCAGATAACCAGATCCCAATCTGCACCAACCTAAGTACTTAAACACAGCCCGCCATGCCTACAAAAACATCTGCTGTAGTTCTGATAATGTGTCTAGTGTATTGTGAACTATTGAAATACCACGCCACTAAGCATGTTTATTGTGTCTAAATGCCATAAGAAAATAAACATCCAAATACCAATCTTCTCCAACCTGGTTGGTTGAACACAATACACGTAACCAACTAATCGAACCCCAGTTGTCCTGTCCACAGAGGTTGTCAGCTCCTGCTGGAAGCCGCAAACACAATGTCATTCTATTCCTTATGCAGAACCAGCTTGTTACTACCACTGTGCAGTGTCCAGCACAGTCTGCATCATTAAGGCAAGCCAATATCTAGCTCTTCTGTCCCATATAGATAACACATTAAATATAGTGCAATTCTCCCCTCTTTCCAGCTGTCACTGGTTCCCAAGATCATGCATCCAGTCCGCACCCTTATGGCAAGCCAATAACTAACATAACGCAACTCTTTCCACTTGCCAAATCCTATGGTATTTCACACACGTCACTTGCAGCGTGTCAAGCTGTATTCTGTCAATAGGCTGTAGCTAACATCTATCTCGCCCGTAGCACAAATTCTGCTAGAAACATGCCCTTTAAATACCGGATTTAACTCATTTACCTATTCCCACCTAATTAGAAAGCGCCTTAATTGCTTTTTTGAAATTCAAATTCAACTTTCCCATTGGGTACGGCGCCTAAAGCCCCTATTATCAATCTAATTATCCCAACTTCAACTCCCTGATGTCAGATTAGACCTGTCAGCTGAGTTGACGTTAACAAAAATGTTGTTCCAAAATCTAGCATTTTAAGCAATTATGAAGTCAATACAGTTTATTCCTCCCCATAGCAACACTGTTCAAGCACCAGATTATAAGGATACAAATAAACAAAAAGCGACCAATAGAAAACCTAAAAGAGTTGTGGGGGATTGAACTCGCCATCCTTATCTATTACACACATAGTGACCTTTTTCATTCATTGAACCATGCTCTTGTTTCTTGTGGCAATACTGTTTAAACAAAAGATTATAAGAATATGAAATACGTATAAAAAAACACCATAAAACATGAAAGAATCACATGGGATCACACCGATAGTCCATGACTACTCCAAAGCTAGAAACCTTTTCTATGGAGCCATACGATTGCTCACTATCACACCTCTCTTACTAACGGTGGGTGTGTGAGTCTCTGAGTGTGTCTGTGAGTGGGTGCATAAGTGTGTGATTGGGCCTGTGAGTGCGTGCATGAGTGCATGAGTGGGTCTGTCAGTAGGTGCGTGGTAACAAATAGTAGGTGGGCATATGAGAACAGGTCCTCGTGCCAGCTTCCTGTCATGTTCCTCCTGTCCAGCTTGCTGCAGTCCGCTACCCTCTGCCGCCTTCGGTTTTGTGCCTCCTCTGCCCATTTTCTGCTAGTTATTCTGCCTCTTCTCTTCTTGCTCCTGCTTTCTATTTTGTCTCTTTTTGCTCCTTCTGACCTTAATTCTGTCTCTTTCTGCTCATTTCTGACCTTTATTCTGCCTCTTTTTGCTAATTTCTGACATTGTTTCTGCCTCTTGCTGCTCATTCCTAACCTCTATTTTGCCTCTATCTGCTAGTGTTGGTTCTTTATTCTGCCTATTCTTTTCTTTCTGTTTCTCACCTTTATTTTTCCTCTTTCTGCTCATTACTGACCTTTATTTTTTCTCTTTTTGATCTTTCTTCCCTTTTGTGAACCTTATTCTGCCTCATTCTGCTGGATTCTGACCTCCATTTTGCCTCTTTCTGCTGGTGTCTCACCTTTATTTAGCCTCTTTCTGCTTGTTTCTAACCTTTAATCTGCTTCTTCCTGCATGTTTCTGACATTTTTCTGCCTCTTGTTTCTCGTTCCTGACCTCTATTTTGCCTCTTTTTGCTCGCTTTGGACCTTTTTTCTACCACTTTCTGCTTGTTTTTCACCTTTATTTTGCCTCACTCTGCTCGTTGCTGACCTATATTTTTCATCTTTTTGCTAGTTTTTCACCTTTATATTTCCTCTTTTTTCTCATTTCTGACCCCTAATCAGTCTCTTTCTGCTCGTTTCTTACCTTTATTCTGCCTCTGCTGCTCCCTTCTGACCTTTAATCTGCCTCTTTCCATTCATTTCTCACCTTGCCTTTTGCCTCTTTGTGCTAATTGCTGATCTTTATTTTGCCTCTTTCTGCTCATTGCTCATCTGTTTTTGCCTTTTGCTGCTGGTTTCTGACCTCTATTTTGCCTCTTTCTGCTTGTTTCTCACCTTTATTTCGCCTCTCTCTGCTCGTTTCTCACCTTTATTCTGCTTCTTTCTGCTCGATTCTGAAACTTTTTCTACCACTTGCTGGTCGTTCCTGAGCTCTATTTTGCCTCTTTCTGCTCTCTTCGGACCTTTATTCTCCCTCTATTTGCTTGTTTCTCGTCATTATTTTGCCTCCTTCTGCTCGTTGCTGACATTTATTTTTCCTCTTTCTGCTGCTTTCTGACCCCTATTCTGCCACTTTCTGATCGTTTCTGACCTTTATTCTTCCTCTTTTGCTGCCTTCTGACCTTTAATCTGCCTCTTTTCACTCGTTTCCCACCTTTCATTTTGCCTCATGATGCTTGTGGCTGACCTTCATTTTGCCTCTTTCTGCTTGTTTCTCACCAATTTTGCCTTTTTCCTGCTAGTTTCTGGCCTCTCTTTTGCCTCTTTCTGCTCGTTTCTCACCTTTATTTAGCCTCTTTCTGCTTGTTTCTCACCTTATTTTGCCTTTTCTTGCTGGTTTCTGACCTCTATTTTCCCTCTTTCTGCTCGTTTCTCACCTTTGTTCTGCTTCTTTCTGCTCGATTCTGATGCTTTTTTGCCTCTTGCTGGTTGTTCCTGACCTCTATTTTGCCTCTTTCTGCTGTGCTCACATCTTTATTCTGCATATTTCTGCTCGTTTCTCAGCAATATTTGACCTCTTTCTGCTTGTTGCTGATGTTTATTTTTCCTCTTTCTGCTTGTTTCTCACCTTTTTTTTCCTCTTTCCTCTTTCTTCTTGTTTCTGACTCTTATTTCGCCTCTTTTTGTCATTTCTGACCTTTATTCCGTCTCTTTCTGCACACTGCTGATCTTTAATCTGACTCTTTCCTCTCGTTCTCACCTTTCATTTAGCCTCTTTCTACTTGTTGCTGACCTTTATTCTGCCTCTTCCTGCTCTTTTCTGACCTCTATTATGCCTCTTACAACTCATTACTGACATTTTGTCTGCCTCTTCCTGACCTGTAATTTTACTCCTTCTGCTAGTTTCAGACCTGCATTCTTCCTTTTTGCTCATTTCACACCTTTATTTTCTTCTTTCTGCTCGTTGCTGACCGTTATTCACCTCTTCTTGCTCATTTCTCACCTTTATTTTTCCTCCTTTTCTCCTTTTTGACCCTTATTCTGCCTCTTTCTGCTCATTTCTGACTTTATTCTTCCTCTTTCTGCTCCCTTGTGACCTTTAATCTGCCTCTTTCCACTCATTTCTCACCTTTAATTTAGCCTCTTTCTGCTTGTTGTTGACCTTTATTTTTGCCTGTTTCTGCTAATTTCTCACCTTTATTTTTGTTTCTTTCTGCTCGATTCTCACCTTTATTTTGTTTCTTTCTGCTCGATTCTCACCTTTATTCTGCTTCCTTCCGCTAGTTTCTGAAATTTATAATGCCTCTTTATGCTGACTTCTGACCTTTATTCTGCCTCTTTCTGCTCATTTGCAGCTTTTTTTCTCCTTCTGCTCATTGCTGACCATTATTTAGCCTCTTTCTGCTCATTTTACACCTTTATTTTGCCTCTTTCTGCTGGTTTCTGGCCTCTATGTTGCCTCTTTCTGCTAGTTTCTCACCTTTATTTTGCCTCTTTCTGCTCATTTTTCACCTTTATTTTGCCTCTATCTACTCGCTGCTGACCACTATTTTGCCTCTTTCTGCTTGTTTCCCACCGTTATTCTCCCACTTTGCGCTCGCTTCTGACCTATATCTGCTCCCTTCTCACCTTTATTCTGCCTCTTTCTTACTCATTCGCAGCTTTTTTTCTCCTTCTACTCATTGCTGACCATTATTTTGCCTCTTTCTGCTAGTTTTTCACCTTTATTTTGCTCGTTTACGCTGTTTTCTGACCTCTATTTTGCCTCTTTCTGCTCGTTTCTCACCTTTATTTTGCCTCTTTCTGCTAATTTTTCACCTTTATTTTGCCTCTATCTACTCGTTGCTGACCGCTATTTTGCCTCTTTCTGCTTGTTTCCCACCTTTATTCTCCCTCTTTGTGCTCGTTTCTGACCTATATCTGCTTCTTTCTGCTCATTTGTGACCTTTATTTGACCATTATTTTGCCGCTTTCTGCTCATTTTTTCCCCCATTATTTTTCTTCTTTCTGCTCGTTGCTGACTTTTATTTAGCCCCTATATGCTCATTGTTGATTTTTATTCTGCCTCTTTCTGCTCGTTTCACACCTTTATTTTGCCTCTTTCGGCTCGTTGCTGACCCTTATTCTCTTTTTGTTCATTTCCCACCTTTATTTTTCCTCTTTCTTCTAATTTCTGACCCTTATTCTGCCTCTTTCTGCTCGTTTCTGATGTTTTTCTACATGTTTCTGCTCCCTTCCGCCCTTTAATCTGCCTCTTTCCGCTCGTTTCTCACTTTTCATTTTGCCTCTTTCTGCTTGTTGCTGACCTTTATTTTGCCTCATTCTGCTAGTTTCTTACCTTTATTTTGCCTCTTGCTGCTAATTTCTGACCACTATTTTGTCTGTTGGGAGTGGTTGAAAACGGAGTTGTCTTTGATGAACCTTGTTAGTTCTACATTGACGGTCTTCCCAGTGACTTTTGCCGCAAAGGGGAAAAGGGGAGGAGCGACATGGTCTGGTAGTTCTTGAGGTTCGTGGGATCTGCCGAGGGCTTCTTGAGCAGGGGTCTGACTTCTATGCGTGTCCAGTCATCGGGGAAGGTGCTGGTCTGGATGGTGGCATTGATGGTGCGTCGTAACTCTGGCATGATGGTGGTGGCGGTTCTGTGGTAAATGTGTGGTGCGCAGGGGACTGTGGGGGGCCCCGAGTGGATGCCTTTCATGGTCGAGGCGGGCTTCTCGGTCATGACTGGTGGCCCGGAGGAGATGGTGGGTTGGCTGGCGTTGCCAGAGGGTGGGATGGTTGCGGAGACAGGTGTTTGGTCTTTTAGCCTGGATTCTTCGCAGAGAAGACACCCCATCACTCTGATCGGTACCAGAGTTACCTCTAGGGCGAGCAGCATGGACCGTTTTTATAAACACCTACAACAAGTATACACAGCGCATCCGGGCATAGATATTCACAAGTGCACCCCATTCTTGGAGAGACTAGACATTCCCAAACGTTGGCCAAATGCAACAGAAGCCTTGGGTGAACAATTAGTACTAGAGGAACTCAGAACAGCGCTGAATATGCTACTGCGGTCTAAGGCACCATGGAGAGATGGTTTCCAACCTAAATTATATCAAGCATACTCAGCCATGTTAACACAGGGACTCCTGGAAGTATTTCTAGTTAAGGGATGCTAGGATATTGCCACCAATCATGCAGGAGGTGAAATATGCCTGCTCCTCAAACCGGGGGGAGTTCCAGACAATCCTGCTGCTTATTCACCCCTCACAATGATTAACTGCGATGTGAAGGTGCTCGGCAAGTTACTGGCCAACTGTTTGACACCCCACATATGGCACTTGGTCCTCGAAGACCAATATGGCTTTATACCAGGTAGAAGTACCGGCATGAACCTTAGGGATCGGGTTCATGTCCTGAAGAGATTGAGAACCGAGATGAGGAGCTGGTGATGGTCAATCTGGAAAAAGCATTTGATACGGTTGACTGGGGCTACCTGCTCCAGGTGTGGCATATCATGGGGTTTGGCCCTCGGTTCTGTGGGTGGATCTCGCTCCTCTACACTGAGCTTAGGTCAAGAGTGCGGGTAGGGCAATGCCACTCAGAGACATGGACGCTGGGCTGTGGAACATGGCAGGGCTGCCCACTATTACCACTCTTGTTTGCGCTTGCAATAGAGCCCTTGGCAATATGGACATGTAGGGGACTGCGAGACTGGTGCATACAACTTGGAGAAGTTTGACATGCCATTTCGCTCTACGATGATGATGTCCTGTTTTAACTCTCCTCCCCCTGAGCTGATTTGCCAAGACTGTTGCAGCTGCTAGATGACTTGGGAACATTTCAGGTCTCTGGCTTAATCATGATGAATCCCTGATGTTTCGTCTCGCCTCACTAGTCTGCACACTGGTGGACCGCATGTCCGGTTCTGGGCCTGTAATGGTAACTAACACAATTGTGATATCTAAGGATTAAGGTGGTGTACACCCAAGCATTACAGCTATGTCTAAATGTAGACAGGGTCCTGGAAGCATTGAGGTCATCCGTGATATTTTGTAACACGTTGCCAGTCTCCTTAATGGGTAGGTTAGCCATAGCTAAAAATTGGACTGCTGCCAAGATGCCTGTCTGTGTTGAAGAACTTGTTATGCCCCCTCCCAATGAAGGTCTTCAAGTAAATAGACTCTGTTCTTATCTCTCTCCTGTGGGTGGACCGATGCAGCAGGGTGGCTCTGACAACATTGACTGGAGGATACAAATATGGTCGTTTAGAAGTCCTGAGCCTTCATCTGTATTATTACGACGCACATCTCCAACATGCGGCAAGATGGCTAGACCCAGGCAATAACTGGGAAAAATAATTACTGATTGGTACAGTCACAGCAGAACGACTACTGGAGTTGCTGATGGAGGGTGAGGGGCAGGGCCTCCCGAAGGACCTCCTACGCATAGACAGAGAGTCATAATTTGAAATGTTTTGCTCAGGCAGTTCTGAAACAGGCCCCATTCCTTAGGGATCTCTCAGTCTGGATGTTGAATCTGGTCAGATAAATGATGGACAATATGTCCGTTCAGGTGTGGCAGGAGGGTGGTGCGCACACCTTCAGGATTTAAACCATGACGCGACCTTCCTCCCCTTCAAGCACCTGTTAAGAATTTACTCTCCGGTCTGGTCATTTAATTGCACCATGCTGGCCTGGCCGATATAGCCAAGGTAGCCTGGCCAACCTACCCAGCAGCGCCCAAACCTACGCAAACTCTTGGGATCCTAATAACCTGTGGTTCAGGCTGCCACTTGATCAAACTGTTGTACAGAGCTATGCGCGGATTCCTCTTTGGATGATGGGGACTGGATGCAAGTCAACTAACTTATCCACTCAGTCTCTTGTAATGCCCACTTTAAGCTAGTAGACCACATTTTCCTCCACAGGACTTACCTTACTCCCAGGGACAAGCATTGCATGACCCTGACCTTCTCAGAGAGTTGTCCTTGATGCGGCGCCAGTGGTGTTGACTTTCTGCATTTAGCTTTGCAGTACCGCCTGGTACAGATTTACTGGAGTCAGGTGGTCGCAGACATAACAAGGACCACAAATCTGAACATGGTCCTTGCCCACAGTGCTCTCTTAAGCAACATTAAGCGCCCAAAGGGCAGGAAGAAGCCATACAAATTTGTTCAAATTGATGTTAGCCTCAGCCAGGCGTGGGGTCGCCCTCACATGAATGAGGCAAACGGTACCCGAGATTGCACACTGGCACAAAGATGTGCTGGAGTGGTCTCTGTCGGAGGAGACCCATATGAAGCTTAACAAGCAAGCCTATCTGACTGGAGAGACCTGTGTGACATACTCCTAGATCCGGAATCAGACATGATCTCGATGGACAGTGATAGTACTGACAAAAGAGGAGGTTGACGCGCAGGGAGGGACCACAACACATTTGCACTGAAGCTGAAATGTGTGGTGTACATGCAAAGTGAGCATTGTTGTTCCCTGGGGGTACTGATGACTCATTGTATTTAGAACTGATTGTCAAATTGTCATATTGAGTTATGTGCACACCATCTTTCACCATGCACTCCACTAAGAATATATACCATGAGAGTGCATGCATTTACAACGCATGTGATTACAACATGGTTGTTACAATGACCGCATTGTTACATCGCAGTATATTACAATGCAAGTCGTTACAACGACATGCTCCAGGTGGCTCGCTGGACTTAGGAATAGTATAAATTACTATTCCTACTCCAGTGTGTGCAACAGTAGAGAAGGTGTTGGAATAGTAAATTACACTATTCCTAGCACCATCTAGAGCAAGTCGTTGTAATGACTTGCGTTGTAATGTACTGCGATGTAACAATGCGGTAGTTGTAACGACCGCATTGTAAAGGTAACGCGATGTAATGACTGCGTTGTTAAGGTTGGTTCCCCTCCACTAACTGCTGTTTTTCTTCTGTAATGTTTTACACAATTGAAAACTAAAGATTTAAAAAACATTATTAAAAACATGCCATGTTACATCTGTTTGGTGGTACATGAGTAGAAAGCCAGGAGACAAAAAAGAAATCAGGATGACGTATTGAAATTATTAAAAAGGCAAAGAAAGGGGGGAGGAGCCAAGATGGCGACCGGGTCGGACGTGTAGTCCCTCGGCTCCGAGGACCATCTCCTTCTTCGTGAATATCCTGCCGGTGATCCTGCGTTCAGAGGGCACATTGAGGTAGCTGTTATGCTCCGACGGCCCGTGGGGAAATCCTGAAGCTCGGGCCTCCTTGCAACCTGGAGAAATGTTCGACTGAAGTCTGGGGCCCGCAGCGACCATGAGCCCGGGGCCTCGGATGGACACCGGAGCCGGCCGCGGAGTGAACAACATCGGGCGTCAGCAGCTGTACTGCACCGGTCGGACCCTCTATGGAGGGTGCGGCCGACTTTGAACCGCCCGCCTCACTTGACTACAGGTACAGAGCTGATTGTGCCGGGTGCGTGTATTTGGAGTTCTTCTGTGGCTGCGGGAACCCTTCATGTGGATTGCCGAGTGACTGCCGGTGTGCTGGCCCGCTGCCAGCGGGAGGTTCCCGAACTATCCGCCCCACTGACTTCAAACGGGACGGCTGGTTTTGAGACACTGTCTGCGGCCGCTCCGGGGCCTTCTATCGCCTGCCCCGACCGGGGGGGCTTCCATTTGAAACCGCGAAGTGCATAATGGCGCATAGCCTTGAGGAGCTGGAGCCATGGAGTGGTCACGGATGTGTGGCGCAGAGGGACACGAGTGGCGGGGAGCGTGGATGTGTTCATGGCTACGGCGATTTCTTGGTGGCTATCGCCTCCCTTCACCACGAAATGGTTTACTCTGCGCAAACCCTGATCAGCAAGGTTGACGAACTATTGTTTGCACAGGGGTGCTCTAAAATGGCGGACCTGCCGGACCACTGTGATACTTCTCGCCTCGCGCCTGTCTCATGCAAGATGGCGGCCTCGTGCACTGGTGGTGGCTGTGGGACTCCAGGATTCGAGACTGCCCTTGCAACGGACGATGTCTGCTTTGACCGAGGTGCGACCCACGGATTGCGATCACGACGGGAATCCTTTCCCCACGTCTTCCCCCCTGATACCCGGGGATCGCTCCAGAAGGGGCTGGACATCGAGACTTTTTCCTTTGGCTCGGATCCGCTTGATGCTTCGAGGGTTGTGTTTTTCTGGCTCAACAAGGGAACGTTGTACTCCAGTGTTCTTGACTTGCTTGTGTGTTTGGTGCTAAGTGCCCCTTTTGGATTACAGTTCGCGCCCTTTTGGGTTCTTTCTGTTAGTGGTGGGGGAAGAGTAAAGACGGGACAGGGGTGAACGCTTCTTGTCGTTGTCTTATGGTTCTCCTCGTTGCAGACCGGAATGGGTGTGGGGCGTGTTGATTTCTTGGATACCGCAGTGTGCCGACTCTGTGACTTTTATATTGTAAGCTAGTAATGCTGCTATTCACCGGGCGGTGCATCCTGAGTTACTGTTGAACTGTGGGAAAAGAGACGCCGGGGGGTTGCTGGTGGGCTCCTCCTCCGTTTCTCTTCTTTTATTATAGTTTTATATGATTCCTTTCTTTCTTCCTTTTCTTTCTGCATCTGTATTTCGGGTACTCTTTTTTGGGCGACAGGCACACTGCTGGGGGGGGGGGGGGGTAGGCCGTAGCCTCTGCATGCGTGTTGGGTGGGGGGTTGGGGGGGGGACCTCTTTTGTTCGTTTCAGTTTCTATGGGCCTTATTTTTCTCTTTATTTTTTATACTTTTCCTTTTTCTGTTTCTGCCTTGGGTCAGTAGGGTGGTTCTGTGGGAGGGGGGCAGCGACTGGCATGCAATATACTGTGTTATTGTTTATCCTGTTGTATCATCCCTATGCCGCTACTCGGATTATGTTTTTTGCTTGTTGGATCTCTTCTGGTAGTCATTGCCCTCTCATGCCTTCGGTGGACTGGTTGGCCTCTGATCCTTCTTAGTTCTTATATTTTGAACCATATCCTTTAAAAACTTTAAAAACTAACCTTAACTTCTCCTGTATCTCGGTAGTGCGCAGATATCCAGTGTGACCCAGGCTGCTTGCTAATTTGTATTGAGGTGCTACCGAGTCGCAGTATAGCTTGCTACGTTGCTTAACTGTTGTCGTGGCCGGCCGGATGGTTGTGGGCCCGTATTTGTTTTGCTGAAACTGTGCAATAAAGGTTTTAAAAAAAAAAAAAAAAAGCAAAGAAAAAAAGTAGCAAGTGACAAATGAGTGAGGGAGTGGAACGAAGAAAGCCAGAAAGGAAGGAAGCAGGATTGTGAAAAGGGACAAAATAAGAATGGAAGGTAGGAAAGAGAAAGAAAGATGGAAAGGAGGAAAAGAGAAGTGAAGAAAGCCAGAAAGAAGGAAACAAGTACGGATGGAAAGAAGGGATTCGAAAGGAAAGAAGGAAAGCAGAAAAAAATCGAAAGAATGCAAAGAAAGCAGGAAAGCAGAAAAATAGTTTGAAATGATGGAAACAAATAGGGAAAGGAAAAATGAGAGATGGCAGTATTGATGATGAAAGAAAGGAAAGATGAAGGAAAAGAAACAAATAGTGGAAGACGTATGAAGAGCCACTCACCTTTGTAGGAAGGGTCAGGATCACTCACTTATGTAGTGCAATACAGTTTGTAGAAAAGGGGTATTTTATTTTTATGGCTGCTTTCTTGAATGATGCTTACTATTAAATTGAACTTCTCAAGTGTTTTATTCATTATGACCCAGGTTAACAGTGTTATTTAAACTATAAAATTCAACATCTTATTCATTGTGGTTATGATTTGTCCAGTAAGACTCTATTTATGGATTTGTCAAACACAGGGTTGTATATGCTATATATTAGACTCTGCCATTAGTTACACAGTCTGTGCCTTCTGTAAGGTTTATTAAATATGCTTCTGAGGCCTTGTGTACTTTAGAGCTCTCACGCCCTTTTGATCCTATTTAAAGCAGCGCATAATTATGAGGCCAGAAGTACACATCAGCATACAAAAATGGATAGCAAAGATCAAAAGTACACATTCACATATAGAAATGGGTGCCAAATTGGCCAAATATTATGTAGACAAAAATTGAATCCATTAGTAATAATATCATGATCAATTTGACTATACCAACCTCTGTGATTCCTGATATGCCATCTAAAGAGCAATGCTCATATTTTAGCATCATTTCAAATGAGGGAGTACAGCAGATTATCTTCAATTGTAAATTGTATTCAGTCTTCGACCCTCTTTCAATTAAGGTATAACAGCAGAAATTGTCTGACATATCTAACATTCCTTACAATATATTGAATCTTTCACTAAAATCCCGCATTCTGACAATTTGAACTGAAAATGAGTTCTGTAAAATATTTTTTAAGTTGTGCCTAGACCCTAAAATTTCAGTTACAAACTATTGCCCTTTTAACAGTAGACGTCAAAATATTAGAAAAGCACGTGGCTTCTGAGTTATCCAGTTATTTAGAAGAGAACATTATCATTGATGGCCACTTGGGGCCTCATTTACAAGGAACTGACGCATCTGCATAGTTTTCCTTGCGCCAGCACCAAATATCCTTGCACCACCATGGATGCGCTTTATTTATAATACAGTGCTCCATGGCGCAAGGATTAACAGATGTTTCAGAAATTCTGATGCATCTGTTAGCACAAAAGTGACGCATTACTGGATTTTCTCATGAAAGTGACCCAACTCCAGCACTGCACCACAACAGATAGGTGAGCGCCATTCAAAAAGCCCTACGTCATTCCTTACAGCTGGTCTTAGGTATGGATTTTGACGCAGTGAAATGTTGTAAATTTCACTGAGTCAGTTCTACATGGCTTTTTGCGTGGGAACGCCCACCCTGCATACCTTATACCCGACACAGGTATAATGTGGCGCAGGTATTTACAATGTAATGCATCTCCTAAGTTGTAAATGGGTCGCAACATGGCGCATTGTATATGCCGCCGCTGCGTCATGAAAATGGATGCAACAGCAGCGCACAAGTGTCGCAAGGGGCTAGTAAATCTGCCCCTTGGTATTCAGAGGTAACAGAGGAACGAAAGTGGCCCTTACTGCTGCAGGGGTGACCTTCACATGGCTGCAGAGACAAAGAGCAGTAGAGCTTTGATATTACTTGATCATTCTGCAGCTTTTGATACGGTTGACCATACATTCCTAGTACAAAGGCTTAGGGTATTTGGTCTCTCGGGAAAGGTTTTAAAATGGTTGGCTTAATTTTTTAATAAGATATTTGAAAGAATACCATATATCAATACTCAGTTCAGTTCAAATAAATTTATTTCGGCCACCATGGCAATAAAAATACCTACAAAGTTATAACAAACAATAATAAATAGAAACATAGTTAAAACAATTTGCAGACAATTGTTAGATAAAAAAACAGATTAAAACAATTTAAACAGTAATTCACAAAACATGTGCATATAGATAAAACCATCAAAATGACACCTGATAGATAATACAAACAATTTCATACAACTACAGGGAGGGAAAGCACCTACCTTCTAATCACCCACGTAGCGCTCAGAAATTTGGCAACAGCCTGCATATAAGAGCTAACCAGGTCGTACGGGAGAGGCATAGGCTGGACAAACACCAAAAAAAATGTGAGATATTCTCCTCTGCAGAATTGCAGCTGGACACACAGAGGCTTCCTTCTCCTCAGCCCCCCCCCCCCCCCCTCACCCACCCGTGGCCCAGTTGGAAGTGAATACTCTTAGTGGTTGGGACCCCCACTAGAAACTGAAAATACAGCTTTCTGTCCAATTAAAAAGACACCTGACATGAAAAGATCTCAAACCAAAAAGTGGGCTTGAAGTCAATAAAATCATTAGTTAACTTGGAACAGGTGGCTTTGCAAAGATCATTAGCTGTAACAGATGCCCAATAGTGCTTTTTCAAAAGATGCCTGGCCTTGAATTCGGTAGACTCTGGGCACTCCCATAGCTCAGGCAGCCCAAGTGCTTTAAGCACCTCCTTAATACTCAGAAGCCAGGACCTTACTGAAGCAATCAACCTTTTGAACATCCTTAAGACTTTCCGCATAGTGTGCGACTTCAGGGGTATTCCATAGGCATCTCCAATACAATAATGGGCTCAACTGAATTTCCCCAACAACCCTTTTACACCCAGGTCCATAAAGAGTGGATAAATTGTAGTGCTGGGAAGAATAGAGGCAAGATTTCTAAAGAATTTGTTTTTGATTTAAATTAATTCTTCATCATTGGAAAAACCTTACAGTTCCACACCATATAGGTGGAGCCCAATGTGTTGGCCAAGAAACGCCCCTGAGGTCTGCTTTAGTTTTATAGCAGCTTTGTTAGCATTGAAGTGCCAGGTCATAAGAGAACGTCACTCTGAGATAAGTAAAGGAGTCCACCTTCTCGATGGTAGCTCGCCCCAGGACTATACTCGCCTTATATGACTTATGTTGATTAAATGACATCACTTTAATTTTAGAAGATTTTATGTCCAGGGCACAAGCAAGGCAATACTTGCCAAAACGATTCAAAAGTTTTTGATAACTCCTCAGGGTCATGGAGGTCAACAGGTTGTTGTCCACAAATAGAAGAATCAGAGTTTTACTTTGTGCCAGTGAGGGAGCCTCTGTATCAGCCTGTGACAAAAAATTGACAATATTGTTAACTGATAGCGAGAACAGGCTGGGTGCCAGGACGCAACCCTGTGGACACTTTTGCTGACTGGCGCCCTGTCAGACAATTGACCCTGGTCCCCCCATCTAAAACCCGCATAATTGTCCTCATGTAGGAAAATTAGTAATGATAAAATGTGTGGAGGCATTGCCAGGTCAGAAAGGGCTTTCCAAAGGGCAGACCGGGGGACCAAATCAAAGGCCGATTTTAGGTCGACAAAGGCAACATAAGATCAATACTATTCCTCCTACCTTTCAGTGACTACTGGGTTCCCCACGGATCTACTTTTGCACCTGTTTTGTTCAGTATTTAAGGGCTGTGATCAGGAGTAGTAACACTAGTTTCTACACCTATGCAGATGAGGCATAATTAATTTGCAGGTTGTCTGAAAATCAATCCAATCCTTATGCCCTAAAAGATTATCTCTGCAACACCTAGGACTGTATACATTTGTATCTGATTTAGAATAAATCTTGAAAAAAAAACCTGCACCATACAAAAATTAGACCTACTAGCCCTGTTTCCATCATGATGATCAATGTTCCCAAGCTGGTTTCTAACACAAGCTAGGAAGGGGAGGAAAGAATAAAGTGACACATTGGATACATTACGTCAGGGGCTGCCGCTCATTTATTTGAGATGACATTATTGGTGCCAAAAGGAGAGCCATTCCTGACTCCAACATTGATGAGCTTGAATGAACCCTAAGGACCAAGACCATGGTTGACAATTTTGTGGCGCTTGATGCTAGGACAAGCCCCTAGCTACTCTAGCATTCAATTAAAAAACAGAAACATTTCTACTAGGTGGAACTCCTTTAATATTGTCACCATAATTTTTGTTTAACCACAGAACCCCAGGGGAAGACCTGGGGAAGGGAACTAGAGGCACGGAGTGCTAGAAGTAGGCAGCCTCCAAATTATAATGTTTAACACAAAAGAGCCGCTCCTAGTATGATGGCTTAAGTGCTATAGTGTTACAGTGTTAGATTTGTGAGTGCAGGCATCTCACAAAAAGTGAAAGACTGGCCTCACACACCACCTGGTGTCATGCTTCATCCTTGACCAGTCCTCGCCCTCTAAAACTTTGGTTTGATGGAGGGCGGGCATACACCTGAAGACAGGGATGCACTTCTAAAGCTAAGTGGGGGCCCTTACAAAAGAAGTGAGGTTAAAATGCCATTACAGGTGTCATACTTAATTTAATGTAAATGGCATCTGTATGGTGTTTAAAATAAATGGTCGGTGTGTTAGAGATTCTATTGTCTATAAGTGGTCAACATGTTTCTGCCTGCTGGCCCCGAGGGGTCCGTGGCATTCTTCAGGACCTATAATGTATAAACGGGCTCCGCCCTTACCGTACTATGTTTGTGAGGGTTCCGCTTGGTGGGGTGAACACTTTCACACACCACTGTGTGCGCGGCTCAAGTTTATGCCCTAACTTATGGGACCTACTAGCCCCATAGGAGAGTGAGGAGGGGAGACCCCTTTGGTCAAGCGTGTAAAAGTGGAGAACTCCCCCCTCTGCACCTGTATCCGATCTCCTCGCTTCCTCGATGTCACTGATGTCAGCTAAAGTTTAAAGAACATAGGCCCTAATGGACGAACATATTTTCCCACAGACACACAATGGTTAAACCCCTTTGATACACCAGGCCCATCTAGAATACACCAGAGCTCTGTGGAACACCAAAGGCAGAATTAAAACCTGGCAGCCTCACCGCCTGCTGTCTGGCCGAAAGAAATAAAACAGTCCATTTCCAAGCGCTGTTGTACAATACAACCAACAAAATATGTTTGAGGAGGACGAATGAATGGCATTACTTATAGAGCGCAACAGCTACTCGACGAAGCATCCTGGCGCTAAAAAAGACAAAAAGAAAAAAAAGAATAGACACCAGGGAACCCAATTAAGTATGAAAAAGACACATTTTTCAAGAGTGCCTCGCTACACGTGCATCAAAGGCTCAATGGGTGATGATTCCAAACTTTGGAAGTAAAAACAGAGAAGAAGCATCGCCCTTTCCTGGATCATTATAAATCTAGCTACGCGAACTAAGGAAGCATCAGAGCATTGTAAATGTCTGAGTGGATTATAGAAAAGGAAATGCTCCAAAATATTTTTGGGCCCAGAGTTGTAAAAGTCTCTTTGAGTCAGTACAAAGGCTTTGAAGTGGCTCCTCTTTTCTGCCAGCAACCAATGAAGTGATTCAAGATGTGTGATGCAAATGAAGGTGTAGGAATCTTGAGGCGTAGATGAGCTTCTGCGTTCTGTATGGTTTGCAGATGACTAATCAGGATGTCCAATACGCGAAGGTAGATGATGTTGGCATAGTCTAACCATGCCGTGATCAAGGCATGGACCACTGATTTGTGTAAGCGGAAAGGAGGCAAGTCAAGCAATTTCTTGAGGGAACAAATCAAAGCAAACAGGGACCTACCACCGACATCACCTGAGGATGGAAGGATAAGATGTTATCGAACTTTGGGGCAGATGTATCAAAGCAATTTTTAGTCGCAAACGCTGCGATTCGCAAAAAAGCAGCATTTGCGACTAAAAATTAGCTAAACGGTATGTATGAAGGAAATTGCGATTCCTTAAATGCTATGCATCAAGCATTAAATTATTGCAATTTCTCCTTAAGAAATCGCAAATTACCACCAACTTCAAGTTGGTGGTAATTTGCGATTTCTTTCGCAAATGCACTTTTTGGCATTTGTGACGGTGCCATATGGTGCACATACATGCCCTTACGGCATGTATGTGTGCCATATGTGCACACATGTACATTTCAGGGGTGCATAAGGGTGTCCTTAAGACACCCTTGCACCCTTGAAACTATTCTCAATTTGCGATTCTCAAATTGCGAATCGCAAATTGAGAATAACTTCACATTCATTCCTATGGGCCTCCTGGCCCATAGAAATGAATGGGAAATTATTCCTTAATTGCGATTAGCAATTTGCTAATCGCAATTAAGGAATTTTAAGAAATCGCTAAAAAATAGTGAGTTTTATTTGTATACATACCATTTTGCAATTCTCAAATAGCGATTCTCAAAAAATCTCTATTTGAGAATCGCAAATAGGTATTTTGATACATCTGCCCCTTTATGCCCAGGTTACTGGAAATGGTGCCAGGCCGAGCGGAAGAGGGGATGAGGGAAAGGGAAAGCGAGTAGTTGGTCCAGCCAGCAGTTTCCTGAAAATTGCCCACAACGGAGCCATAGGGTAGAATTACTGTCTTATCAGAATTACATTTCAGGTTGTTCAGTCTCATCCAGTCAATGACTCTAGAAAGGCATGTTTTAAAGATCCACTGAGTAATAGCTGGAGTCTTGTCAAATGAATCTGTGTTGCAGAAATACAAACCATCCCTGACACAAAATGACTCAATAATGGCAGCCAGTAGACCATATAGGTATTAAAACGTTTTACCTCAAAGAGTATCCCTGAGGTACCCTATGATTAATGGGTTTGTTTTCAGAAGGATAAGGAGCGACAGAGGGATCCAGACTGATTGGTTTCCATCTTGCAAGAAACACTTATCCAATCCAATACAGTGCTACAAACAGACACGTGTCTTAATCGCTGAAGTAATATAATATGGGAAAAAATGTGGAACAATCCAACAAAATGAGGCTGGGATTCTGACCTGATCCAGTGTTATCTTAATTGAATTGCTATGTATAAAAAAGGAAAAATAAAAATAGGACAGCTGGCTAGGAAAGGTCATAGAATGTACAAAACATAACCATTACATATAATCAGATAAAAACACATCTATTTCGTTTAGTAAACATTTAATTTTATAAAAGGGAAGGAATAAACACACACATATTTCGCAAAATAGATAACATCACAATAATTAAAATGAAAACAATGAAAAAAAGAACACAGTTCTTAAACACTTATCCTAAAAATTCATATCGAAAATAATATAGTTACATATATTCACAATTGGTAACAAACAATGGTATCCCTACTTAAACAATTAAAATCAACCATTTCACAGTAAGTGGCAAACAGTAATCTTTTCGACGCGCGTTTCGGCGTTTCCACAAACGCCTTCTTCAGGAGCCACAAGTTTGTACTGAAACATATATATAAAAAAGAAATATTTTACAAACAATTCATTTTATTCTACAATTTTACTTTCATATTAAGTTTAACTATCAGGTGAGACATATACACATTCCATCCTCTATCAATACATCACCTAAAGATTCAAGAAGCATAACAATAATATATTAAAAACAAAATACAGATACAATTGTTCACATTTCCCCATCTTTACCTAGCTGTCTATTTTGAAACACAATTGATTTAAAAAAGGAAATCTCATTTCTTAATGGAATATTTGAGCAGTTGATAGTTAAAACTATGAGCAATAAGCAGAGGGGATGCTGGGTAATTTATATACTACAGCTCTCAGGGACCAAGATTTATTGTACAGAAGGCGCTCAGTTATTTGTAACCAACCGACTAAATCGGTTGTCATTCAAAAATATTGCCTACATATTTTATATAATACTTACTCAATAAAACAGATCGATCTTCATATGATCAAATTGCTTCATATTTATTTGTGAGACACTCCATTTATAATCAGGAAGGTGTGTCAGATTATTTCTGCAATTATCAATAAAAAATGGCATTATAAACAGCGATCGTTTCAAAGATTCGGTATACAAATTAAAACCCCTCTGTATAGCAATCCATTGGTTTTAGGTAAACCCACGAAGATCACAATATTTTGTAAAGGTCAAAAACGGGGTAACATTCTACTTAGACTCGATGTTTCCTGTTACATCTATTCTACACCCTAGGAATTCCTAAATACGTCATGTGTAACTGATATAACTCAACGTAATTAAATGCGCAAAAATGGTTTTAGAGCTGCCCCGAAAATAGACCAGGTCTTTTCTACCAACCTACTCTATAATGAAAGGGAGATCTTAAATTTTAGATGACCAAAAGCTCACCCCGTAGGTTCTACAGCAATAGATCGCCTCTCGTCGATCTGTTCCTTTTCTTTTTCTTTCAGCAATATCCGATAAAAAGCTGTTAATACATTTGTAAAATTTCCCAAAGTTACTAGATGGACTTTATGTAGAATGTTCAATAATTACCAAGAATCTTAATTGAATTGGACATCTCCACTAAAGCAGTCTCAGCACTGTGTCAATGCCTGAAGCCCGACTGGCTTGGGTGTAATAGATTATTCTGTTCTGGGGAATCCGAAAGTTGAACATTGATATGTTTCTCTAGCAATTTGATTTCTGCAGGCAGTAACGATATTGGTCTGAAGATGATTTTTTTTTGGGTGTTTTACATAGCGCAAACTTGACCCGAAGGTATCAGGTATCAGAGCGCCTTTCATGAGCACCAGTTACGTTACACAAGGATACATTCATTTTTGTCAGGCACTGGGACATTAACTGGCATGTGCATCAAGCAAAAATATCCTCGCAAAAATTGAGAATCAGAAAACTAGACTGTTAGCGCCCGCAAAACAGCACTTTCCCATGCAGCAACCAAAATACCAAAAATGCAAAACAAATCACAAAAAATCTCCCGCAAATTTTGCGAGAAGCAAAATTACGATTCCTTAACAGTGAAACATGCAACCGCAAATAGCGATTATCAATCAAAGACTCGCAATGCTACGCAATTAGCGATTAACAGGAAAATCGCTATTTAGCAAGTGCAGAATAAGGGGAATCACAATCAAGTGGTAAAGTTAAAAAAAAAATTCACACAGGTGCCACTAATCAGAAACCCTTTACAAATGACTCAGGAGACTCCACAAGCCTTTCACAATGGCAGCCCTCTACATGCTGGCAAGGAGGATGAGGATCAATGCAGCAGCTCAGCGCAGAAGGAGGATACAGGAGAGGATTTTCTGAGTGCGCATTACATTGCTGGGCCAGACTGATGATGAGATATGCGATAAGTACAGGCTGAACTGCACCGAAATGCTGATTTGGAACCCCTACTGCAGCACCAAACACGTAGGACAAATGCAATCCCCGCACATGTCCAGGTGCTATGTTGCCTGCACCTACTAGCGTCAAGCAGTTTCTAGGGGGTAGTAGCCGTAGCCGGAGGGGTGTCACAAAGCTTACTCTCACACTTTTCCAAACACTTCCTTGATGCCCTGATGCAAAGATCCACACACACATCACATTTCCCACAACCCCACAGTAGTTGAATCAGACAAAACAGGAGTTCTACCAGGTGGCCCAATTCCCGCATGTGATCGTATGCAAAGACTGTACGCATGTCCCCATCTGTCCCCCAGCAGCCAACAAATACATCTTCAGTAACAGGAAGTCTTACCACTCTATTAATGTGCAAGTTGTGTGCAATGCTAAGCACATTATAACGGATATCGTGGCACAATTTCCAGGAAGCACACATGACTCCTATATATTCCGGCACAGTGGCATCCACAGGCGTCTGTTCAGGGGTGAATTTGACAATGAACATCTACTTGGTACACACATATACCTATTTGCTACATCAATCAACCAAATGTAGTTGCATAACTGTGGCTAACCATTTGCTTACCACCCTGTGGGTGACAGCGCATACGCCGTGCGGGACTACATCCTGACCCCGTACCTCAACCCAGCCACATCACAGGATCAGAGGTACAATGCGGCACACACAAGCACACGGAATGTGATAGGACACATCTTCGGGATACTGAAGAGTCATTTTTGGATTCTTCACAAGACTGGTGGAGCGCTTCAGTACAGCCCAGAGACCTGCTGCAGGTTCGTGGTTGCATGTGCCATGTTGCACAACATTGTCACCAGAAGAGGCATACACCTCGAGATGTCCGACTCTTAGTCTGATGGGGGACGACCAATCACCCGCACAACACCGACAGGCACATGTGGCAAACTCAGCAGAAGGACAGAGGAGACGTGCACACATCACCCAACACTATTTCTGATGCAGGTACAATGCGACACACAAAAGCACACGGAATGTGATAGAACGCATCTTCGGGATACTGAAGAGTCATTTTTGCATTCTTCACAAGACTGGTGGAGCGCTTCAGTACAGCCCAGAGACCTGCTGCAGAATCGTGGTTGCATATGCCATGTTGCACAACATTGCCACCAGAAGAGGCATACATGTCAAAATGTCCAACTCTGAGTCTGATTGGGACGACCAACCACCCGCACAACACCGACAGGCACATGTGGCAAAATCAGCAGAAGGACAGATGAGACGTGCACACATCACCCAACATTATTTCTGATGCAGGTAATATTGAGCCTTAACAATTGCATGGTGAACGTAAATGTTTTATTAACATGAGCCCATGTTAAGTAAAAATAAGAATAGTGCAAATTGTGAGGGTGATTGAATTGAGGCATAAAGTCTACAGAAAATAGTTACAAGCACTGTTTGTCAATCACCACATTGTAAAGGACCATTGTTACACCACCACGGCCCAGAAATGAGGATATGCATGGATAGCACCTCCTGCCACATACACCCAGCCTCCTATCGCGTGCCCCTGCAACATCAACAGGATGTGTGTGTGTGGATGTGATGCTGCGCGAACTGCGCCTCCTGGCAGGGGTCACTGGCACCAACATGGTACTGAGGCTCGATGCCTCCTCACTCCCCTCCTCCCCTTCCAAGTTGATGACACTCACTGTCCCGGACTGTAAGTGTTCCACCACTGTGTTCACTTGACCCAAGGCCCTTGCAACATCCCCACAGACATGACCGAGGTCAACTTGCATTACAACGAAGCGCCATGCCAATAGCGCTGTGGTGTTGCTGAGCTTGTTGATTGCCCTTGTATTTGCAGAGGTGCGGAACAGGCTCTGGCGATGCCTTCTTCGCTTAGTGGCCTGTCCTGCAAGCACAGCCCGTGTGAGCTCCTGTAGTCTTACGTTTGTTTGGTGATTGCCCTCTGCTACCACTGTTGTTAGTTCACGCACACTGTCTGCCATTGATTGTGCCCATGTGTCTCCCCTGCAGGCGCCCGGACGTGTAGCATCTGTGACTCTACGCCACCACCGACATTTGTCGGCTGCTCAACACGTGCTGCAATATGTGCCCTGGACCTGCGCTGTCACCCTGGTTGGACCTGTGCTGCTGTCAGAGTTGGTGTGACAACACGTGGCTGGATGGAGACTGTTGTAGGTGCTGGAGTTAGTCCAACCTCCATTGCCAGCAGTGAGGGGACATTTGCCCTGCGTTTTGGTGGTGGTGTTGGCTTGCTTGGACCACTGGAGTCTCTACATCGCTCTCCGCAGGTGTCTCAGAGATGTGGAGATGGTGACTGTCATCCAAGTCTGCCTCAGCTGCATCTGTGATGTGAAACAGTGCAGTGTTAATTTTTGTTAATCCTACAATTGTTGAACATAAGGCATACTTTGCTCAGATAAAATCACTGACTAAATACACTGGCTGCCATGCTGTGTTGGTGTTTTCCGATTGCTCTTGCTGCTTTTGAATGCAGAATTTGCTGACATGACTACAACTCCCATTATGCATTTTGTGTATGAGGGGAAACGTGGCCTGGAGTATGATATGCATACTGTGTTTGCCAGGGGGGATATGCCTGATCATACATCACTCAAGAGATTAACGATTACATGCATCTTACCTTGTGTTGTACTAGCTGCACCGGATGTGTCCAGCTGTGTGACTCCCACTACCGCCTCAGGTTGGATTGTCAACTGAACAAGGTCCTCAAGGGCTGTGTTTGTGGGTACAGTCGATGGTCCTCCTCCCGTGGCACCTGCATCTCTCAGCCTTTCCGCAATGCGCTTGTTGGCATGTATCCTGAGGTCGTACCACCTTTTCTTCAGATCATCAATGCTGCGGTGTGTGACTCCCACAGCATTAATTTTAGCCTTGATGTGCAGCCATATTTTGTGTTTTTCTGCCTTAGGAACCTCAGGTACAATTTACCGAATAGTTTATCGTGGCTCCTGCTCCTCTATTAGGTATTCCAGCTCCCTCTCTGAGAACTTAATTTTTCTCTTCCTGGGCAGGCACCCTCTCCTGAATCTTTGTTGGCCATCCTGGGTGTGACAAGGTAGCTGGATTCTGAAATGTCAGTGATCCTGGTCAGCCTCAGTACTCTGCTTCCTCCTCTGAGCTCCTCAGGGCACTGAATGAAGCATGGTCTGTGTGACTTCCTGGTTGTGCTTGCGACCCGCTTTTTGCTATTTTCACTAATAGCGAGATCGCAAATAGCGAGATCGCTATTTGGGATTGTCAGGTTTTGCGAGTCGCATGTGTGTACTCGCAGTGGTTTTTGCAATTTTTAGCGAATCGCTATTTCTACGCGTGGGGCTTCATGCATTCCAGAAAGCGATTTTTTAATTGTGATTCCTTTTTTCGCAAATAAGAAATCGCTATTTCTGATTTTGATGCATGTGCCCATTAGTGATCTGCACAGAATCACAGGATGTTGATCGTTATTGCCGAGACTCAAACCCGGTTCCAGAGATTTGAGTTTGCCCGCCCTAGCCGATAGACCACATCCTCTCCCCATGTTAGAAGGTTAGAAGTTAGAAAGAATAGAAGGTTCTGCTGAATTGTTCTTAAGCTGAGGTACTTATCTTCTGCAGCTTCCAGATATGGGGACCACAGCAGTTTCCAGGGAAGTGTTAAATAACCCATTAAAAACAGAATAATTTCATCTGGCGCAATAGCTAGGATGGAAGTAGGGCAAGGATAGCATGGAGATCCTGAATTGAAGCTATCAAGGGCCTCCTTGATAATAATAGACCTACATTTGTGGATGGAGCAGTCCACTTTAGAGATGGGGATTGTCAACACAAATACTATAGAAATATCCTCACTCTGGGAAATAAATCAGTCTGGATTCTTTTAACCTTATACTCAAACAAGTCAGACAGCTTTTCACAGAGCTCAGGAGAAGGTAACATTTCCAAACTACAAGCTTTAGGTTGAAAAAAAAAGGTTGATGGAGCGTAAATGTTAAACAACGATTGCCTCTATCAATTATCACTATCAAAAGAGATTTAGGATAATTATTTCTTGATGAAAATATCTAAACTGGTTAAGTTGGAAAATATGAGAATTTATACTGCATCAGAAAAGCATGCAGAAGTGTTTGAAACATGGAAATATGAAAACGTAAATAAAGAGAAACAATGACATTTACCTATGTATGTAATCACATGTTTGATAAAAAAATAATTATGAACATAGAGAGTGTGGTGACGATAACCTGTAATATGTATAAAAATGTAACAATGTCTGCATATTAAAGCACCTGAAATGATTAATTTAGTAATAATCGATAGTATGTAAACCTGCAGCTTACTCTAATGTTGTGATAAAAACTTGCACTCCCGAATAACGTGTAAATATTTGTTTTGAAAATGATAAACATGCAAAAGATTTTTAGTAGTGCCTAATATTGGCATGTAATCTTTAAAGAAGAAGAATGATTGGATTAATTGAGAAAAGTTGAAATATGATTATTAATGTGTGTTTTATATTAATCATAACATTGTAAGGATTCAGTAACAATTTCATGTAGACCACAGATGCTTTTTCTCTCTTCCACAATCCACAAAAGGCAGAACCAAGCTTAAGTAGTCACTTTAGATGTTGTGACAACGTTTCGTGCAGTTTCTTTTCTGCATTTTAAAACAATGGACTCACTTTTGATTTAGCAACACTTTTGACAGAAATGTATCAATATTATTGCAAACGGAGAAAAAGCGCCTGGGAACAGCCAGACTGAGAGTAAAGTGAGGTTTTCTTACTTCTGTGGAAAGGATGGAAATATAATACAATTGGAGCTTAATGAACATGCAAAAGTGATTACTTAATGCTTCTGAATTTCTTGGTGAGGTATTGATCACATCATGATCAGCCCACCGTGAACAACCAATGGAAACCATATGGGCTGATGGAAAAGATGCTTTGTGGGTATGAACCGGGGACTTTGGGAGTTTAATTGCCCCTTGGAGGAGGAGTCAGGGCTGGCTGTCATTTTCCCTGCCTGGCATGCTGTCGAACTGACCTTTGATTTTCCTTAATGCCAAACCTTTGAACTTAACTTCCCTGACTGTTTCTGTACCCTGCACTTTTCTGGCTGTTAAAGGTGAAGGGTTAACTGACTCCTGTGGCATGCTGTGCTTCAGTTCTGACTTGATTAGATCTCATTCGAAGACAGACAATAGCTCAATCATATTTGGTTTGTATGAACTAAACACTGAATCTCGATTGTTCCCATGTTTCTCTCTCTCTTCTAGTCAACAAGCAAATGTTCATATCGAATTTGCATTACATTTTGTGACTATTTGTACTAATTAACTGCTATTAAATCTTATTATGAAATGTGATTTCATATTCTGACAACTCAAATTGAGGCTTTAGATAAATGTTTTCATGAGTAATTCTATATCGTATTTGTCTCATTCCTTGTCAATATTTTCTTGTTTCAAGGTTTGTGTCTTGAAGTATGAGTAAGGCAATTCTTTATTCTAGGTCCTCATAAGGAAATTGTCCAAGTCCCTGTTAGCTCAACAAAAAGATACTTTGGAGGACCAAGGTTTGATAATTAGAGGACCAAGGTTTGATAATTAGGATGGTGAATAATTTGTAAAGTAAGCAAGAAGCTGATTATGTTTATGGACCCATTTGGAGATGATGGTTTGAAATGTTGTACATTAAACGTTCTAAGCTTTCCGCTGCATAAGGTCATTCTTCACCTGATTAATTATTTTTTGCAAGGAAAGCAGCCTGTGCGGCTTTAACAAATTTGTCAGAACTTTTAAAGAGCCATTCTGTATGGGTATACAGCCTTTACTAAAAAACACAAGACAGGTATGTGGAGGGTCTAGGGGAATATTTATTGACCTGTCTGCTCAAACCCCTATCCAATATACGAAACACAGAAAAGAGCAGACCAGGTCCAAACGAATTAGGTGTAGGACTGTGCTGGCCTCTGTGAGGCAAAGAAAAATGCGTGAGATAGAGTGCTGAAGAGAATGTTAAGGACAACAACTGTGGAGTGCAGAAGACTAGAAACAATTTCCATCAGACCCCCCAGAAAGGGTGGTGCTTCACATCATGTGGAAATTGTTGTAAATCCCATGCCAGAAACGACCAGTTAAGTGCCGTTCCGGAGGGATACCCAAAAGCATACTTATGTTGTACATTTAAGGATACAAAAAAGTGCAGTGCTCAAGTGATAAAGGTGAATTTTCCGTGGGCAAGTCGAGTGTTTAACCGCCGAATCCGTAGAGAGTGCGGCCCTGGCGCTTCAGGGCATAGACCACAAGCGCATCTCCGGCCTCATCTACGAGGAGACCCGCGGGGTGCTCAAGGTTTTCCTGGAGAACGTGATCCGGGACGCTGTCACCTACACCGAGCACGCCAAGAGGAAGACCGTCACCGCCATGGATGTGGTCTATGCCCACATGATGTGAAGCACCACCCTTTCTGGGGGGTCTGATGGAAATTGTTTCTAGTCTTCTGCACTCCACAGTTGTTGTCCTTAACATTCTCTTCAGCACTCTATCTCACGCATTTTTCTTTGCCTCACAGAGGCCAGCACAGTCCTACACCTAATTCGTTTGGACCTGGTCTGCTCTTTTCTGTGTTTCGTATACAGCCTTTACAACAAAACTTTTACAACGAACTACCATTACAACGCAACTTTTACAACGCAAACCATTACAACGCATAGCGCTGGAGGGCGCTCTAGGATAGGGAATAGGTTTAATGTACTATCCAACACCTTCCCTACTATCCACGGGGACTGGAGTTGGAATAGTAAATTAAACTATTCACTATCCAACGCCCAAAAGCATTATGCGTTGTAATGGTATGCGTTGTAAAACTTGCGATGTAAAGGTAGGCATTGTAAATGTATGCGTTGTAACGTCATACATCCGAGTGCATGGTCTTGCAGGTCAAATAAAAAGGAGCCTCGACTGATAGGGAAATGTTAGAAAAAGCAGGTCACTAGTGTACCCTGTGAGATGGGAGGGAAAAAACAAGCGGACGAAGGTTAAAAGATGCAAACACTTTAATCAGAGCCTGCACGAATCTATCATTACCATCATCAATATGTAAATTGAAATCTCTTAACAACAAAATATCAGAGCAATGAAGGCAATAGGGGAAATTGCCTCATCAAGTGAGTTAATAAACTCTGCTGCATAACCGGGAGGGTACTATATGAAGACACCCGAGAAAGGCCATTGAGGAGCAGGAGAGATACAAAAAACGTAGCCCTTCAGACTCTCTAAGTTTGTCTAACGGGAATGTGGAGCACTGAATTTAGTTATGGAAATCAATGGCGCCTCTCCTCCTTTCTTGTTCTCTTTGTCTTGATGGAGAATTGAGTAGTCCCCAGGGACAACAGCTGCAAAGTCAGGATTGGATGAGGTATTAAGCCATGTTTCAGTAAGAAATTTTACATTAATCTTCTTATCTGAGAGGAGCATAAAAATCTGTAGAGCGTGTTTGTTATGCAGATTTGTAGAGTGCACTATCTCCTGTTAGAGTATTCTGGCACTGAGTAGGTGTGAGTCCAGGCAGCTATGGGACTACTTGAAAAGCCAGGTCTTCAGCTTCTTATGGAATTTAAGAAGTGAGGAGGAGCTCTTATGAGTAGTGTCAGGTTGTTCCATGCTTTAGCAGTGATGTGGGAGAAGGCTCGTAAACCAGATCTAGTTTTTCTTACAAGTGGGATTTGTGCAAGTAGAAATCTACAGAAAATGACACCTCTAGATGGCCTGAAGGAGTCAAAATGTGAGTTGCTTGCATAAAGGGTCATATAGTGGAGGGTTGTTGAGTTGAGTGTTATAGATTGCAGGGTTGCAGAGTTGAGGGTCTTAGAGTGTTGTGGAGTGGCATAGCGTGGGGTAAAGTGTTGTAGATTAGAGTTGAGCAATTGTGGAATGGAGTGGAGTAGAGTGTCGGGGAATGGCCTAGATTGGAGTAGCGTAGAGCAAAGTGTTTTAGAGTGTTGCAAAATGTTGTAAGGTGTCATAAAGGGTTGTAGAGAGGAGGGTCGTAGAGTGGAGTGGCGTAGATTGGAGTGGCGTATAGTGTAGTAGAGTGGCATAGAGCGAAGTGGTGTAGAGTGGAGTACAGTGGAGTGTTGTAGAGTGGATGGGCATAGAGAGAAATAGCTAAGAGGGGCTTAGAGTGGAGGGATTTAGAGTGGATGGACATAGAGTGGAGTGGAGTGGACTGGACAGGACTGGAGTGGAATGGAGTAGAGTGTTGTAGAGTCTCATAGGCTGGAGTGCCAAAAGTGGAGTGGATTGGTGCAGAGTGGCATAGAGTGGAGTAGTGCTAGTATAATCTTTATTCGGTTTATAACAAAACCATAAAAGTATATAATTTAATGTAAAGCAGCATGGACATTATTACCATTTTAGACAATATAAAAATCATGGTTATACTCACATTAACATCTTTCCATAATAGAAAATGATCTGTACTAGGGGTCATAATTTGGATAATGCCCATTAATGTACATGATAAAACCAAAGCACAGTATACAACAATTCACAAAGCTATGTAGAAATCACTAGGCAGTTTACCATTTAATCAATGATTGAAAAAAGCCCCTTATTATAACTCATTTCAGGGTCCTAATACTCCTTTGGATGAAATCATTAATTCAGAGGGCTACAATTTTACTTATCACATTGTGACATGTTCTTGCATCTAAGACGCAATGCATACAACAAATATCTTTATAGGGCAAAAATCAGCCCTGTTGTGTCTCTTCTAAAAATTCTAATGGTAGGCCCCATTTGTCTTACGGATAAGATAAGACAAATTGGAACTAACCAAGATCTCCTACTTGCAGCACATCTGCGACAAAGGAATAGAAAATGCTCCTCTGTTTCGGGGCTATCTGGGCAAAATGGGCACAAGGGAAAGATGTTTTGGCCATTCCATCTGCAGCGAAAGAGGTTAAGTGGAAAAATGCTATAGCTAAATTGAAGGTATAAAGGTTATCCTTGTGGTGTCGATTCAGAAACTCCTCATAATGCTGGTTATCTATAAAATCCAAAACCCTGCCAGTTAGATCCCTCATGGAAATAGGGTTCAACCATTGGGCACGGATATGGAACCAATATCTCCTCTTAAGGGACATCATAGTGTTTTTCCTAATGTAATGGAGATTAGTCCACAATTCACTCATGTCAAGATTAAATAGCCAGGTTTTAACATATTTTAACCAGGGGATACTCCCTTTGCTGTCCAGTGCTATTATTTCTAGGAATGATTCTCTCATTGGGTGTGGTGTATTATTATACTAGACACATGTCCAATAGGTTAGACAGGCAAAACGCTGCACATGACCGAGATCCAAACAAATTGGGGTTAGGGCACACTACGTGGTAAGCCCAGTATTGGTCTCATTAAGAAACATATTTTTTTATTTCTCCATGGGCCCTACATTCTGGCAGCCCCAGATCTCTGCAACGTATAAAGCAGCACTTACCCCCTTTGCCCGATACATACCAATAGCAGGGGTACCTGGCCTGTATGCACCTGCTTTCAGCTTTTTATACAAGGCATAGCTAACATGCTGAAGAATGAGTTGTGAGTTAGAACTGTGTGAAGACCATACTATTGTATCAGTGAATCTGACCCCTAAATAGACAAATTCATAGACTTGTTCAAATATGGTGTTCCCCACTTCACTTTGCCCTTAAATGATTTATGGGATCTAATGCCATAAATTACTGCTGAAAACGTATTCAGTAAATTTTGCAGCCCCATGGTTTTCTGGATATGAGTAGTGTGTCGTCCGCAAACATTAAAGACGCAAAAGGGCTGCCAGCAATCTTAGGGCGATCTCCATTATAGTCATATTGGGACTCTAATAGCTCATTGATGTATAGGGTGAACAGAGTTGGGGTTAAGACACACCCCTGTCTCACCCCTCTGCCCAGCCTAATGCATTTATTAAGTTCGCCATTTTGTCCCCATCTTACCTGAGCATAGTTTCCCTGGTGGAGCCTAATAATCATTTGTAGTAGGTGGCCTGGGACACCTAACTGTGCCAAAACTCCCCACATTTTCCCCGTGGGGATAAGGTCAAAGGCAGCACGTAAATCTACAAATACAACGTATATGTGTCTTTTTTTTAATCACCACGTACTTCCATAAAATGTTTACGAATCTAAATAGCTGGTCAATTGTGCCAGTTTTCTCTCTAAAACCAGTCTGAAGGGGTGAGAGAATCAAATGTTCCTTAATTCAGTCATGTAAACTCCCCAGTAGGTGCCTAAAAATATATTTTTGCGAAATATCTATCAGGCTAATAGGCCTGTAATTAGCTGCGTTATTTTAGTCTCCCTTTTTGTATACACTGAGACAACCTACGCCCCTAACAAAGAGTCAGAAACCTGTGCACCATTTAAGATAGCCTTAAAAGTTAAAACAGTGATTGAGGATGACACCCCCATACATCCACTTCAGAAAGGAAAAGGTCCCCTGGGACTTTATGCAATCCAGGTGTTGTCCCTCTCTGAAGCGCAGAGAGGGCTAGTGTTGTTTCCTCAAGGCTAAAATCAATAAGGTTGGTGTCCCTAGATTAATTGTTTCAGTCTGAACTTAGTGAGATATCAATTTCCAGTGTCAATGAGGTCTAACTGGCATAAAGTGTGCTAAACTAGTTTACCCATGGCATCGGTTTGATGTGAAAATCTTCATCTATGACCTGTTTCTTACTACTCTTAGCAACAATATGCCAAAACAGCTTGGTAACCCTACTTTTGGCCTTTGAAATTGGGGGGCATACAAGCCCCTTGCAACACTTGTGCACCGCCATTGCGTCACTTTTTGTGACGTAGCAGCGGCGTAAACAATGCGCTCTGTTGTGGCCCATTTACAGCGTGATGCATTTAGGGAGATGCGTCACATTGTAAAGCCCTGCGCCACATTATACCTGCGTCAGTTATAATGTATGCAGGGTGGGCGTTTCCACGCAAAAAGCACTGATGCAGTGAGATTTACAACATTTCACTGCATCACTCTGCGCCTTCACTGCATCAAAATGCCTATGCCTGCTAAGACCAGGTGTAAGGAATGTCGCAGGGCTTTTTGAATAGGACTCACCCATCTGTTGTGGTGCAGTGCTGGAGTTGCGTCACTTTCATGAGCAACTCTAGCAATGCGTCACGTTTTTTGAGCTACTGTTGCTTTGTGTCCTGATTTAATAGCTCCCATTAATTCTTTCCCTGCTGCCTAGCGAGACTCATTAAACCATTCCGTTTTGTTATTATAATTAGCAGAGCACTTTGCTTTTTTATAGAAGTCTTTGATTTCATCAATTAGCTTAGTACAACTACTTATGAAGGAGTGCATCTCTCTTCCTTGTGTGCTCAGATGTATAAGTGTTCTAATTACTTGGGTGCATATCTGAGCAATAATATCTTAGCAACCCTCAATTTTGGGCCATTTATTCCTTCTCCTATAGTTACTTGTGACAATTGGATTAACCGACTCTCTAGCTGATTTGCAGTCGTAGAGAATAAACATATGATCCAGCTCTAAAGCCAGGTCCTTATGATCACTGTCTTCTCTTTCAACTATCTTCATGTATATGATGGTAAAGCCAATAAAATGTAATCAATTCTGGAATGGCAAAAAGCCCTCTTAAATGTGTGTTTTAAGTTCTTGTCTGACTTAGAGCGCCCATTACAAGCTTGTAAACAGTGCTTGAGTGTAAGTGAGGCCATTTGGAAGGCAGCTTTAGTGTTTTTAGCTGGTCTACCATGGCACAACCCCGGGATTCCCCACTCCTTGTCCTCCTCCCCAGTAACATTTGCCAGCAAGTCTGAGGGTTCATATGTGGTGGTTAGAACCCCAGCAATCAATAGAAATTCATAGCCCTCTGGCCTCTCACGGAGACCATTGAACGCTATTACAGTTGGAGACGCCTGCAGCTGTGTGGGGTATCTATTATAGATGTTAATTACAAGGGGTTTTTTTCTGCCACTTTCAAATTTAACAACTTATAGGTCCCTGCTAACCCAGATAATAAGGCCCTTTGCTGGTCTTCCCATTGGTGAATGGGATACTTCAATACTAAAGTTTGAGAATCCCACTCTGTGAAGCTCCCTTGTGGCCCAAGTCTCTGAGAAGAGGCAAACATCAAAACCATCTACGAAGTTCCCCCAATCCTTACAATTAAGCTTGGTCTTGATGCCCGCCAGATTCCAAGAGAGAAGCTTTCATGGAACACAGTATAATTTCTCTCAGTTGGCCCCATACTTCATTCCCTAAAGAATCTCTTCCAGCCTCCCGGCCATTGGTGTTATGATCAGATAATTCTCCAGGGGCAGGGGGACTCTCATCATCTCCCATCAGGGTTCCAAAGTGTGGTTCCCCTGGTATACTTGCTCTGTAACTAGGTCCTTCCTGGAAGCCCTATTCGACATGTTAAGGATGGACATCACCACCCTAAAGCCAGAATTAACTGCAGATGCCAAGGAACTCAGGAGAGAAATGGGTGAGCTGGAACACCTTGGAACAGACCAGTGACTTCCGGGATGAGGAATTTAGATGCCTACCGCCATGAACTATTGGGCCTTCAAGATAAGAACTCCGAATTGCGGTACCAAGTGGAGGATCTTGAAAATCGATCCAGAAGGGGATTCCACTGCAGGCAGCCGCTGTTAATCTTGAGGACTACCTCTGAAGACTCTTCCAATATTTGGCACCAGAACTTGCGGTACAGGACATACTCTTGGATCGTGCACATAGAGCAGGGCGACCGGCGAGTTCACCGGGGATGCCTCTGGACATCCTTCCCTTCCTTCACTACTATACTCAGAAGGAAACGTTCATGAGAGAAGTTCTAGATCACACTACTATAGAGTTTGAAGGAGCCAGGGCGTGGCTGTACCAGGACCTGTATCCCTTAACACTGCAGAGATGTCCTCAGTTAAAACCTGCAAAAGAAAGGCATCCGCTATGGCTGTGGTCATCCCTTCTGCCTCACCGTCGTGTGGGATAATGAAATGTGTTCAGTACGGACCTTGGAGGAAGTGAAGGATCTGGTTGACTTGTCACTACTGACTTGGGAGCAGGTTCTGAATCTGGGCCGAGGAAGATGTCACCCCCTATGACCCAGACAGGCCGTTTCCTCAGATCAAGACGGAAGAAGATGAATAAGCCAACGATTCTGAAAGTTGCAAAGAAAGAGAGGCCCTGTTGCGACAGCTTCAAGACTGGGATTCGCCTGGGTGGGAGATCAATGACCAGAGACACCTATTTGAGCCTTCACTCTGGACATCCCTCATGCACATCACACAGATGCTGAATGTTATACTACTGGGGGGTACTGGTTAGGGGTCCCACCTGCGCTGTCATCTCAGGGCTCTTTCTATTAGGCAGCAGAGCCGGAGACTTGAGCGACTAGATGATTCTTCAACCTCGGAGTTGGTGTCATGGATCCTTTTTCTGACATGATTGGCGATCTACAGAGGGGATTTATGGAGAGTTCCAGTTTGATATTCAATTTTTTTTCTTCTCTTACTTTTCTCTCTCTCTCTCTACACCCCTACTTCACCACCCCAGATGCAGTCAGCTCTAAACGCTACTCAAGCGCAATACCCCTTGGAGGAAGATGAACACATAAGTCACAGGTTCCCTGTTTTATGCTTCTCCACCCCATGGTCTACTAATTAAGATAGTTAGCTACAACGTTAACAACAACGTGAGGGGCCTAAATGCACAAGCAAAAAGTGTAGCAATTCTATCGATGCTGCAGGAGTCTAAGTATGAGGTTTGTATACTGCAGGAAACCCATTTACTTAAGGCTAATTGGCGGTAAATGAGATCCCGATGGTGATCGCCAATACTCATCAGCTGGGGTTGGGAAAAAGGCAGGGTAGCAATCCTAATAGCTACACATTTTGCAGGGAGGCTGAGGTCCTGGATTGCCTTCTGTCTCTTCGTATTGCTCTTGGGTCCCACACGTTCACTCTTGCCACTATATATGCTCCACATGACCAACAGGAACCCTTCATTATGAAGGCCTTGGGTAATGTCCTGGAGACCACAGATGCTGATATTCTAGTGGGAGGTGACTTTAACTTGGTAATGGATGCCATACTGGATCATTCAGTGCAGAGGGTGGGAAACACTGACACACTGTCACTCCATGGCCATAGTCACCTTAGGGAGTTGGTTTGAACAACGCTTGGCGTCAGAGACACCAGAAATTAAAAACATACTCCTTCTCTGCAACCCACCAATTGTATGCGTGAATAGATTTATTCTGGCTATGCAGCATCAGGCGTCCTTGACTTGGGATGCTGATTTTGGAGTTGCTGCACTTTGCGATCACTCACCTATGTACATAGAGGCCCATGCCCCTGCTCCCCCACTCCAGGGCCGCACGTGGTACCTAAACCTCACACTCCTTACGCATACTGCGGTGGTCACAGAGATCACAGAGGCAATTAAGGCCTTTCTGGAGACAAATGACAACCCAAAGACACTGGTGGCGCTTTTGTGGGATACCTTAAAGAAGGTGATACGTGGCCGCTTCATTGCAATTGCCACCCGTTTTAACAGGGAAAGGCGGGAGAGACGGGGTGCAGGAGGGCAGGGTTAGGGAGCTTGAAGCGCTACACAAACAGACGGGCACACATAAGACATGACGCCAACTCACTACAGCGAGGAAAGAACTTAAAGTGTTAGTTATGGACCGACCAGAATATTGCCTTTTGCGCACCAAATAGAAAAATTACATGGGCGGGAATATGGCGGGCGCCTTATTGGCCCACAGACCTTGGGCACAGGTGAACAAGCAGAGGGTAATGGAGGCTGAGGGCCTGCAAGGTGTCAGATTGTTCCAGGACGAACACATCGCACAAGCATTCCAATGCTTCTATACCCAGCTATACTCCGCAGAAGACTTTCTAGAGAAAGACATTTGCAATATGTAGGGCAAACACCAATAGATAAATAGATCAATATCATATGCTTAGTCTAGAGAGAGAAATTTAAACTGATGAAGTGGCGGATCTCCCATCTCCAATCGAGTAAAGCCCCTGGACAAGACGGATACCCACCTGACTTCTACAAAGTCTTACCCCCACCCTGGCCCCTATACTAACACGCCTCTACAATTCCTTTAGTGACACGGGTGCATTGACAGACATGATGAAACTGGATACCATCACAGTCATACATAAACCGGGTAAAGATCTCACAAATTGCTCCTCCTATAGGCCTATTTCATTGCTGAATGTGGATGCCAACATTTTTACCACCATCTTAGCAATGCCGTTGGCCCCTCTGATGAAGGGATAGGTAGATCCCGACCAGACGGGTTTCATCCCGGAGCTCACTTGTAGTGACAGTACCAAACAACTTTGTCACCTTGTGGATAAGGCTTAGCCTATCAGGGAATTGACACAGAAAAATGTTCAATTGGATTCATTGGCCCTACCTCCACATTGTTCTCCAAGCAGTAGGCCTGGGGCATTGCTTTCAGCAGTGGACATGGTGCAGCTATTCGGGATCTCAGGTCAAAGTCAATGGCGTGTTGTCCTGGGCCTTTGATATTGCGCGGGGAACGAGGCAGGGATGTCCCTGTCACTGTTCCTGTTTGCTCTATACAGAGAATCATTCGCAGTACGGTGATTGCAGACCCCAAGATTACCGGTATCCTGATGGGTGGCAGGGACCACAAGTTGGCGCACTATGCTGATGACATCATGATGACACTGTTGGATCCTATTCTTTCAATGCCAGCATTTATACAAGAATTGGAGGTCTGTGCGAAGGTCTCTGGCTTCAAGATTAACTCCCAAAATCCACACCTACATAGCCTTATGGGCTAACACCCTTTACCACGATGTGCGCACATCGCGGTTGCCTTACAACGCACATTTTACATCGCGGACACGTTTACATTGAACGTCTCCACAACGCATCTTGTTACATCGCAGGGTCTTCCACATCGCGTGCTGTTACAACGCGTTTACCTGACAGATGCTGTCGATACGATGACGTTTTGCATTAATATGATGACGTTTTGCTCGTTTACCTGACATTGTGGTGACGTCATTGATGTAGTGACATGAATACATGGATACGATGATGTTTTGCATGCTGTGCGCAGTGACATTGCTCGATGCTGACATGAATACGATGACGTTTTTCTCGTTTACCTGACATTACATGGATACGATGACATTTTGCATGCTGTGCGCAGTGACATTGCTCCATGCTGACATGAATACGATGACGTTTTGCTTGTTTACCTGACATTGTGGTGACGTGTGGTGACATCATTGCCTGACATGAATACGATGACGTTGTGTAGATCAAACGATGTGATGGGATGACATTCATGCCTGTGTGGCGTTTACCTGACAGATGCTGTGTATGTGTAGTGACTTAATTGCTATTACCGATGCTGTGCACGTGTGGTTACCTGACAGATGTTTGCTTGCTGTGCTCGCATGTGGACAGTTTACTTTAACGCTCATCGCATGTGGATATTTTACTTTAACGCTCATCCGCCCAGACAGTACATGTGCTCATGTTTGCAGAGATAAGCGTTTATGACACCTGAGGCTTCTGTCAGGTCATGTACATTCAGATTACAACAAAGGCAAAAAGAACATTGTTTAGGAAGCCTACAGTAGTGTTAAAATCGTAGTGTTAAAAGCGGCTCAAATCCCTCCATCCCCGGAATGCTAAGTGGCCTACAGCATCTTCCTGCCAAGTGAATACACATCCATTCCAGTCTGCAGCCACCCACATGCTGGCCCAAGCATGCATCTGACATTTTCAAAGGTAATTCACCATCACTGCATTACATTATTAACATTTTACATACTTACAAATGCTTAATAATAATTAAGTCAGTTACGGCTTAACAGTAAATGCAAGGACAAGGTTTGGATTATTTTACGTTTTTATTTACATGTTGCCCAAAAATAAATGTACACTTTGTAACAGAAAATTTTTCATCACTGTATTACATTATTAAAAATGTTATTCAGTGTATTATATTATTAAAATTTTTATTTACATGAAGCTTACACATTTTAAAAGAAAAATCATCGTCACTGTATTACATGGCATTAATAATGACAAGCTTCAATTACAATGAATTGATGTGAAACCATTTGGTACTTTATTTATTATACTTATGAACTTCAGTTACATGGTGCCTGCAGGCTGTCTAATAAGGTAAGATGCAAGTGTTACATTATGTATGTTACAAGAGAAGTACTACAATAGTTACACATAGGAATTCAATATGTGGGCCAGGCTACAAAGGTAGTCGGAAGCCACAGATAAATTAAAGAGTTGTAATGCTGACAATAGTCTTGACGACATTTCCTTAGTTCTATGTGAAATACATGGGTTAAGACTACCTGTCGAAGATTGAGACATGCGCATTTCTTGAAAACTTTGCTCCTTAACCAAAACTTCCAAAAATGTTTACAAATTAGGGTGCGGTTTGCCTATTAGGTGGTTTAAGGAGTTGTGCCATCCCTCAATGGCATTATTTGTCTTTGCTCCTCCCTCTAAGCAGGTCGAGTAGCAGCTCCACCAGTCCACAAGAAAACGTAGCTTCCTCCTGAGACCTGACCTGCTTAGATGGCCAATCCATGTGTCTTCAGACTCAGTGATAGAGGTGTAGTACTCGTTTACACTTTCAGGAGGAACAAAGCAAAGAGCTGTCAATTTCTTTAACTCAAACTGCAGTTTGCTGTCAAACACATAATCTGCAATTAGAGATGTTTTTTGGATTTTGCACCAACAGGCCTGAGAAAAGTGGAAAAAACAATCTTGAAGTTTTGTCTCAGGGTATAATTTAGTTATAATATTCATCATTGGCAATTCAAAGTCCACTATAACTTTCCGAGGACTTTTGCCAGAGGTTTTGGATTTTACAACTGATAAAAGCTCACTATACGTGGACGATTGTTCGTCTGGGAGCAAACTGTACACCAAGGGGACAACTGTGTTGTTACAGTACCCATGAATTGTATATATTTGTTTGAAAGGATGAGGCTTGCTTTTAAATGTACCATCCATCATCCACACCTCACTGTTCTCCAACCTAACAAGGTTTCTGGGGGTGCTAAAGATTGAAATGCACTTTTGGTCGTTTTCATTGTCATATAATAGGAAAGGTTCATTACAAACCGTGACAGACAGTTGCGGAGGAATACATATATCGGAAAATGTTAGAGGGGTAGCTCTTTTAGGGTTTCATGCTGGTTTTTTATGTTGTATAATTCTATGCAAGTTTGGGATACTAGGCATACTCATCGCAACATGTTCAGGGATATGTTGGGCTACCTTCCTTAAAATTGCACCACACGGTTCATTCGAGTTGACTGCAATTTCTTTCATTTCATTAACAGATTCTCTGCAATGAGTGGAGTAGTATTGCACACACCTCCAATGACACAGAGGCTCAGAATTTCGCTCTTTGCAATACACATAACCACTATGTTCGAATAGCCGGTTTCCTGTGCTGGAGGTGATGTATTTTGCCATCTTTGATCCAGACATTAGCTGGGGAAAAAAAATATATAGTACTTTAAAAAAACAGACAAGTTGATGCAGGAAAACACAATATGACTCATTAAGTCAAAATAACCAAATTTTCAGTATGTGTTTCATGTTGGGCAAGATGGTTACACCATGTGAAACACTTGACTAAATACCCATCCTATCCTATCCTATCCCACTTATCCAACTCACACCCACCTTGTTGCTAATAAAATAAGTGGGTCACATTGTTTGTTAGCTATGTAAAGCAGGTAACTGTGGTGAAATATGGAGAACACATTGCAGGACAAATGTTGGAGGGACTCAGTAACCTAGTCACAACCTTTTAGATGCAATAGTCTGGCTGCACTTATCACAAATTAGCACAAGATATGGTCTCTGAATCCTTTCTAACACCTCACAGTACTTTTTGGCGCAGAGAATTTGCTTACTCCCATTTTGTGTCTATGCTGGATTCTGTGGAAAATCCATTTGCTATAACTGGCACAGCTGCCAAGGTTTAAGATTGCTATTTATGACATGTTCATATTTTAAGTGTAATTATGAGTGACATTTCAACCACTATGAATGACACCCACGGGCAAAATCAAGCAATGAATATAAGGGAAACATAAATATAAAAAACTTCACACTTTTCGCCCTAATTGTAGATAACTCAGATTAAATACTGAGCACCATAAAAGTTTCTCTTGTTGATTGTAATAAAAAAACGTAATACTTTATAAATGAACCCAAAGGAAAATGTATGCACAATACATTGTAGATAAGGGGCTTCAGAAAACAAAGTTTACATAAGTGTGTGTTAGTATAAATGCATGTCACTAATTACTTTAGTCATTCTGGAATGTTCTTCTGTGAGACAAAGGCCCTATTTAGGAGCGAACATTGTGATCTTGGTGGCATAGTGTAAGTTTGGCGTTTTACTCCAAGTTGTCTGTGTGGATCAGTAGGTAGCCTGGGATCCTCTGCAAATATGCATACTGTCTGCATTTCTTAGGGTAAGTGTAATATCAGCAAAGGGTTAAGGCCCTTTAATAGTATTCCAACATGAGACACATGTGGACATCTGAGGGGAAGGACTGCTATAACTCTGGATAGGAACAGATTTAGCATAGCACAAAGCACATGATGGCAGTAAGTTACGTCTTACATTTTATGCTAGTTGAAGACTGGGAACCATATATGCAGGTGTTTAAACGCTTGTGAGTTGCTATGGCAAAGAGGCGCCTGCTGGCACAGGGCCTGATGAACACGCATGTGCTATAGTGCTTTACACTGATGTTGGCCTCTTGTGAGCTCCCAACGCTTTTTTTTGCAGGTAAGAAAAGTGCGGCGCTAAATTATTGCACCAATTTGACTTGTGTACGGGTAAGTGCAATATTTTTCCCCCAGGGAAGAAAAGTGGCACCACGCCACACAACGCCCCGTGTAAATACACAAGGACCCCTCCTTGTAGCATCCAGGGTCGCTCGCTACTCTCTGAACAGACCCTGGGGAAGCCGTACGCAGGTGCATAAAGATGACAAAGCAGGGCAGACAGGACTACAGGAAATGTATTTTGCTTCACCGGGGACAAATTTTCCTTTAGAGCCTTCCCAGTGAGAACGCTGTAAACCTAACCGGTCCGTGAATGTGCACTTTTGTCCCGACGGATTCGGTGTAGTTCGGACATTTCTGAATCAGATCAAGCCGATATCAGCCTCTCTTATCGCCTAGGATTGCGCCAGGCCGCGCTGCTCGTAATCGGTATAGGGCCGTTTATGACACCTGAGGCTTCTGTCAGGTCAAAGGCAAACAGGACATTGTTTAGGAAGCCCTCCACACACCAAAGCAAACCGTCAGTGCAAACGACCAAGGGGTTAAATTATGGCTGGGTTAAATGTTACCTCTGAACTCACACCACCCACCCCGCACACCGGTTCTGTAGGAGGCCAAGGTGTACTTACCGATTACAAGAAAAACGTTGGTGGAAGAAAAATTATGATTTTCGGCAGTATGCCAGTGAAAGGCAAGCCCTTGGGAAGAGAAAACAAGATTAGTTTATCTACATCACCTACAATCAACTATTGCAAAGAGCGGGTTAAACTACTTGGTTACACATTTCTGAATATGGCGGATGTCTGGGAACGGGAACGTTGCAGTCACGTCTGATCAGCTGGCAATGGAGTCACAAATGGATGAAGACACTGTGGCAGACTGCTTTTATACACCCCCCCCCCCCCCCAGTAAGTTTTTGGGAATGTGAAGGGAAACATTTAGGTAATGTATGATTTACACTTTTAGTATATATTGTCGCAAACAAAAAAATAAAAAATACATAAAAATAGAAAAGAATTAGCGTCGTGGGACCGGGAGGGGCAGAGGGGGCCAGGGGTTAGAGGCGGGATCACGCATTTTTGAAAAAAAATCTGAAACTGTGGGAGGACTGCACATATGCGGTATAATGGCGTGCGATATTACAGTGTGTGATGTATTCTTCTTGGCAATAGGAAACACCGCATTGGCGTTGAAATGGCGTACGTTGTTAAAAATGGCAGTGTGATGGTCTTTGCGATGTTTTTGACAAGTGATAAAAGTTGGAATCGTTTGCGATGTGCGATCAGCCTTATGGTCCCACACGAGGATCAGTAAACTTTAAGTGGACCTTTTCCCTTTCCGTGGGCCACCCAGGGCGTGGTGTATTTGGGTCTCCACATCTAACCCACAGTACAGCAGATAGCAGACAGTAACTACAGCCTTCTCCTGACAAAAACACATACAGATGAAGAGCAATGGAAGAATTATGAGCTGTCCTGGCTGCGGATGTTGGCAGCAGTTAAAATGACACTCCTCTCTAAGATCTTATATGCAATGCAGACCCTGCCCACAGTGCATCCCATGTCCTTAATAAACGACAACATTTTCTAGAACAATACATATGGACACTCAAAAGGGCCAGGATCGCCAAGCGATTGATGTGTCTGTCCCCTGCAGAGGGCGGATTAGGACTTCCCCACCTGGGGCATTATTATTAGCCAGCGTAGCTCCGCAATTTAGTAGATTGGGCTAGGCCAACCACTGAAAAGCACTGGTGTTTTATGGACCAGGTAATTTCCGGGATTCACATATGAAAGATTCCGTGGCTTCCCAGACCCTACAGGCCCCATGGAATATCAATCAATCACCCATTTGTGAAATGCACTACATACCCGCGAGGGTCTCAAGGTGCTGGAGGGGGCGCTACTGATCGAACAGCCAGGTCTTAAGTATCCTCCTGAAGGTCAGCAGGTCGTGGGTCTGTCGTAGGCTCAGTGGGAGGGTGTTCCATGTCTTGGCGGCGAGGTGGGAGAAGGATCTCCCAACAGTGGTTGTTCTTCGGATGCGCGGGACGGTGGCGAGTGAGAGGTCGACGGAGCATAGCTGGCGGTTGGGGATGTAGAAGGAGAGCCGTCTGTTGAGGTAGGCTGGGCCAGTCTTGTGGAGTGCCTTGTGTGCGTGGGTGAGGAGCTTGAAGGATATCCTCTTGTTGACGGGGAGCCAGTGCAGGTTTCTCACGTGGGGGGTGATATGGCCGTGGCGTGGTATGTCGAGGATCAGTCGTGCCGAGGCATTTTGGATGTGTTGTAGTCATTTGATTAGCTTGGTCGGGGCTCCCGCGTAGATGGCGTTTCTGTAGTCGAGTCTGCTGCTGACGAGGGCCTAGGTGACTGTCTTTCTTGTATCTTTCGGGATCCATCTGTAGATCTTGCGGAGCATGCGAAGGGTGTTGAAGCAGGAGGAGGAGACGGCTTTGACTTGCTTGGTCATTGAGAGCGTTGAGTCGAGGATGATTCCCAGGTTGCGTGCATGGTCAGTGGGTGTCGGGGCTGCCCCCAGGGCCGTCGGCCACCAGGAGTCGCCCCGGCTGAAGGTTTGGAGCCGAGGATGAGGACCTCCGTCTTGTCCGAGTTCAGTTGGCGACGGCCTTCATTCCTTCGTGGAGGTTGGCTTTGGCAGTGATGGGAGAGGATCAGCTGAGTGTCATCGGCGTAGGAGATTATGTTGAGGTCATGCTGTCTGGCTACGTGTGCGAGCGGGGCCATGTAAACAGCGTTGGGCTGAGGGAGGATCCCTGGGGTACGCCGCAGATGATCTCGGAGGCTTTGGAAATGGAATGAAGGGAGGCGGACGCTCTGGGTTCTGCCGGAGTGGAAGGAGGTGGTCCAATCCAGAGCCTTGTCTCAGATCCCGGCAGCATGGAGACGTGCGCGTAGTGTGTGTGGCAGATGGTGTCGAAGGGGATGAGTGCTGCAATCTCACCGTTGTCGAGCAGGGTCCTGATTTCGTCAGTGGTGGCAATGAGGGCAGTCTCGGTGCTGTGGTTGCAGCGGAACCCTGACTGGGAAGGGTCCAGGATTCTGTTTTCTTCGAGGTATCGGGTTAGCTGTCTGTTGACGGTTTTCTCTATGACCTTGGGGGAGCAGAGAGATGGGCCAGAAGTTCTAGAGGTCTCTTGGGTCTGCCTTAGGTTTTTTGAGTAGGGCATTGATCTCTGTGTGTTTCCAAATCTCTGGGAAGGTTGCGGTCTCGAGGGAGAGATTGATGACGTTGCGCAGGTGGGGTGCGATGGAGCTGCTTGCTCTGTTGAAGATGTGGTGCGGTAATGGGTCTGACGGAGAGCCAGAGTGGATTGAGCGCATGGTCTTGATGGTGTCATCGATGCTCATTCTGGCCCAGGCTAGCAGGGGACCGTGGTCAATGGTGTATGGAGGGTCTGTTGTGTTGTTGTCTGTTGGGGCTGTCTGGGTGTTCAAGCTATCGTGGATGTCTGCTATCTTGCGGTGGAAGAAGGTGGCGAGGGAGTCGCACAGGGCTTGCGACGGCGGCATGTGGAACTGGGGTTGGAGGGTTCCTTCACGATGTTGAAGAGCTCCTGGCTATTGTGTGCGTTGTTGTCGAGGCGGTCTTTGAAGGAGGTCCTCTTGGCCACCCTGATGAGGTGGTGGTGGTTGCAGATGGCGTCCTTGTGTGCTGTGTGGTTGTCCGGAGTTTGTTCACTGTGCCATTACTTCTCTAGTTTCCGGCAGGCCTGCTTGGAGGCTAGGAGTTCTGGGGTGAACCAGCTGGCCCTCTTGCTGGTGTCTCTGTGGGGGGGTTTCTTCAGCGGGTTCAGTGTGTTGGCGCAGTCCTCGATCCAGTGTCTGAGGCTGTGGGCAGCGTCGTCAGTGTTGGAGTGTTTGATGGGTGGGCTGAGAGCGAGGTTTGCGTGTAGTTGGTCTTAGGTGATTTTGCTCCAGCAGTGGCGGGGGATCTGTTAGGTACGGTGGTGTGTGGTGGGTTTCTGGAAGGCGAAGTGGATGCAGCGGTGGTTGGTCCAGAGGAGTTCGGTGGTGTGGCTGATGGAGACATACGGGCTTGATAAGACGGGGTCGAGCGTGTGGCCGGCGGAGTGGGTGGGCGTTGTGACAAGTTGTGACGCGTTCAGTCCGAGGTTGGCGAGGTTATCGATCAGGGTTGTGGAGTTGTTGTCGTTGTTTTCAAGGTGAAAGTTCAGGTCTCCGAGGAGGATGTAGTCGGTAGAGGTTAGGGCATGCGTGCTGATCAAGTCGGCGATAGAGTTGCTGAACTGGGGAGGGGTCCGAGGGGTCGGTAGACGAGGGTGCCTCTGAGGGTGGAATTAGGGTCTGTGTGGATCTGGAAATGCATGTGTTCGGCGGTGCTGAGCGTGTCGGCGGTGCTAGTCGAGACCCTGATGCTGTTCTTGTGGACGATGGCGATTCCTCTTCCGACTCTGTTGGTGAGGTCTCTGCGGGTGATCTTGTAGCCGTCTGGGATGGCTATGGCAATGTCGGGTGCAGAGGAGTCATTAAACCAGGTCTCTGTCAGGAAGGCGACGTCCGGGGATGTTGTGTCCAGCAGGTCCCAGAGCTCGACGGCATGCTTGCGTGCGGAGCGGGTGTTCAGTAGAGGCATGGAAAACATTTGACAAAAAATGGGTACCATGCATCTCATACAGAATGTATGGCGATACAACACATACATTTACAATGCATGCCTTTACAACTCAGTTTTTACATCACATCATTTACAACGCACTCCATTATATCGCATGACACTACATCGCATTTTTGAAACTACCTTTACAACGCATTCTATTACATCGCATTATACCTTTACACGCATACCATTACATTGCATTTAAGGTAAGTATTGGATAGTATAGCGGTAACAATTACTATTCTAACTCCAGGGGGTGCAACAGTAGGGTAAGTGTTGGATAGTGTAGGGGTAAAAATTACTATTCTAATGCCAGGGGGTGCAACAGTAGGGTCAGTTTTGGATAGTGTAGGGGTACTATGCGTTGTAATGGTATGCGTTGTAATGCCTGCCTTGTAGTGACATGCGATATAGTGTCATGCAATGTAGTGTCATGCGTTATAATGCCTGCGTTGTAGTGACATGCATTATAAAGGATGTTGCGATGTAATGACTGCGTTGTAAGTGTAGTGCGATGTAATGGTTGCGTTGTAAAGGATGTTTCCCCTCATACCTGGCAGAAGAATTCAGAGATTTGACATGCCCCTCCTACCTGCGTGTGTTGCGTCTCCTACCGATAGATCAACCCACTGCTTAATGGGCCTCTTCCTCTAGGGGAATCCTTACATATATATCAGCACCCATAAACAAGGGAGGGAGTGAAAAGGTTCTGTAAGCTGTAGACTCAGCCTCCTCCTCCTCCATAAATCATGAAAAAACAAAAAGTCCACACTTTACCTGTAGAAAAAAGCTATCCTTCCGAGATTGGTTCTAAAGTGAGTGTTTAGAAGACTGTAGCTTTTCCTAAGGAAAACGTGCCCCTGCAAGCAATTCCCGCATGCCTTTCTGTGGCGGCAATGCCGCTACGGAAAGGCATGTTTCCGCCCCCATGGTAATATGGCTGGCGTATAAACTCTTTTCCGCCGGGTCGACTTGTTGACCGGGCCGAAAAGCAGCGGACGGTCTTTCCATCCGCCACGGTCCCCCCGCCATAGTAATATGGTGGTGGGAAATGGGTGGCGAGTGGGGATGGATCTCGGGTGGATCGCCACCGCCAAGCGGGCGGTGGCAATCCGCCCGAGATCCTACTGGGCCCCTATGTGTTGCTGTGAGAGTGGAAGGGTCAGAAGAAATGTAGTGAGTTAAAAAATACCTGGTTGTGTGGAAACACTGCTATAGCTGGTATTAGTAAAAATGGGGAAAGTAGATGTATGCTATAATGGGCTGTTTCTTCCCTGGTCTACATGTTTCGAAACCTTCCCCTTGGCTTCTCTTCAGGACCAAAGCAGTTGTTCCCTAAACCATTCTACAAGAAATCAATGTGGTCTGCCTGAGTCTTGTGTGCATATTGTAAAACATGCACTCATACAATACCTAATTGGTATATTCCTGTAAATTAATCTGGAAGGACATAATAAACATGATTATCACAGCAATGTATGCTTTTCAAAAACTTGATCTATATGATCACCTGTATCACCTGTCCACGCAGACTGCACTACATTGGGATTCCCACACGCCCAGTGAAAACGCACATTGGCGAACACAGGAGCAATGTCAAATGCAAAAAAGCGACAACAATGTCTGTCATTACTACTTATAGACAAATCACACAATACTAGACCTTCAATGGATAGTAATTGAGCAAGTAAACAATGAGGTAACACTGTTTGAAAAGGAACAACACTGGGTGTTCCGCCTGGGCACACATATAAGGGGACTCAATGATGACATACCATGGGGGCAACTTAAATAGATATCTGGTGAAGAATACTCCAGTCATCACTACCTTTGTTACATAGGGAAGTGCTTAAGACGTCAACAGTGTGGTTACACTAACCCCAGACATCCCCACTCCTGTATCCTGTTGGGAATACTTGGCACTATGACCTTGTTTCGCCACGGGGTAATGGAGCACTCTTCAGCCATCCTCACAACATTCGTCCTCCGAACTATGAACCTGATCATTCTTTTCACAAAGGGAATTTGAATACTTTTAATATCTTACCAGCACTTTTTCTTTAACACCATTTTCCTTAACCCCCTTCTTTACTTGCTAAACCAAAATTATTGGCTTTAATTTTGATCTGATTCATAATAATATTTAACCAACCCTTATTTCTTTAACCCCCTTCATAGTCGGCTGATTCAAAATGATTTGTTTGAATTGGACATTTTTTCTAATTTATTATTTTTTAAATCAATGCAAGAAGGCCGCAACCGCATTCTCGCTGCCGCAATGCCAAAAAACAAACCAGGAAGTAACACCATAGTGACGCGGCCATTTTGACGCATGTACGTGTCACTTGCGGAAGTCACCACGAGTACCAAGAACCTGTTAGTCCACCTAGGGGCAGCCATTTTGGGAGGTTAGCGTTCCAGCGCCTGCACACTCATGTGCGCACAACGCAGAAGCTACCAGTTACTTAAGCAGCCTTTCCGAATACAAACCTTGTTCATCAGAGCCATTGGTAGGCATTGCTTGGGTAAGAGAGCAACTTTGACAACGTAAGTACAGCCCTAGACAATGAGCATCTTCATTAATAAGGTACAGTTTCTCTAAAAACTTAGGTCTAGATGTAGGTAATTCTATTTTACCACTTCTTAAATACCGAATTTTACCGATTCGGTATTTAAGAAGTGGTAAAATAGAGGGGGGGGATGTAGGTATTTCTGAATCGGTAAATACCGAATCGTTAAGATTCGGTATTTACCGATTCTGTAAATACCGATTCGGTAATGCCCATTTATTCCTATGGGCATTGAAGCCCATAGGAATCAATGGGCAATACCGAATCGGTATTTACCGATTCGGTAAATACCGATTCCAGCAAGGGTGCAGGGGGTGTCACTTTGACACCCTCTAGCACTCCAAATACAGGCATGTGCGCCATGTGGCACACAGACATGCCCTAAGGGCATGTCTGTCTGTCACATGGCATAGGTGTGCATGCACACCTGAATTCGGTATTTTACCACACAATAGGATTGTGTGGTAAAATACCGAATTCTGAAGGCCTGTAGCACTGTAAACAGTGCTACCTACATCTTGGATTTACCGAATCGGTAAAATTACCGATTCGGTATTTTACAGAATCGGTAAATTTACCGATTCGGTAAATTTACCGAATCTGTAAAATGATGCCCCTACATCACAAATACCCATTTACCGGCCGGTAATGGGCGAAATCGGCCGTTACTGTTCGGTAAATGGCCTCCTACATCTGGCCCTTAATTTCTTATCAGTCAACCCTTTGTTTCCCACAGCGTTTGACTACAAGCGCTCCTCCCCTCCTGTGTTAAAGCTCATGGGACTTTAGTTTGGCTCCAAAAGTGTACATTAAGAATTTGTTTTTTTACATTTATCTCATATAATATCTTTCCAGGCAGTCAGTCGCATTATGTCTCTCTCGCATACATACCACAGTGACACCGCAAGATCACCAAATATGGAATAGATTACCACAGATGAGAACCAATATAGAGTGTGTGTTTTTAGGGCTCGGCACGCGCCGAGAACTATTGTTGGCGTCTCAGCAGTCTGAGACGCCGAAGGGAGACAAGACCTGGCCGCGCGCAGTGTTTTTCCATAGGATAACGTTGTGCGCGCGGCCAGGTCTTGTCTCCACGGCATTCCAGGGCTGACCGGATCGCGTCGCCCGCCTCTCTGCAATGCAAGGGGAGTCTGCAGAGAGGCGCGCGGCGGCGCTGACCCATTTTGAAAACAATGTCTTAGACAGGTGGTCACGGAGAGTGCGGTATGAGGCAGTTTTCTTCAACGGCTTGACCAGCAAAGTCCCCCATGTTCCAGCAAAAGAAGGGACACCATGTTACATTTTTAGGGACGCAATGGAAGATTCTGCCCTCTAGTTTTCCTTTAATTTGATCTGCGATTTCTATTTCAAACCCCTGGTGTTGCTGTCTTTATTTGGCGAGGTTCTGCTTCTATACTGCGTTTTTAGGTCGAGCGTAGCGATGGACCTTTTGTTAGCGTGTCTGGGGGAATGTGAGACAGCGATCGCCCACGCGCCTCGCTGTCTCAGATTCGTCCATGTGAACGCGCTTTTGAATCTAGCTGCTGGGAGCTGCAAAACAATAAGGCAGACTTTGACGATGCGAGCGCCTGTTCCTGCCCCCCGCCTTCAAACACTCACCGGCTGCAAGGGGGGCTCCTCTGACGGCGGCAGGACGTCTGTGACTCTTTGGGCTGGCGGCCCCAGGCACTCCACACTCCACGGGAGCCCCGGCCACGGGAGGACGTCCCTTCTTCTTCCGGGCGGGCGCTGGCCAATCACAGCGCGGCGGCGGCCGTCACTCAACGTTAGCCTCGCTGTCGTGCTCCCTCCCCCCCGCTCCTCTATGGGGCACGCGCACCACTAGTTAAAATAGTGCGCATACTTATTTGCATACAGTATCAAGCTAATCCTGCTTGTTTTCCATGCGCGCGTAAATACGGTAATTACATTCCCTCGATGCGAGTGTTCTTCTGCCACAACTAATCCATTATTCGGAATATATGCATAACTATATTCTATTCGCCGTGGAAAAGACGGAGGCGCTTTATGATTGGCTAAGGGTGTTGTTGGTATGCTCATTGGCTGAAGGTTTCGGCTGTTGGCCTCCGAACATATATAGAGGTTTAGGATTGGATACGAGGCCTCTATTAGTTAGTTTTCTTATTTTGAGGTCCCGTAAAGTGCACACTTGGCCATTGCTTGGGATTGGTTGAGGGATTACTTGTCTGACTGACAGATTTGAGTAACCCTGTTCCACGTGAAAAGAAAATGTCACGCAGGACCGAAACCAGTTAGGGACACTGGTGATTCATTCAAAGGAGGCTTAATCCGTGTTCTGAGTATAAGCGGACACTGTTTCCCAACATCCTTTGCAGGGCCACCCGGGCCGTTACAGAGTCATGAGTTCGCCGTCAATTCCTTTTCTATTTACTGCTTCCTGTCTCTGCTACTTCTTCGGCTGTCCACATGCAAATACTTGACAATTTGATACGCATGTCATTGACTCTAGAACTATGGACGGCTGAGATGGCCATGCTGGGATCTGAACCTCTGGATTGCCGATCACGGATTATCTGAGCAGTGAGTGCTTAAATCCCATAACTCATATTAAAATTATATACAGAGCAAATACTTTTGGGACTTGATATCACTTTCACCTGACACTTGTCGTTCCTGATGTGCAGCTGCTTGCTTCAATGTTCTGCCGAAACCAGAAGATGTACCTCTGCTTTCTTTAAAGTCCCAGTCTAGGGTGTCAACCTGCTGGGCAATGCAACAACACTTTGCCTGAACCAGTCCACGCAGTTAGGCGAAAGCCTCATCAAGTCCAGAACAAGCATTTGCAATGCAATAGGTCTCGCAGTTACGAGAGTTTCAGCTATTGGCATTGTAAATAACAATGACTTTTACTTATGTTTTTAAAACAAAAACAAAAAAAAGGCATTGTTATTTGCAATGTCAATAGCTCAAACTCGTTGGTTCTGTTTCGGTATTATGTAAAGTAAGTGTTTGGACAGGTGATTTGTCACCTTTTAACTTAGTGTGTATCTTTGGTTGTGTCTTTGGCAATATTGTATAGTACTTTAAGAACTTTAACATGTTGTCGTTTTTAAGTCTCGCATTGGAGTTTTAGAACGAAGACATCTTAACTCATTGCTGCCATAAAAACTTTTGTAGTCCGTCTTTTAGCACCTGATAACGTAGTCTGCTTGTATTCTTTTCCTTGCTATTAAGCCATGTTTAAGAAAGTACTTAGCAACATTGGAATATTCTCAGTCTCCTCGGCACTAATTTTCTGTATACATATTTTGTCCAGTAATCCTATATATATATATATATTTTTTGTAATCCTCTCCCCCGAATTGTAACTCTTTAATTCAGGTAAATTGGTGTTGGTTGGTGAATGGAAAACTCTGACCAAGATATCCGATGAGTTCAGAGAACCCCTTCCCCCCTCCCCTTCTTCCCTTGACCACTTTAACTGCTTAACGTTCTCACCTAACGTAATCGTCCTCACAACGAGCTCCCAATCTGACCGCTCCAGAGCGCAAGAAGAACCGACCCGGACATGCAGATGTTCCAAGCAATAACGGCATCCTTGGTGAAAAAGACAGGAACTATCACTTGCTCCCTTTTCTTGCTTAAACGCATAGCAGGTCACAGCACCGTCATTCTCTGAGTTGGACACCGTGTTGTCAGGTAAAAATTGACGTGATTTTTGTAGTTTTAACACCCCCCTCCCTAAATTGTGAAGTTGTCACTTTTTTCCCAATGTGGAAGTCTGGCGATCGCCAGTAAAGGCGAGAACTGTGATCTGCGAGAGTAATTCCGACTTGGCGCAATATGAATGACGAAGCGGTTCACAGATATGCTTTCCTACCAAAAACAAAACCAGCAACACAGAATGCGACCATTCATAATTATTTGACAAGTGCGCAAGATCCATGCACTCCAGGGGTTACATCCGAAATTGGTGCAATTTTCGATGGGATGGTGATATGCATGGAATACCTGAGCAGAGATGTTATGAAGCTACAAAGTACAGTATTGCACAATGCACGCACAGTTTGGACAGTTTCGCGCCTGGTTTAATGTCCTCAGTTATAAGGGGTGGGCTGTGAGTTTACATTGCTAGATGCCCCTACATTTAAACTATGCAGTGGTAAACTTTGTACCTTTGCTTGTTTTGAAACAGGAAGTGAGGTGGTGTGTTTTTGACAAGTAGCCCTGCTGGGTTTCAAGCAATTTAAGATTCATTTACTGGTCACTTCAGTCTTAGCTGCCTTCAGCCTTTCCATACGATTGGATGTTGCTGCTCGGTGGCCAAGGGCAGAGTCCTCCACCCTGAGCTGGCACGTTGCACATCTAGACAAGGTACCTTTGGGAGATACCATCGGGTGGGAAACTCGATACCTGCTTTCGGAATGGCATGTCATCACTTAACACAAAGCGTTTCTTACGTAGTTTGTTTTTTAAATATTTTTCATTCAAGACCGTGGCTTAAAAAGCAAGTGATAGAGCATTGAACCTCGTGTATTTGAAAATATGAAGTGATTTAATACCCTTGTCTTTAGTCAAGTAAAACTACTCGGCAGGGTCCAGAGCATTTTGAGTAGATAGTTTGTGCCACGTATGTGATGCTACGGATTACGTCCGACATAGTAAGACAGAAGTGGATGGGAAGCATTTATAGTAACTTCTCAGTGACGTCACGTAGGTTCCACTTATCTTCCTTCACATCTCAGTAGGTTGTACACATTTTTTTAAATGCTTCTTTTTAACAAATAACCTTTTGGGTGACCTGCAGCAAACTCCCAGAGGTCACTAGAATTCCCTTTTCCGATTGACACAGTGTGCCAGATGGTGGATTTACACACGGACACCACCACTGCCATGCACACACGGACACCACCACTGCCATACACACACGGACACCACCACTGCCATGCACACACGGACACCACCACTCCCATGCACAGACACGGGCACCACCCGTGCTTAATTTGTAAAAAAAAAAGTGTCAGGGCTTTCATTTGTAAAAAATTAAGTGAAAGGGCACTCGTCAGGAGGCTACTGTAGTTAGCCATACACATTACGCGACTTTGAGCTATTGGCATTGTAAATGACAATGACTTTTATTTATGTTTTGGTTTTTAAAACATAAATAAAACACCTTGTCATTTACAATGCTAATAGCTATAACTTTTGCAATGCCGAGACCGTTGCATTGTAAATGCTTGTTTTATATTTGCCTTGTATTGTCTTGTACGTCATGACTGAGGGCATCACGGCTCCCACGTGAATGAACTATGAGTAGTCGTGCACGAGTGAGAAAATATATCACTAATTGACCTTCCACAAGTTTGGTGATGTGGTTTTTGAAAAGCATATATCGCTGTGATGATCATGTTTATTCTGTCCTTCCAGATTAATTTACGGGAATTTACCAATTAGGTATTGTATGAGTGCATGTTTTACAATATGCACACATGACTCTGACATTGATCAGGTAGACCACATTGATTTCTTGTAGAGTGGTGTAGGGATCAACCTCTTTGGTCCTGAAGAGAAGCCAAGGGGAAGGCTTCGAAACATGTAGTCCAGGAAGGAAACACCCATTATAGCATACATCCTCCTCTCCCCATTTTTACTAATACCAGCTATAGGGAGTATTAAAATGTTGTTTCCACACAGCCAGCGGGCAGGAAGAACCCGATGATGAAGCATGCCACCAAGCGACCTTCTGGTAGGTGAGGGTTATTTTAACAAAACATTCTGTTTTCCTATACATCCTTAGGAAAACCTACAGTCTCCTAAACGCTCACTTTAGAATCAATCTCGGAAGGAAAAGTAAAGTGTAGACTTTCTTTGATTTTTCGACATATATCAGCACAGCATTATACAGTCATAGAGAACTTTGTGACTTTAGTGAAAACTGCTGTCCCCACGCCTCCACCTATATCTACCCTTAGTTACCCTTTCTACCCCCATGCTGTTTCTCTTCTACCTCTTTCATCCCTTTTCCAGGCTGTCACTGGCCGGTGGATGTAGGTGAGGTTTGCTGTACTGCTGCCTATTCCTATTGCTTAAAATCAATAAAACATGATTTAAACCTAAAAGACCATTACATTTGTACGGAGATACAGTTTTATTGATAAAACTACAAATCGCACAAACAATAATCGGCCTGTTTACGATGTTGGGCGGCCGCACCAATGTGATACTGGAACCGCGCGACCATAGGTTGGCGGTCCCGGACGCACAATTTGGAAGCGACAGCCCTATGGGCAGTTGGAAACATCAATTTTTCAATGGCAGCATGTACGGTGGGTCAGAAAAGGCCTGCAGCAAAAGCTGCTATTGAAAAATGAATGTTTGTAAACATCCCTGCACCATGTGGCAGGCACGACATGGTGCCTACCACACAGTGTAGGGATGTTTAGGGGGGGCACCATAAGTGCCCCCCCAGCCCCCCTAGTGGAGGCTGTGGAGAGACGGGCCCTGCTAGGGGCCCCCAAAGTCACTTAGAAAGGCTTTCAGAAAGTGACATCATAATCCCGACGGCAGAGCCGAGGCTGGCTCCACCATCATTATGGGTTTGTAATTACTTCCTCCTTGAGCCCGTCGGAACAGCAGCGGATGGTCCCTCTGCCCAATGCCTTGACCCGCCACATTGTCGATGTCGCGTGGACCCGACATCGTAATCAGGCCCTATGTGTAAAAATTGGAGTAAACAAACAATATCCCAACTGGTGTTATTGTATAGAGAATTACATATGCATGCAAGAAGCATTACATGCACAGAAACAAGGAGACCCCTCCTTTTCTTTTCCCTTTCCTTCCCCCCCCGTAATTTCGCCTTCCTTCCTTCACGCTCCCTACTCCTTCTGACCTCGTTTTTTACTTTCTTGTACAGCACCGTTTTCTTAAGGCAACCCGGTCCTGAAGATGATCCTAACTAAAAAGGATTGAAATGTGGTTGACCCCTCAACTCATTAAATGGCGCATCTCATACTCTGGCTCAACTGAAACATTCATTCTAAACAGACAAACTTTCGAATTGTTATTTGACCCATGCCTTTGTTTTGGTTCAGTGTATATATTTTCACACTTGCACTCCTTGCGCCGTTCATGCTAATCACAATTGCCACTTGCGTCGCCACCCGTATGTCACTTACACATACCCTGCACCAAGGCCAATTCGGGTTCTTTTGTTATTTATTTGTGTACAGTGCTGCTATAACTGTTCCTTCCCTTGTTTTCGAATTATATGATGCCATGAGCACATTCTACAACGTATTAAGTCTCCTTGTTTCTGTGCACGTTAATGCATCTTGCATGCATATGTAATTGTCTATACAATAACACCAGTTGGGATATTGTTTGTTTACTCCAATTACCTACCCTGGTCCCAACGTGGTTTAAGGGTCATACTCCTGTAGCTATCTACAAAACTATGTGTAAAAATGGCATCAACAAGTGTATTGATTTGTTTTGATGGTATTAAAATATTTATTTTCACCACATTTCAGATTTACATAAAACTGTGCTTTATTAGTGCTTTTCGTATTCTGATATATTTTGAAATGTTTGCCAAGTTCATTTATAGACATTAAAATTGTTGTTGTGTGGTACAATAAAATAGCATTGTAAAGCCTTCCTGGAGCACTCCCTCAGTACCCAGCATAATTGTCACACAGATCCTCTTGCTTTAAAGTCAGAGAAAGAAAAGTAAACATCTGGATCCCTCATGCACAGAAAATGGATAAGATTAAAAGACATGTTTACAGAAAGAGAGCACTTGTGAAAGAATACAACCTAAAAATAATAAAGCCAGCAAATGGAAAGCGATCTACTGTAAGTTACAAAACACAAATCCAATGGTAAGAAATGGGCAGAATGAATTCCCAGGGAAGCTTCTCGAATGTCCCTAGGAAGTCTTTGCAAACCAGACAGCGTAGGCTTCGATCTAAAAATGGAAACTTAGCAAGGACAAGCACTAAATGCCACCGTATAAGAACAGATGGAACATTTCATATCAGGGATTTACAATATGTTGCCTTATAGAAATGCACGTCAGTAAAGTACCAGAGATATGCATCAATCAAAAAATGTACAAATATATAGGATTCTTCAAGTATCAAGGTATTGATTTGACTCCTGCCTGCCTCTGAGTGCATGCCTAGATTGGGACCGCTGCGAGGAGCAGATCGTCATTGACGAGGAGGCAGGTACATTGCTATCCTGTCTCACGGCCCTGCAGGCACACATGCAAGGAGCATTAAAGGGCACCCAAGGGAGATCGTTATTTTCAGCAAAGACTCTGCATTTGAACACTTCGCACCTTTCCAGGAATTTGTCTCTCCCATGCAACACTCACCTGGATATATTGCATTCTGGGAGCTGTAGTTGTGGCAGAACTACAGCTTAGTTGACATCACATGGACAATGGTCAGCGGATTTCCGCCTATGAGAGAGACACTGGACATTTAAAGGTGGGGTTGGAGTTATTCTTTGCATATGGCGGCATCTGAGGAAGGCCGAAAGGATGAAATGCATTATGCACATGCTGTATTTTAATAAAGATCTTCCAACATCTCCCCTGAGTGGCATCTACCTCTTCTTTCCGGAGTGGGCAATTGTAAATAAATAGGATTGGGTGGAAAGATCAAAGCTATACATTAGCAAATAGAAATAGACAGGGAGGACCAGAACGACACATTAACATACAGAATCGGAAGGCACAGAGAGGCTAGAACTACATATAACATATAAAAACATAACAAGACTCCAGGGAACCAAAAAGATACAGTGACATTGGAAAATTTACAGAGTGCAAGAGCGATATATCATCCAGTAGGAATTGCCAGTTTTGCAAGGAGTAGAACTATAGATCAGTAAATTGAACTGGAGGTTATCTATCAGTATGTATTTCCAGTCTTTTAAAGACATGAACCTGAATTGTGCATTAACATACAGAAATAGAATGGAGATCACAGGAGCTACACTTTAACATTTGGAAATGGATGATGAGGCTCAGAACCACACATCAACATAAAGAAATGCACAGCAAGAACCAAAGCTATACATCCACATGAGAAATGGATCACCTGGAAAATAGAAATGCATATCCCAACCACCAAAGTCATATATTAACACATTGAAACAGACAGCACGGCAGCGACCATGAAGCTCCATGAACATATAGAAGTGGGCAGTAGAACCAGAGCAATGTATTGATTAGGTGGGCGGAGTCCATGTAGTCACGCTACACGAAGCTCCTTGAAGTGGAAAAAACCTCCACTACGAACAGGCAGAGTATTGCTTGCTTGGCCTCCATACCTGCCGCAGAACACAATTAAAAAATCCTGCTCCTGTGGGGTGGGCCTTACCGAGCCCACCGGTGCAGGGGTTCGCCCTTCTTTTCGTACTGGTCCTTTAGACGGACAAAATAGAAATTGGCAAGGAAGCTGTAATATTAAACAAATAGTTTATTAACACCTCATGAGTGGAACTATGTCAATACACAACCCTCAGGCAATGTATGAAGCAGCACATGGAGTAAAGAAACCATGGTGCTAATATACTGTGATAGTTGCAGAGTAAGCATGTAAGCTCAAAAACAGACAGTACAAATATACACACAAATAGTCTTTTACATATAAGGGTACATGAGAATTGCTTAGTCAACAAAGTGGGAGGAACTACACAACTGCTGACAGTTAAGTTTGTAACAGGTGCATTCCAACAGCTATAAGTCTTTGTGAGCATGCCCAAGGCTCTGGCTCAGTGCTGAAAGAGTAAACTATAGTTGATGACTCAAGCGAAATACAAGGGCAGGCAACAGTGAAGAAGGGAGAAGCACGTGGCGAGCACATGGCTAAATAAAATGGCTGCCACAAACAAAATGGCTTCAGCTTATGCTAACAGCGATCTCTGCGAGTTTCCACACTCTCTCCCCCATACCACTGACACAATCCTGACTGCCCTACTTGATTGACTTGTTGGTAGGAACCTAGGAGGCAAATCCTGATTCAACACTAATACCATACTTTTCCCCTGCAGTGATTTTTTCCTACAGAATCCAGTGCCGGTCCATACAATATAACACCGCGACCGGACACATGAGGCCAAACAGAAAAATAAACACTTCATCCACTGAGACAAACCACACAAAAATCACCTACCCCGCATAGTTCTTTTAATCCTGAGGCAGTAGGAGGCCGCCATGTGGGCAATGCAAAAAGAAACCCAGATCATTGCGGTTGAGTTCGCTGACCGCCCTTCCTTCTACTCCCCCTCCGACCCCCCCACCCCGGCAGTTACCCTCCTCCTCCCCTGCCCAACTCCCAATACCAACACACCCCCACTTACCAAATATAGATGAGAGGAATGACTGTAGCGGTCTCAGGGATCCTGCCTTTCTCAACCCATCTCAATCCATTTCCGAGACGGAAACGGACAGCCTCCTCCCTCTTGCTTTTCTAAGCAAGGAGTGGATAGGCATGCCACACCCAAGTTGATATAGTCACATCAGACGTTATGGAGGCAGACAATGCCATATGTGCAGAGGCCCCGCTGCAGTAGCGTGGCGTCTGCGAGTCCTCACCTGTGTGCACTAGTGGTTGGGACTGGAGGCTAGCGCTTTAGCTTTTGTAGTGTGCTGCAGTCTGCCAGATGTCTTCTGTCATGAGACCAACCTCTTCTGTGGCTGCAGCCAGTGGAAGCAGGGTGGATTAAGTGAGCCACATCAAATGCGCCATTAAACCCCGCTCTGCGGCGGTTGCAGAGTTTTCCGCAAACTCCACGTTCCAAGCGGAGCGCGAAGTTGTAAAACCTCTGTGAACTTTGCGGGCGGAGCGGAGTCCATCACCCACCCTTATTTTTGATACATAGAAATCAATGATGAACACAATGATTGCTTCAACTACAGAAATAAACACCACAGCAAATGCAAGAGTGACATATCAACATATTATTAAACAGTGTAGTGAAGATCAGGCCTATTTGGAGGTAAATTTAAATGAATCAATCAGAGAGAACCAGAACTATGCATTAACATATAGAACAAGACAACTGGCTAGAGTTATGGACTCTACATTAACATACAGTATTGTCCAGCAAGGCAAGGAACAGAGCTATACATTGACATACATAAATTGATAGTAAAGAGTTATACATAACCATGCAAAATGGATGGCAGGGACCAGCACTATACAATAACATAGACAAGCACATAGAAATCAACAGCTTAGTGAGGAGCTGTGCTGCATCTATGTGTAGAAATAGTTAAAACAGGGCAGCTAAACACTACTATATAAAAAGGAATTTCAGTGGATGTCCACAGCAATACATTGATATAGAAATAAACAGCACCATAAGAATTGCATTTTACCGTAGCATGGTAAGGATGAATGGTACACTTAGCACAACTGAATATTTAGGCTCAGGCGTATACATCAACAAACAAATTGACAGCGCAGAGGGGAATAAAGTTAGATAACTACACAGAGAAATGGACAGTATAGCATGGATCATACATACACATTATTATACAGAAATCAACAATGTGGGAGGGGACCTGAGATATACTTTGCCACATATAATGTGACGATAAGAATCTAAACTATACATCAACCTACAGAAATAAATACCATTGCACATGATACATCGACACAGAAATCAGTAGTATGACAAGTACCCCAGGTATGCACTGATATACAGAAACATATAGTACAGGGAAGACCCAAGCTGTACATAGACAAATAAAAATAAACTACACAGAGAAGAGTGGTGTGGCACATGGACAGATGGAAAAGGATGGTGAAGACCAATGCCGTTCATCAACATATAGAAAAAGAAAACATGATGTACTCCAAGGTTTAAACTTTTTGACTTCTGTGGACGCCTAATGACAACCGAGCTCAAGACAGCCCAAACAATTTCTAATATTTTGACCTCAGATCAACACACAAATGTACAAAACTAAGTATTTATCAAATAAATACTACACAACTTATGAAATATTTTAATTTACAAATATGCAAAAATGTTAATTCTAATATTAATGGTAGGCTTGGAGCTTTTCAAAAAGTAGTTTTATTTCTCAAAAACTGAAGCGATATGCTAGGCTCTAATGTATCACTTTGCCTCTCTTGCTCCTAATATGCGCTCTGTCTTTTGCTGGTGCATATCAGTGCTTCAATTGTGGTCACCAATAACCCATACTAGATTCTGTTTGATGTTCTTGTGCTACTTTCACCAATCAAGATTAAAGGTACCAACTTCATTTTTATTCTCCAATTTCAAATTCCGTGACATTTATAGAGCATGCTCAATGTTTATGTATATATACTTTTTTAATCTGCGAAAAGTATTCAATTTTATGAACAACTACATACCCCCTGAGTAGGTGTTGTGGACCCCAGGGGTCTGTTGACCTTAGGTTAAGAAACACTAAACTATTCTGCTCTAAAAGGATACTAATAATTAGCAGGTATGAATAAATGAATGAGGTTTATTTATATGAGAATGAATGTGAATGTGGGATACTTGTAAAGCGCACTGTTACTCTACCCGAGTGTCCTGGCGCTGTAGACCGCTGGGGAACCCGTCCTGGTTTTCCCTGTGAGATGGTCCCTTTCTGGGTATCTCCAGGGTGAAACCAGGCATCCCCGGCGTCTGTGGGGGGCCGTTGTAGAGATGAGGCAAGCTTAATGCCCAGAGTTACCGAGTGTGTTCCCTGGTTAGAGTAGGCACTGAGGCGAGAATTATCGAGTCCGTTGACCCTGGTCCAAGACCCTGCCGCGTCGGGAATTGAACCCTGGTCCCGGGCCGTTCTCTGCTTACAAGTCCGCCACCTCTAACCAGTGAGCCACACCTCTCCATTTATATAGTGCTCAGCTACTCCAGGACTGTACCGGTACTCAGCATCAAAGGCTGGTACAGGGGAGGTAGGACCCAACAGGTGTCTGTAAACCCTAAAGACTAAAAAGGAATGTTTTCAGTGCTTTTTTGAACCTTGCTTCCTCCATAATTGATCTCAGAGGGACTGGCAACAAGCCCGCGGCCAATACAGTGAAGGAAGAACCCCCTCTCTGTTGCTTAGCAGCCCATTCTTACTGGAATTCAGCATTCTTCCTGTTCTGTATTTATTGATTATCTCATTCAGGTATGAGGGACCCTTGTTGTGGTGGGATTGGTGTGGCAGTGGCTTTGAACATTATGCGCTTGAGAACTGGGAGCCAATGAAGCTTCTAACGGAGGTGAGATACCAATAAGTGCTTAGGTAGCTTGTATAGTAGGCGGACCGCCATATTTTGTACCACCGGTAGGCGCTGGATTAAGAACTTTGGTATGCCCAGGGACAGGGCCCAACTGGCCGCCAGGTTGGGGGCTGGTTTTGAACCCTTGGGGGCTGTTTTTGTTACTGGCAGCCAGTTTTGCAGCATAGCTCCAATATCAGCCTGTGGTAACAGAAGCAGGTGCAGTGTTTTCCATGCGCAAGACCCCCAAACCTGCCACCCTGCAGCCAGTCCGACTCGATCGTCAGGGACAGTTTGCATTCCCAGTCCGGCCCTGACCAGGTACAAAACATTGACGTAATCCAGCATGTATAATATCAGAGCCCTGAGCACTGTGACCTGAGCTTCATGAGGAATCAGTTGCACAAATCTCTTGAGCAGGCGAAGAATCCAAAGGCAGGATCTCACAACTGACGAAACCTGGGAGCCGAAGGAAAGATGCAAATCAAATAAACCACCCAGACTTCTTGCCAGCCCTGTTGGGGGCGGCAGCGGGGGAGCATTATTTTTAGGCCAGGCTCCTGCCCATCCAGGGAGGGAATTCGGCCCAAACAAAACGATCGGGGTCTTGTCTGGATTGCACTATCATTTGTTCCTCCTTAGCTAGTCAAGTAGTGCCTTTCAGCAAAGAGTAAATGTTTCTTTGGTGCTAACTGAGTGCTTCTCATAGGTGAGCATGAGCTGCGTATCGTCCGCATAGGAAATGATCTTGATGCCAAAAGATTCGAACAGGAATGTCAGACAGGACAGATAAATATCGCTAAAGGGGAGGAGCCCTGAGGAACCTCCCATTTTAAATGTTTGGCTTTGGAAGAGCACGGCTTCATTCAAACTACCTGCTCTTGTTCCTCCCAAAAAAACGCCCAGCCATCCTAAGGGTAAGTCTGCCACATCAAGGTGTTCCAGTCTTTGTAGCACGATGCTGTGATCCTCCATATCAAATACTTCTGATAGTTTCAACAGCAAAGTTAAGACCAGAATCCAGACTGATCTTATTGGATTCAGAGATTTCTAGTAGTGCTCTCTCCGTTCTAGGTCGGACTTGAAATCTGGACTGTGACAATTGTAGCAGCTTGTTTCGGCCAAAAGGTAATGAGCTGGCAATTTACTGCGTTTTCTAAACTTTTGGCTGCCTCTGGAAATAATTAGACAGAACAGAAATTATCTAGTACTTCCAGGTCTGTAATGGCCTTTTTAAGAAGGGGGACAACATTTGCCCTCTTCCAAAAATCAAGTACGACACCTGAATGGAGTGAAACGGAGAATAGTTCCTAAAAGATCGGGCAATGTTGTCTGCTACAGAGACCAATATACGAGGTGGAAGCAGATCCTCAGGAGATCCTGATCTGTAGGGAGCAAACTGATCCTTCAAGTCCTCTTTTGTAGGTGATGAAAAAAATGTCAGCTTTGTTCTGCTGATGGCCCTGTGATGTCTCCAGGTTCTGGGGCAGAATCCAATGCAGTACTCCCCAGGTTACCCTGAATTTTGGGGATCTTTTCTCCAAAGAAATCACTTAGTCCCGCGTCTAATACTTGGTTGGACTCAAGGAGCGAGGACCAAGTTTTAGGGTCTATAAAGCTGGAAACAATCTTGCCGTTGTTGTCGGCCTCTCTGATACATTGGGTGTAAAAGGTGCAGCGTGATCTTTTTATATGGTTATGGTATATGCTAAGGACCATTTTATAGCGTACTTTGAATTCTTCTAAATAGTGTAGACACCAAGCACTCTCTAGCTTTTTACAAGCAGCTCTTTTCAGGACTAATTCCTGAGAGAACCATTGGGCCGAACAAACCTTGTTTACCCTCTGAGAGGGCATTCTTGGTGCTACAGAATCAGCCGCTTTCAGGAGCCAATTGTAATAACTCTGTTGTTCTCATCAACCTTAACTGAGAGCATTGGTCTGGACTCATGAAAAGCCCTATTGGGGTCAGGAAGGAAAACCCTGTTCCATGATCTGATTGCTTGCTCCTGGGTGAGTGATCTGCTTTCCTTAGTGCACAATAAGGCCTGGAAAACTGGAGTAGGAAATGATCAGACCAACACACCTGTACCGGGCTTTCCCAGTAAACCGATATATTCTACAGGATACCATCAATGGGATGACCTGCATTATGGGGCCGATTATGATGGAGGATTTTCCGCATCCTCCGGGCCGGCGGAAGCCACCGCCGGCCCGGAGGATGCGGAAAATCCTCTGCGGACCCACCAAAGACTCACCGCCACATTAGGATGGCTGGTGGGTCCTGGTTTCCGTCCGCAGCTTTTCCGCCGCAGTTGGCTTACAACCGCGGCGGAAAAGCACTAATATGGTGACGGTGTCTCTCAGACACCGTCCGCCATATTAGGATGCCCGAAAAGAAATGCTTTTCCACGGCGGGTTTTCCGCCGTGGAAAAGCATACGGAGCTTCACTGCGGGGGGCCGTTGCGGGCCCCCTGGGTGAAGGGGGGGTGGGGGTGCACATGGGGGGTACCTATGGTACCCCCCTGCATTTGAATGCAGTAATCGTCAGGCACCGCGCGGTGCCTGCCGCTTGTTGCATACAAATGCAATGTATGCATTTTTAACATTGCGGCGGGTGCAGCTTGAAGCTGCACCCGCCGCAATGTTAAAGATTGAGGATGTGACCGCCACCGTGGCGGTCACATCCTAATCTGCACGGAGGGACCGCCGCAGCCCCTGCGGACGGTCCCTCATACTCTATGGTGGCGGACGGACTCAGGTCCGTCCGCCATCATAATCGGCCCCTATGTGTGGGGCCCGTGTTTACATGTGTTAGATTAGGTGAGGCTAAGGATTCCAGAAAGCAGAGGTCCCAAGGGTCATTTACCTTGCCCAGGTGTATATTAAAGTCGCTTAGAATCGTAAAGTTTTCATAATTCATGCATAAAGGGGCTAGGGCCTGGTCAAGGGATGCTATGAAATCTCTTGCATATACTCTTGCATATCCTGGGGGTGATAAATCAGCCCAACTGAGATGCAGTGTTTGGCATTAAAGGAAATGCTAAAGTCAAGGGCTTCTGCTCAATTTAGCTCCTCCAGCCTAAGTGTCTGGCACTTGAAAGACTTTCGAAAAATAATGGCAACCCCTCTCCCCTCTTGCCTACTCTATGTGCATGTACACACGCGTAGTTGTCAGGGGTAGCTAACTGCAGATCAGGACATAAATCCTCACTCGTCCATGTCTCTTTCAAAAAGAGTACGTCCAATTTTCTCTCTTCCAGCAAATTTAATATATCTAGTGCTTTTTTATGTAAGGGGCAAGCGTAAATCAGGGCGGCCTTAAGACCGCGCTGGTTCAGTGTCTGTATAGTTATGCTTTTGATCTTTCTGTTGATGAGGAATAGGCTACATCTACAATGGGAACAAGAAGTAGGGCACACACAGTCTAGGAGAAAAGGGGAACAAGCTTTAGGAACCTCCTCCCTCCTACCTTTCAGTGTGGACGCCGTATAGACAAATCTATAGTGTCCATTGCTGACTGAACTGGCATGGTGGCTGGCACTGCCCGCGGATGGGTCACGGTCGGGCACAGACGGGCTTGCCTTAGATGCGCCTTCGGAATGCCAGCGGCGCGTCCACTGCGCATCACTGAAGTAGCCCTTCTATTATAATAGGGGAAGACTCCTGCTCCTTGATCAATCGTACACTAGAGCATCACCTCTGCAAAATGGCACTGCTCTGTGCTCAGAATTCCCCTCTTCCGCCAACCGTTTCGCTGCCTGAATGCAATTCCCGTCCCTTATTAAAAATCCGATTTTGGCGCAGATTAAAAAGTTATGATAAAATTGTTTAAAGTGCTGCATGCAAGATAACTGAGTGCATGGACTGCTACAGGGATTAGCTACAATTCAGTGCAAACAAATTCAGGTACAGTTTGAAATTTGGATTTAAATTCAGTGCAAGCAGATTCAAATACAGTTTTTTTATTATTCACTTCAAAATAAAACCATGCAAATTGTATGCTATTATTAAGGAGTGCACAAACCGGGTCTGTCTCTGTCGATCTTATAACACCTATCAAACGTGTCAACGAAAATATAGGCGGGAAAGACTCCTCCTCCTGGTTCAATTGTACATTAGAGCAGAACCTCCGCAAAATGGTGCCGCTTTGTGCTCGGAACTCCCCTCTTCTGTCTAAAGTGTTGCTGCCTAAATACAAGCCCCACACCTTATTAAAAATCCAACGCACATTAAAAAGGTATGATACAATTTTTTAAAGTGCTGTGCGCAAAAGTAGTTAAACTGAATTGTATAAAAAACAGTATGAGAACTGTGATCCTGAGTGTAATGGGCATGGGGACAATGAGTGTAGGCCGGGACAAGAAATGTGGATAAAAAGAACAACATATTCTGCAGCTATTTTATTGGCCTTTTACCTACAGGTAAATGCATATAAATGTAAAATAAAAATAGAGGCAAATGAAAGTAATTGTTGAGAAGTGCACTTTTTTACGTTATGAATCTAAATAGGGTAATAGGATCACTGCAGATGCTTGTGTGTGCAACCAGTCACAGAGCTGAATCCTGGTTGAACAGTGGTGAATAGTGATGTGTATTAATAGTGTTACGACGTCCGAACCTGTGACTGAAATCACTGTGAATATGTAAGTCATTATTAAAAGACTTTACTACAGTATAAGATAGACTACCAAAAAAGTATTGTGTTTAAAATAAAACAAGTGCTTTCAAAATATATATTTTTCTACACAACTAAACTGTATTTCGTGCAATCCATTTCTTTAAGCTTCCATTAGGAGGCCACACTCCAGAACTCAGCTGTAAACGCTCTTACATTACCTCTCAAAACGAATAAATCTTTGTCACTATGAAGCTTCAAGTGGCTCTATTAATTAAAGCATATGCGGTCTCCTTAGCAAGCTTTGCATTTGGTGATTAATCTTTTGCACACATTTACATTTCTTTCAGGTAGCAGGCACTCTGGTGAGAAGATTTGTTTCTTCTCTAGCTCTCTGTCCCACACTCCACCTCTCAGCACAGAAGAACCATCCCCCAACCCCTTGCTTTCAGACAGAGGCACCTCAAGGTCAGCATTAACTGTTCAGGGGTAGGTCTGTTTTGATAAAATGTATGAAAACTAGATTAGAAAAGTCATTCCCAAAAGATCCTGACCACTTTGAACACTGCTTATAATGGGCAACACACGCCATGACTTGAGAGTGTGCTTGTGCTGTTGTTATTGCCTGCAAGTAGTAGTATTCCAAAACCCACTTAAAATGGATAGGTTTTCAGCTTTTTGAAAAAAAACTCTGAAGATTAGTTCTCTTTTGAAGCTCCAGTGTAAGAGAATTTTATTTTGATTGGAGAGATCACATACAATGTAGATGGAACCACAAAGAGAAGGTGAGAAGCAGATTGCAAGTTGGCTTCTGATGAATGAATTTAATGGACAGATAAAGACATCACCAAAATGGAAAATGTGATGCATCATATAAGCTATTTTAAAACGAACTATTCAACCCTGGGGGCCAGTGCAACTTCCTACCAGTAGCAATGATCGGCTCAAATTTACTCAAGCCACAAAGCACTCTAGTAACAGTTTGTTTTGGGAGTATGGTGAAGTCGTCATTTTATTTTCAGGCAGCCTAAATGGAGTTACAGAAATGCGAACGTGAGTCGCGAAAAGCATTTATCACTAAACAGTTCTGAGCATGATTTTAAAACGCAAACTACTCATCTCAGACCTCTACAATGATAAAAACAGAATGTAGAAATTGTGGTGATTTGAGAAGAAAAGGAAAGATCTGAGTCAATCAGGACTCTCAGATGTCTGACAACCTTTGATGGAAGGGGCACAGCCTTGTACAAGTGGTCAGACTGTACAACTGAAATGGAGACTAGAGTATTTGGGGCCTGATGTATTGTTATTCGACCCATAAAAAGTGATCACAGATTGTACCCTGACTTTTTGCGAATGGAATGATTTCTTGTGAACAGATCTATGCACAAATAGGTAGGATCACAAAATACTGAATTGCAGATGGCACATGACTTGACTAATTAATATTCAACAGGAGAGTTGCAATTTACGACTGCAGGTGATAGGTTGCAATGACTGGGATGGTGGCCTCCAAGGAGCAGCAGACCACTATCCGTATGTTTGCTTTCCAGATGGAAACCTTTTAAGAGTAGCCCATGTTCCTTAAAGTAATAAGTGCTGCTTTTTAATAAAAAAATCTATTTCTGAAATCTTCAAGGGGGATCAGGCAGTGGTGCCCTGGGCCACTGCCTACTCCCCCTGAGGCTGTCAACATGCTCTCCCAAGAAAAATGCCTCCCAAGGTGACCTCTTCGCCTTTGTGAATCAGTTACCACCCCAAATTGGAAGTTTGTAACTTGTCAATGGTTTGATAACAAAATTGTCGTAAATCATTGATATATTCCTTGCTGAACTGAAAATAGGATGGGGACGCCCCTTTCATACCCCATCCTATTAGACAAAAAGTACTCAATTCATTCCAAAACTCCACCAATGGTATGAAGGCTCCGAAGATGTCCCAGGATAATGTGGTAATTGATCGTGTTGAAAGAAGTAGATCTAATAATATAGGCCTCTGACAACACTATCATCCACAATTCTCCGAAGATTGTCTAGTGCATAATTCAGCGCGGTTTCCATCCCTTATCCAGGGAGAAAGAAAGCCTGGCTGAAACAGATGAAGGAAATAACTGGTTTCCACAATGACCGCCAATAGTCTGTTGGCTGTGTTCTCCAACAGTTCAGCTGTCAGAGGAAGAAGGAAAATGGGCCTAAAATTAGCCTGGTCATCTGATCTGAGTGTGAGTGTTTTTAAGAGAGGGCGAACAACAGTTTTGTGGTGCTAGGCTGCAACAACGAAGGCTCTACGTGTGCTAGTTAAAACTTGAACATCGAAGGGAACAATTCTTTCTTGGACTTGAAATAAGAATTTTCTAGTGCAAGGATCTGCTGGAAATCTTGACTCTTTACTAGAAGAAATATGATTTGAGAAATCACATATGAGTGTAAGGTGTTGTGTACTGACATACAGAAATGGATGTTGAGGACCAGAGCTTAGAAAAGGAAATTAGCATCAAAGATATATATCTACGTATGGAAATCAACAGCACTGCGAGCACTAGAAATTCACAGAAATATACAGAAACGTACACCATCACAGAGAGTAGAACTAAACCTTCATGATATGGAGTATCACCACTGTGATGAGCCAGGGCGAGATCTCAACCTATAGAATGGGCGAGATCTCAACCTATAGAATGGGCAGCAGAGTGAGGTCTAGACCTCTAGAATGCATGCCAATTTGTAGGGATCTCATGCAGGCCAACAGATCAGATTTAGGCTGGAGACTCGGTTTTTTAAATTAAAAAACAGCGTTATATTAGGAGTCTCCCACCTAAAAGGGCTTGTGCTCCAATGGAAGTCAATGGGAAAATACAGTCTCGGATTTCTTTTATAAATCTCTCTTTTTAATTTAAAAATGTTAGCATGTGTGACAAATGAAAATAAATAATTCAAAAACTGCGAAACCCAACACGAACATCCTATACTCAGTCCCCATATTATTTTTAATTAATAGCATACATGTTGTAACCAAGATCAAAACCTTGAAAAAATATTCTCTTCTCTTTTTTCCCTGTCATCGCACAAACTGTCGGAAACCCCCACCGCCCCCTAATTTATTTATAAACGAGCAGCGAGGGTCAGGATTAGGCCATGAAATCTAGTACCAAAGCGCTCTCGTGTTTCCCGCCCTTTCTGAGGAGATCTGCCCGGGGTGACTCCTACGCGCACGTGCACGCCTGTCTCACAACCCTGCAGCCACGCCCTCTAAGCTACCCGGCACCTGCTGCCAAAAACCACAAATCAGGCAGTCGTAGGGATTTGGGTGTTTTCCAGAAGCACTTCAAGGGACAGAGGAGGTGAGAAGCAGATGTCCCAGGATAGGGAAGGTTCAAGCGTAATGAGATAATCACTCCGTGACAGGCAGATGGAGTGATAGCAGAAGGAAATATATCCTCGAGCGAGGAAGGCTGTGGGAGGGAGGGCCGGGGCTGTGCGATGAGGAATGAAACGGATGTGCGTGAGAGTGAAAGGGAAGGGGATGTGCGATGGAGAAAAGAAGGTCTGAGTGAGTGAAAAAGCGAAGGAAGAACTGGGCTGTGTGAGAGAGACAGATGGCTGGCTGAGAGGAAGAAGAGGGCTGTGTGCTCAGGGACATCTAAGGATTTTGGGGGCCCTGAGGCAAATATAATTCGGGGCCCACCTGCTCACATCAACTCTGAATTTATTATCCATTTATTTTAGGTTCATTCTTCCTATTAGCATCGGCACCTGCATTTAATTGCCAACACCTAAATGCCAACACAGGTTCTTTGTGACAGTCTGGCTAATTTAAAGAAGACCACAACAGTAAAAAAAGTATCCATTATATTTAAATGTAATTCTATTTCGTCTTTATTCGATCATATTCAATCATAAAAGACACATATAAACACTACAATATAGTAAAAAGACATAAAATGACTTTAAAAACGTTTTAAAAGGCATGTCATAATGAAGTTCCATTAAGATTTAAAAAACATACCAATACTATAAAAACAAGCATTAGAAATGCAATAGGTCTCGGATTATTTTGAATTAGAGGTAATGGCATTGTAAATGGCAATGTCTTGTAGCCATGTGTTATGGAGTGTATGCATGTGGGGTGTAGTGGAAATACGTGTGTTGGATTGGACTAGTAGCAATGGTGCATGCTGCGCTTTAGATGAATATGTTTAAAAGTAAGTGCAGCATAGTGCGATTGCTACAATAGTTAATTGTGGATGCGTTAACAATTGATGTGTGCACTGATGGATGGTGGTGTGTGTGCCTGTAGAAATTGTGCACTGATGGCTGGTGGTATGTGTGCTTGGTGGAAGCATGCAGTGCCGGCTGGAGGTGTGTGTGCCTGGTGGAAGCGTGCACTGACGGGTGGTAGTGTGTGTGCCTGTTAAGTGTACAGAGATAGTTGGTAATGTGTGTGCTTGGTGAAAGGGTGCACTGACAGCTGGTGGCAAGTGCACCTAGTGAAAGAGTGCACTGAGAGCTGGTGTTGTGTGTCACTGGTGAAAGTGTGCACTGACAGCTGGTGGTGTGTGTGTGTGTTTGGTGAAAGCATGCACTGACATTTGGTGTTGTGTGCGTGGTGGAAGCCTGCATTGAAGCATGGTATAGTTTGTGCTTGGTGTGGTTGTGTGTGTAGTGGTGAGTCTGTGGGGGTGAGTGTGTGGTGGTGAGTGTGTGGTGGTGAGTGTCTGGTGGTGGTGAGAGGCTGGTGTGTGTGTGGTGTGTGTGAGTGTGGTATGTGTGTGTGGTGTATGTGTGTGTGGTGTGTGGTTTTATGTGTGTGGTCCTATGTATGTGTGTGGTGAACTTAGATTTAGTGTTTGTCTCCTGCACACTCACACAGTGTCCCTACACACATACACTGCTCACTCTGCACATCCACACTATTCATCCTGCATAGTAACACACTGTTCATCCTGGACACTCAAACACTTTGCACCGTGCACACCACACTCACTTTGCAGTCACTCGGCAGTCACTCTGCAGTCACACTCATGCTGCAGTCAGTCTGCAGTCACACTCACTCTGCAATCAATCTGCACTCGCACTCACTCTGCACTCACTCTGTACCTGCACTCACTCTGCACTCACTTTGCACCTGCACTCACTCTACACTCACTCTCCAATCACACTCACTCTGCAGTCACTATGCAGTCACACTCACTGCAGTCACTCTGCAGTCACACTCACTCTGCAGTCATTCTGCACTTGCGCTCACTCTGCACTCACTCTGCACCTGCACTTACTCTGCACTCACTTTGCACCTGCACTCACTCTACATGCACTCTGCACTCACACTTATTCTGCACTGACTCTGCTCCCACATTCAGTCTGCACTCACTCTGCACCTGCACTCACTGTGCACTGACTTTGCATCTGCACTCACTCTGCATTCACTCTGTACTCTGCACTCACTCTTTCGGCACTCACACTCACTCTGCACTCACTCTGCACCTGCACTCACTGTGCACTGACTCTGCACCTGCATTCACTCTGCACTCACTCTGTACTCTGCACTCACTCTGCACCTGCACTCACTCACTCTGCACCTGCTCTCACTTTGCACTCACTCACTGTGCACCTGCGCTCACCCTGCACTCACTCTGTAACTGAATTCACTTTGCCCCTGCACTCACTGTGCACTCACTCTGCACTCAGCACTCTGCACTCACTCTGCACTCACTGTCACTCTGCACTCATTCTGCATGCACTCTGCACTAACTCACACACTGCACTCACTCACTCTCACTCTGCAGTCAATCTACTTTCCCTCTGCACTGGCGCCGCCGCTTTTCCAGTACTTAATTTGTCCCGGTGGCTGCTTGCAGGTTGTTGGGACCCAGGCTTCCTTTTCATCATCGGACTTTGACCAGCAGCAGGAGAGAGCACGTCAGAAGGGGTAGGTAGGATGGAGAGAAAGGCGGGAACGCTGCTATGAAGGATAAACTCAGGGTTGAGAGGATCTTGCATGAGTGAAATAGAGACAAGAAATGTCCGGCATGCACGAAAGAGGCACGGGGTGGAATAAAAAACGTGGCACCCTCTGAAGTCGGCAGCCCTGCATTCATTTTAAAAGTGAAGCTGTGGTGATAGCCCGTGCAGCATCTGCCATCATGTTTTAATTGCCCTTTTCCAGTGCTTAATTTGTGCCGGTGGCTGCGTGAAAGGTTGTTGGGACCCAGGCTTCCTTTTCATCATCAGACTTTTACCAGCAGCAGGAGAGAGCACGTCAGAAGGGGTAGGTAGAATGGAGAGAAAGGCGGGAACGATGCTACGAAGGTTAAACTCAGGGTTGAGAGGATCCTGCACGAGTGAAATAGAGACAGGAAATGTCCGGCATGCACGAAAGAGGCACGGGGTGGAATAAAAAACGTGGCACCCTCTGGAGTCGGCAGCCCTGCATTCATTTTAAAAGTGAAGGTGTGGTGATAGCCCGTGCAGCATCTGCCATCATGTTTTAATTGCCCTGACTGAAGAAGCGGCTTTCTAATCTCGGTGCAGAGGATCACATGGGGTCATTGTGAGAGTTCGGTGCTTTGCGAGGCTGGTGTCACAACACTTTTAGGGGCTGCGTTTTGCTTTCAGGCCCAGCCTAGTTCTGGTCCAACGATACATCAGTAAGTGCCATGTTAGGGACTGGCACACAAATGCGCCTTACGAGGAGGGAGTGGGTCAAGAAAGTAAACTAAACTATTTCATACAAAAAGACTGAAGTCAACGTTTAGCCGGGAGGCAGCATGCGCGCACACACACAGCTGAAAAAAACCTAACTGCAGACTGGTGGACGCGTGCCCAGCAACTGTCTTTAATTACTGCGGCCCCTGACAGCTGGTAATTGAAGAATGATGGCCTTCTACTGTGCGTGTTCGCACGGAATATGCAGGAAGCAGAGCTACTCTACAGCCTATGGCCTATTGCGTGCTGTCTTCTAAAAAGACAGCCATACGAAGGCCAATTGCCATGCAGCTGCCATAAAAACATTGCAAAATTCACAAGCTTTCTGGAATTCGTAGGTTAAATTTTCGAACCGCTCAGAAAAGGACTCTTAAGCCACGCCCACTTCGTGGGACGTAGGCCGAGCCCTAAAAAGTAGTTATGTTATAAAAGGGGAAAGTTCATGGTAAAAAACATTTAAATCTATAGTAACACTAGGTTTAGTTAGACTCTTATTTTAAGCAAATTAGCTTAGAAGAGAATTAGAAAACAACACACAGTGTAATCAGGTTACATAATATCCAATATACATAAAAATGTCTATTACCTGCTGCCCAAGTAACTCTTATAGCTTTGGGAGCCTGGAATAGTCTGCATTGTCACACTTATAGGAGTGTGAGTTAGTATCTGTGTTTTTACTTTCAGTGGCAGCATGGCATGGGCAATGTGTGGTACAAGCTGCTGTGGCCTCCTGACGAGAGACCTGGCACTCTATTTTTCACAAATTAAGCACTGCAACCCTTTTTCATGATCAGCCTACATCTGGGCACAACCTTGCAGCAAACAGTGTTTCTCAGCACCAGAGAAGCAAAAAGACTAGTGGCGTAAACAACACTGGTGTAACGAAACTTATGGGGACCCCCCGCAAGGTACTTGGAGGGGTCCCCTCTGGACTCAATCAGGGGCTCTCCGGCCAGAGCACTGTGCTGAGGAGGCCCCTGGAACTTGAGGGCCACTGCACCGCGGGGGCCTGTGTTACACCACTGGTAAACAAGCCTGCTGCATGTGGTGCCTGGACCAGTTGATTTGTGTTTCACCATTTAGGTCTGTACATATGGAGGATACTTTTTAAAAAATATAAATCTTTTTATTAGTTTGAAGCCATACAGATAGTGGTGGCCGGCATGGCTCGTGAGTGGCGGGTGGACGCAGGGGGGGAGCAGGGCGCGCGGGAGAGAGGGCAGGCCGGGGGTGTGCGCATTATTAAAAAAATAAACACTTACCTTGCCCCCGGGTCCCGTGTCTCTGCCCTTGCTCTACTCATCGGACTCGAGGAACAGGAAGCACAGCCAGGCTCCCCTGACCACCACAACGCTGCAATGCTGCGCTGTGATTGGTCTGAGCATCCTGGTTCGATGCTCAGCCAGGGAATGGGGGCCTGGGCATGTTCTCCAAGCAGGCTGTAATTTAGCCTGCACGGTGAACAGGAAAAGTGCGCATGACAGATTTGGACGGCCCGAGAGGGCTGGCCAAACAGTCATGTGCACTTAGGTGTGGGCAAACCACTTCTGTCCTGCTCCGAAAGCAGAGCATCCCTTCCCACTCTCCCGCCCACAAAGCAGCATGGAAACATAAAATGATAATAACTCAAAGTTATTATAATTTTATGTTTCCTTTACTTTGCACTTCTTAAAAGCAGTGGGGTGCTGCTCCTCCACCATAGCGGAGGAGCCGCCACTGCATACAGAACACAATACACCACCTTCCCGTATATTTTTTTATTTATTTAGAGAGTTTTGTATAGCGCGAACAAGACCCTTGGGTATCAGAGCGCTTCACAATGCAAGAAGTAGAATAGATACAGTCTTGTATAGTTTACATTGCATGAGGTAGAATAGACAAAGACTTGTATAGTATAACTATACCAGGTTAAATGCCATAGATAAGTACAAAAACGAAGATACATTACAGGGATCTCCAGTATAAACAAGGAATTTAACAAGATCAGAATGTCTATGGGAGGTATTTACTCATTAGAAATGTTTTCAAATCCTTCTTGAATGTCGCTGTGTTTGTTATCTTTCTAATATTAGGTGGCAGAGAGTTCCAGATTCTGGGTGCTGCTCCTGAGAAAGCTCTATCGTAAGTTTTCTTCTTCCGGAAGATGGGTGGTTTCAGCACAAATTCCTTGGCACTCCTAGATGGTCTGTTTCCTCCAGATAGTTCAATTTTCTGGGCAAGGTATCTTGGAGTATTGTAATAGAGCGCTTTGTGAGTGATGCATGCCATTTTTAGCTGGATTCTGGCTTCGTACGGTAACCAATTTAATGCTTTCAGGTGAGGAGAGATATGGTCGAACTTCCTCGATCCGGTGATAATTCTTGCGGCTGCATTTAGGCATGCTTTTAGTGGTGCTGTGGATATTTTGGGTAGACCAGCTAAAGTAGTGCAACCGTATTCAATCCTCGAGATTACCAATGATTGTACTGCTAGTTTGAGATCCATCTGTGAAATGAAAGGTTTCATTTTCTTAAGGTAATTCAAATGAAAATGGGCACTTTTAGCCATAGCTTTGATGTGTGCTTTCACATCAAGGTTCTCGTCGAGTGTGATACCTAGTGATTTCGCCAAGTCAACTAAAGTGGGGGTGCAGTTGAGAGCCGTGATCATTTTAGACCATTCCTTGGACTCTGTGTGGTTCTTTAGTGGCGAGATCAGTAGGAATTCTGTTTTCTGAGTGTTTAGCTTCAGGTGATTGCTTGTTAACCATTGAAGTGTTGTTTGTAAAGCCTCGTTCATTAACCTAATGTCTTCCAGAGACGCGATTTTGATGTATAGTGGTGTGTCATCCGCGTACATATGGAAGGCTATTTTAGAATTTCTGAGAATTTCTGTAAGCGGTTCGACATACAGGTTAAACAATGATGGAGATAATGTAGATCCTTGGGGAACTTCAATCGTGTTAGGGCATGAAGGTGACAGAGCTTGGTTGACCAGGAATCTTTGTGTTCTATTTTTGAGGAAGGAATCAAACCATTTCAGCACCTTACCCGATATCCCCATCCTGACTTGGAGCCTGTTCAATAATTTTGCATGATTTACCGTGTCAAATGCAGATGATAGGTCTAGAAGGATGAGTAGGCATGATCTTTTTTGGTCTAGGGCCTGTAGAGCATCATCGACTATATGTAGAATTGCTGTTTCCGTGCTGTGTCCTGTTCTGAGGAACAGTCCAGCCCGAACTGCCAACCCATGCCTTCCCTGGACCGGAAACAAGCTTCCGAGGACCGGTTTCTGGCATTCCAGCCGTCTTCAGCCCGGCTTGCTTGAATCCAGTGCCAAAGTGAGCAAGGGACTCACGTCTGAGCATACCCTGCCACACTTATGGCGGCCAAAGCGGTACAAAAGGGGGTGGTGATGGACTGAAGCCCGATTGACATTCATCTAATAGGGAGACATTGTCTATGTGTTCGCTAAGTTGTTTTTGTACACATTTCTCTATTAGTTTGGCAAGTATCGGGATGTTAGTTACAGGGCGAAAATTATTCGGATCAGCCGGGTTTGCTGTTGGTTTTTTGATAATGGGTACTACTTGTCCAGTTTTTAGGCATTCAGGAAGTATCCCTTGTCAATAATTTTTGTCCATATAGGAATCACGATATGGCTGACTTCTTTCATGAACTTTGAAGGGAGAGGGTCGTTATAATGGTTATTAGGTTTGATGTCTAGTAGCATTTTGGTGATGTTATTCTGGTCTAACAACTCGAACGAATCCCAATGTGCTTTATTTTTTGCCCTGTCCTTCTTAATTATTACGTTAGTAGAGTTGGTATTACTCGTTGTAGGTCTTTGGACGTCCAGGGTATCCGCTGCACTTTTTAGCTCTCTTTCCAACGTGTTAGCTTTTTTGGGTGAACAATGTTGAGAGTTCTTCGCAACTTATTTGTGTTTTTGAGAATTCTTGAGTCGATTTGGCAAACTTGTTGGATTGTTGTTTTAATATTTCAAAAAGTTTCCGTGGTCTATTTTTGGCGAGATCCAGTTCGGATCTAATAAATTCTTTTTGGGAGTTGAGGATCTTCTTATTGTATTCTTTTCTGGTTTTTCTGAGGGATTTCAGTTCGGGAGAAGAAGGGTGTTGTCTCCATTTTCTCTCTGCTTGTCTCAGTTTCCTTCTTTCCTCATTCAGTGTCCCATTAAACCATGGATTTTTATCCTTCTCTGTGACTTTTTTCAGTTTCAGCGGCATGGTGGTGTTGACTATATCCTTTATTGAATTAGTGTAGTGGTCCGTTAGATCATTTACGTTCTGCAAGTTGTTAGGTGGGTACAGGTCCTTCTCGTTTATTTCTATTAGTAGTTCAATGTTCGGTTCTTTAGTGTCTCATATCCATTTATTTGCTTTGTCCGGTTGTGAATGCTTGTTCTTTTTCTATGTGGAAATTATGAAAGTTATGGCATGGTGGTCAGACCAGTTGCATGGCTCAACTGATAAGATTGAAATATTCTCTTTTCTTGAAATTATCCAATCTAACGTAGCTCCTTTCACATGAGTTGGCTGTGTGCAAGCTTGACATAGGTTTAGCTCGGCTAAGAAGTCTTTAAGATTGTTGACCTGTTTGTCATTGTTGTCGTTCCAGTGCAGATTAAAATCCCCTAAGAATATATTATTTGCGTCGGTGTTGGTGTTTGTCGTAATGATCTCCATTAGTTGTTCTATGAAAGATACATTATTACCTGGTGGGTGATAAATTGCATGCAGGTTGCAACTTTGATTGTTAGCCGATCTTTTATTTAGGCCTAGGTATTCGCAGGATTTGAGAGGTTCCAATTGTATTTGGCTTACTTTTATATCAGATCGGTGTATTCAGGCTATGCCGCCCCCTGTCTTTTTTGGTCTATCCAGTCTCACAATGTTATATAGAGGGGGCACTAGTAAGTCCATGATCGGAGATGATGATTCCGATAGCCAAGTTTCTGTGAGGATTGTCATATCAATTTCCTGGTTAACACCTTAGGAGCTTCGTAAATAAACCTCCCCAGTGCTGCGCTGTCCATTATCCAGTGCTGAACTGGACGTCCAGCGGTCGCACGCAGCACTGGGGAGGTAGTGCCCGTGACAACCGTTGGCCGACGGCAGCACTTAAAGGGTTAATGATGAAGTCAGCTATGTCTGATGCATGTTTAGTTGCGGATCTACAGTTGATCAGAAGACATTTCAGTGTATTTCCCACGTTGTTTGAGTTCAGATTTTGTAGTTCGGTGTTAATATGTATTTGTTGTAAGTTGTTGATGTTGGGTTTCCTATCATCATGTCTAGAAGTTCTATTAGTATTGATCAGGACTGTTCTGATTTCCTCCCCTCTCCTGCTTTCCATTTCTTCATACTCCCGAAGTAATGATAGAGTTTCTTCTTCTGTTAAGTCTTTGCGTTTCCTGTGATTATGCCTATTTGATAATGGCATCGCAGTCTCCTTATTCTTTTTTTGAGAGTTGAATATTAGATCTATGATGTGCTCGACTTTCTTGTGGGTGTTCTCTATGGCTTCACATAACTTTTCCATCATTTGCATAGATCTTATCGTGTCTTGCTCCATGTTGTCCATTTTTGTTTGACATTCTTTGATTTTTCTCAGGGTCTGGGTTGATGTGTTGGGTGTGTTCCCTTGTTTTTTTCGGGAGTCACATTTTGTTTTCCTCTTATTCTGTACTGTTCTCTTCGTCGGGTTCTTTTTCTTTTTGAAATTAGTTCGGTTGTCTGCTCCAATTTTATTTGTGTTGTTGGATGTGTTATCCAATCTATGAGCCTTTAGTACCGTGTTTGGGTGAGATGCGTTTTTTGTCGTTCTTGAATACCCTTGAGTTGGAGTAGAATGTGGAATAGCTGGAGTTGAGTCTTCGGTCTTTGGTATTTCTCGGTCTTCAGCGAGTATCTTAGTCGTCGGAGAAGCTCCTTGATTGAGGCGGAGAGATGATTCTTCTCTCTGATTTACTATGTCGTTTTCCTTATGACCTGTAGATATTCTGTTCTGTTAGTGTCATCTTCAAACGATGCTCTTCCAATTCCGTGTGATTCTGTTACTTGCGTGGGCTGTGGTGGCTCCTGAGATTTTTTAATTAATGTGATGTCTGTGATAGTAGTGTCCCCGAGTTCTGGAGTGACTTCTAGTTGAGTCAGGTGTTGTTCAAGTCTTGTGTTCTCTGCATGCCTTTTTAGCGTTGGAATAAGTTATCAAATTTTTCTAGATCGATGTTAGAGGCTTGAATCAGTACTATTCCGGTCTTGTACATAGTTATGCATAGGTTTGCTCTGCATCTTGGTGAATAGCTGGTCATGATTTTAACGCCATGAGGTATGTTGGTTATAGATTTTATGTTGAGCATATTCATTATAGCAACGCGCCATTTAGCCGTTCTTCTAGTAAAGAATATCATGTAATTCATGATAATGCCTTTAACTGTGTTATACGTGGGGTCTAATATCAGCATGTCAGGGTTTTTCCTCATTAGATTATGTTTGAATTTTTTTGATGCGTTCTTGGAGAGTTCGGTAGGATACTTTATGATGTGGCCGTTCATGCTTACTGGCTCTAAGTAGTTGTCCGTCATGATAATTATTGTGGCCGGGGGAGTTGTAGCAAAAAATAGATGTTGATTACTAACCAAGAAGAAAGTTCCTGTAATCTCCTTATTTGGTTAGATAATGATTTCTTTTAGTTATTTCAAAAGAATTTCAAGATGTCCGTCGCTTTTACTAGCCTTCTCTGTGATCTTGTCTCCTCACTTTCTTTTTGCTGTTAAGTAGTCCTCTTTCACTTGAAGGTCCTTAATAGTCCATTTTCCCTTGCTCTTAATTGTTTCTACCATATGGAGAGCTAATCCACTTATTTGTACTTCTCACTTTGAGTACCTGCACTCAATATGTTTATAAATGATGTCCTGTGTTGTGTGCAGGTTGGAAATGCAGTAACATCAGTACGGGGGGCTGCTTTGTTTGTCTATTATTGCTGTATGTCCTTGGTGGCTGCCATTTTAAGGTCAGGCACGCCTGGGCTAAGCTATTCCATTTTATTTCCCTTCCTGAGTATATTTTAGCGATTCAATTTCTGGCGATCTAGTTATAAATACTTTCTGCTGCAGATCGCACTGATCGCATTATATCAACAAAGGGATTCATCTCCACATAGCAGATCCCTTTCAAAAGCTATTCCAGTAAAGGGCTATATCTCATTTACCCCAACCGGGGCAACCCCTGCGCTTTGTCTTCAGTAACAACAAAGCAGTGGGGGTAGTGCATGGATTTCCCCTGTGAACATTCCATTTGCCCCACAACTTTTCCCACTTCCAGGGAAATCTCTGCTCTCATAGACTGTTTTCTCTTTCACCATACACCAATCCATGTCTCTCTTCCAGTCCAGGAGAGTCGATACAGCCCCCCCCCCAAAAGACGAGCAATATTGCATTTGGCAATCATTAAGCCCAATGCAACCCATGTCTGATCAGCCAACCCTGGGTCAGTGGACTCCCATAGATTGAGTAGACACCATTTGGCTGAGAGTGATGGGATCTCACCACAGATCTCCGTCCTGCACAATACAACCGAGCTCCAGTAGGAATGAATAATCGGACAGTCCCAGATAATGTGATAGAAAGTTCCCTCATCCCCACAGTGTCTGTCTGAAACCAAGTGTATCCATTCTCTTGCCCATTTTTGCCATCCTGTTGCAAGAGAGGTAGGCCCTATGAAGTATCTTGAGCTTGACCAAACGGAAGTGTGTCCTAATCCCCACTTCTCTGGGTGACGCTAAGGCCTGTGGCATGTCGGCCTCATGCAAGTCTTCTATATCCCTTTCCCAGCGTTCCTAATGGTGCAGGGGAATTATTAATACGTTTTTGGTATGTGAGTGAAATCACCCTGCAGGTGATGTGTTCCTTCAGAAATCGTCTTTCTAGTGGGTGGATTCCATGAGGTCCAACCCCCAGAGTAATATCGCCTAGAGGGCGTGTCAAATCGGCAGGTATCGAAAAGTCTCTGAGGGAGCTAGATTGTAAGTCTTCTGTAGCTCATCGAAGGATAGAACCTCCGCCCAGGAGCACAGGTCGCCAACCCTGGAGAGCTCAATTCGGTCCCCTTTATCAAAGCTCTGTCTCATCCCCATTGTACCCAATGGAGACATTAGGGAGTTGCTTGAGTAATCCTGTTTCCCCACTCCAGTTTTTTGAGTGTAGAATGCCAAAGTTGGACCGTCAATACCATTGATCCCTTCAGGCAGCTGAGATGGTGTGGGTTGGTGTAGAGCACTCGCAGGTAACCCCCCGGTTGGAGAACCAGACGGTCCTTTTGGAAAGTCAGTTCAGTTAGGGGTTGATGAAACTATTGGTTTATAGTCGCTAATTGCGCCGCTCTGTAGTATGTTTGAATATCGGGCAAGGCAATCCCTCCATCATATCAACCTCACATCAATTTATTAAGAGCATATCGTGGGGAGCCGCCATCCAATAGTAGGATCCTGATTTCACCCTCTGTAGCTTTGAAGTAAGTATCAGGCATCAGGGCAGGGTGTCTCCTCCAGAGGCCTGGGGGGGGGAGGGGGTGGGGGGGGGAGGTCCTGGAGGACTAACATTCTCAGGAGCTCTCCAGAATCTCAAGTCGCTTGGGCAGGGCAAATTTATCCAACTTGGTCTAATGGGTATTTTTCTCGTTCCTTCCTACCGTCATTCTGCTGGGGCAAGTTTAATTGGATTAGTGCAGAGTGAGTGGGACACTGGGATACACAGTGGTGCCTGGCACCCCCGCGGCCTGTCAGATTTCTTCCCACTTGTCTGTCAGCCCACCTAAGCGTGCAAGGACAGTTTCTAGACTGCATTATGGCTGACCCGGGATCGAGGTCTCTCTCACATTCGGGCCAGAGGAGGAACTCGATGGAGGGAAATTGGCTCTCCCAGTACCCCGTTGTCAGTAGAGTTTTACCATAATGTTAGGGACCCTGAACACAGGTCAGTAGGATCCCCCTAACTCTCCCACGTACCTCCACATGGGCTGAACATGGCATATATCCTGGAAGCCTGCAGTTGAACTCTTCTCTTTCTCCCTCTCTGGGTATGAGGATGCACAATAGATGAGGTATCTTACTCTTAGCTGGTGAGTGGCTAAGGCTGTGCTCTTCACGTTGCAGTCTCTGCTGTTTTGTGGCACCGTATCAGTGTGGTCCTCCGTATTCACCGCCGTCGCCCAGTCTCAGCAGCTCAGCGGCGCGGGAGGGGGAGACACACACAGCACCAGTCTCCTCGCTCCGTCCACTCTCACTGCCCCACAGCCACTGGGCGAATGCAGGCAGTTCAAAGGCATCATGCCACCTTCAATAACAATTTTTATTAAAAAAAATTATAAGGACTTGTATCGCGCAACGAATCATCCCCAGAGGGATCTCTCAGCGCTTTGGTGGCACACTAGCAATGACCAGGACAGTTAGAACAACCATGTTTTAAGTTGTTTCGCGGGCAGGGCGAGAAATAGAGCTAGAGTTTGTTCGTCCCTCGCAGAGGAGAGGGCACTCCACAGGCGCCGCGGTTATGGTGATCGATGTCGCGGGTCAGAGCTCCTAACACCGTCCAGCCCCAAAAGCGACTCACGACACACCACCACCTGCACTCCTCAGCTGAAGCCTAGGGTTTTTCCCCATCGCACAGACCTCACCTCTGTCGCCGCTTACTGCATTGGTGGTCCGCTGTCGAACAATGATCTAAGGTATCCCCAAACACCAGACGACCCAGAGCTCATTTGGGCCTCGTCTAGGGGACGGATATTCGGACGGATAATTGGGGAAAAGGTGGCTGGGCCATAGATCTGCTCTAGGAAGCGGCCATTTCCTTCGGCGGTCAGCCAACACCCTGCCCCAGAGAGCACTTTGTTGATTACTGCACTTCAGTCCCTGTTTTATGAGGAATATGGACACTGAGTCGGTGAAACTAGGCAATGACCGCATCATCCATCAGTTACTTTACCTGGACAGGGCAGTCATGGAGGGAGAAAATAATGCCTCTGCATGTAAGAATGGTACATGGTCTACCTGCCAGAAAAGCAGAAAGACTTGTGGTCCGACTCAGCCTTCTACCCAATATGTGTGTTGTAGCTAGTCTGTCATCGTCATTTGGGCATACAGTGCTGATGGGTGTTTTTTGTTTACTGCACTGTCTGTGCTGCCTGAGCCAGGTATTTGGACTTAGAAGGCAGCAGGCTACGATTGAAAGTGCTGGTAGCAGATTTACAAGGACGATGCAATCACAGAGGGGTCACACAATGCCCATACTTACTTTGCATAATAGGCACATGCTGAACAAAGGCAAAGGCTTGTGCAGTTGAGCTGGACCGATGCACTTTACAAGGTTAGAGTGCCTGCTGAATCTAACCAGAGAACGCAGGCATTTTTCTTTAACTTCCCTCTATCTCTCAGGCAGCAAAACGTTTGCCAGTCAGCCTGCGCTGTCTCTAAAATTGATAACAAATTACATAAATAAACAGGTTATTTATCTCTGTACAGCCTGGAACTGTCCCAAAAGCTCAAATGAGAGAGCCCCCCCTAAAAGGTTGGGGCCCTGGGCCAGAGCCCACTTTGCCCGTGCCTTACTTAACACGTCTCTGTGTGTGTGCTGGATAAAGGAAGAGAAATATGGCTGTGTAATGGAGGAAAGGAGGGCTGGGTGACAACAATTATAAACCATGTTATGCAATGGCTGAATAGAGGGACAGATAGTTACGTAATCAATTAATGAATGACTGTGAGAGAGGGAAAGGTGGTTGTGTGATAAGCAAGCCACTAAAATGATACAATGTTGCAGTTGCAGCATTTTCCACATAATTATGGATTTGTTGTATTTGCGACCTACTCCATTTTTTGCTGCATAATCTGCATATTTCAGAACAAAAAAATATTAATCTCAACGTTTGACCTTTTGATTACTAATTTCTGTATTTGGGTGTCAAAGGGGTACTAATAAGGTGGAACATTTGCCCACAAAATGTGCCACATTACCCCATATAAATTGCTTTTTCATGCCGCATAATTTTATCAACCCTGCCACATAATGTGGTCCTCCCCTGACGCATAATTCCAGTGGCCCTGGTGATAACCAAGGATCTGAGTGAGGAGAGAGGAAGGGCTGCGTGAGGATGAAAATGATAGAGGGAAGGCTGTGTGTTGGGAAAAGGACTGAGTGGGTCAGGGGCACGAGAGTTGTATGAGGGATGGAAATGTGGCAAATTGGGAGTAAGAGAGATGGCTGAGTGAGAGATAGAGAGAGTAGGGGGGTCTGGTGAGTGCTAAAAAGAGTGCTCCGTGGCAGAAGAATATGGGGCTGCACGCAAGTGGCGAAGGGGCTTCATGGGTGACGAAATGTAGCTGTGTATGGGAACTTCAAAGAGCTGTGTGACAGAGGCAGGGAGGGCTGTGCGGAGGTGGAAAATTGGGCTGTATGAGAGAGTGACAGAGGGCAGTATAAAAGAGAAAGAGAAATAGCCATGTGAACGAAGGGAAAAAACGGCTATGTGATGGAGGGAAATGGATGCGTGATGGAGGGAAATATGGCTGTGATATGGAAAATAAAGGTATGGGGGAGTGGGATGTGTGAAGGGGCATGGAGCAGGTAGGGAAATAGTTGTGTGAGGGATGGAAAAACCTTTCTGATTAAAAGAGGCAGAGTTGTGTGAAGGAGAGGGGGGAGGCAGTATGAGGACAAGCATGGGGCTATAAAAGAAAAGAGGTTTTGTGATGAGTAAAACAGCTGGGTAAGGGAGAATAAGGGGGCTGTGAGGGAGGAAAACTGTAGAGGAAAGGAGGAGTGTGTGAGGGATGAAAGATGGATATAAAGAAAGAATAGAAGACTGTGAGAGAGTAAGAAAGTATTGTATGAGAGGGACAGGTTTATGAGGGAGGCACAAGGGCTGTGCGAGACGTAACAAGTGGAAAAGGAATGCAGAGACATAGATGTCTGTGTGATTGACAGGAAGATAGATTTATTTATGAAGGGGGTCGTGTGAGGGAGGAAAACAGGTTGCATGAGGAGAAAGTGGAATTGTCTAAAAAGAGGAAAAGAGAAAGATGATGAGTGATTGAGAAGGGGATATTAGTGGTGTGTGAGGGAAAGAGAGCTATGCAAAAGAAGAGAGACGGGCAATCAATCAATTAATCAATCAGGGTTGGTGTAGTGCAACTACTCACCCTTGAGGGTCTCAAGGTGCTTGAGGGGGTGTCTCCATTGAGTGCTGGGGTCATCCAAAGAGCCAGGTCTTGAGGTCCTTCCTGAACTTGGACAGTGTGGGGATTGGCAGGAGGTGAAGGGGGAGGATGTTCCAGGCCTTGGCTGCGAGGTAGGTGAAGGAGTTTCCTTCCGTTCTGGTGCTGTGGATGCATGGGATGGTGGCCAGAGAGAGGTCGGCTGATCCGGGGTGTCTTTTGGGTGCGTGGAAGGAGAGGCGGTTATTCAGGTATGTTAGTCCAGTGTGGTGACGGACTTGCATGCGTGGATGAGGAGTTTGAAGGTGACTCTTCCAACTGGGAGCCAGTGGCAATCGCAGAGGTGTTGGGTGATGTGGTTGCTATGGGAGATGGTGATGTTCAGTCTGGTTGCAAAGTTCTGGACAGCCTGTAGTTTGCAAAGGAGTTTCTTGCTGATTCTGTAGTAGAGCGCGTTGCTATAATCTAGTCTGCTACTGATGGGAGTGTGTTTAACGTTTTTTGGGATTCAATGGGATCCTTCTGAAAGTCTTTTGAGGCATGCGGAGGGTGTTGAAGCAGGTTGAGGATACAGAGTTGATCTGGCGGATCATTGTAAGCGATGAGTCCAGTATGATACCCAGGTTTCGTGCGTGGTCCGTCGGGGTGGGAGGATTTTCTAGGGCGGGGGCCACAAGGAGTCATCCCATGAGGAGGGGGTGGAGCCCAAGATGAGGACTTCTGTTTTCTCGGAGTTGAGTTTCAGGCACCTATTCTTCATCCAAGTGGAGACAGCGTTCATTCCTTCTTGGAAGTTGTGTTTGGTGATGGGTTCGTTGGTGAGGGAGAGGATAAGCTGGGTGTCGTCAGCCTAAGTGACGATGTTGAGCCAGTGGTTCATGGCGATGGTTGCGAGGGGGGCCATGTAGATGTTGAAGAGGGTGGGGCTGAGGGAGGTGCACTGGGGCACTCCACAGTTGGTCTCTTGGTTCTGAGAGGTAGGGCGGGAGTCTGCCTCACTGCTGGTGAGAAATGGGCATATCCAGTCGAGGGCCTTGTTGCGGATGCCAGCGTCGTGGAGTCTGGTGGCTAGGTTGCGGTCGAGAGGTTCAGGAGGATGAGGGCTGCTGTTTTACCACGGTTGAGGAGGGCGCGGATGTCGCCGGTGGTGGCGAGTATGGCGGTTTCGGTGCATTGGTTGCTGCAGAATCCAGATTGGGAGATGTCCAGGACGTTGTTAGATTCGATGAAGTTTGCTAGCTAGGTTTTAACGGCCTTTTCAATGACTTTGGCTGCAAATGGAAGCAGGTAGATGGGCCTGAAATTTTTAAGGTCCGTCGGGTCGGCGGAGGGTTTCTTCAGGAGGGGGTTGACCTCTGTGTGTTTCCAGTCATCGGGTAAGGTAGTGGTCTCGAGGGAGCAGTTGATCATCCGACGTAGTTCGGGTTCGATGGCCGAGGCGGCTCTGTGGAAGATGTGGGGTGGGCAGGGCTCCGAGGGTGACCCGGTGTGGCTGCTTTTCATGGTCTTCAAGGTGTCTTCTGCCATGAGTTAAGTCCAATTGAGCAGGGTTTGCTGGGTGGCGTTCCTTGGAGGGGGGAGCATGAGCGGTGTGGAAGTCATGGTTTTCGAAGTTGCCGTAGATCATCTTGATCTTAAGGTAAAAGAAGGTGCTGAGTCTGTTGTAGAGGTCCTGGGGGGGACATATGTTGTTTTGCTGCAGGCTTTGGCAAATTCTTTGATGATGGGGAAGAGTTCTTTGGTATTGTGAGCATTGGTGGGGATTCTGTCTTGGATGGATTTCTTACTTGTGGATTTAGTGAGATGGCGGTGTGCGGTGGTAGCAGCTCTGTACACGCATGTGTTGTGTTTTTTTTTCTTTGTGGCTACACTGCCACCATTAAGTAGGGATCGGGGAGGGTGGGTCAGCTGGGAGGCAGGAAGGACACACTGGAGGCGGGAGGGGCAGCGGAGCCAGCTGCGGCAGGGTCAAAACACGGGAAAAAAGAGAAAAGGGGGAGAAAAGAGAAAAAAGGGAGAAAGGGGAGAAAAGAGAGAACAGAGGGCACAGAGAGAAAAGAAGGCACCGAGAAAAAAGGCAAGAGAGGCGGGACAGTAGAAAAGCAGAGTAATCTTCCACTGGACCACCAGGGAAGAGCACAGGCAGGAACCTGCTAGTGTAGGAGGGCCTCGAACACCCCGCAGCAGAGCGCTCAGGGGTCAGCACTCAGTGGTAGAACTGAACGGGGAGAGCAGGTACACTGACCAGACATTGTGTTTGATGCCTGTGTATGATGAAAGGACTATGTAAGGGCGAAAGGAGAACAGTACTCCCAAAGGAACTGGGCTGCTGGAGAGAGGAGCAAAAAAACACATTTATATGGTGCTTACTACCTCTTGGTGGGGTGTTGAATTGCATGCTCAATTGCTGCACTATGTAGGATATGTGGCTGCTGGACTGTTGTCTTGTTTTCAGCTCATGTGGGAAGTGTTTCCATATCAGGCATAATGACCACCAAGGTGCAGTTGATGGGTTATGGGCTCTTAGCAGTGTGGTGAATGAAAGGAGCATGAAGGCGAGACATAGGAGTTGGCCTAACGGCTAGGGCGCTCGACCTTGGACCTGGGGATCTGGGTTCGAGTATCGGTAACGACGCCAAATATCCCGTGTTATTCTGGGCAAATCACCTAATCTCCCCATGCCTAACAAAAAAATGAATGTGTGCCCTCATGTAACGTAACTCGTGCTATGTAAAGCGCTCTGATACCCGATTCAATTCGGGTCAAGTTCACGCTATATAAAACTCTGCAAAAAAAAAGTTCTGAGATATGCTAGCAGCATTACTTCGCTTTGCAGGTCACTTTTTTAGTATTTGTAGTTAAAAGTGAGATGCAAGCCATGTTACTGTATGGGCTGCTGCATTCAGATCGACCACACTACAATCTTATAAGGCCAGACACGTATTAGGAGCAGACAGTGCGTGTCAAGGATCTGCTCGTATGTACTGTGCTATTTTTATCTCAGTATGCTGGTAGGGAGATAAGTGAGGGTTAGAGTATATCACCAGTGGGATCTGCAGTTGGCCAGCATTGTTTGATAGATATTTCTGTCGTTTGCCTACACTTTATAGTCTGCCTGTCCAGATGGTGCACAGTGATTGGTTGTAGCTGGCCCAATGACAATTTTCTGAGGTCTATCTATCTGTGCTCAGAAGGGATGGGTGTTTATCATGTAGCCTGTCTTGGTCACAAACGCATATGGCTCCCCTGTCTATTGAAAGACAGCAGCAGGCCAGAAGTGGGGTAGGTTTCCTGGGGGGGGGGGCATACCCTATCGTGAGAGGGTTGGTTGAAGGCTGTAGCCAGCAGCAGCTTTTATATACTGGATGAGGATGATCCAGGGTGCTGTGGTTGGCATGGCAATTGGAGTAACTATCTTGGGAACCACTAGGTTCACACCTCTCTCCTGGCCTTTAAGTGTTTCTGAATGCAGTAGATCCTGACTAGTAGAACGGTCCAAAGTTTTGCTGCTTGAACTGAAAGAGTAGATCCTCCTATGATTTTTTTTATTTAAGGTTGCACGACAATCCAAGGGGCGAGTCTGGAGTGGAGATGTTTGTTTTCTTTGTATAGTTTACATTTAAAAGAACAGCTGTCCTTTTCTTTGGCAGGGTCGGGGAACAGAAGTAAATGCCAGAAGGCTGAGTGATGGAAAACAAGTCAGAAAGCTGTGGAAAGGCTAGTGTTTCGAGAGGTTGTGGTGTGAGAAGGAAGGCTTAATGGTGTGTGCCAGGGAAGTCTGGGGGCTGCATAAGGGTGAGGAAACTGTGAAGTGAGAAGGTTGGTCATCCAGGTATAAGATAAAGATGTCAGGCATAGAAAGCTAGATTACAGTAAGAGGCTGGGAATGTTTTGCAGCAGAGAAGGCTGAGGCAAGGAAAGGCTGAGGGTGGAAAATGAGAGAGTAAAAGAGTTGTGTGAATGGTAGAAGACTTGAGGAACGTGAAAAGCAGCCTGTGAAGGAGGGAAAGCTAAGTGATGGAGGGTGGGCTGCATGACGGAGTGAAGGAAGGCTGTGTGAGGTAGAGGAGGTTTTGTGAAGAACAGGACTGGAGAGCTTTGCTAGGAAAGGAGCTGTGCGATGGAACAAGGGATGAGAGTTTTGATGTTTGTGTGTATAATGTAGCCTAGTCCGGGCAGGCCTTAGCGCCCACTCTGACAATCACTTTTGGCGCCCCCATGTCCCATGACAGCCTCCTCTGATTCTCTCCCTACCACATGCAAAAGTGCCCCTCATCTCTCCTATCATAAGATATTGCTAAAGACAGCACCCCCCTGAGGTCACAGCGCCCACTCCGCAGGTCAGCGCCCAGTGCGGCCGCACCAGTCGCACTGCCCTAAAGCCGGCCCTGAGTATAGTAGTCCCTTGCACTCGTGTATTTCAGTGAGGAGTAGCCAGTGGTCCCTTGCACGCATGCATTTCAGTGAGGTCTCGTCCAGTGTTTTTTGCACCTCATGTATTTTAGTGAGTACTACTCCAGTGGACCTTTGCACTCATGTATTTCAGTGAGTACTACTCCAGTGGACCTTTGCACTCATGTATTTCAGTGAGGTCTAGCCCAGTAGTCTTTGGCACCTCATATTTTTTAGTGAGTACTACTCCAGTGGTCCTTGCACCTCATGCTTTTTAGTGAGGTCTAGCTCTGTGGTTCTTTAAACTCATGTATTTTAGTGAGTACCATTCCAGTGGTCCCTTGCACCTCATGTTTTTAAGTGAGTTCGAGCCCAGTGGTCCAGTGCAACTCATGTATTTCAGTGAGGGTTATTTTAGTTTTCCCTTGCACCCAATAGAACTGCAGGTAATCTGTAACAGAGTGCCTGCTTGTTTCTAAGAAGTGCTGGTACTCTCCAATTAAAAGTATTACGTCTCCCTTGAGAAGTGCCAGTACTCTCCCTCTCAAAAAAAAAGTGCTGGTCCTCAGTACCAGGCAGTACCGGCCCATTTAAAGCACTGCTTACACCTCAAGTATTTCAGTGAGGGTTATTTTAGTTGTCCTTTGCACTCATGAATTTCAGTGAGGCCTAGCCCAGTGGTCCTTTGCACTCATGTAGTTCAGTGAGGTCTACCCCAGTGGCCATTTACACTCATGTATTTCAGTGAGATCTAGCCCAGTGGTCTTTTGCACCTCATGTATTTTAGTGAGTACTATTCCAGTGGTCCCTTGCGCCTCATGTATTTAAGTGAGTTCTAGCCCAGTGGACCAGTGCACCTCGTGTATTTCAGTGAGGTCTACTCCAGTGAACCTTTGCACTTATGTGTTTCCGCTTGTAATTCGTATGTTTCAATGAGGACAGCCCACGCGGCACCATCACTCATGTATTTCAGTGGGGTGTTGGACATGTTTTGCCTTGATGCCTTAATGCCTCTCGTTGAATTGCCCTCTTTGTGCCTGCAGTGCTTGCCTTGCTCCTCGTCGTCACGGATGTGATGGTGATTTTCTCCGCACTCAGACACTTCACAGTATATTCGTGCAAAGAAAGCTGGATATGACATGAAATGGAAATCGCAGCTTTGAACTGGACGGCTCTGGTTTCTGGGATGCGGGCGGGTTGGAGGAAATTCCGGATTCCCATGTGAAAAAAAAAACTTCAAAGTGTTTGATCGCATTCAGTATATTTTTGGCTATTGTCTGCCGGTTGGGCCCGGAGGCGCTGCCGTGACAGTGAGTGAGCAAATAAATGCCCATATTATGTGATGTGAATTAAAGAGAAAAAGCTCAAAGTGGAAATTTGATTTACTTTCCAGGGTTGTCGCGGGTCTGATAAAACCTTCCAAGTTCAACTTTTTTGTTCGTTCAAAGTATGTAGCATGTTTCATCCATCCTTTGATTTTAACACGTTGCAAAAAACATGGCCTGAAACTTTTATTTTTGATTTTTTTATCAAAGTTCCACAAACTTTGGAGAAATAAGAAACCCTATAAGGTCACAGCTATAGCATTTCTATTGGTGGGCATTTGCCGGCTCTACTAAACCCACCATATTGAATTCGACAGCTGTATCACTTGATCCATTCACCCCGTGCACTGTACACACAATATTCTGTGCACCACTAGCAATTGACCCTCGCACCTGCTGGCCTTTTTGGTCTGTAGCAGCCACTCCTAGGTACTGCAAGTGCACTGGTACACTAATAGAGCCGTGCCTGCACTTGCAAGCGGAGGTCACGTTTTTCCCAGGCCTGGTGGGATGGTCTACTGACAAGAGGCAACCATATGCTGCTGCCCACACACGGAAACTAGACTACTCACATTACAAACATCCTGCTCCAAATCTCATATAAGTTGTAGTCGGCCATATTGGGAGTTTAACAAAGGCTGAGCTTTTCTGCAAAACTGTAATTTTTCCCTCTACATTTTCAGTTTGACGACCAAGCTGACTAAATCATTATTGTTTGACTTTCAAACCTTATCAGTCAATTCTTGCCAGTATTTCTGATTCAGGAGGCAGATTATTTTGCCAACGAAATAAATGCCTACAGATTTCCCAGAGTTGTTTTTTTCTGCTTAGGAAGTTGTGAAGTAAAGTAAAAAGAGAAATACCAACAAGATTCTTAATTCACAAAGTACCTTTTTTGTGCAATAAATATTATCTTGTCATTTTCAAACTACACAACATGCATATCTGACAGCATAGTCACAAATTGATTGTATCATTGTTATGGAAAATTAGCCTTTTTTTGTGGTGTATCCCAAGATTTTCGCCTTATTTGTTTTTCCCGACTATAGAACCAGGAGTTTTCCTCTTCTAACCAGTAGTAGAGTGCCTATTCTCCCCCTTTAAACATGGCTAACTTGGCATACTCCTAATTGGCATATTTAATTTGCCTATAAGTCCCTAGTATATGATACAAAGTGAACCCACGGCCTGGAAGTTAAATGGCACTAGTGGACTACAGCATCTGTTATGACAAAATGGCTTCAGGCCTACCAAATGCAGCCTGCCTGTAGCAGTGTAAAAAACTGCAATTGACCTGTCAAAATAAATCCTTTTGACATAACAAAACCTCTCTCTTAAATATTAATAAGTCACCCCTCTGTAGGCCTTACAGCCCACATGGCTCGGTACATGGTATTTAAAAGTAGGACTTGTAAAAATCTAATGTTAACGTCCTTACAGTGACTAGCACCCAAATGCTATTTTCAACGTGGCATGTCTAGCTTTCTTATTTAGAAACCCAGAGTACAGATTAAAATACTACTAGTGTATCTTGGAAAAGGGACCAGTAGCAAAAAAATTGGAACCATTGTTGTAATAGTTGTTAAAATCCAATTCAACTGTAAATTGAATTTTTAATAAATATTAAGGAAAAATACATTTTAGAAAGGTACCCTTTACCTGAATGAACTGTCTGGAGGTTAATTTGTATTGGTTCTCTAGCTTCTCCCAACCAGTAAATAGCCTTGAATACGTGTGAACAGGTGTGAACTGCCTCCCAGGAGCAAACACTAGGCTGACCTGAATGGGTAAAGATGGCTCTTCTGAATATGCAGGGTGGAGGCTGTGGGCATTCTTTTTGACACTAGATTGTAAAATCCTGATTAACAGGTCTGCTGTGTTCATATGTAGCACTTAGAGCACATTTGAAAGGGGAAAAAACAGGATACCAAGTCAATTATTTTGGATCCATTATCAGGTTGTTGAAGATCTCTGCTTTTGTCCTTTCTGGCACCAGCTTTTAGATTTGTTGCGGGTACAATATCTACTTTCAACTCGATTTTAGTGTTAGATTTGGGAGGATAGTAGGATTACCATAGAACACACCCACACAGCCCCTTGTAGTCATCCACATTACTGCCCTTCACTCAACCATCCTTGCTTTGCAAAAGTGATCTACCCAGGACTTTTGGGGCAACATATGGCTTTCCGTAAACTTCTGCCTATACTATATCCTCATCCTGTCTCCCTTTCCCAGGGCCAACAGTGCATCCCTCCCTTCACTGGAAAGGTGCTCCGAAGGACAGACTCTCCAATCCTCCTCAGGATTCCTTTGCATCTCCAAGGCAACCTCATAGGCCTCAACCCACTTTTCAATATCATCCCCCACAACAAAGTTAGGCATCAGGTCATTGGGAATGTTGACCTTGGTCCTTGGGAATGTGGACCTTCCTGTCTCCATTTGGCACTGGGGTATCACTACTGCTATTGTTGCTGGACCCTCTGCATTGTTTGGCTTTGAAGTTCAGCTCCTTAAGCGCTCCTCCTGTTAGGAACTCTACCTCACTCCTTAGCGACTGCTGGAAAAATGCCATGTAATTTCCTACCTGTCCAATATACAGAACCTCTTAATGCGGCTGGCAATTTAAAAATGTTGTGTCTGGCAGAATCCAGCTTTTGCACTGACAAGTAGAAAGTTAAATATTCAAGATGTTCTATGGAACTGGAATTGTGGCTTAGGCATGTTCCAATGTAGATGTATTAATGGACAGTTAATGCTTCATATTTTTTAGATATTGCTTTTTGAAATCAATTTTTAAGAAATATGCAGTTGTGTCTAGGATAGATGTGATACGACTTGTATATAGCATGCAATTTATTGATGGAACTTAAATAAACATGTTCTACTTTTCAAATACCATACACCCTACCCCATGAGGCTTTAATGTCTTCCTTAGGAGTGACTTATAAGTATTGAAAATAAAGTTTTTGGGGCAAAGCAGCAGTCTAAACTGAATTGGTATATCGGCCTCAGGGGCCGGCTGCCAAGTTTAAAAACGCCCTCTTGGAAACAGTCAGCTCGTTCGCCGTGGGTTCGGCTAATTGTAGTATTTTTGGGGATTTTAATTTGCATTTTGATTTAATACATGACAGTGAAATCTGCAGTTTACTTGCAGACTTGACTGCTTTTCAGCTGGACCAATTAGTATCTGGTTCTACGCATATAGCTGGGCATTTATTAGACCCTGTATTTTCTAATATTAAGTTTTCTAAGGTGGAGATGCCTATACCTATAGGTTGGACTGACCATGCTTTGGTTGTAATGTCTGTCCCGCTCACTGAGCCTCGTAATTCAGATATCGTAAAGCCGGTCTTTAAACGCCCATGGCGTAAGTTGAAGCTAGAGGAATTTCATGATTTCCTCGCTGTCAACCCTTTGGGACCGTTACATGATTCTGAGTCCGATTATGGTTCGTTCTGTGACTGGATAAAACATTGTCTTGACTCCTTGATCCCTGCTAAATGGTTTAAGGGGCGATCTTCCACTACTAGCCCTTGGTAGAATGACTCCTTGACTATGTTAAGGAAAGCATGTAAAAAAGCCGAACAGGAGTGGAGAAGGGATTATGACTCTGAGAAAAAGCTATGCTATCTTGCTAACATCAAGCAGTACCATAAAGCCATCTGTAAAGCTCGTGCTTTATACTATGCTAGCGAAATAAAGTTGAGTCCTAACCCAGCAAAATGTATTTTTAAGATTCTTAAAGACCTTAGGGCTAGGAAAGCTACGGTGTCTGCTATATCGTCGGCACAGCAGTGTGACGATTTAGCCACCTTTTTCTGGAAAAGGTTTGTGCCATCTATCAATCTTTTCCTTTAGTCTCTACTTATTCCATCCCTTTGCCCCCGGGCACTGGGTCGCGGCCGACCTTGGCAGCCATCCCTTGTATGCCTCAGGAGGAGTTCACTCGGCTGAGTGGTAAAATTAAAACTGGCTCTCCTACTGACCCTTTGAGGCCAACGCAGTTAAGAGAGTCACTCTATTTTTCGGGCTCCTCTCTGTCAAATAGTTAATTCCTCCTTTTCGACGGCTATTGTTCCTGCCATGTGGAAACAGGCTTGGGTGTCCCCCATTCTTAAAAAACCTACATTGGATTTGTCCAAACCGGAAAACTTTAGACCCATTTCTCTTCTTCCTTGGGTGGCTAAGGTTGCAGAGGCACATGTCAACAACGTGCTTACTCAGTTCCTGAAATCCAATAACATCTTGGATACATCTCAGAATGGGTTTTGACCGGGCCACAGTACGGAGACTGCTCTCCTGGCTACTACTGAGCATCTGCGGTCCATTCTTGATGCTGGTCAAAGTGAGGCACTGTATCCTGTTAGATCTCAATGCCGCCTTTGACACGGTCTCGCATGACTTGCTACAGCGGCTAGAGGAAGCTGGAGTGATCGGGTCAGCTCTGGAATGGTTTAGATCCTTTCTGACTGAAAGATCGTTCAGATTGTCCGCTCCTCCATTTCTCTCTCAGGTCCATTCCATTGACCAGGGGGTACCACAGGGCTCGGCCTTGAGCCCGTTGTTGTTCAATCTTTACGTCCAGTCTTGGGCAGCTGTTGCCAGGCAATGGGACTTTGTTATGGTCTCATATGCCAACGATACGCAGCTGGTTGTCACCTTGGCTGTAGGGTCTTCCCCGAATGCCTCTTAGTTTAGAGATGGAATGGCGGCTGTAGCCGAATGGATGGCTACTAATTGCCTGCAACTTAATGCCAACAAAACTGAGGTTTTGTTGGTTGGGAAGAACGCTAGCCTGTGGAGTGAGCAGTGGTGGCCCACTGTTTTGGGCGATGTCCCCACGCCAAAGACTCTGGTAAAAAATCTTGGGGTGTGGATGGACTCATCTCTTAGCTTTCAGGATCACACCAGGAAAGTGGCTGGCACATGTTTCAGCCTTTTGCGGGGTCTTAAGCCCCTTTTGTAGTTTTTCAATCCCGCCACAAGTCAGCTTGTTGTACAGGCGACCATTCTATCTCGCCTGGACTATGCCAGTTCGCTTTTACTTGGGGCAAATAAGGCTGAAATACTTCGGATGCAACGTGTCCAAAATTCCGCAGCCAGAGTCCTGGTAGGTCTCCCGCGATTCTGTTCTGCTGCTGGCACCATCTGGAGGCTGCATTGGCTTCCTATGGAGAAACGTATTCCATTTAAGGCACTGTGCCTATCTTTCAAGATAGTGAAACTTGCTAGCCCCAACTTGCTGAGTAACTTGCTTGTTCCATATGTTCCCTCCCGCAGGCTGCATTCGGCGGTGCAGCAACTGGTTGTTGTCCCGCGGGTTAAGCGCAGCCGTGCGGGAGGCCATTCCTTCCGTTACCTTGCAGCTAGGTTGCGGAATTCTTTGCCTGAACAGATCCGCGGCACAGATTGTCTACTCGCCTTTAGGAAAGCTGTTAAAACTCTTAGTCTAGTTTACGGTGTTATGGCAGCTGAAACGGTTTTAGGCTGTTGTGTGTGTTACACTCCGTAGCTTGAAGGGCCGGGACGCCCCTTTGCTGGGGCAGCTGCGTGCTATATAAGACGCAATAACATAACATAAAATAAAATAACTACAGTCTGCAGTGGCAATCCTGAGAAATTGTTTTGCAGTGCAACTTTAGTGGGCAAGCACAATGTGTACTGCAGCCTACTTGTAACATTTAATTTACAGACACTGGGTACATGTAGTACCATGTACTATGGACTTTCAAGTAAACCGAATGTACACATTCTCTGTAGCAGTTTTACAATGTTTAAGGAAGAACACAAGCATTTTAACACTGGTTAGCAGCATTAAAGTGCACACTCTTAAAACCAACAAAAGAAATTCAGCACAAATAGGGGAGCAAAGGTAAAACATCTGCGGGAGCACCGCCCCAAGGAGCACCACTCCGAGCATATCAGGTGTAAACAGGGAGCAAAATATCCTAGGACGTCAGGGTTACATACTCTCCACCATCAACTTCAACAGTTTCATGCCACTATGAAGCACCTCAGACCTATATAAAAGAGAGCAATACCAAGATCCATCAATAGATGCAAATGCCGCAATTCTGCATCAGATTTCTTGCAACCAGCTTATTTCAGTGACTCAAAAACCTTCCTTCTGCTTAGCCAGAATGGGATCCAAGTACTTACCTAAATCTCAACCCAACAAAGATGGAATTCAACAAAACAGATCCAACTAAGGCTTTAAGTGGGCCGGGTCCCACCGGTGCTGAGCACCGGCAGTTTTTTAAAGGGGGCCTTCGAAACGGGTCTCTATCGGGTTCTGTTTTGTGCCCTGGCACAGGCGGTCTGTTTTTTTCCGGACTGCACTGACAGCAGGCACATCAGCGTGCACGTGCTCACACTGCTCGCTTCTCACTAGTTGAGAAGTTACGGCATGACGGCATGCCAGGTGAGCCTTGTTGGGGAAGGGAAATCCTTTAAAGATAGTCTTTTTATCTATGGATTTCCCTTCTCTTTTTGAAACTCAGGAGCAGCAACTTTGTTGTGGTGTTACCAGGGCTTTAAGTGGAAGCTTTTTTAATATTATGTACAAACCATAGTTGCTGCTTATTTATCCTATGCAACTAACAACCATTGACAAAGCCAATAATCCTCTGACTTGTTGTAGGTATGATGTTACTTGTTGTATAATATATCTGGATGCAATGACAGTAACAGCAAAATACAAGTCAGGCGGCACAGAGGCTAAGCACAGATTTTTAGCTTATGTGTTCTTAATCCACACACTTAATTACATTGGCAACGCCCCTTTGAAAGACCCCCCAGTGTTTTCATCCTACTGAAAGCCCTTGAACAAACCAACTACAAATACAAGCCTACTTCTCCAACATGAACCTGGATGGCATCCACCCCCAGGGTGACAGACAATGCAACATCAAATCACTTGGAATCATGCTGGACACAGACCCTAAATTCAAAGAACACGTCGCCAGGAGAACTAAGATAGCATCATACCAGCTCTCCCTTGTGAAAAATGTAAAGCCCTTCCTGTCCCAAACCAGTTTCAGCAAAACAGTGTAGACCTTTGTTTTCTCCCAAATCGATGGAGGCAATGCTAGGCTCAACAGCCTCCCAGACACCACACTGTAATCTGTGAAAAGCATCCTTCTTAACGTAGCTCGACTCTCAAGGGCTTGAAAGCCTTCAACCATGTCTCCGCAGTGCTCAAGAAACTGCACTGGTTTTACTTTAGTTGGTGTCATCTTTCAATCCTGCTGTATCACTTACAAAACCATCAGAAGGAATCCACTTTCATACATAGCCAATAAACTAACCAATTCAGATGCTGGGTGTTGCACCAGAGACCAGGGAATTATCACATTAGAGATAAAGGGTTTCAAGATAGATAACACAGATGTCTGGCCTTCACCATTTACACACTTAGAACATGGAACAAAATCCCCATCAATATCAGGACTGCTTCAACCCTCATGTAATTTATAAAGACTCATCTTTAAGAGGCATTATTTCCACACACTGGAGTAAATCAAATCAAATATTTATTTATTCAGTACTTGAAAAAATACCATAAAAGTACATAAAACCAGTTAAAAACACATTAAAAAACAATTCAATTCATAACATTTCATTTCATTTGTCAAAGGTATCTCTGTTAAGGGCATTACAATCAACTCATCTCTCTCGAATTCCTTATCCTCACCGCCAACCTTATAAAACTTGTGATACAGGACAGAGTATATGCGTCATTGGCCTTTTGCAAGAACAATAAAGCTACCTTGGCGTGTTTAAACTTAGCTCTTTTCAAGATTCCCACAAGGAACTTGCGCCTAGGTAATGTATAAAATGAGCATAACAAAACAAAATGAAGGGTATCCTGCGGAGACCTATTGTCGCAGCCGCAGGTACCCTTCTGCTCAACCATTAAGGAAAAACCGGGGGGATCAGACAATAAATGATGCAAAAGGATAAACCTAAAACGGGTCATATAAAATCTGTCCTGTGCATTATGGGTCAGTGAGAGATAGGGTTCCATTCCAATTTTAATTTTCACTAATCTGTAAGCAACAACTGTGGATTTACGCTCTTCAGTGGCCGCCCTGTTTACAGTTGTCCATTCCTCGTACATTTTCTTGACTCTTGTTTTGTCCTGAGGGGCAATGGTTTCAGGCTTAGTGAAGAAGTTCTTACAACCGATTTCCTCTAGTGTACACTTTACATATTTTAGCCAGGGGATAGAGCTCCCTTTGTCTCTATTCAGACAATCAGTGATAATTTGACTACTAAGGCCTGCCTCAGGGTTAGACCAGATCTTCACCCAGGCCAAAAGTGACCTGCCCTTGATTTGATCTTAGATATAGGGTTCTCCCAGTTCTTCATGTATAATATAAGCACATGTACTATGTGGGACTTTCAGTATCCTTCTAAAAAAATTATTTTCCTCTGCCTGAACCTGATGTATATTTACGGAACCCCAAACTTCAGCCCCGTAGGCAGCCTTGGCGCAGCATATTGATCTATAAAGATTCATCACTTGCTCGGGGGACCATCTTCTAAGCCTTCGCCCATAACTCATTATTGCCCCAGTTGAGGCCACCAATTTTGAACAGTGTTTATCCACCAGGAGTCTAAACTTCAAAAGCCCATCAAATAATACACCCAGATAGGAGAAGGACTAAACCAGTCCAATTTTGTGAGTTCCTATCTTATAGGAACATTTCCTATCTGTTCTGGCCCCCGCTAGCATGACATAGGATTTGACCAGATTTGCTGTTAAATCAAGTGTGGTCATAAAGCTTACAAATCCGTCAATCAGCCATTGTAACCCCCGCGGTGTCCGGGCTAGCAAACCGCGTCGTCCGCGTAAAGCAGGAAGGGGACTGAGCGGGTGTCTACTTGAGGGGAGTCTACTCGAAGTTTGTTTAATTCACTATCTAAATTGTTAATATAAAGTGAAAACAAAAAAGGGGCTAAAATGCAGCCTTGCCGCACACCACTGGTGCATGGAAATGATGAGGTCCTACTTCCGTCTTGGTTAAAATGGACGGACGCAGTGGTATTCCAGTACAAGGCTTTAAGGATGTTAACTAGATCCTGGTCCGCCCCTAGGCCTATCATCAGGGCCCATAGCTTCTATCTGTTCACGTGATCGAAAGCCGCAGAGAGGTCCATGAACCCTAAGTAGACCGCCTCCTTACTGGCTATAGTGTACTTGGCGACCAGCAGGTAGAGGTTCAGGCATTGGTCCGTAGTTGACCTTCCCTCCCTAAACCCATATTGTGTATCCGGTATTAGCTGGTGGGTATCTGCCCATTCAGTCAAACGATTTAAGACAACACGACCCAGCACCTTCGCCGTGACATCAATCAAAGATATCGGGCGATAGCATTGGGGGTCATCCCGATTTCCTCTTTTGAATATCGGGACTATTGTTGCAGAGGACCAAGAGCGCGACAGACCCGCCACCACTGCCGCGTTCAGGACCCTCGTGAGAATGGGGGCCCACAACTCTACTTTACTAAGATATAGGTCGGGAGGTATGCCATCAGGGCTGGGCGCCTTATTTTTAGTCAGTCCCAAGATGGCTCCTTCTACTTCTGCCAGGGTGATCTCTGGCCTTGCAATCAATTTTAACCTCTGCCCTTCATCCTTATTAATTTCACCCGTATGATTATATACATTTTTAAAATGAGAATACCACTGCTCTGGCAACTTAGTGTTTAAAATCTGTGGTGCATTTGAGTCCTGGAAACACGGTTTATTTATAATTTTCCAGAACTCAATCAAATCTCTTCTGTCCGCCGCCTCCCTTAGGTCCTCCCAGGCTTGCATTTGGAGGCTAATTTTACGGGTTTTTATTGCCTTCTTATAGGTCAGCTTGCATTGGGCTATATATATCTTATCCCTAGGAAGCAATTTTAGGCTAGATTTAAGCTCTTTATGTGCCTTTGAACATTCTTTGTCAAACCATCTAGGGGTGGTAGTTAATATCTTAGTCTTAGTGGTCTATAATAGTCCTTCAATGAGGTGCGCCATCTCTTCAAATGCGGTTACTACCGCAGCCCCCTCAATATTGGGATTGAGGCATATATTGAGTGCGTCTGCCCCTGTGGTTATTAAGGTTTTATAAAAACTATCCCCATCTATTTTGGACCATCTCAGTCTCCTCCCCCGGTCTGATGTCTTTTCTACCGAACCCACCCCATGTGCTACACTTTTAATAGTTGGACCTTGTAGCACTAAGACCAGGGGATTATGGTCGCTAAATATGCTCCATTCTATATCAGCCTTGTTAACCCTAGCTTTAAGTATGGATGACACCATGATATAATCAATTTAGGATCGACAACCTCTGCCCTTAAAGGTGGGATTAAGCTCCCCGCTGCTACCTAGTGCCACCAAATCCATGGTGTGGACCAAATTGTGGCCTTTTAACACCCTATCTAAGTCTACCCCTTCAGGTGAATGCAAGAAGTGTGGCCCTTTCTCCACTGTGCAACGCGACCAGTCCTTATTAAGTGGTCTTAAATTTGCGCACAGTTGACAATTGAAATCTCCTACTAAAACTACAGCCGATGCTGCTGCCGACTTCGCAGCCGACACCTGAGTATTTAGGGGAGAGTCCAATTCTTTTAATGTATTGCCCTTCCCATTGGCTCCCACCGCGTTGTACCAGTTAATCAGGGTGATGTTTACACCTTTTGAGCGGAAACCCAAAGCCTGCATGCTATGTGATGACCAGTTGAGGTTAGACCAGACCCCTTCTATAAGAAGATCCACATATATGATCAATCCTCCCATGGCTCTCCCTGAAGCCGACTTTTGGGCAGGGACTGAGAAGCACTTAAACCCCTCCAGGGAGAAATGGTTACAATCAATCATCCAGGTCTCCTGAAGACATATAACGTTAAACCCGGTAATATAATGCCTCCATTCCTGCTCCTCATATTTGGCAGCGAGTCCTGCTACATTCCAGGATATTATTTTTAATCCATCCTGCCTACTAGTTCTTCTTGCCCTGGTCATGAGGGGGTGAGTAGTTAGATTACCCTCCGTTACCAGAGTTTCATTTGGGTCGGCTAAGATATATGATTTTAATAATTGGGAGCCTAAAGCACTGCTACCCGGCACCGTTATCTCTGTCTCGACTTCAGTGATTGCCTGTGAGCTTTCTGCAAGAGTTACCCCCTTATCCTCCTCTCTGTGCAGTAACTCACACAGCGGTGTTTGAGTCAGGGGAGCCTTATCCTGATCAGGACTCTTATCCCTGTCTTGGTTATGCCAGGGGTTTATGTCTATCCCTAGTCAGTCCAATTCTCCTAAGGTTGACAAGGGATCAAATCTATTCTGGAGGTCAATCCCTCCCTGGTTCCTCATGGCTACATATTGAGGTCTACGACTATTCCCAACCAGGTTCCACTCCCTCCATCTCTGACCGTCCATGGCGCACCCCCAATTGGAGGCCCCCCTGGGATAGAAGAAACTCAGGGGCATAGACCTGATATTACTCGAGTCTATGGATGGGCCCAACCTTAATAACTGGTCAACAACCTGCATATTTCTAAAGTTCACCACCACACAATCCCCGGTGTTATCCTTGGGCCTGGTTCCCACCCAGTTCACCCGTCGTACCATTAGTATTTCCCCCTGTTCCTTGCCTACTAGGGTCCTACATTTATTTAACCAAAACATGGTTTTATTTTTAAGCTCGCCATAGGACTCTGACTGATCTGGACTCAGCACTGGAACTCCTGTGAGAATAATTACATAAGGGGCTGCGTCAGGTGGTAGATTAAGGGTTACTGACGTGTTGGAATGTACCTTAGTAGCGGAATTCTCTGATTGACACTGATTCACAGGGGAGAGCGAAGCTTGTCTATGGCCCATGGCTCGGTGTATGCCTATTGGCGCTCCCTGAGGAACTTTCCTGCTAGTAGCGGACAGCCTGGGGGGGCCTATATCAAGCCTACTGGTTGTGTGTTCGAGGGGATCAAGGGGTGTATAATAGTGTTACTTTGTACATTTAGGGGGGTGCTTATGGGTGGTGTATTTGAGCTGATGCTGGTGCCATCCCCCAGTAAGGTGTTACCGGGGGGGAGATTGGAACAACCAACTGACCCCTTTGTTTTAACCAGGGTTATTACTTTGTCCAACCTACTGAGGATCTACTTGGTTTGATAGGCAATGAGTTGCTCAAGATGGTTCTGTAGGTTAGATATTATTTGGGCTACCCACATTGGGGGCACTTGTGTATTTAATTCGACCCCTTCAGGCGACCTTACATCTGTGGTAGAGGTGTCTAACCGGACATTATTCAAAGTGACCCTCTTTCGCCTGTTTTTTTTCCCATTAATTTTCCTGGTCTTGCCCTTTTGTGGTGTTTTCCCCCTTGGTGATGTTTCCTGAACCAGTAAGGACCCTTCTTGAGCACAAGGGATATCAAATATCCCGAGGTCCGGAGAAGCCAGTGATGGAGATAATTGGGCTTCTAAATCCTGATGTGGAGTTTGTGAAACAGGGTGGGGGGTTAATGAGAGGCATCTCTCAGTGAGCTCAATCTCCGTTGCTACTTCCCCCTAATGCTTTACGCAACATTCTATCTATAGCAGTAGGTTTATCCCGGATCGATGTCGGGATTCCTTTAAATTTACTACTTTTTGGTGGAACCGGGGAGGTACATTTAGGGAGCTTTGAGGACCTGGTTTGAACCGCGCTTGCCATGTCACTGTACTAAACAAATTTACCGAGTGGGGCAACAGAAGGTAACCCAGGTTCCCAACACTAGAGACAGCTAAATATCCAACAGTTACATCTGCCCGCTAACACTCCCAAGCTTCTCTAGTCCCAGTGGTGACTCACAGGATCACCCGTTAGTTCAATAGACAGTATTGCTCCTTGTACTAACCAGCCGTTTGTCCAGTGATGTTCCCAGTCACTTCCAGTTCGGCGATTGTTAAGGACAGGGCCTGTCCCGTCCTCCTCGGTCCCCGGACGGCCACAGACGGTCCCGCGGAGCGGGAGGCGTTCCCTGTTGTTATGGCACCTCCAGGCGCGTCGATGGCGTCACCGCCGCTGCGCCAGACCCCCGGGGCAGCTGGGAGTTGGAGTGTCCCTGCTGCGTGGAGCCGTTTCCCTCATGGCGGTGCGGCAAAGAGGTAAGTGCGGGTGATGGCCATTTCCCTCACGGCTTTGCTGCTGACCCCCAGGAGCGTTTGGCGCTCCCTGCTGTTATGGCGCCTCCAGGCGCGTCGATGGCGTCACCGCCGCTGCGCCAGACCCCCGGGGCAGCTGGGAGTTGGAGTGTCCCCGCTGCGTGGAGCCGTTTCCCTCACGGCGGTGCGGCAAGGAGGTAAGGGCGGGTGATGGCCGTTTCCCTCACGGCTTTGCTGCTGACCCCCAGGAGCGTTCGGCGCTCCCTGCTGTTATGGCACCTCCAGGCGCGTCAATGGCGTCACCGCCGCTGCGCCACACCCCTGGGACAGCTGGGAGTTGGAGTGTCCCCGCTGCGTGGAGGCGTTTCCCTCACGGCGATGCAGCAAGAAGGTAAATGCGGGTGATGGCCGTTTCCCTCAAGGCTTTGCTGCTGACCCCCCATTGGAGTACTAACTTTTATCTGCCTCCTTGTAAACGCTATGGAATAGGTTCTATTACTTCCCTTGTATGTCTGTCGTATATATAAATCACTGCATACACGTGTTGCAATACAGCTGGCTCTCCCTGAAAGTCAGAAGTGTGGGAGCATGTCTGTGTGGCCGATAGACTCTTCACTCCTACCTTTTAATGGACTAGAAGCTTTGAACGCTTCTGAATTACCAACTGAGATGGTTTGGACCCAGGGTGTAATTATCATTATCAATCTCACTTTCATTCCTCTCACTTTTTTCCCACTGTCTATTTGCACAGGACGTGACATCACTGGATTTACCATCATCTCTCTGCATAGGAAGTGACATAATTAGTTCCTGCCCATTTTAGAAGAGGAAACCAAGCAAAAGGACTTCATTTGCCACTGCCCATCTGCACAGGAAGTGACATCACTGGTTTTCCTGTCATCCCATCTGTACAGGAAGTTACATCACTGGAAAAACATCTTTAAAAGAGGAAGCCATGCAGGAGGACTTCACTTCTCACTGCCCACCTGCACAGGAAGTAACATCACTGGATTTCCCATCATCCACCTGTACAGAATGTGACATCATTGGATTTCTTATCATCCATTTGCAGGGAAGTGACATCACTGGTTTCCCGCCCATGGTACCCTGCATGTCTCCTTCCTACCAGGATCTATTTAATGGCGGCTACTGTGAGGATGAGCAGCGACCACACCTCTGGCATGACAAACCAGGACTGTTAGCCCCCATTTCGGGCTTATTCCACACCCAACACCAGGAACCCTTGTTCTCTCCCTACCCACATATGTTCTGTGTGCTCCTTCATGCTCTTAACCCTGGCCACCATCTGCCGCACTGTTGCAACACCACACCACAAATGATGGAAGGAGCGTTCACATAGGCCTTCTGCAAGATCTAATGCAGTCTCCCACCCTCTATAACCACCCTCTTCATACCAACAGCTCCCTGCTCCCCACTTGCATAGATTCACACAAACCAGCCACCCACTCACGCTCACACAGACCAAACACTTCCCAAACAACATCCAACACTCACATGCATGCTCCTCAAGACCTGCTCGCTCACCATACATGCCACAAAGATATGGCACCTACTGCATGGCTATGCTGCTGACCTGTTTGTTTTTTCTCATGGAAACATGGTTAAACTCAACTTTGGCACTGAACATCACTTCAGCCATCCTTGCCCTCTACAATGTCATATGGTAAGACTGTCAGCACAAGCCTGGAGGCCACACCACTTATATGGACACCCCCCACTAGCTACATGGAACAGCTCACATACAAGATACGCATCACAGCCAACCTCTCCCTGTGCAGAACCTGCGTAGACAGACCACCAGGACCCAGCACCAATTTCACCAGCGACATCACAGACTTTGTTGCACCCCTCATCATCAACACCAACACCTCCTATCCCCTTGTCCACTCATACTCTACAACATTTCTAGAAAACCTCAGAAACCTTTTCCTCAACCAGCATGTTACAGAACCCACCCACACTGCCAGACATCATTTGGACCCTATTTTCTTCTCAATCAGCAACATCACAGTCCACAAGCCAGCAACTATGACCTGGACAAACCATACCCTTGTTAGTATGACCATACCCATCCCGTCATTATCACAGACCTACTACTACCAAAACTGCCCACCGTGGCTGGCAAAAAATCTCAGAAGCGGAGTGGTCTTTCACTCTCTTCGAGCACTGGCCAAAGCACACCATTAATTTGCTGAAAGCCATCAAAACTTCAACAACTGGATCAGCACATGCACTGACAACCCGGCTCTCCTCAAGAGCAACCCGAAAGCAAGAGCTGACCACAGGCCAGTTGGTACTCAGAGGAACTCAGGCTGACGAAACACCACTGCAAACAACTGAATTCAAATGGACAGCAAGTCAAGACACCACAGATACAGTCATCTCAAATAAGGCCTATGGCCCAACCACCAGCAAATAAGCAACGCCAAGCGCATAGCTCTTGCAGATCGCATTGACACCAGCACTAACTGCAGCAAGAAAATCTTCGCCATCAACAAAGATTTCATTGCACCTCCTGCCGCCTCCAGTAACAGCATGCCCTCACATGACCTTTGCAATAAGCTTTCTGAATTCTTCTGTAACAAAATCATCTCCATATACAGCAACTTCGACCCTCAAATAGACCCCATCAGGTAGCAACTCAAGTCCCCATCATGGCCAATGAATGAACCCTGACCTCATGGCCTGCCATCAGCACTGTCAAAATTGCTCCTACTGTGAAAACCATCCACTCTGGGCACTATCTAACCCTTGCTCTCACCACACCATCACCAAAGGACTCCTACTGATCTGTGAAGCTCTACCATCCATCCTTAACACCTCCATCAACTCAGCCACATTACCGGAGACCTGGAAACATGCCACTGTCATGTCCCTGCTCAAGAAACCATCTGCTGACCCAGCCACCATTTCCAACTACAGACCAATCTCTCTTCTACCATACCCAGCTACGGTCTTGGAAAAACAAATTAACCTATGCCTCACTGACCACCTTATCAAACACCAGCTCCTCAAAGCCACTGAGTCCAGATTCAGGCCCAAACACAGTACAGAAACAGCGCTCATTGCCACCACAGACAACATCCGAATGATCCTTGTTAAAGGAGACACAGCAGCCTTCCTTCTCCTTTACCTCTCTGCAGCATTTGACACCGCCTCACACCCCATCCTCATCAGGTGCCTGCATGAGATTGGCATCCAAGGACCCACTCTCCACTGGATCTGCTCCTTCAGAACAGATAGAGCACAAGCTGTCTGGCACCTTACTCCTCTGAAACATGCAAACTCATCTGCAGAGTGCATCAGGTTCGTCGCTCAGCCCTACCATCTTCAATGCATACATTATTGCTCTGGCCAACATCACCCTTGCACCCAACGTCCACATTCTCTCCAAAGCAGACAACAGGCAACTCATACTCTCCCTCTCGGACAAGACCCCCAGCACAAGAAACAAGTTCATCGGTCAATGCCTGCATGACGGAGGTCGCTAACTGGATGAAAGCCAGCTGTCTCAAGCTCAACGTCGGCAAGACAGAAGTAGTGATCTTTGACAAGACTACCTCACCATGGTACTCCAACTGGTGGCTGGCTGAACTCTCACTCATGGCCACACCCAAAACCTACACCAGGAACCTCAAAATAATGATCAACATCAAACTGACCACACATGTAAACACCGTCACTGCATCCGGCTTCCACACCCTAAAGATTCTGAGTAAGAACTTCAAATGGCTCCCAAGAAACACCAGGAAAACAGTCACTGACACCCTAATCTCCAGCAAGTTAGATTTTAGGAGCACCCTCAATGCTGTGATCACCAAACAACTCACTAGAAGACTACAAACCATCCAGAACTCTAAATCCAGGCTGATCCCAACCTCCCACACTGAACTCACATCACACCATACCTCTGGGAACTACACTGGTTTCCGATACATAAACACACCCAAATCAAACTACTCCCACACACACATTCAAGGCACTACACAACTCAGGCCAACCTACCTGACCATTGCATCTACTACCACCAACCACCCAAACACACGTGCTCTGCAGGACTCCTTCTTGCCCACATTCCACGCAGACATAGAACCAGATCAGGAGGATGGATGTTCTGTTACATGGTCCATGCAGCCGACGTCATAGCTGTTTTAAGTCATAAAGGTCATACCACCACTGCCCTCAGATCTCTCCACTGGCTCTTGATCAAAGAGAAAATAAAACGAAAGCATTTCCTATAAGTACTTTCGAAGAACTGCTGCAAACTGCCTGTTTAAGTTTTTCTAAATCTACTTTCTAACAATACATCTACGAACTGTCAATGTAAACAAACACGCCATCCACCCACCCAAACTGAAAAGGTTGAGTGGATACTCTCTCCATATTTAGGACTTCAGCCTCTGGAACATGCTGCCTCTTCTTTGGAGACTGGAATAATACTTCTTATAGTTTAAGTAAGTTCTGGAAATGCATCGCTTCCATTCACTGCTTGGCATGAGATAGTCTAACTGAGCTCTGAGTTCCTACATGCCTCCGCAACTGCTCACTTTTTCCAACAGCTTACCCATGCCAACCAGCCAGCCAGAATCCTAAGGCTGATTCCCATCTTGTGGGACTCCTTTCGAAAGTGTTGCCAATAACGGAGACCCTCAAGTTAAAGTCACATAGGAGAAAATCACATTCACCAACGACTGGCTTTATGAAACTTAGTTATGATCTGACAGCCTCAGATTTTGGTCAACACATGCACTTCCATCCTTATCTCACTGCTCCGACCACTCTGAGTTTTGGCAAATTCTATTGCTTCCCAAAAAGTATATAAATAAGTTAATAAAGAAAATATGAAATGCCTAAAATTGAATAATGAAATAAAAGGTATAAGAAGCAGGTGCCCCCTCACACCAAGGAAATAATATCAGCAATAAGAATCCCCAACTCATTATGAAATGTCAATCTATGCTACTATTATAAAGTAAGAACTTTGAACCTTTGAGGCGGGTAAACTCGGGAACCACAGCACCAATCCAAACACACGATACATCATTAGAATTGTCAGGGTCTGCAGAGTGACATAGGCTATATATACCCAAAAAATATACGTTCTATAAAAAATATACATTCATAAAAAAGTAGTCACTTGGAAGTAGCGCCGGGCGTGTTCGCTAACGACGTGAACGTGCGTGCTGACATCATCTAGCGCCGGGGGAGCGGCGGACAGGAGCTCAGGCTGAGGTAGGTAAAGCGCGGGGAGGATTGGAGTAAAGGACTCGGGCCGAGGTGGGTGAAGCAAGGGGAGGAGCGGCCCGTTAGCGCTCACACACGCCTGCGGGAAGTCTCCAATGTGCGGCTGACAGGAATGCGGGGAGCAGCGGAGGAAAGGACTCGGGCTGAGGTACACGCCTGCGGGAAGTCTCCAATGTGTGGCTGACAGGAACGCGGGAAGGAGCGGAGGAAAGGACTCGGGCTGAGGGGGGTGAAGCAAGGGGAGAAGCGGCCCATTAGCGCTCACACACGCCTGCGGGAAGTCTCGGGACATGAAGATGGTGGGTGCGCAAAGGGGGACCCCCCGGACAACGTCGGGACGGGCTGCTAGTAAAATATATTTTGGGAAGTAAATAATTTTCTGTCCAGACATCAGCTTGTCTGCATCTGAAAGTACATACATTGTGTTAGCAAACACAAACTACTCATTGATGAAATAAACTTTATTCGGTCAGCAGACAGCTTATTATTATATGGGGAAATGCCTCTTTGCCTCAAATGCCAGCTTTTCACACTTAATGATTTGGTACGAAACATTAGCTTGTTCTTCCTGAAGTACATCTCCGTCACATGGACAGATGCTGCCGGAGATCCCCATGTCAACATTACATGTCAAAGATGGCTACCACAAAGCTAAGAAGTTCCATAAAATGGCAATAATTTCCACCGTTTTGCCTGGGCCATCATTATCCAGTCCTAGCATAATAATGCCAAAAATACCTATATTATGTCAATCATGCCATGGGTACAATGTATCATGGATGTACTGCATTATGCCAGATAAGACCACAATTAGACTAAGGATACCCCAAATGTGCCAAGAATTATAATGATTACCCCATGTCTTTATGCCAGGGGTGGCCAGCATTATACTGAGAATGGTCACCAGATGCCACGGATAGCCCCAGAAGACAGGCATTGCCACCAGAGAACTACACTATCTGCCAGGGATGAACACAGACACTCATTCACACAGACACACAAATGGAAATCAGTACATAGTCGAACAAACACAAATACATGCAAAGACAATTAAGACCAGTGGAGTAGCATGGGCGGGGCCACAGTGGTGGTTGACCAAGGCGCAAAATTCTTAGGGGCGCAAAATTTAAGTTCCAGAAGTGTGGATCGCAGGTGGAATTGACAACGTACTCCCATGGAGCGATAACTGTACAATTGAAGGAGTGGGGTAGGCATTGTCACAGAGGTAGAATGGGCAATAAGGAAGGGGGGTAAACAGTAGAAAGACGCGCTCGTGACACGAGGGCTGACCGAGAGGCTCTGGATGGAGGACTGCACCTCAAAAACTGATATAGGCAGAGTTTAAATTTAGTCAGACTAAGGCCGGTTTACTCGACAGGGACTCACTGAGAGAGGTGGACGAAAGTCACTCTGTGTAGAGCGAGGACGACAGCCCACTGACAGAAGGACAGGGTCTGTGGTAAATAAATAATTAATTACCGGTTCTATTTTTCAGGATACTCTAATAACGGATAGCTCAATAAATAAGAGTCAAGATTCGAGGTAGCTGAAGTATACAGGCTTTAATTAAGCATAAAAGGACAGGAACAGGACAGCCTGCATGGGAATAGGATGGCAGCTGCCGGGGGCAGGATCTGGGAGCATAAGGGGATAACTTTTAATAACAGTGCACAATATTTATAGTTAAACAAATACATTGTATTCAGTACAGTAGGCGTAGCAGTAGGCGGAGTTTGTAGCAGTCGCGAAAGATAAGGCATAAAGTGGGTGTAACAAGAGGTGTGTACAGGGCGTATACATAGACATGTGATGTAAACGTAACAGAATATGTCATAAATGGGGCGGAAACATGGAGGGGGCTACCTGAGCAGCTGGGACCTTTAACCTAGTGGTGCGCGCAAACTGACAATGACGTGTTACCAGGAGGACTGGGGGCTATGACTTCTGCGCTAGAAGAGGAGACGAAAGTCTGGAGTGTCAGAGCGACATGTACCCAGGCATATCTAGTATCTGGTGTTTAGAGTACATGTTGATAGAATCCAAAAGTTATCAGGGCAAAGGCTAACAGACATTAAGACTGGTGCATGCATAATTCTACATGTAGTGTGTGTGCGAGGAATATTCTATGAATATTAATACAGTATTTCTCTTACATGGAGACATAAAGGCTAGACCATGACGGAAACTATTGATGCGATTCAGTAGCTTAGGAATGCAGAGAAGGAGGGTTGGACTGATAACTAGAAACATAACATACTCTTGGCAGACTGGGAGGCAGAGCCAGGCCGAGCCGGGCACTGCGAGGCATGAAAGTAAGCTAAGGGTCAGGGATACAGGTGGGGGCTGTATCACTCCTCGGAGAGGGTTCAGGAGACAGGAGCTGAATCTGAGTCCGGGCCCTTTTGAGGCCTAGAAACGGGGATAATTCAATGAATTAACGTGCACACTGTAAAACGTGGCAACGTAGGATTACATAGGCCTGGTATTCGTTGTATTCACGAGAACTGGAAACTGACATACTAGAGATGGACACAACTGTAATTGCGTCTTTAATCGATCAGAGGGGAATACATGCATATCGATCATGCACATATGACATAACATGGGGAACACGTAGGCACATATGACATGGCAAAATTTACTTTTCCACATTCCCTCCTTGTGCCCTACGTTTCCATCAGGAAACATCTATATTCATGATATCATCTATCATTTCATATAGCATCATTTGCTCGTCTCGAATTGTCTTGGAACGGGACTTAGGACTAGGAATACAAGAGGTAGCACAAATGCCGCAAATCGCAGGGCCACATTGTATACAGAGGCAGCAACTGAATAGGATCATTACTGCAATACCTAGAAATGACAATACTTTCCATCCCCAGGCAGATATGATACTCCAGAGCCAACCGGACCATGTCCAGGTGCCTGGATTCTGGTGTAACTGATGGGCAATTTTATGAAGTCTGGTTATAGCTGAATAAACAGACGGCGCGTTATTAGGAATGAAAATGCAGCAACTAGATCCGATGACTCTACATGCTCCTCCTCTATCGGCCAGTATGACGTCAAGAACGAGACGATTTTGGAGCACGACAAATCTCATAGCAGATTGCTCTTCGGTTAAGTTACCTAGAGCAGAAGTAGTCTCATTCACTACTGCTTCAAGGGTTCTGGTTAGTCTACGTATTAACTTACTATTCTGGACAGGTCCTATAAAGAAGAAGAAACCTTTATTAAAGTCTTGATATTGTTCTAGAGTAGTTTCAGTTTGATCGACAATTGGGGACTCGATCTCCCTTCTATGTCTGACGTGTACTAGATGTGTGTTTCTGTGATAATCAGATGGGGCTAGAAATACTGGTGGCAGTAGGAAGGCAATGTAACATGTTCCATCCCAATCGAGGGGCAGACGAACATATACGGTCTGACCACAAACAAAATAAGAATGACGTGAGGCTTTGAAAATAGATTTCCCACTGTCACTATACTCGACAGTAGTAGTACAATCACTATGTCCTACATGTGCGGAACCATTCTTTCTGACACATAATTCGCCTTTGACTGGTAGTACTGAAATAGCAGGTAAGTCTGGAGTAGTATCAGACTGAACATTCAGGACCATAAAATTCGAAGAATAATTACCTAAATTGTAAACTTCATTTTCTAGATCTAACCCTGTTCTATGGGGGAGACCTTGCTTGTCTGGAAAACATGTTCTATTCAGAAGGGACATATCATTGGAGGATGACGTTAACATGGACCATGCTCCACACGAACCATTATGTGAAAACGGATAAGGAAAGAGTGGCAGAACTCCCTTCGGTGTCTGGAAAGGGGGGAGTCGACCACACACCCAACAATTAGTGGCATTGCTGGTCTGGTGTGAATAGTGTAACATTCTGATGAATGTATTATTACGCATAGCAAGACGATAGGATAACTCGTGAGGAGGCAGATCACTAAATGTGTGCTCTACTGTAGCATTAGCAAACTTATTTATATGCGAAATTGGAAAACATAAATGTAATGCATAACTTGTGCAGGTAACCATCAAACTTAAAAACAATAGGAAACTTAGAAAAACGATACATCTGATAGAGTTTTGACTAACTCTCTCACTATGGGGGTCTATCTTATACATGTCAGATACCTGTCTAACCGTTTCACCCGAGGGGGACTTAGACAATTAAACTGGCTGACTTATTTTACTAGACCGGAGTTTTAACTTATACTCCTGCTGCGGAGTTTTCTCTAACAGAGGAACTTTCAGTTCGGGATTAATGTCTGATTTAGAGTCTTGTTTCAGGCAGTCTTTAGAAATGGAACAGTCTTTGGAATTGTCATTAAAAGTCTTTTTTCGGATTCCATGAAATTTCTTGATATGCGACAGATGGACCCAACCCTTGCGGCCTTCCAACTTCACGGCCGTACGGGTGGTCAGAAGGACTAGTCTCGGCTCCTTCCAGCGAGGCTCCAGCGGACTTGAACGATCAAAGTTCCTGACCAGTACTAGGTCACCTGGGATGACCTCATGCGGTTTCACTTCGGTATTATCTGGAAATGCAGCGGCAACCTGTGAACGACAAGAGTGTAGGGCAGACATCAAGGAAGCTAGGTAATCTGTCAACATATTACTGGAAACATCTGTAATACTGCGGGGTCTAGGTGTACCCCACATGTTTGGGGGGCGGCCGAATACGACCTCATAAGGAGACAGACCTGATCTGGAGTGTGCGACCATTCTCATGTAGAATAAAGCAACTGGCAGGGCAACTAGCCAGTCTACACCTTTCTCTTTACATGTCTTAGCAATACGGATTTTCAGGGTTTGATTATGTCTCTCTACGAGACCGGCTGCTTCAGGATGGCGCACACAATGGAACTTCCACTGGTACCCTAACAAGAGGGAAACGTGTTTCATTAACTCAGATGAGAATGGCTGGCCGTTATCAGAATACACGACCCTAGGGAGTCCATAACGGGGGAAGAATTCACGAACCAACTGCTTGGCAGTGGTCGCTGCTGTGTAATCTGGAACTGGATATGCTTCTGTCCACCTGGACAAAGCGCATACAACTACGAGGACATACTTGAAACCTCGACATCGCTCCATCTGAATATAATCCATCTGGAGGACTTCAAAAGGGTGGTCAGGAGGTTGGAATCCACCTTGTTCCACCGGGACACTTTTACCTGGATTGAACTGGCAACATATCATACAGGTACGGACTTTCTGCTTGGCTGCAGCTCGTAAATGCTTGTTGAACCAAAGGTTCTGTATACTATCTAACATGGCTTTTTCTCCTAGATGTGCTGGACTATGTGCGGTATTGATAATGACTTGAACCATAGAGTCGGGGAGAAACCATGTGGCTTTTCCCTTCGTCACCCATCCCTGATCTGTCTGGACCCCTCCTTGTTCGGACCATTTCTTGATTTCTTCAGGAGTAGCATGTAACTGTATGTCTATGACATCTTGTGTAGGGTCCTTAACTGTCATACATGTAGTCTGTTCTGGAATGAATGTCTGTGTCTTGTTAACTGGAATGTCGAGTGTCTGAGCTGTAAGCTTGGCTGTTCGATCTGCTAGATCATTACCTTGGGAAATGATGTCAGTAACTTTCGTATGTGCCTTGCACTTCATGATAGCAATAGCTGTCGGTAAATGTATTGCATCTAACAGAGCTTGAATGAGGAGACCATGCTGAATCTTGGTTCCATGAGAAGTCATGAAACCTCTCTCCTGCCAGAGTACTCCGAAGTCGTGTACAACTCCGAATGCGTAACGTGAATCTGTATATATGTTTACTTTCAGGTTCTTGGCACGTATGCAGGCTTGGGTCAGAGCAACTAGCTCTGCTGCTTGAGCAGACAGGGTGTCAATACGGTGTGTTTCAATAACTTCAGTGTCAGTAGTCACTGCATACGCGGCTACTAGTTCTCCTGTACTAGTTCTCATACATGAACCATCCACATAAAGTGTCAGGTCGGGATCAGGTAATGCAATGTCTGTCAGGTCTTGTCTTGGCTTAGTCATAGTGTTAATAACTTCCACACAGTCATGTGTGGCAGGATTTGAAGTAACTGACGGTAACAGAGTAGCAGGATTTAAAACGTTGCAGCGTCTGATTTCTATGTGTGGCTGGAACAGTGTCAGCTCATAACCTGTTAAACGTGCAATGGTCAAGTGCTGTGTCTGTGTTCGGTTTAAAAGAACTTCCACGGAGTGTGGAACTTGTACTGTCAGGGAGTGTCCTAATACTATGGAATCACTTTGTCTGATTGCTAGAGCTGTGGCTGCAACTGACTTGAGGCACGCAGGCAAAGCCTGGGCTACTGGATCTAATGTGCTCGAGAAATAAGCACAAGGCTTGTACTGTCCGGCTTGATCTTGTGTGAGAACAGATAATGCAGTACCATCACGTTCTGTGACAAAAAGTGTAAAAGGCTTACTGTAGTTCGGTGTAGCTAGAACAGGTGCTTGGCATAAGGCTTTCTTTAATTCATTAAAACTAAGTGTATGTTCAGATGTCCAAGGGAGAACAGTCGATACGGCTGCCTCCTGTGTCGTTAACTGTATCAGTGGCTTTGCTAGAAATGCATACTGAGGAATCCATTGTCTGCAATAAGAAGTGAGGCCAATAAAAGCACGTACCTCCTTCTGTGTCTTGGGCTGTGGAAGACTCGCTATCAACTGGATACGGTCTGGTGTCAACTGCCTACCCCACTTGGACAGTAAGTGGCCTAAGTAGATCACTTGCTGGACACAGAACTGGAGCTTCGAAGGGGACACCTTGTGCCCCATCTCGGCTAGGAAATACAGAACTGTAAGTGACGCTCGCTCGCAGTCACGTTCAGAACGGGCTGTGATCAGTAGATCATCGACATACTGGAGCAGGGCAGTGTCTGTTGGCATGTGAATGTTGTCTAGTTGTCTCTTAAGTGCTTGACTGTAAATACTAGGACTTTCTGTGAAACCTTGAGGAGCTCGTGTGAATTTATAGCTCCTTCCATTTAAACAAAAACCGAAAAGGTACTGGCTGTCTGGATGAATGGGAACACTGAAAAATGCATTCTTGAGGTCTATTACAGTAAAAAATGTAGCTTCAGAATCAATGGCTGTTAATAGGGATGAAATATCTGGGACTACTGGATACTGGGGTATGATACATTTATTAAGTTCTCGAAGGTCAATCACTAATCGATATACTGGAGGTGCATTTGGATCAGTACGTTTCATGACTGGAATGATAGGAGAATTACATACATTGGAGTCAGTTTCTACAACCACTCCTTGAGCAATGAGCTCGTCAATAATTTTGGATAAGGCTGCTACAGCCTCAGGTGGCAATCTGTACTGTCTGATCCGTGGCAGGACTATACCTTGCTTGAGAGTCACACGATGGGGTGTGATTTGCATAAAACCTACATCAGTTGGACCTTGCGCCCATAAATGCTGTGGTACATTTGATAATCTTGGATCAAAATCACGTAATACATAGTGACCTTTAAAGTCCCTTAAGAACAATCGTATTCCTTCTGGGGAACAGCAAATAACTGCACCTAATTCTTTCAATGTTTTAATACCTAACAAATTTTCTGGACACGATTTCGTAAGTAACAAATCAGTAGTTCGGGACAATGGACCAACTTCTAGAGTAACTGGCTTTGAAATCTCGTTTACAATAGGCTTTCCTGAAAATCCAAGGGAAACATTTCTAGAGCCTGAGAGCGGAGCCCCTGGAACCTCGTCATGACTGATAGTAGTCCTACTTGCCCCTGTATCAATCAAAAACTTTCTGTCTTTCCCTAATACTTGACTGTGTACATAGGGACCCTCTTGATCTACAGGTATCTCGATGAGAGGCAAGCCTACCTCCCTCTCTAGGCTGTTTCATGAATACGGTTGATACTCTGGATACTCTGTCTGGGCATACTGGTACATCTGCTGTGTAACATGCTGTGTTGCAGCAATAGGCTGCGGTGCTGGAACTGTCTGTTGTGCATTCTGTAGTGGCTGAGAAGTCGGTGAAACTTGTTCTTGTCTAGGCGGACGTGGTCTTTCTTTAGTCTTACCAGTTGCTATGTTATGTTTCAGAACTGCACACTCGTTTATAAAATGACCTGGCTGTTTACAATAATTGCATGTCCCTTTAACGGGAGCTGCAGGATGACTGGCTTGATTCGGACCCCTCTTCTGACTGTCTTGTGGAACAGATTGTGCAACTAGTACTTTCATTTTCGTATCTTTCATACGTTTCCTTTCGTGTTCTTGCTCTTCCCTGATTCTATTCTGGTGATACTGGAGCATCTGGAGCATTTGTGACGGGGTACTAGCTTGCCAGGTACTTTCGACTTTCAAAACTCGATTTTTAACTTGTGGACTTGAATTCTCGACTAGTTTAGTAACAAAAAGATGAGGGTATGACTCGCTACCTGTCTTCAAACCACTGTTGATAATGAAACATTTTTCGAATCTAGAATAAAAATCACTAGTGTCTTCATCCTGTTTCTGTTTACATGCTGAGATTGCATCCCAATCTTCCTTTTTCGTGGCTAGTAATCTTGGCAAAACTTGAATCAATAACTCGGGCAATTCTTTAAATTTCTCCCCAAGACCGGTACCTGGTACTCGTATTTTATCTTCAGCTTCTAGAGCTGTCCAATCAATCTTTTTCTCTCCCACCTCCCATTCTTTTTCCTTGAGTTTCTCATATACCCCTGCGGGCAACAGGACCTTTAACATTTTAATGATATCTGGATACGTGTATTCTCCCATACGGAGCATGTCTTTTAATTCTCGATGGAACCCTGCTGGATCTTTGTCGTGACAGGGAATTAATTTCTTCATCTCTAAGAGTTCCATCTTTGTAATAGGGGTGTAAACAAATACTCGTTGCATTTCACCATCCGGTGTCCTAACTGGGTGTACTTCTCGTAACGGATGCTGTCTATCTATGTAGAATGGTTTACTTTCTGGAGGTGAGACGTGAACAAAATGCGGGTTCAGAAACGTTCTATATTTGTGGCGCTGTTCTAGAATGACACTAATTAAATCGGTACCTAAACCTTTCCATCTATACTGGAGTAACTCGTTCAGAACATCATGTAACGGACCTGGATCAGAATGCTGACCCTCATACAGTGTAATGAGGTGCTGGATCATATACATACCCACCAGTCGCTGCTCGGCTGGGGGCAGTTTCAGAAACATTTGTGCCACTATTTCATCTGGAAAAGTGGTAGAATCAGTAACCCATCGGACTGCTGATCGGGCTAGTTCTTGTTCATGCGTGGTACTAAGTTCACTATAACCGATTCGTGATTTCAGAATGTGATCGGTAGCTTGAAATACTTGTTCAAGATTCTCTTGTTCTAGTGCTGGAAGGTGAGAAACTTTCTTGTGTTCTAGGCGTGAATGTCGGTCTAGAAGTCTAGATTTACCTACATACGCTATTCTGGCGGTATTCTCGTCTTCTACCTCTTCAGTATCAGTGTTGTCTTCTTTCTCGCTTACTTGTGCTGCTTTGCGTTTCTCGTGTAACCTTATTATTTCCTTACGAATTTTCTTGTACATACTCTCTATACTACTAAGTGTCTTGTGTCTTCCCTCAGCTATATTATCACTCCACCTTGTCAGGACTTTCATTTCGGTCGGATCTTTAGTCGGACAATCTTGTTCCCTTATTAAACAATTAATTAAAAATTTTAATAGCATGAGCTGGGTCTCAGCTTTCCTTAGAGACATGATTTCGCCAATACTTTCTGGATCGTCTCCTGTACGGATGAAACGATATATTCTGTCTAGATCTTCTTTCATATTCGGTAGGGTGTCCAAATACTCGGTCACCCGTCTTACACGCAATGAATATATAACCATATTATCATCGCCTGGGACTGGATCATAACGGCATTCGGTAAGAGCTCGTCTGATATCTGCAACGGACTGATATTTGGGCGTACGCTGTAACGCACGTTCATGTAACTCGACTAATGTTACACGTTTGTGTGGCGGCGGGGTACCAGGAAGACCTCCCCCCGCGGCCCCTAAACTAGAATCGTCGACTGATACTCTTCGTGCTGGCAGAGTGACCGATGTAGCGGGAACTTGTACTACGGGCTGGACCGGGGGTACCGTAACAGGTGCTGTAACAGGTGCCCCGGTGGCTGGAGGAACAGGAATTACATTATTTACAGGAGCTGGCGGAGCAGGATTTGCATATTCTGGGACTGTGTCGTCCAAATAGGACGAGAGAAAAATATCAGCTGCGGTTGGTTTGTGACGTAGCTTAATCGGAACTAATGGCGGCGGAAAATTACATGGTGCTTCCGGGGTTGCTTTTGGCAAGCCCTCGGCAAGAAGAGGATACATACCCTTAATAAGGGCATTTCTCTGTCTGTCTGACTGTTCGGCTTTAACTCGTTCACCTATTTCGATTAATTCCCTTTCTTGGGCTCTTTCTGAGGATTCTCTACTTAATTCTGTCTTTCTGATTTCTTTTTCAGTTCTTTTATGAGATTCTTTGCGCCATAACTCGATGGCATCTTTCTGGGACTGTCTGGATTTCTTTTTCCATAATGCTTCTTCTACTCGCATGATGCACTCGGCATCCCATGTACCTGATACAGGCCATCTATATTTCTCTTCTAGATCTTTAGTATACTCGACCCATAAGTCTAGATATAATATGGCACTTATGCCATGCTTATGATGCATAAAATGACCTGGACTGTCCCTAGGCGGGACAGGAACTGCTTCTTCGAGCAGACCTTTTCTGGTTTTTAACTGACGTAACTTCGTGAACAGAGGCATAACTTAGGCTGGAGTCTGGACACAATACAATACACAAAAACACAATAATAACTGAAAAACGAATCACTCATACCACGACATTGAAAACACATGAAATAACATTTAAAATAACAGTTCGGACAGAATACTACCTGGAATACTGAAAACAGAACACATGAATTTCTCGAGAACAGAACAGAACTTACTGGAATGACTAGATGCACTGCTAAAACAGTACGAAACTTACCGGTCTCATAAAGAGACACGCCAGGACCCGCATCCACCTAGGTGGACACTTCGTGTTGGATCTGTGTACCCAAACCCACGGACCAGAGACAAATTAATTGACCCTGTCTAGATACTACCCCAGCAACGGTACTCACCGGGCAGCAAGAACGGAAGGCCTCGGACTGGACTGGACTGCTACGACGACGGACGGACGAACTTCGGACTTCAGTTACAGGTGGGCCTCCGGATACCTCGGACCTTGGACTCTCGGCTTGGGCTCTGGTCGGGACTCGCCGCGTTCCTCCACCGCCTCGTCTGGACGCTGGACCGCAACCTCCGTCTCCTCCGTGGGCCTGAGGGATACTTGAAGCAGAAATATCTGCACGTGGCCGGTATGGTTCCGTCACGGCTGCAGAGGATCAGGGGGCCTGCGTGGCTTCTCCGGCGCGTGGGGAAAGGTCAAGTTCCTGTTCGGGCGCCATTATGTGGTAAATAAATAATTAATTACCGGTTCTATTTTTCAGGATACTCTAATAACGGATAGCTCAATAAATAAGAGTCAAGATTCGAGGTAGCTGAAGTATACAGGCTTTAATTAAGCATAAAAGGACAGGAACAGGACAGCCTGCATGGGAATAGGATGGCAGCTGCCGGGGGCAGGATCTGGGAGCATAAGGGGATAACTTTTAATAACAGTGCACAATATTTATAGTTAAACAAATACATTGTATTCAGTACAGTAGGCGTAGCAGTAGGCGGAGTTTGTAGCAGTCGCGAAAGATAAGGCATAAAGTGGGTGTAACAAGAGGTGTGTACAGGGCGTATACATAGACATGTGATGTAAACGTAACAGAATATGTCATAAATGGGGCGGAAACATGGAGGGGGCTACCTGAGCAGCTGGGACCTTTAACCTAGTGGTGCGCGCAAACTGACAATGACATGTTACCAGGAGGACTGGGGGCTATGACTTCTGCGCTAGAAGAGGAGACGAAAGTCTGGAGTGTCAGAGCGACATGTACCCAGGCATATCTAGTATCTGGTGTTTAGAGTACATGTTGATAGAATCCAAAAGTTATCAGGGCAAAGGCTAACAGACATTAAGACTGGTGCATGCATAATTCTACATGTAGTGTGTGTGCGAGGAATATTCTATGAATATTAATACAGTATTTCTCTTACATGGAGACATAAAGGCTAGACCATGACGGAAACTATTGATGCGATTCAGTAGCTTAGGAATGCAGAGAAGGAGGGTTGGACTGATAACTAGAAACATAACATACTCTTGGCAGACTGGGAGGCAGAGCCAGGCCGAGCCGGGCACTGCGAGGCATGAAAGTAAGCTAAGGGTCAGGGATACAGGTGGGGGCTGTATCACTCCTCGGAGAGGGTTCAGGAGACAGGAGCTGAATCTGAGTCCGGGCCCTTTTGAGGCCTAGAAACGGGGATAATTCAATGAATTAACGTGCACACTGTAAAACGTGGCAACGTAGGATTACATAGGCCTGGTATTCGTTGTATTCACGAGAACTGGAAACTGACATACTAGAGATGGACACAACTGTAATTGCGTCTTTAATCGATCAGAGGGGAATACATGCATATCGATCATGCACATATGACATAACATGGGGAACACGTAGGCACATATGACATGGCAAAATTTACTTTTCCACAGGTCGCCCACCTCGTAACTCCTGTATTTGGACCACACATTGCTTGTACTGATAATGACCACACGCTTTGCATTGCTAGCCCAAAAAGACGGTTTCTCCCTGCTCGGAAACGCCATGTGTTGTGACGCTGGCAGAATACAATGTAGCTTGTCTCAATGACAGGCCGGCCTGAGAGTCCTGCTAGCTGCTGATCTGCTGGTAGGGAAGACCCTGGGAACACGAAGCACCAGCGACCACCACCCCACGCCAGCCCAACACAATCAACAGGATATCCCAGTTGAGACAATGGATGATTGGCATCGAGAAAGGCAGGTATAGCAAAAAGCATTGCGTAATAACCACTCCACGCTGTTGTTAAGCATAGAAGGCCATTTATTAGGACCAGGCTGCACAACATAAAATACATAACCAATATACATCAATTAACCATAACAATCACCAACATCAACCTTTTCATCCACTCACTCCCTTCACATAGCTCCCAACTCGCCTCTCATTTCACTCCATGACCCTTTTAGTTCTTCATCCACTTCTTCACTTCTCTTCGAGAATCCTCCCCTCTATCACCTGCCATTGCACTCAAGCATCTGGCCCCCCCCATCATTCACTCCCCCCCCCCCCCCAAGGGGTGGGTGCACCCGTCAGTGACTCCCCCACCCCTCCAAAGTACTGCCAACCAGGGAACCCTCTTTAGGGCGGTTACCTGCCCCGTGTCATACAGTGCACCTTCTGCTTGCCTAATCACACATTCCTCTGACACCAAATAGCCTAATTCCACAACTTGCTGAGCACATCCCACATCTCCATCATATAATATGCGTTTCCCAAGCATGAAAGGTACACACCATCGTCCATGAATAGTGGAGGTTCCTTCAGTTGTAGTCCTGTATGAGCAATCATTTTAATGTTCTTCTCCCCACAAAAAACCATCAATGCTCTGTTAAGTTTCCTGCGGGATTTCTCCACTGCCCCATGTTTCACTACCCCTCTCCAGACTTTCCGGGGAACGAATTCTGTCCATGCAATGCATGTCACCGCCATTCTTTGTTTCATGACCTCCAATTCTCTTTGCATCAACTGTAAGAGAATCAAAATCCTGCAGCTGAATAGGATAATTTCCCCCCAAATGCAGGATTAGCAATTCAGGACAACCTCTGTGAGAAACCATCTTCGTCAGCCAGGGCAAGGGTGCCCCCCATCGCATCCCTCCTTTTCCCCACCAATGCACCTCATGATGACTTCCTTTGAGTCCCAGGTTACGGCCGTATACCTGCTGATCAGCATACTTTTATACCCAATGTACGAATGAGTGCTCAACGATCTAGGTGACCGTCTTGGTTCCCGGGGACCCACACAACCTACGGCGAGAAAGAAGTATTAGTACACCACTCACCCACTTTCGTCCCCATTCCCCACAACCGTACGTACCCCCTCCCCAAAGCCCTTTACTTCCACACATAGTGCTCGCAGCACCTAGATCTCCACCTCCCAATGTGCCTAATCCTGTCCCATGACCATCCCAAACGCGCTGCTGCCGTCGCCGCCCCATGCAGAAAGAGTGAGTACCAAATCCAGCTGGATTCATTCCCAGTCGCCTCAAAGCCATGCGTAAAACCACCAAAAGCTGGGCCGCTGTCACCCGTTTCCCAGACGCATGACAGAAAATTTCCCCTGCCAGCACACTAGCCTTGCGTGAAAAGCTCCGCCATTCCGCCACTGGGCATGCTTCTGCACCGCCACTCTCATTCAGCCAGACCCATTTGCCATGCCTGCCTGATCCATCTTCGAATGCCCCAGCCAAATTCCCAGGCAGCCCCATGCAATCTGACCTCCTCATATCTCCCCCCTTACCTCCCTCGTGCCCAGCAACTCAGACACCCTGAAGGGCCCAAAGGACACCCACACCATACATAAACAAAAAACAGCATCTTCAGAACTGTCATAACAACACACAGGCAACTCCCCAACCAGCCTGACCAACAATTCAAAAGTAATTGCATCCCTCGGCGCTCACTTCCTCCCAACTCCCCTCTCCCGGCCCCAACCCTTGATCCCTCTGCTAATGATAACATCTTTTGCCGGATCAAACCCCATGAACAATCTGCCGTAAAAGGATATTGCCACCATATTTCCAGCTATTGTTGTTGAAGACAATCCCTTATCCATGCAATGTAAAACAAATTGTAACACTCCCTGTTGAACAGCCGGTTGGGATCTGGTTAACGTCTTGCCGCTCCAGTCCATAAAGGATACAAACCCTGTCAAGGCCAGACTGTAGCTGCGTCTCGTGGTGTCGGCTATAGACTTCTCCACCAGGCCTATCACCCTCACTCCCCCCAGGCCCAGATACCGACCGGCAGCTTGGTCTTGCACTATTCCGCTCCAGGTACCAGTCGCCGGAAACGTCGCCACTGCAACCAAGACAAGGCATCCGCAATGTCGTTATTCACCCGAGGGACGTGTTTTTCCCAAAACACCACATTCAATCGCAAACATTTCAGTATGAAGCTACGTAAAAGCCGCAATACCCTCAGATCCGTTGCTGTCTGTCAGTTGACCAGATCGACTACAGTCATGTTGGATTCCCGGGGGTGTTCCATTACTGCCCATGACTAAGGAATTCATCCCGCCTCTGAAGTCTGTGATATGCTCTGATTTCTGTTGCAAGCCATAAACGGTCGTGGATAGAGGCAGGCAAACAATATTGTCCCACAGAAATGTGCTTCTCAAAGACACAGAATAGGTCAACATCTTGCCAGAATTAATGCAACTCCACTAAAGGGCTCTGGCAGACAGAGAAAATCCGATTCCCTTTCCCTCAATATGCTGAGGGGTCGGGATAGTTGTTTTAATAGAATGATATGTGATATCACGGTACTGAAGGGCGTCGGCACTGGAGCTTAATGAGTGAGATTTACCAGCCGATTTGTGTGGGTCGCCATACTGGAGTATTATGTGTTCTCCAAGTAAGGACATAAGTGACAGATTTACATAGGGTATGTTGAATGGCACAGCAAATGGTGCTGACTCTTAGTACCGGAGAAGCAGGGAGTGGGGATGGCGACCGGGAAGGACTTGACCATATTTTCAAGCTGCTGATAATTGGCGATTTTGGTGAGCCAAAGCTTATAGTTAGACTTTCAATCCCGCACTTTATTTCTGTCCTCTTACCAGCCGCAGCTCTCAGCTCACCCCCCCTTTCGTTTTACCTTTTTACTCCAGCTCCTTGCTTTTTATGTTTTCCTGAATGTTATTTCAATCAGTATTTTTAAGCCCCCTGTCAGTGGAAGGTCTCTTGTCAACGCTGTCTGGCGATTAAAAGCTAAAGATACTGCAGTATGCTTATGACGGGGGAAGCCTCTGTGCGCATGGCACAGTCGAATGGTAGCAGTAGTTCATACCAGAGTAGTCCATTAACCCCGGGCCATGACGACTAACCCGTCCATTTCAGTTTTGGTTGCCTCACATTCTGATAAGTGTAGTGCATTAGGACTGCAAATCCCAGAATGCAAAGCAACAATTTAGCCTGCAAACTCGTGCATGAACCTGAAAACCTTGAAGGCAGTGGTTGAGCAGGAGGCGGGTTAGATGCGATTTAGGGCCTGTGGGTAAAACATTGACGCAAGGGGTATTGACAGAGAAAGGGTTTACCTGAAGACACAGTGGAGTTCTGAAGATACTAGGTTACCCCCTGGGCAGACAGACCGCTACTGCTGTGGAACCAGTACAATGTTGGAGAACTCAAGTAGGCAATTCTGGTATGCTTCCACCAAACATATTGCAAGCATCATCCGACAAATATTTCGCATTTGTTGGGATAGCACCTTGCTCTTTTTCAAGGCTGAAAACATACAGTCATGAAAGCAATGACAAGTTTCACAAAATGAACACTTTAAAATAATTACATTGGTGTATACACAGTGGTTGTCACAGGCACAGCAAACCATTGCATTGCAATTCAATTTCTGTTGCATGCATACGGACATGAAAGCAATTACAAGTTTCACAAAATTAACGCTTTAAAATAATTACATTGGTGTATACACAGTGGTTGTCACAGGCACAGCAAACCACCGAATTGCAATTAAATTTCTGTTGTATAAAGAAACAAGCATCGATCTCTTGTCTTTATGGGGTCATGTGTTTCTAATTAGAAACACATGGCCACATAAAGATGAGAAAGTACTTTGTGACAGCAGCAAAGCAGGCGAAAGGGTGTGAACCAAATACCCTCATTTCCAATGGCAGGCCACCGTTTAGCATAAACAGTGATGCAAGCCAATGGAAATGAGGGGTGGGGCTTCAAGCCCTCTACTGAAACTCCTCTTTCACAATAAATCTCGCCGAGGCGATCAGTGCTTTGTGCTGCAACGCCACGCGAGACCTAAAAAGGCACACAAATGCATCAGGTTCTTGCACAATGGCGGTATTGTATGTTCTAGCAAGGAGGAAGAGCGTTTGGGCTGTGAGGAGACAGGAGAGGATTTTTAGGGTGAGGGTCACCCTGTTTGAACAGACAAAGGAGGAGATTATTAAGAGATACAGACTGAGTAGTCAGGTAATACTTGATTTAATTGCTGGCTTATAACCTCATCTACAGGCCTAAACACTCAAAAACAACACAATACTACAACATGCGCGGGTATTGTGTTGTCTACACTCTTCGCTTCGGGCAGTTACAAGGGGATGATAGCAGTGACAGGGGGGTGTCACAAAGTGCCTTTTCCAGGTTCTTTCACAGCTTCCTTGACATCATGGTGAGCAAGGTTAATCAGTATATATCATTCCCCAATACCCCAATCATTGCAGCAAGCCAAATTGAAGTTCTACAGGGTAGTACAGTTCCCCAAAGTCATTGACTGTGAAGATGGCACACATATTGCCATACCTCGACCCCTAGCAACTGAATACATATGCTGAAACATGAAAAGCTCAAACTCTCTCAATATGCAGGTAGTGTGTGACACGTCCTGTATCATAATAGACCTTATGGCCCTATTTCCAGGCAGCACCCTTGACTCATTCATGTTCCAAAACAGTGAAATAGAAATCTAATTGGCACATGGCAGATTTTGCAATGGTTTCCTACTTGGTAAGAGAATTGCAGACTCAATGAATACAGTGGCCAGGATGGTGTGTGTAATGTGACCTAATGCTTTCCTTGTCATGCTCTTAAGGTGACAGTGCATATGCTTTACGTCCGGTATTACTCACACCATACCTTACTCGGAGGACAAGAAGTAAGAGGCAATACAACAGGACACATAGGACAATGTGCTCAATCATTGAGAGGATCTTTTATTTATTTATTTATTTATTTATTATTAGTCTTGTAGAGCGCGAACAGCTACCCGTAAGGGTTTCCCGGCGCTAATTGACATTATAGCATAATAATCCAGAGGGAACTAAAGCGCAACAGACCAGGTCTTAAGGTTAACAGCTTTCCGAAGGGAATTATTGGGCAAAAAGCCAGGTCTTAACGGCTTTGCGGAAGCGAAGATGGCAGTGCTCCACTCGAAGGTCTAAAGGAAGAGAATTCCAGAGTCTGGGTCTTTTGGAGCCTGAAGTCCCGCTTTAACTGCCTGCACAAAACCAGCAAAACCACTTGTGCCATACTGCGCAATATTGCAATGAGGAAGAGTCTGCACAACATCCCCATAGTGTCGGGCTTCGCAGTCCGCTCTGTCTGTAGCAGTGCTCCTATCCCCGCCTGCGGCCTCAAAGGCATGCCACGCCTCCCGATTTCCATCTGGCGAAGGCGGCGCTTGAGGCATACAAAAAGGAAGGGTCCGCAAGGGAAAAGCGCTTTGCATTCCATCAAGGACCCCGCCAGGCCTCCCATACATTTCCCTCTTATCTTGCTTCCTTACCTGCATTGCCAAGCCAGGGAGTCTTGGATTCCTTTCGTTTCTCTCTGGGCGTCTTTCTGGTTCCTTCTGTTTATGGGTTGCCTTGTATTCTTCCGGGGCTTAGAGTATCCCCGAAGTTCATTCGTCTGCTGGTAACATTGATTGTTTCATATATCATAGTAATGCCTGGTGCATAACTGAGTGACCACCTTTTATTTAAGTGGCTACAACATTGTTGCAAGCAAGGATCAACTGCATCCTTATGGATTGTTAAATTGTTAAATGTATAACAGCAAATAATGAAAAACAAATCCAAGGCAACTCATTCCACTGAGTGTATAGTGAGTCATTTGTTATGGCCTCTGGAGTTCCATGCTTTGTCAGCAACACTGGGCTGTGAGACTGTTGACATGTTACTGTCAGAAGTGTGGCAGCGTGAGTACCTGGTAGTGCATGCCTCCTGAAGGGATATGCTAGAGCCCTCTTAACTCACAGATGGGATCAGAATGTTGGGGATGTGGAGGTTGTGGTCTGGATGTTCTCTACTGCTGAGGTTCTCTACTGTTGAGGTAACTTGCACTATCCCATGTGCAATGTCCTGACAGCAATGCACCATGTCTGTCTGAATATTCACAGTTCGCCCTGCCAGTGTTGCTCTCATGATGGCTAGGCGGTTGCTGGACTGGGTGAGGTCTCAAACCTTCACCAGGTTGTGCCTGTGCCTCTGTCTCTGCACACGTTCCTCCCTCTTCATTGCTGCTAGCCACCATTGCTGTCCTTTCTCCATATTCTACAGTGACTTGGACATACGTTGCAGTTGCCTACTGACAGTGCATTTCTGTTTTGTCTGCAGGAGGTGTGTGGAGATGACTGACCTCTCCAGGCCACCATACACATGATGTGCATCCAACATGTCATCTGACACAGCATCTGGATGGACTGGTGAGGTTTGGCCTCTGTGCTTTTACTGTTTCGTGGTCTTGGATGTTGTTGTTTCCCTGCTCTGCAACTGTTTAGTTTAGTTTAGTTTAAAGGGGTTTATAAAGCGCCTGGTGACGCCTCCCGGCGTGTCCCCGCGCTGTGGAGAGAGCATATTATGAGGAGAGAGAGGAGTACCATTATGAGGTAAATAGAAAGGTTTTCAGCATCTTTCTGAAAGAGGCCTCATTAGTCTCTAACCTAATGTCCATAGGAAGGAGGTTCCAGTGCTTGGCTGCAAGAGAACGGAAGGATCTGCCTCCCATTCTGGCTTTTTTGGGGCGAGATGTTCTGAGCAGGCCCATTCCTTTAGATCTAAGGTATCTGTTCGGTTCATACAGGGATGCCAGATCTGACATATAAGCCGGCGCTTTTTGGTGGATTATCCTATAGCACCATAGTAGAGCTTTGAAAACAATCCTCTTGCTAATAGGTAGCCAATGGAGGGATGCCAGAGAGGGTCTCGAGGGGGCTCTACGAGGAAGCCTTAACACCAGGCGTGCTGCAGAATTTTGTAGAACCTGTAATCTCTTGATGTTTTTAGCAGATGTGCCCAGGAGCAGCACATTCCCGTAATCAATACGGGATGTGATCAGTGCCTGCGTCATGGTGCGTCTAGAGTTCAGAGGCAACAAGTCGAGGGTGCGATTGAGCGTTTTCATTACTCCAAAACATTTGCCTACTGTTTTCTTGATGTGGCTATCAAAAGACAACTTGTTGTCTAACCAGACACCTAGATTTTTTGCTTCCCGGTTAGGAGTAGGCAAAGGACCCAGACAGTAGGGCCACCATTCTTTTGTCCATTTTGCCTCATTGCCCCCGATTATAAGAACATCCGTTTTAGTGCCATTTAGTTTTAGACAGTGCTCTGTCATCCAAGTGGCAAGCTTACTCATGCAAGCCTTGAAATTATCTGCTTCCAGAGAAGGGGCTTGTGACAGTGATATTAGAAGTTGCGTGTCGTCGGCGTAAGAGACAAGCTCTACGCCGAACGATTGCACCACTTCTGCCAGGGGAGCCATGTACAAATTGAACAGGGTGGGACTCAGGGCAGAGCTGAGGCACCCCCTGTTCTAGCATCACACTGTCTGAGAGACAAGTCCCTCTTTGGACTTGAAAGCTCCTGTTAATCAGAAAGGCCTTCAGCCATCCCAGTGCCTTATTGATGACTCCCGCTCTGTTTAAACACTGTAGCAGGATGGAATGCGCTACAGTGTCAAACGCGGCACTGAGATCCAGCATGATAAGAGCCATGGTCTTACCCTCATCCGCTCCTTCCCGGAGGGTTTCAGTAGCCCTCAGGAGAGCTGTCTCTGTGGAAAAATTGGATCTGAAACCCGATTGAGATCTATGAAAAGCATTGTGGGCTTCTAGATGGCCCATAAGTTGGGCATTAGCAATTTTCTCAGCTAGCTTTGCAAGGTAAGGTAGCAAAGATATTGGGCGAAGATTTTCCAATATGTCTTGGCCCATATTCGGCTTTTTTTTAATTGGTAACACTACGGCCTGTTTCCATTCCATAGGCAAGCAGGCCGTGGAGAAGGAGACCTGAAGCAGGTGTCTAAAATGAGGTTCTAGTGCAGGGAAGGCTTCAGCTAGAATTTTAGGGGGCGCAGGGTCTCGAGGAGATCCTGATTTGATGTTCTTGCACATTTTAGCCAATGCTTCAAAGGGAGGAACGTCGAATGAGCCTAGGCACTCTGAAGTACTTATAAGATTGTCATTTTCAGTAAATTCAGTAGCCGACTTTATATTAGTGGAAAAGCTGGCATAGATGTTAGTGATCTTTCCTGAGAAATACTGGGCAATTTTGTTACAAGTTTCCACCGAATCGTTTTGGGAGGAGGGATTTGCATCCACTATGGATATTTCTTTGTATATTTGGTAAAGTTCCTTAGAGGAGTTTTCTGCTTCCATAATGCGGGTGTGGTAATGATCTGCCTTAGATAGGCGTATAGTTTTGTTATATTCTCTTTGCGCTATTTTGTACTGGGCTTTAATTACTGGGCAAAATTTTTGGCGCCATGCTCTTTCAAGCTTCTTACAAGCCGTCTTCATGGTTTGAAGTTCTTGACTGAACCAGGGAGCAGCTTTTTTAATTCTCCTGGCGTTGGTCGTGGTGCAAATTGGGGCAGTAATGTCAAGGGCTTTGGTGACAAAATTATGTATGTGCTTATTAGCTGTCTCGCAATCATCCCCTCTAGGAGGGCCTTCATCCTGGATAATTTTAGTGAAAGATTCTATTGAGAAGTTCTTCCATTTTCTGCGTTTATAACGTAGAGATTGTTGACGATAGTGTTCGGTTCTGTCTAATTGAATTGTTATAGGGATGATGTAATGATCCGACCAAGGTATTGGTTGAGGAGCTGAGGTATGAACTCCCTTCCAGTTGCCAAAAACCGGGTCTAATAAGTGTCCTAATTGATGTGACGGTTCCTTATTTTTTAATTCCAGCTGTACCGAAGTTAGCTCAGCTTGAATATCAGTCGCGTCAGTATCTAAGGGGTCTTCAAAATGTGCATTGAGATCTCCTAGCACTAATAAGCGAGATGTCCTTAGTGCTAGGTGGGTTATGGCTTCCATAAGGGTGGAAGTGAAGTCAAATAGCCTACCAGGTGGTCAATATATCAGGATGCCCGATATAGAGTGATTGGGACCGGTGTTAATCGTGAAAGAGCCAGCTTCACTATGGTCAACCATGATGGGAGATATGGTGCATATTAGAGGGGCTTTCGTTGCGATAGCAATGCCACCACCTCTGCCGTCTTTCCTATCTAGTCTGGAGAGGGCGTATCCGGGGGGAAGGGCCTGAATGATATCCGGATCTGAATGGTCATCCAGCCAAGTTTCCGTCAGGAATAAGATGTTAAGGTTCTGGTCCTCAAGTAAATGGAAAATTTCTGTGTGGTGCTTGCGTAAAGATCTACAGTTAAGCAAGGCTGCTTTGATGGTATGACCCGTGTTGGTGGCTGGGATATGACTGATAGGAACAAAAGTACATAAGGTGCACTTATTTAATGACAGGGCATGCAAGGAGTGTTTGCAGCCTGCTAGCGTGTCAGGTTGGAGAGCAAGTAATTCCTGTCTGCCATACCTAATAGTGGTTGTAGTGGTTGTAATAGGGGAGCCAGGGTTTGTGGCCCCGCGCCCTGTCCGGCCGCGGACAGGCGCAGACGGGCTTGACTTTGGCTCGACTTCGGCGCGCTTCCGGCGCGCCCGCTGCACCCGTCCGCTGCACGGTCGCTGCCCAAAGCACATTTATAGTAATGAGAGGGGTCACTAGAGCGCTGACCTGTGCTCCCTGAGCCCGGAAGTGTAAGGCTCCTCCTCGCCCTCCGCATCAAACGCCCATGATTGGACGCGGCGGACCGGGGCGGGAGTGGGAGAAAGATTGAGCAGCTGAGGTGAAACCCAGTGAATCACAGTACGTTTACCCGCTAACCCACACTGAACGTTTTAAAATAGCCTATAATCGCTATATAAAAACATTCGCTATAACAACAGCGCGAGCAGTGCAGTGAAAATACGTTTTTTTAAAAAGCGCTAAGTGAATGGAGGCTGCCTCTGCCACCGGCAACACTCTTCTCCACAGCGCATTACAATTCCAGCTGCCTTAAATAAACTTTAGCCTTCAGCGTCACTAGAGCGCTGACCTGTGCTCCCTGAGCCCGGAAGTGTAAGGCTCCTCCTCGCCCTCCGCATCAAACACCCATGATTGGACGCGGCGGACCGGGGCGGGAGTGGGAGAAAGATTGAGCAGCTGAGGTGAAACCCAGTGAATCACAGTACGTTTACCCGCTAACCCACACTGAACGTTTTAAAATAGCCTATAATCGCTACATAAAAAAATTCGCTATAACAACAGCGCGAGCAGTGCAGTGAAAATACGTTTTTTTAAAAAGCGCTAAGTGAATGGAGGCTGCCTCTGCCACCGGCAACACTCTTCTCCACAGCGCGTTACAATTCCAGCTGCCTTAAATAAACTTTAGCCTTCAGCGTCACTAGAGCGCTGACCTGTGCTCCCTGAGCCCGGAAGTGTAAGGCTCCTCCTCGCCCTCCGCATCAAACGCCCATGATTGGACGCAGCGGACCGGGGCGGGAGTGGGAGAAAGATTGAGCAGCTGAGGTGAAACCCAGTGAATCACAGTACGTTTACCCGCTAACCCACACTGAACGTTTTAAAATAGCCTATAATCGCTACATAAAAACATTCGCTATAACAACAGCGCGAGCAGTGCAGTGAAAATACGGTTTTTTAAAAAGCGCTAAGTGAATGGAGGCTGCCTCTGCCACCGGCAACACTCTTCTCCACAGCGCGTTACAATTCCAGCTGCCTTAAATAAACTTTAGCCTTCAGCGTCACTAGAGCGCTGACCTGTGCTCCCTGAGCCCGGAAGTGTAAGGCTCCTCCTCGCCCTCCACATCAAACGCCCATTATTGGACGCGGCGGACCGGGGCGGGAGTGGGAGAAAGATTGAGCAGCTGAGGTGAAACCCAGTGAATCACAGTACGTTTACCCGCTAACCCACACTGAACGTTTTTAAATAGCCTATAATCGCTACATAAAAACATTCGCTATAACAACAGCGCGAGCAGTGCAGTGAAAATACGGTTTTTTAAAAAGCTCTAAGTGAATGGAGGCTGCCTCTGCCACCGGCAACACTCTTCTCCACAGCGCGTTACAATTCCAGCTGCCTTAAATAAACTTTAGCCTTCAGCGTCACTAGAGCGCTGACCTGTGCTCCCTGAGCCCGGAAGTGTAAGGCTCCTCCTCGCCCTCCGCATCAAACGCCCATGATTGGACGCGGCGGACCGGGGCGGGAGTGGGAGAAAGATTGAGCAGCTGAGGTGAAACCCAGTGAATCACAGTACGTTTACCCGCTAACCCACACTGAACGTTTTAAAATAGCCTATAATCGCTACATAAAAACATTCGCTATAACAACAGCGCGAGCAGTGCAGTGAAAATACGGTTTTTTAAAAAGCGCTAAGTGAATGGAGGCTGCCTCTGCCACCGGCAACACTCTTCTCCACTGTCCTTCATCGCTGTCCTCAAACTCTGGCAGTGGTAAGATGATGGCTCTCCTACCAGTTGGAGTTAGCGTGATGGGCTGAGGGGATGGTGTTGTCGTGACCCCAATGACCACCTCACTGTCAGTAGCCCCTTAGGTTGCAACGGTTCCTGATGCGTCCAAGCTCTGATCTGTGGAAATGCATGCATATAGTTAGTGTCAATAAATGGTTAATGTGTGGCCACAATATTGTTGTGGCTCTGCTTCATGTTTTTGTGGCATGTTTATGTTGTACAGATATGTTTGCTGTGGTCATCGGCACACAGTACAGCAAGCAAATGATGTGTACTACAACTCCCATGATGCATCATCTGGGTGGGCCAAGCACCTCAAAGGAATTCTTCATGCTGTGATGTATGATATATGTTATGTTATGTATGTAAAGGGAAGATGACTCACTCTGGTTCGTGCCTTCTGGATTGGAGGTGTCTATGCCAGTTACTCCCTCCACACTCTTGGGTTCCAGGGTCTTCTCTATAAGCGTCTTCAGGGGACTCAGAGGGGGTTGTTGTGAGGTTCTGCACCTGTTCCACGTCCCTCTGCCATCCTGATGGCCTACTTCTCCTTTGTACGATCCTCAGTTCGAACCACTTCTTGCGGATCTCTGTGATTTTCCTCTGGGTGACTCTTAGAGAGCTGAACTTCTCCTGGATGCTGGTCCAGATCCATGTTTTTTGGACTCAGGCACTGTGAAGGAGGCCATCCCAAACAGTTAGCCCATGTGGGAGACACATTCCTTTGTCAGGACCTTCCGTTCCTTCTCAGAGAATTTGACCAAATCTCTTCCTGCTCCCTTAGTCCTTATTCCCCTCTTCTTTAACCATGTACTTCTCTGGGAATTGTGTGATATACTGGCAGCAGTGATGCAGGGGCACTCCTTGCTTCCTGTACCTTACTAGGCCTCTGGCTTGTGACCACACCTTGTATTTGTACATTTACTGGTCTAACAGCATCATTCTGCATCCAGAAAGCTCAGTTTCCAAATTTGCTATCTCCTAGGAGGAAATCACAATTTAGCGATTTCTTTTCTATGTGATTTCTTAATTTTCTTAATTTTGGGATTTCTTAATTGTGAATGAAAATCCATAGTAGTCGCCATTTGTGGAATCTGCGGTTACATACATACTGGTTTGCGATTCACAAATAGCAATTTCTATGGATTTACAATTTGGAAATCACAAATATGAAACTTGTACACATGGCCCTAAGTTCTTAATTTGGAGCCCTCTTTTTGCTACGAGTCATTTTTGCCTGGGTCGTTTTTGTCACATGTCCTTTTTTTGCCTGGGTTCTGTTTTTTTGTCCAGAGCTTTTTTTTCAATAGTCTTCTATATTCTGAGTCTGTCTAAATCATAAGTATGTTTTGTTCATTTTATGTTGAGACCTATTTATCTCAGCCATTTTTGTGAACGTGTATTCTGCCTGCATAGCTCTTTTCTTCAGTCTTGCCTAACCTGAATCCTTTTTCCCTGAGTCATTTTTGCCTTAATACTGTCTTAGTCCTTTCTGTGTTCTTTCTTCTAGGCCAGATTCATTCCTACACTGAGTTCTTTGTTAGACAAGACCTTCTTTCCATGAATCCTTTTAGCCAAAATCATTTTTATCCCGACTCTTGTTTGTGCTGGATTCTTTTTTCCTGAGTTATTTATGGCCAAGTCCTTTCTGACTACATTCCTTTTGTCCTGAACCCCATCGAAACTGAATTCATTTGATTTGCTAAAAAAAATTCTGTAATTACAGGGTAGAGTTCTTAGACTAAAGTCCCCAGGTGGCAGGGGTGAAAAGTATGGTATTAACCATTCCAAGCACTTTTCACCAGCCACATTCAAGTATATTGTATTCTAAATTTGAAAAACACGTGCTATCTTTATGTCCAACAATTGCAGGCACAAATGTAGCCAATTTAAATGCTGTGCCATTCTGTCCATGTTTTTTTTTTAAACTTTAATAAATAACATGGTCTAATCTTTATCTAGGCTATGGCATCGAAATATCGAGTACATAATATATCGAGTACATAATATCTTGACATGCAGTCTTTTGTAGAAGGCTTTTTTCCACCCTGAATTTGTGATCAGCAAATCACCAGATCTCTTTACACCCAGAGCTGATGCCATGTATTACCCCTGATGGGGCCTAGCCTTTCATGGGCATGCCATTTGTATTAGCAACAGCTGCAGCAGTGTCCCGAAGGGCAATACACCAGTTAGTTAAGGAGGAGAAAAAGGTGACATACTTCCAAGTTGATATCGTGGTTGGGGAGACTGAGGAAGAAAATGACACGACCTTACACTCAGTCTCAGAAACATTACAGAGGCATGGGTTAACTATCAAGCTCGACAAGTGTAACACTGGAACAAGAGGGGCTGAGTATTTGGGTCACTGGTTGGATGAACATGATGTGGCTCCAAAATTGGAGTTGATCAAGGCGATAGAGGATGTCCCATTGCCTTGAAATAAGGGCCAACTGTGTTCATCCTGGGGTTGGCTGAGTGCTATTCCCATTTTGCCCGGATGTTTTCAGACAGAATGAAAATCATGCGGAAGTTAATGGTACAGAATGTTAAGATTGAGTGAAGAATGCGAAGTTGAGTTTATGCGGCTAAAAATGAGTATAGATTTGGAACCTGCTTTTAAACCATTTTGGCATGCACAACAAAAGCATAATTTGTACTGAATTGATGCCAGCAGGGTTGGATTGGGAGCAGTTTGAATACAGTACATGGCTGGTTGACCATCACATATGCTTCACGACCTTTAAGGGAGCAGGGGTGTCATACTCCACGATTGAAAGAGAAGGATGGCTTGCTGGTGGGGGTAAATCACTTTATGAAGTTTGTTTGGGGAACATATTTCATTATTCGCACTGATCCTCATCCATTGGTCGATGTCTTTACCAGAAAGGGTACTTGGCAAGCTTCAATTAGGATTACATAGTGGGTTTTAAAAATGTTGGGGTTCACGTTTAGAATAGAGTAGGTTCAAGGCAAGTAGATTGTGGTGGCAGACTGCCTGACAGGATTACCAGTAGACAATTCTGAGGAAATTGGTGAAAAGGAGGCGGCGGGGCTGGTAGCAGGTGTACGTGTACTCACGGATGGAAGAATATCTCATGAAGAATGGGCAAAGGCAGTTAAAGAAGATGGCATATTAGGGGAGGTCAAGGGATACATGTCAGGAGGATGGCCAGCCAAAGGGAGGGCATGAGATGGAGCGGAATCATTCCACCATGTGCAAGTGGTGGGGGTGATTTTGAGAGGAGAATTACTGGTTGTGCCAGAAGCATTAAGGAACCATATATTCAATCTAGCGCATGAAGGTCACAAAGGAGTGAGTGCTACCAAGATGAGAATAAGAATGGAATATTAGTGGCCTGGGTTAGATAAAGATGTGAAGAGATCAGTCAGGGAATGTGTGCCTGGAGAGATAAATCCTAAAGAACGGTGGATTACCCGCCGGTGGAGAGATTTACAAGATGGATGCCCCATGGAAAAAGATTGGGTTGAATATCCATGGCCCTTATAGAGTGCTTGGGACAATGCCCCAAGTATACCTTGGTAGGTATTGACTATTTTTCAGGATGACCAGATGTCAAATTTACTGATCATGCAACCATGAGGGATGTCATAGTGTTTTTGGAGGAGTTATGGGAAAAGTGGAGAATACCAGAATGGGTGATTATGGACAATGGAGTGCAGTACAGTACGTCTACCATTGAAATGAAGACTTTTTTTTAAAGTTAAAGGTGTGGAACACATAATATCATCAGTATATTACACCTAGAGTAACGGTCTTGTTGAGAGGTGGAAAAAAACTCTCAAGGAGGGTTTACAATTGGCGTTAAGTCAAGGTAACTAGTGGAGGTGCACTGTGAGGAAATTGATGAGGGCTTTCCGCACCACACCTAACAGTATCACTAGAAAAGTACCTTTTAAAGTCATGTGAGGAAGGCAGGCAAGAGGTGTGATATCCAAGGGAGTGGAATGGGGGAGTTTCGCTGATGGATTGTGGGAAAATCAACAAATATCAAGGATAAGTTTGTGGTAGGAGAATGGGTACATGTGAAGAAAGGCCGGAGAGACAACAGGGTTTGGCAAATTTTTCAGATTTGTTACAAGTAAAGAAAGTGTATCCTTACACAGTACTATTGAGCGACGGTAATGTGTGGAATTAAAAGAAAGTAGTGAAAGTGGCTGATTGTTGAGAGAAAGAGTGGTGAGTGGAAGCTGAGTTTGATCTGAAGGGCATGAGGATGGGAAAGTCAATATGGGGCCCAGCGAGCACCACTCTGTCATGATGATTACGTGGTGGGTAAACAATCTATTCTGAGATTATTTGTTTTTGGATATTGAGTTATTTTATTATTGGTGGTGTTTTCAGGTATCCTATTATTGTTATACTATATGTTTTCCTCTTTTGCATTATAAGTGCATTCTAGTCTTTACGATTTGATTTGCATATTTGGTTTTCTCTATCTAAATATATGTATGCATGTAGGGACATGTGTAGTATGCACCCACTCCATGCATGCGCCTTGTCTAATGTGCAATGGTGTTCCAGGTGGAATACCATCAAGATTCTAGAAGAAATGCTTGTGGTGATTATTACCATTGCCGGCAAGCTTCCTGATGGCTTCTTCTTTGTTACTGCACTACCACAACAAAAGTAATAACATTATTTTACCACTTACCTTGTAGACAGCGACTTTTCCATTTGCAATCGTTAATTCAGACCTAAGTCACATTAAAATGATATTTTACTTGTGTGGATGGGCCAAGTGCCTATGACATGGAAGGGCCAAAAACGTGTAGAGATTATGGGGGTCCCAAAGCAGCTCCAAAAGGGTAGATTTTTTTAATACGTTTTTAGTCTGATGCTACTTTGCGCACCCACACAAGTGAAGTATAATTTTTCTCAGTAGACCAAGGGGAATGCGGGGTAGTAAAAATATGTGACTGTGCGTTGATCCTACTACTTACTCTCACAGAAATGTGAGGAAAACTTGACTTTGTAAGTAAATATGAGGTTTGCGGGGGATTCTGGGTATGAAAATGCTGGGGGATCTATGCAAACCACACCGCCAGTCAATAGTCAGTACAGGCACACCACCATCCACACACAACATCAGCCAAGCACCATAGACAAATTCGACACTTTACAACGCACAAGTTACAACGTGTGTCATTACAACACATTTTTTACACCGCAAAATCCATTACAACGCATGTTGTTACAGCACATGTCGTTGCAACGCATAATCCATTACAACACAATTACAATTCTAACTCCGCCGGGGCGTTTCTTTGGGGAATGTGTTGTAATGGATTATGCGATGGAATGACATGCGTTGTAATGAATTTCGTGTTGTAAAACATTTGTTGTAATGACACTCGTTGTAATGCCTGCGTTGTAAACAATGTTTCCCCCGCAAGCCAAGTGCCATCCATACACACCGCCAGCCTAGCGCCATCCACGTACACCGCCAGCCAAATGCTATCAATGCACACAGTCAGCCAAGCAATATCCACGCACACCACCAGCCAAGTGCCACCCACACACTCTGCCAGCCAACCGCCATCCCCGCACACCGCCAGCCAAGCCGGGCAGGACTGGGACAGCAACCAGCCCTGGTAGATTGCTGCCTGACCGGCCCTGGGGGGAGGTGCTGATAAAAAGAACCGCTCCTGCTTTTGTTACTGGAGCCAAGCCCCATCCATGCACACAGCCAGCCATGCACCAGGCCACGTACACCGCCAGCCAAGCACCACTTGCGCACACCACCAGGCAAGCACCAATCTAAGCACACTGTCATCAAGCGCAAGTCAACCCACAATATTAGCCAAGTGCAGGACAACACACACTGCCAGCAAAATGCCAGGCAAAGGTCAGTACACGCCGACCATCAGCCAAACTCCAGTTTACATACACACAAAGTCTCCCTGGTTTCTAGTGGTATTCTGCCCCCGCTTTGGTGCAGATTAGAATAAAATGATCACTGAAACAGCCAAAATGTGTGCATCAAAAAAGGGAGCAACCCTTGCCTATGGGGCTTCTCACTGACATTCCCATAGACATATCCATGATGTTTAGTGGGCTTTCTCCCCCGCTAGGGAGCATATATTAAGGGGCTATTGCCACAGCCTTTCTGCCTTCGGGGCAGATTTGTCTGCCTTTTTTGGTGGTAGGGGCATTAGCAAGCCCATTCTCGACAGCCCCCACCCATACGTGTAAAAAAAAAAGCAAAATCCCTGGTGCCTAGCGGGCTTTGTGCCCCCCCACACCCCCCGGGGGCAGATTAGGGACTATCGCCACCATCAAGCAGAAGGCTACGGCAGTTTTCTTCGGGGGGAGGTGGAGGCATTGTAAGCCCATTTTGGTCAGCGCACACCCCTATATGCATGGTGTCTAGTGTGCTTTCTGCCCTCTGGGCAGAAAGGGCTATTGCCCCCATCTGACTACCACAGGGGGCAGGAAGACTGTGGAATTTTGTGTGGGTGAGGCATTGCATGCCAATCTCAGGCAGTCCCCACCCCTAAATACAATAAAAGAAAATCCCTGGCATCTAGGGGGCTCTCTGCCCTCCCCGGCGGGTCAGATCAGGGGCTACTGCCACCATATGGATCCCAGGGGGGCACAAAGATGGTGGAACTTTGTGGGGGTTGGGGGCATTGACATGCCATCTTGGGCAGACCCCACCCCTAAATAAAATAAGAAAAATAATATTAATCTCTGCCTCCCAGTGGGGAAGGGGCAAAAAGACTGTAATATTATGGGGGTGGGGGCATTGGAATGCACATCTCGAGCAGCCCCCACCCCTAAATTCAATATAAAAAAGAATCCCTGGCATCTAGTGGGCTTTCTGCTCCCCGGGGGAATGGGTGCTACTGCTCGCAGCTCGCCCCCGGGAGGTGGGGGGGAGAAAAACTGATTTTTCCCAAATGATTCAGTGTCCAGTGAGTGGATCTCTGAATGGGGATCCACTTAGGGTGGGTACTATTGAAAAGGGGAGATTTCATTACAAGACTGGAGGCTACCATTATGCAATAACTTTCATTTCACTGGAATGGTGTGCAGTGGCGTGGGTATAGTGTAATAGCATTCAGTGGAGCGTTGTACAGTAGAGTGGCGTCCGATGGAACAGTGTAAAATGGAGTGGCATACACTGGAGTGGAGTAGAGTAGAATACCATACAATAGATTAGCAAAGCTTGAAGTTGGGTACAGTGTAATGGCGTAGTGTGGAGTGGCGTACAGTGGAATCACATAGAGTGGTGTATAGAGGAGTGGAGTACAGTGGCATAGCGCACAGAGGAATAGCGTACAGTGGTGTGGTGTACAATGGAGTGGTATAGACTGAAGTGGCGTAGAGTGGAGTGGGGTAGAGTGGAATAGCATGCAGTGGAATGTCGTAGAATGGAGTGGCATTCAATGGACTAGCATAGGTTAGTGGAGTGGCGTATAGTGGAATAGCGTAGATTGGAGTACAGTGGAGTGGCGTTGAGTGGAATAGCATAGAGTGGAGTGCTGTACAGTGGAGGGGCATGGAATATAATAGTGTTTACTGCAGTAGCATACATTGGAGTGGCATACAGAGGGTGTAAAGTGGAGTGGGGTAGAGTGTAATAGCATACAGTGGAGTGGAGAACAGTAGTGTGGGTCCAATGGAATAGCATAGAATGGAGTGATGTACAGTGGAGTGTCGTAGAGTGCAATACCATACATTAAAGTTGCAAAAAATAAAGCTGTGTACAGTGTAATGACATAGACTGGAGTGGTATACAGTGGAGGGAGAGGGAGTGCAGTGGAGTGGTGTACAATGGAGTGGCATAGACTTGAATGGCGTACAGTGGAGTGAAGTTGAATAGAATAGCATACAGTAGAGTGTCGTAGAATGGAGTGGCATCCAATGGAATAACTTGGAAAGCAGTGACATGGAGTGACATACACTAGCGTGGCGTAGAGTAGAGTAGCATACAGTGGAGTGGCATACAGTGAAATAGCAAACAGTGGAGTGCCATCCAATGGAATAGCAAAGAATGCAGTGACGTGGAGTAGCATACACTGGAGTGGCATAGCGTAGCATACATTGTAGTGGCATACAGTTAAATAGCAACCAATCAATCAATCAGTCATTTATAGAGCGCGCTAATCACCAGTGATGGGCTCAAGGCGCTGGGAGGGGGACAGCTCCGGGTCAGTTGAAGAGCCAGGTCTTGAGGTCCTTCCTGAATGTGTGGAGGGTTGGGGAGCGGCATTCTGGATGGTTTGGAGCTTGCATAGAAGAGTTTTGTTGATTTCAGCGTAGAGGGCGTTGCCGTAGTCCAGTTTGCTGGTAATGAGTGTGTGGGTGACTGTCTTTCTGCAGTTGGGGGGGATCCATTTGAAAGTCCTATGGAGGATGAGAAGGCAGTTGAAATTGGTGGAGGTGACGCCATTGATCGGGCGGTTCATGGAGAGGGAGGAGTCAAGGATGATGCTGAGGTTCAGAGCGTGGTCAATCGGGGTGGGTTGGCTCCCGAGGGCAGAGGGCCAACAGGTGTTGTCCCAGGCGGAGGTGCAGGGCCCGAGGTTGAGGACCTCGGTCTTCTCTGAGTTGAGCTTCAAACAGCTGTCCTTTACCCAGGATGCTACCTTTCTCATTCCTTCTTGGAAGCTGAGTCAGGTGACTTCTGGGTTCTTGGTGATGGAGAGGATTAGTTGGGTGTCGTCAACGTAGGATACGATGCTAAGCCCGTGCTGTCTGATGATGGCGGCGATGGGGGCCATGTAGATGTTGAAGAGCCTCGGGCTTAGTGAAGATCCTTGGGGTACTCCACAGATGATGTCAGTGTGGTCGGAGAGGAAGGTGGGGAGTCTGATCCTCTGGGCTCTGTTGGAGAGGAAGGATTGGATCCAGTCGAGGGCGGATCTCTGTATTCCTGCGTTGTGGAGTCTGACAGCTAGCGTGCGATGTGAGACTGTGTAAAAGGCTGCGGAGAGGTCTAGGAGGATAAGGGCCATGGTGTGTCCCTGGTTTAGCAGTATGCGGATTTCGTCGGTGGCTGTGAGGAGGGCGGTCTCGGTGCTGTGGTTGCTGCAGATGCCAGACCGGGAAGCGTCTAGGATGCAGTTTTCTTCGTGAAGGCGGTCAGCTGGGCGTTCACAAGTCTTTCGGTAACTTTGGCTGCAAAAGTGGAGGAGAGAGTTGGGCCGGTAGCTCTTCAGGTCAGTTGGGTCGGCTATTGGTTTCTTGAGGAGGGGTTCACCTCTGCTCTCTTCCTGTCATCTGTGGATATGCCGGAAATGAGTGATGAGTTGATTGTTCATCCTAGTTTGGGTGCGATGAGAGCGGTGGCCCTGTTGAAGATGTGAGAGGGGCATGGGTCGCTTGGGGCTCCTGAGTGCATCTTCTTCATGGTTGAGGAGATGAGCTCGACGGAAGCGGGGGCCCTGGAGGTGAAGGTCAGCTTCTAGGCGGTGGTGGGAGGTGTGGTGCTGTTTTCTGCTGGCTCGAGGAAGTTGTCGTAGAGGGCCTTGATCTTCAGGTGGAAGTAGGAACTGAGTTTGTCACAGAGTTCCTGGGAGGGTGTGATGACTGGTGGTGCAGCGGAGAGGTGCCAGCTTCTCGGCGCAGCAGGAGACCCAGCGGTGGAATTCCCGGTCTGTGGAGTTGGTTTCAGTTGTGGCCTTGGAGGGGTCCTGGAGGAGGGCGAAGTTCAGGTGCTCCTCGGTGACCTTACTCCAGTTCCTTTGCGGCGGGCATGAGGCAGTCTTGGGTGCAGTGGTGGTGTTGATAATGAAACGGGCGCAGTGGTGGTCCATCCAGGGGGGTTGGGTGGTGTGGCTGAAGCGGATGTTAGATCCTCCCGCGAATAGAGTACTGTACAGTTGAGTGGCATACAGGGGAATACATTAAGTGGAGTGGCATACGGTGGAATGGTGTAGAGTGGAATAACATATAGTGGAGTTGCTTATAGTGGAGTAGCATTCTTTGGGGGGCATATAGGGAAATTGCGTGCAGTGTAATAGCGTAGAGTGAACTGGCTTACAGCGGAGTTTTGTGGAGTTTTGTACAGTGAAATGAAATACCAGTATTTGTAAAGTGCACAGCTACCTCCAAAGTGGTGTCCTGGCGCTGGGGGCCCACGGGAAGGTTAAGCAAGCTAATGCCCAGAGTCACATGGTGCTGGGTTGACCTGCTGCCGGTGCAGTGGATCAAACCGTGAGCCCCAGATTCCAGCGTCAGTCGCCCTGGCTGCTGCACCACACCTCTTCGACAGTGGAGTGGCATAGAGTGTAATAGCATATAGTGGAGTAACGTACAGCAGAGTAGCGTACACAGTAGTGGTGTAGACTTGAGGGGCATACAGTGAAATGGAGTAGAGTGTAATAACATGCAGGGGAGTGGCTTAGACTGGAATAGCGTAGCATGAAGTCGCATAGAGTGGAGTGCCATACACTGGAGTGGAGCAGCATACAGTGGAGTGGCATACAGTGGAATAGTGTAGAGTGGAGTGGCATAGAGTGGAATGGCGTAGAGTGGAATAGTGTATAGTGGAGTAGCATCCAGTGGATTTGTGTGCAGTGGAGTGGCATAGACTGGAGGTGCATACAGTTTAAGAGTGTAGAGTGTAGTAGCATAAAGGGAAGTTGCGTACAGTGTAATAGCATAGAATGTAGTGGTGTAGAATGGAGTCTTGTACAGTGGAGATGCGTAAAGTCGAATGTTATACAGTAGCATGGAGCTTAGTGGAGTGGTGTAAATTGAATAGTGTACAATGTAGTGGCATATACTGGAATACTGTAGAGTTCAGCGGTGTACATGTAGTGGCGTACAGTTGAGTAGCATACGGATGTATGTGAAATTTAGCATGCAGTGTAGATTATGGTGGGCAGAATAAAGCAAAACAACGAATTGCACTGCCTTGAGTTTCTCCAGATTTACCAATTGACTTGAGGCCACGCATGGTGGGCATGCGTTGCTTTGTAAATCTGACTTAAGTATTGCGTTTCCCAAGCGACACGATGTGTGATGCAAGGGCATTGCAATACAATAATACAGCTAGGTCTTATTTACATTTTGGGCCATGGTGAACCATGTTAACTTTGTGGTATACCGTTGTACATCATGATGGCAAGCCAGTATATAAATGAGTAAAAGCTGTGAAATGAAAAGGCACCAAATTCATTTTACTACACTTTAACTGTGTTCTGTGCTAGGGCCTTACTTATAGGTAAATAGTGGGTTTTATTGTAGTTCACTACCTGTCCACTTTATTAAAGTGATAATAGGTAGGTAAATGCATGTACAGCAGTAGTGCCTAGTAAATACTAAGAATAATGTATTTATTTTTGGTATTTCCACGGTACTTCGTGCACTTTTTTTTATAGTATTAAATATGCTAAAAATTGTAAATGCACTGTACTACACAGTATTTGTGAAATATTGTGTACTACAGTGTTTCTTCTTTGTTTAGGATATTCAATGTATTTATTTTTCTTAAGTAGTGCAGCACTTTTTAGGTAGTGTTGCTGTACTCCATAACATATTTGAAAATATATAGAAACCTATAACTGTTTTTGCCTACCTATTACCACTTTTGAAGTAGTAACAAGTAGGGAAAATATATAAAATCTAATACTTGCCTATTTTTAAGGTACTAAATTAGAACATTAACAAAGTGGCCTCATAACAACATGACTACCTTAATCTTTTGAAAAAGCAGTAATTATCCAATCGGATAATAACTTGTCATCGCCATTTACTGAGGTAGTTAAAAGACGTTTTTCAGAATTCAGAATTATTGATTCACAAATATCAATAAGTTGAAATGCCTTACAACTTAAAAAAAGTGTCTGTGGAAGATACAATGGTGGAAAAACCCATTTTGGAACCCCTCTTTTATCTTTGCACCCGCTTAATGATTCACCCCTAAAATTTACTTCACAAAATGTAGAAAAATGCTATAGCTCTCTAACATTTTGTGGAGATTCATCAAATGGGTGGAAAGTTATCAGGGAGCAAAAATCCAAGGAATTCCAATCTCTGGGAAAATAACTACAGAGTGGCAATCTGATTTAAAGTGGTTTCTTTCCATCTATTGTATTTGTTATGTATGTGTTTATTGGTTTACATAATCATATGACCATAAATGTGTCTTTTAGTTGCTCACATAGTAATCCTGAAACTTGACCTTTATAGTGTATTTTTTGGGCTTCCTTGCTACTTTTAGAAAAATGACGCTACATATAAACTCCAAAATTAATGAAAGCCAGTCAATGTTGTTATAAAAATTTAGATTTTATTTTTCAGTAGTGGCCAATTATCAAGTCCTCCATGTTGTAGTATGTGTAGCTCACTGCTAGATCACTTTTCCATTTTATTGCACAGGAGTGCATAAGGAAAATGTTTTTTGTTCATGTTGTTGGGCACAGTTTTACTTTGTGAGCCAGAGCTTGCAAATAAATTGTATGTAGAGTAAGATGTATTATATTTGTTATTTAATTGTTTATTGGTTTCTATGAGCAGGTGACAATAAATGGGCCTTTCAGTTGTTCATGTAGTAAATCTGAAATTTTACATGTGCACTCTAGCTTATTTTTTGGGCTTTCCCGCTACTTTTAGTAGTATTGTGCTATACAGTTAGAAAGGATACCTTAAAATGCGGGGTGTTAAGCTAAAGCGGGGTGTTAATCTACAAAATCAAATCATGTGACGTAATCCACTGTGAAGCGTGCAGTCATCTGCACAACGTGTTAAAAATACAAGCACACATTGCGCAAAGCACCAAATCAAGGTTAACAGGTAAGGTCACTTGTACACATTTGATGGTGTAAATGCATGACATACTTGTAGAAGTGTGCATTGAACCTAAATCAATGGCATGTGATCAAGTGCCGTCCACACCCACCTGGTGTGGATCTTAGGACCCCATGAAACCTGTGGGCTGTATTTCAAGAGACTACATAATTAATATCCAGAACAGCAGGCCATCAAAATGATTGAACCCGAGTTTATCAGCAATAAACTTATGGTTTATTGCGTAAATATGAAATTTCAAAAGTGCCCTTATATTGTGCTAAGGTGCAAAATAATTAAAATGATATAATTAAAAAGGTGCCCGCCCATAAGTGATTGAGGCCTGCATGCCATGTCCTATAATAGGAAATATGTGTAATAGCAAGTACAATAAATGCAATGGGGACAGGTGTCTCCACTGAACACATGTGCAAGACAACCTGCATATAGCACAAGTATTCTATGCTTAATCCAGCCCAAGTGAGTATAAGCTCAAGTGCCAGTGGTTCTGGGCATTCCATGCAGACTAACTCCCAAAACACAATTGGCATTCCTGATCTGTGTGGGCTTGTGTGTCTTATAGTTAGTCGCAGATGGTCAAAGGTGAGGTTCTGCCTAAAAAAGGAAGAATAATGTGCTCTGCTGGCTACTTTCAACTTCAATCAGTGTTGACATTCGGGTGAAAACAAAAACATAAGATAAGTAATTAAAATCAGTTCGGCATTATACTTCATTCAAACAGTCAGAGGGAAGAAAGCATATTACAAGTATAACATCAATTTCAAACCAAATGCACTGACATCTCCTCAATGGAGTTTATTGCTTTAAAAAAAGATAAGCCACCTATGCAATCATATAGACCTATTTCGCTCTTAAATTGCGATGGAAAGATTTATGCAAAAATTCTGGCAACACGGCTTTCACGCGTAATAACCACTACAGTATCCGTGCAACAACATGGATTCATTCCAGGTAGAGGCATGGCCAACCACGTCGGCAGAGTAGTCACTATGTTGGACATTGCTAATGTACAGAAAACACCTTGCGGAGTAGTGCTACTTGATGCTGAGAATGTGCTTGACCATGTCTCCTGGGAGTTCCTTTGGGCTACTATGAGGGGGCAAGGTTTTGGACGGGGGTAAATCCAAGCTCTGCAAACTATGTATAAAACACCCAGGGCTAACATATGTGCAATGGGTCTGGAGTCCGACTCAGTTGTAACATCAAGAGGCACACGGCAAGGGTGTCCTTGCTCTCCTCTATAATTTGCTCTGTATATTAACTTTTAAACTTATTGGAAATGAGGCTAAATGTGCCAGGAGTTCGACTCGGGATGGAAGTTACTATATTAGCATATGTGGATGACATTGCTGTGATCTCACCAGATCCAGCTAAATCCATACAAGAGACTGAATAATTAGCAGCTATATTTGGTGAATAATCTGGATTTAAGCTAAATAATGCAAAAACACAAATACTCTGTCCAGAGTTAGCTTGTTTTAATGATGCCAGGGTTACAGAAGAGACTACATATTTGGGCATTCGTATTAATGCATGTTTAGAAAAGATGGTAATATCCAATTGGGAACCATTGATATCCAAAATAAGGAAGAATTTGGATAGATTAGAAGTTGGCAGGTGTAATGTGTTAAAAATGAATGTTCTATCCAAAGTACTGTACTATTGTAGACTTGTGTCCCTGGAACTTACTCAGAAGCAACTGCAGAAATTACAATCTATTTGTAGTAGCTTCCTGCAAGCACAAGGAAGGCCCCGTCGTGCAATGAGGTATATGGTTTTACCATGACACCGAGGGGGGTGGGCATTTCCAAAATTTTTGCTTTACTACTGGATTTGTTTATTACAACAAATGGACATAGTTTTGATTGGAGAAGAGGAGGAAAAGGTATAAGAGTCCCTGAATATTTGTAAGATTTTATTGGGCACAAAAGCATAGAGAAACTTCTTTCAGAATCTGGAGCCCAGCTATTACAAAAAAAATTGTTTTAAGGTGCTTCAATCTGCTTGTAAAGCATGGCCTCAGATTCGTAAAATGTTGCAGATTGGTAAACTTAATTTTTATACACCTAAATCCTCTCTAGCTGTACCTCCCTTAACTTTTTCCGATGCTTTTATGGCCAGGTGGCAGAGAAAGGTACTGGTGACTTTGGGAGATTTAATTAGTAATGGTGTTATTAAAGACTATTCCTCGCTGGTGTCTGAATATAATTTCCCTCAAGTTGATTTTTTAAAATACTTACAAATACGGGACTATCTAACAAGAGGAGTAGATGTAAGGAATCTGGTTTGGAAACGTGATACGCTGGAGATATTGAGAAAGCAATGCAGGATTGGTAATCTATATCAAAGTCTTATTGAACTACAAAGGGATGACCTCGAAGTACAGAATTCTAAATGGAATAGTGAATTGAATCAGGAAGGGGATATCCTGCAGGAATCAATTGCACTGGCTGAGAAACTTTTGATATCTTCCAGCCTTAAATCATAATACTTTAAAACCATATTTAACCTGTATTATACGCCCGCCAAAATAGCACGGTGTGGGGGGCCTAGTGAGGGTAGATGTACGCGATTTGGAACAGAGCAAGCTGATAATATCCATATGTTTTAGGACTGTCCAGAGTTGAAGCAATTGATACATAAAATGGAAACTTTCCTGTCAAAGGTGACAGGGGAACAGATTGTGATCACTCAGAAGGTGATGATGTTGGGGTTATTGGATGATTCATTGATGGAACAAGGGGTATATCAATATATATATTTTATTTTTATGTCTGTAGCAGTAGCCAGATTATGTATTGCTTCATTATGGTGGGAGAAATTGCCACCGTCCTTTAAAATGTGGAGGGGCAGACTCTACACAATATACAATTTAGAATATAGTTTGTATACCTTAAAAAGGCCCCATAAGCGTAGGCTTAGCATCAAAATATGGGGGACCCTCTCAGATTACTTTTATGATATAGCAAAATGGCTCACCTTCTGTGTATTAGTTGTAAGAATTGGCCGGACGTAATGTTTGGTGACTAGATATGCATATTATATTGGTTTATTAGTTGAATGAATTATAATTGATCAGGGCGATCGGGGCAGGGCATGTATAGCGTGATCCTTTCTAATTTGATTTTTGTCTTCAGTGTGTGAACAAAGCTCCTGCAAATGTTTATTGAATGGTTATGGCTTACTAAAATAATTATTTTTTTAAAGATGTAATTAAAATCCGTTCAGCATTATACTGCATTCAGAGAGTCAGAGGGAAGAAAGCATATCACATCAACTTCAAACTAAATGCACTGACATCTCCTCAATGGAGTTTAGTGCTTACCACCACCACCATTGGTATGTTGCACCAGATGTTCTTTGGAAAACAATAAACTGTGCCTGCTGCACCGGGCTCTGGGGAACAAGCTGAGATCACTACCCCCAAAATCACTGGACCGATCCTAACCTAGGCCCAAGCCCACGTCTGTCACAGAAGCAACAAGTCTAATTACAGCAACGCCAACGAGCAGTAATGTTGCAAAGTAGTGCCTAATCATTGCAGGAAACTCAGAGAAGTGGACAACAACAAGAGCAACAGCAACAACTGCCAATAGTAGCTCCCCTTGAGATAGGAGCAGTTCAAGAGGCTGAGCTTCATGCTGAGGAAGTAGAGCAATATGTTTCAGAAGATCTACTGTCTTCCAGAACTCCAGTTAGAAAAAGGAGGGTTAGTGGTGCATCATTTTCTTCTTCAAGCCCCCCTTCTGATGATCTAGACGCCACTTGGATCCCACCTCAGTCTGAGAGTGAGACACAACACGAGATTACTCTGAAAAGCTAGGAAAAAGGAAGGTTCAAGAAAACCTTAGCGTTTTGGAGGCAGATGTAGAAGAGGAGGATGGCAATGGATGTTAGCCCAGCCACAGTGGAGACCGAAATTACCCCATCCCAGTTTCCTGGGTGGGATGTAGCAATGGCACCACAGATCCAACCACTGCCAGCTGCCGTATTTGCAAAGTCCTGGCAGCAACCTACATCCACAACCACCTCTGTAGAAGTAGGTACTGCAGAGCCAGAGAGTCAAACATCTGACATCACTGCACACTGGATCTCTTTTGTGGGGGCTAGAGAAAATGTATCTGCAGTTGTTGGCACTGGTGAGGTTTTTAATGCTGCTCGGAAGCATTGCTACAGTAGCGATGTTTGCAATGGAGTAATTACATACAGCTGCAAACATTTTGAAAGACTTTAACAAAAAGGATTTTGAATGGCTGCAACCAAAAGGGCTTAAGATTGGATTTGTTGCCACGGACAATGGCAGTAATATAGTTAAAGCCATGGCCGATGGTGGTTATTTCAGGGTCCTGTGTTTGGCACACTGCATCAGCATCATTATACAGGGCTTTCTAAAAAAAAAAGAAGACCAAGTAAGCAACTTATTGTCCACCTGCATAATCTGCACTCATTTCTGCCATTCATTTAAACCCGGAAACAGCTGAGTCTCATTCAGCACAATTATAGAATGCCTTTTAAAGCACTCATACAGGAGGTGCCAACACGCTGGAACTCCACTTATTACATGCTTGAACACCTGTTTGAGCAGTACAGACCTATCAATGAATATGTCATGTAAAGATGCGATGCAACTGTAAAAGGCATGATCATTGAGATGGACCAAGAGGGCGTAATCAAATGCCTGGCAGAGTTGTTGCTTCCTTTTGAGGTGTTCACATGGGTAGTCGGCAAAGAGGACAGTACCATGGTCCAAGCTATCCCATTGTTGCACATGCTACAGGAACTGCTAAAGGAGGTGTCTGAAATGTATGCAGTTGTGGAGGAAATAAATGTGTGTATGACTTGGTGGAGAACTTAATCCATCGCTTGTCTGCTAATACAAGGGTGCAAAGAGACATTGTGTCCTCTAAACATTACATCTGTGTCACAATTCTGGATCCACAGTACAAACCATTACAGTCCACTATAATTCCTTTTTCGGGGGAGGATGTTAGAAAATATAAAATATGGATAGCTGAGCAAGGCAGTGAGCAAGAACAAGAACCCTACCAGTCCCTTAGATAATGCAATGTTTGCGAACACAAATCCAGTCTACACAAAAAATGACTCAAACTTTCCCTTCTTGTTGTTCAATAACAAAATGTTACTATTACATGCTGATCTATTGCATTTTGAGTCGGGACACTGTTGGCACGCAGTTGGACACCATACTCAGGGTCAGACTCAGGAAGATCATTGTTTTTTTTTTTTTTTTTAAACCTTTATTGTGCATAGTAAGCGTACAGATACGGGCCCACAACCACACGGGCCGGCCTCGAAAGCAGTCGGTAGCACAAAAAGTAAGAATAGAACGACCCAGCAGTCCCCATGAAAACCTACGTGATAAGTGTCCAAGACATGACTCAAACAAGGTGGAACCGCTAGGCACAGGAGGAGTTAGGTTAATTTTAAAAGTTTCGTAGATAAGAAGGATCAGATGTATTCAATCCACCTAAAGCAAATGGCAGGCAACGAGCCAGCGAGTCAGCAGCAAAACAAAGGAGAGGAATTAAAAGCAGGAAAGGATAATAATCTTCAGGATAGATGCACAGTAAAACAGTACATGTCGGTCATCGCCCGCCCCACGGACTCAGTAAACCCAAATCCACGAAAATGACAACATCAACAGCGGAAAGAATAGGTATCACTACCCCGACGCACCTAACTGACCCAAAGGAAGAAAAAGAAAAGGAAACCAAAAAAAGACGAAAGAAAAAAGGGCCCATAGAAACTGAAACTAAAACAAAATCCCCATCCCCAACCCCCCACCCTGCACACATGCAGAGGCTACAGCCTACCCCCCCCTTAGCAGCGTGCCTGTCGCCCACAAACCGAACCCGAAATTTAGAACAGAAAAGGGAAAAAGAGAGGAAAAAGAAGAAACATAATTCACATAAGACCGGAGGAGGGCCAGTAGATATTCCCAAAACCACCCTCAAGTATCACTCCGGCCGCCCGATCCCAGACCCCGCGACCAGTACAATACCCATGTTCAACATCCCCGGCAGTCCATCAGTGTCCCAGCAGTACGATTGAGAACAGTCCTGACATGATGAGAGGCACACTCAACCCTGCCCCCTGCGATGCGAAGCAGCGACACAGTCCAGTCTCATGGCAGACATCTTGAAGGAGGCGAGCGAGCCAAGAATCCAGAACCGGGTGGGGGGACGACCAATAAAGTCCATACGAGACACAGCCATGTAGATATCAGTGGCACAGGAAGTGACAATGTACAACACAGATCCTCCAGAGTCGACAAGCCCAGTCAATAGGAGCCGCGTCAGGATAGGGAAGCAATTCGTGCCGGGGACCTCCGGAAGGGCAGCTAAACATGGCGCCCGGCTGTGTGGCTCCAGCCACATCGCATCTTTGGAAACTACAGTTCGCCCCAAGGTAAGCACCGCCGCCGGCACCTCACACATAACAGGATCTCGCACCTTCAGCGCGGCAATAGCAGCCCAAGAGGAGGAACAACCGAAGGCCGAAGCAGAGTGTGGCAGAGTGTCCTGCCCCTGTATGCATCCACGATCAAACAGTGGTGCTGCAGGTGAAATCACATCCAGCCGGTCTCCCAACACACGGGCAAATGTACATAGAGCCGCTCTCAGAGTAGCTAGGGCGCCCAAAACGTCACCGATCAGCACTGGTGCAGCAGTGAGAGAGGATTCAGCAGTCCTCCGCACGCCAGGCGAACAAACACAGCACTGACCCATAAGCAGTCCACCATCACCCTCCGTAGTCAGCTGGGCACCGCGCAGACACGAGCCATGGCACAACCAGGCTTGAGACACAGGGGACGCACACTCCATTTGCACACAGTATCAGCGTAATGTGAGCAGGCAGCAGCTCCGTCGGTGGCAGCCCAGAGTCCGCTATCCCAGGAAAGGAGAGCAGGCTGTAAAATGGCGCCCAGCCCGGCTTGTTGGGAGACAAAGTATCCAGCAAAGACGTCTCCGGGTGAAGGACACGATACAATGTGTTCCCCGCATCGGCGGTGTGCGGGTTCGCGGAGTGATGAAGCAGATTGCAGGGAGCAGGAAAGGCCTTACGCCACCGAGTCCGATCCGCCGGCAATGGTGGCCGTTAGTAGAAGCAGGGCCGGCCCCAGTCCGAGAACAAAGACCCGGCCACCGCCACGCAGCGCCAGGAGGAGGCGGAGACGTTCCAGTGTTCTTACTGCCGGGATCGAACAAAAAACCACACCAATTGATCCGGGGTCGCCTCCCGGTTCCGCCGATGTTACACAACAGGAGGATCAACAACAGGATAGAGCGGAAAACGGGAGAAAGGCGAGAGGGTCGGCGGAGCCGAGGAATCAGGCGGCCATCATGGTTGTCGGTTAGGCTCCTCCTCTCAGGAAGATCATTGTTGATGTAATGACTCAGGGCGTGGGTGTGAGCGTGACTATTGTGAGAACTGCCACCAGGTGAGTGGTGTGACTGACAGCAGTGCGTTGATTTTCTAATTGATTGGGAAAATGCTATGTTGCTGTGTGTGTGTGTTCACTGCTCAGTGCTGTCTGGCTCCAATTTGTTGTTTAATCCAAAACTAAGTGTTGTTTGGGTGGGGTGCTGTTGTTGAGATAACTGTCGGAAACAGCCTCTGAATCTTCTCTTCTTGTTGTGCACTCCTCCTTATGCAGTTTAACTTTTCTCCTTGACTTTTCAATATCATTTTTGCTTTTCAATCTACAGGCCCTGACCTTTTCCCTGCACCATACTGGAAAAACTATGTAACATACTGACACTTACCTTACCGTACTGCTTCCTCCAGGCACCCTAGATTGATGGACAGTCCAAGAGGAATGCAGATGCAACTCCCAATTTGGCAATATAATATCTTTTTTTCTCTTTAATTATCATTGCAATTTGTGTGTTCTTTAATTTTGTTACTTGACTCCTACAGATATTTTAATTGTATTGGATGTCTTTCAAAGCTCAGTACAACAGTTACAGAACATAATGTAACTTGGGTCTCTCTGGCAGCAGACAGACAATTTGATTTGGTTTTCCTTTAGTAGTCATCATCATGCATTCATTTCCTTTTCCTCACATAACAGATTTATGATGGTCGGCTGCCAAGATGAATGTGTTGTTCTTATTTAGTGTTTGTCTTTGTCAAACCTTTCCCTCAAATCCCCCTTACCATCCATTCATCGAACCCCTAACCATCTTCCCCTGAGCTGTGTGATTCATTGCGGTGTGACTAAATTAAATTTGCACCATTAATTGATCACACACTTGGTAGGGCAGATGTGGTGAAAGCAACACCAACTAAAGGCAGGGCAAGGATCTTCTTCTGCTCTAAGTATAGCTCATTCTGGCAATATTATTATATAATAGATTGCCCACCCATGCACAGTATTCAATAATTGCCCGCATCATTATCCTTCCAGCACTAAAGGTTACGCTTGTCCACTTCATATCTTGAGTCGACTTCAGTTTGTAACTTTTACTAGCTCACCATTCTGATAATTTATTTTACTTTAGCATTGTCTATCATGGTTTCTCGTTTCACATACTTCTTCTCCCTCTGGTGACTTTCTCAATTGTTTGTGCAAAGCTTGCATATAAAACGTCATTAACTAAGTTTTTTATTTCAATTTAATTAGTTCCCTGCGAAGAATATTCCTCATCTTACTGTTTGAATTTTTGCTAAGAGGGAGTGGAACCTCACTTTTGGATCTGGTGCTTTCACTAGTATTCAATGACTAGTCCGCAAGCATACTGCTTACAATCTACTACCACCACCATGGCGCTTTGGGAAAACATGCGGCCATCGCTTCACCTAATCACAGGTAAGAGAAGAACTATGGGGGATTGCTGAGCTACAATAATCTATATACTAGGGAATTTTACACCCCCCCTCTGCATCATGAGGAGTTAATATAGTTGCAGACTGCAGAGTCTAGGAGAAGAGCGTAGTAGGACAAGTGAGGGTACCGCATAACTATCTGTTGGTGTGTTACACTATTGGCAGATTTTGAAAACTGGCTGCAGGCCTGTGCGGCAAAGGAAACAGTGTGAAGTAAAAGAGTAACCCCCAAAAAAGAGTTAAATCATATGTACAGTGATAAAAAATGTATTTCCCTAACAAATAAACTAAAGACCACAACACCTGGCCCACCCCTCTCACGAACCCTAACAAATGTCCAAAGAAAGTCTGAATTGTCCAAACAAATGTCCGTAAAAAAAATCCAAAATCCGCAAGAATCAGATTTCCTCAACTCCCACATTACCGTCCTCTCCCCAACAAGTCCCACATACCAAACAAAAGATTAAAAAAGGGGCAAGAGAGGCCTAGCAGTGGGCTAGGATCTGGAGTTGCCTTTCCAACCGGTATAACCAATTCTCTATCCTGGCTTTCATTTGCGCCATCCTCAGGAGCATGCAGCACTGAAAGCTGCTTTAGAGTCTCTAGGAGGGATCAGCAATGGTTGATGAATGGCAGTGGGCGGCTGCCTGACCATGGCGCTGTACAACTGGAGGCACTGGGGTCCGGGCATTGGCGGCTGTGGCTGCTGATGCCTCCTCCTCCAGGACCACCAGCCGCTGATATTCGGCCCTTATGGCCTCCAACTCACTTTGATAGGTCCTGGCTGCTATCTCCTGCCTGTTAGGTTGTGAGGATGATGGTGGATTGGCAGGAGTAGCCATATCATGAAAGGTAAAAGACAAATTGTAACCAATACTCTAAACACATAAAATGATACAGTGTTACAGTAGCACTCGCAGTATATTACATTTGCTGGTACCCTTGATTCCTCAGCCCATTCGATTTTGATGTGACTACAGTTCCAGGCATTAAGCACAATGGAGTATGCAAGTATTATTCTTCTCTCTCGTTTAGCTAAATTAATGTAGGCATGCAGGCTGAGTTTGCACCCTAGACAGACAATTTTGTCACGTTACCCACAACCCCAACGCCGGAAACAACGACATCACCCCATCGCAAGACCTCTGCAACTCCCTCGCCTCCTACTTCCACAACAAGATCGCGGACATTCACAACAGCTTCGGCGCTCAACCGACGCACGCCACGACCGAACCACCGCCCACCACCACCATCCACGCTTGGACTCCGATCAGCACCGAAGACACCGTCCGCATGATGAACTCCATCCACTCCGGATCTCCAACCGACCCCTGCCCTCACCACGTCTTCAACAAGGCCGACGCTGTCATCGCACCCCACCTGCGGGACATCATCAACACCTCCTTCGACACCGCCACCTTCCCAGAGTGCTGGAAGCACGCCGAACTCAGCGCCCTGCTAAAGAAACCTACAGCGGACCCCACCGAACTCAAGAATTACCGCCCCATCTCGCTCCTCCCGTTCCCAGCCAAAGTCATCGAGAAGACCGTCAACAAACAGCTGGCCGCCTTCCTCGAGACAAATGGATCCCTCGACCCCTCACAGTCTGGCTTCCGAGCCAACCACAGCACCGAGACCGCCCTCATCGCTGCCACCGATGACATCCGAGCCCTGATGGACAACGAAGAAACAGCGGCCCTCATCCTCCTAGACCTCTCCGCTGCATTCGACACTGTCTGCCACCGCACCCTAGTGCAGCGCCTCAGCAACGTCGGAATCCAGGAGAAGGCTCTGGAATGGATCATCTCCTTCCTCGACGGAAGAACTCAGAGAGTCCGCCTACCACCGTACAAGTCAGAGGCCACCGAAGTCATCTGCGGCGTCCCTCAAGGATCCTCGCTGAGCCCCACCCTCTTCAACGTCTACATGAGCCCCCTCGCGGCCATCGCACGCCAACACAACCTCAACATCATCTCCTACGCTGACGACACCCAGCTGATCCTCTCCCTGACCAACGACCCCGCCGCCGCCAGAGCCAACCTTCACGAAGGGATGAAAGACGTAGCCGAGTGGATGACGACCAGCCGCCTGAAACTGAACTCAGACAAGACGGAAGTCCTCATCCTGGGGTCCTCGCCCTCCACCTGGGACGACTCCTGGTGGCCCCCCGCCCTGGGCACCGCACCCAAACCGACAGACCACGCACGCAACCTGGGCTTCATCTTGGACTCCTCCCTCACCATGACCAGACAAGTCAACGCCGTCTCCTCGTCATGCTTCAACATCCTGCACATGCTACGGAAGATCTTCCGGTGGATCCCCACCGAGACCAGGAAGACGGTCACCCAGGCCCTCGTCACCAGCCGACTGGACTACGGCAACGCCCTCTACGCCGGAACCACCGCGAAGCTCCAGAAGAGACTCCAGCGGATCCAGAACGACTCTGCCAGACTCATCCTCGACATCCCACGACACAGCCACATCTCCGGACACCTGAGAGACCTGCATTGGCTCCCCGTCAACAAAAGAATCACCTTCCGTCTCCTCACCCACGCACACAAAGCCCTACACGATCAAGGCCCGAGCTACCTCAACAACCGCATCAACTTCTACGCTCCCAAACGCCACCTTCGATCAGCCAGTCACGCCCTCGCCGCCGTCCCCCGCATCCGAAGAACGACAACAGGAGGAAGGTCCTTCTCCTATCTGGCCGCCAAGACCTGGAACTCCCTCCCTCCCGACCTGCGCATGACCCAAGACCACCTCTCCTTCAAGAAGAAGCTCAAGACCTGGCTTTTCGAGCAGTAGCAGCACGCCCCCCCCCCCCAAGCGCCTTGAGACCCTCCGGGTAAGTAGTGCGCTCTATAAATGTCTGTGATTGATTGATGGATTGACGTTATACTTTGCTACTGTCTGCAGGAATGACAGCTGTACCACACAATTATCTCTTTTCCTATCATGGCCATGCTCTGTTAAATCAAATGCTCACTTTCACCTTCACTACAAGGCAGATGAATAGTTACTAATATATGAATGATATACGGGACAACGTGAAGCACTACTATTGTAACCATGCAGCCAATAGGCCACCCATGGCTGACACTGGCAAGATACCATGGGTAGGGAGTGGGCCTTAGAGGCATGTGATTGATGATGATGAGTGGGTAGGGGTACACAATATATGTTGTGCTTGAAAACTACTGTAAGTCAAGGGAGTAGTCTGAAATACAACCTCGCTCAAACCTGTGAATCAAAAACCTTGATAAAAAATATTCCTTGTTTACTCTTCTTCCCAGGGATTTTTCAATTTTGCACTGCATTTTTCTTCTAGCATTATTTTTATTTTTCACACATTGGTTTGCTACTCAGTCATCGTTTAAGTATTACATTCCCTTCATCCAGTCTTCACTATGAATACTAGTACAATCAGTCAAAATTTCTTTATTTCGGCAAAAGATGCCATAAAAGAGTCAAGCACAAAGCATTACATTTAAAAAAAAAACATTTTTAAACAATTGCACATATACATATATTTAAAAAAGAAAAAAATTTTAAGCACATCCTTTACAATATACCAAGTAACCCCCCATCTGCTGGTCAATTATGGGAGCATACATCAATCATTTATAACTGTTGTCCCTTTTTTTTCCTTAAAAAAAATATTGAATGTAAGAATCGGCAAACACTGAATATTATTACTTGGTTAGTGTTAGTTTTAAGTATTCTTAGAGCCTGGTTACATGAGTTTAAACCTAACAGTAAGCATAGTGGTTTGATCCATCTTTTTCTGGGTGTTATATAAGCAGGACAAATGAGAAACATGTGAGCCTCGGTTTCAAGATGTTTGCATTCACACATGGTACATAGATCATCAGCTTCCAAGGACGGATCAGTTGTCCTCCTAGACCATCGTGCTAATGTGCTTTTAATCAGCAAATTGCCGTACCTAAATTTTAAAAAAAGTGTTTTGGCTAGGGAAGGTTCTATCTCATCGAGAAAAGTCTTGAATAGAGGTTCATCCTTAAAGCTCAAAAATGTTGTTACCAGAGTTCCAGCAACCGAAGCATTTGTTGCCCTGCTTACCATGCAACTCCAAAATGCCCTTTTTAAAGTTAATTTTGCATTGGGCGGTAGAAGTTCCGGGTTTTCCCAGAAATGAATTAGACCTATTTCTGTAAACCAAATCCTGACATGCTTTATCCATGGGATAGTTAATGAGTTACCATATTCCATAATTTCTTTTAACCCATCCCTGTAGTCCTGTAGTTCGGGCACTCTCCATAATCTAACCCATAACATCAATGGGCGGATTATGGTATAATGGTCAGTCCTTTTGACGTTCAGGTCCAATTCAAGAGGTACTAAAGGAGTGCCTCTTGGCACTCTTACCAAACTCCTCATGAAATTATTGTCCAAAACGCGAAAGGAATCTTTTGACCCTGGCCCCCAGATTTCTGCGCCATACAGCGCTGATGGTTGAACCTTAAATTTAAATAATTCAACTACTGGGGACACCGCTTTGCTAGTGCTCAAACTTTGTTTTTTAAGGATTGGTTTAACATTCTGAATAAATGCAAGCTTACTTTTTTCCCTTTGGGGTCTCCAGGTGAACTTCGAATCTAAGGTAACACCCAAGTACGAAAAGTGCGAGACTGATTCTAGTTCAATTCCATCCAAAATTAAGCGTCCTTTAGCTGTTTTTTGTGGATTTAGGGACATACATTTGGTCTTATTCCCATTTATCTCCAGGCCTTTCTTCCTACAATAACTACTAAAAGAATTAAGTAAAGCCTGGAGGCCTCTTTTTGTTTGAGAAATCAAAATAGTGTCGTCAGCAAACAACAATGATGTCACCCTTTCACCATTCAGTTTAGGTGAGTCATTTATGCATCCTTCTAGATGCTTTGGGATGTCATTCACAAAGAGTGAAAAAAGTGTGGGGGCCAAAACACAGCCTTGGCGGACTCCGCGCTCGATAGGGATTTTTTGGGTTAATTCCCCATTAGGGCCCCATCGGATTTTCGCAAAGTTCCTTTCGTGTAGTTCTTTTATCTGAACCAAGAGGCTATTTGGCAATCCTACATCATTCAATGTTTTCCATAGAAGATTGCGGGGCACTAAATCAAACGCTGCTCTCAGGTCAACGAAAGCAACGTATAAATGACCTTTTTTGATGTGTACATACTTCCAATAGAGACAGCAGAATCTGAATATCTGGTCAATTGTGCTTACTTTACTACGGAACCCAGCTTGAAATTTCGTTAAAATTGCATTCTCGTCCATCCAATCACTGACACGGGTTAATATGTGTCGTGAATAAATTTTCTGGAGGATGTCCAACAAGCTGATTGGCCGGTAGTTAGAAGGGTCCATCAGATCCCCTTTCTTGTAGATTAAAACAATTTCTGCCCCACGCCAACTTTCCGGGAAATCTAAGCAAAGGGATAATATATTGAACAAGTAATTTATATATGGTGCCCAGGTTGTTATGTCATGTTTATAAAGATCACCAGGTATCTTGTCCAAGCCTGGTGCTTTACCTGACTTTACTAATTTAATTGCCGACTCTGTTTCGGCTATTGTAAAACCTATACACTCTGTGGGGTATTCAAGAAATGGAGCATTCACCTCTATTCCAGTGTCTTCATATTTTTTGTAGAGGTTGGTAAAGTGGTTGACCCAAGTTGATTCGTCCAAATGGACGTCTTTAACCACTCTCCCTACATGGTTCCTATTGGTAACTAACCTCCAGAAACCAACATTATCGTTGTTTTTGACAGCCCACAGCATATCGGCCCATAGTTCTTCCTCCCAGGCTTTTTTAGAGACCTTTTGTACTTGCTTATAATTATTCCTAGCGGTTTTTATCTCAGGTAAAATATTAGATTTTATAGCTAAAATGAGAGCCTTTTTAGATTCCCTACAGATTCCGTCATACCATGGTTTACTATGGGACAGGTTCTGTGTTTTTTGTTGGGTTTTTTTGGGCATTTTAGTTACAAGCATTTTAAGTTCGTTAAAAAAATGTTTGTGCAAGGACATAAAATGAATGGGATTTCCTTCTATATCATTAGAACGTACAAATGAATCAAAAGACCCTGCAAGGAGTGTGTATATCTCCGCCAGGATCTCACCATGGTCCAATATAAATGGCCATTTGAGGGCTCGTCTATTGTTGCTAACGTGTATCTCTGTGTTGGGGCCATTGTCTGCTAGCACTGTACCCACATCACCCTGCAGCAACGAATCTTCTATTAATAGACTTAGTGGAAAATGATCACTTTCTGTTCTATCCTTAACCTCAAAGTCCTGAATGTAGTGCCAGATAGGGATAGAGACAATTGCAAAATCTAAATTACTCCTGTAATTGTTTCTACTGAAGGTTGGTTTTTTCAGGATATCAGACGATAAGCGTCCGTTACAGGCTCTGAGAGAATAAGCCGCACATATATTTGTTATCTGAACTGCCAAAGTTGAACATTTAATCGGTTTGGCGTTCTCAAGTGCAGGGATTTTATTTGCGTAATCCTCATCTTCAAAAATATCACGGAGCCCCAGGACTGGTTCATAATTACAATTTAAATCACCTGCCAAAATGACAGAATCGTCTTTACTATCTAACCCACTCAGGAAAAAGTCTAATTTGGCTAGTGTTGGCGAAGCTTTTGATAGAGGTGTTGGTCTGTTGTAAACATTTATTAAATATAATTTTTTCCCTTCACGTGTAATGATCTTAAGCACTAGTATGTCGGAGGAGTTTACATCTACCACCCCAATTTCAACCTTTAATTCGACTTTCACCCAAATTAAGAGACCTCCCAATGGCCTTCCGCTCCTAGATGGGGTGGCGCCTATTCCAAATGTTTTGTACCCTATTCTATGGGGTGTTACCACTGCCCATGTTTCTTGTAACAAGCAAAAATCATTAGTATCAACACATTCTGCCCATTCTGGATCCCTCAGATGTTTTGAGACACCGGCTATGTTCCAAGAAACCAACCTTAGAGGCTCAAGCACATTGGCCAAGATCGTGGATTGCACTACCAAAGTTGTCTCCACGGACATTGGTTGGCGTCTCAACAATTCTTCTTCCACAGCACCCAGTTCATCATGTCCCATTTCATCCTCCACCCCAACATTTCCATCCCTCAAAAATGCATTTAGTAGGGGTCTATGCAAAACATTTAAACAACCCGAAGCAGCCCCAATAACTATATCTTGGGGATTTCCCATGCATCTTGAATCGTCCAGCTCCCTTGTAGGATGTACTGCGTTTAAGTTCTGTTGAGGGCGGGCATCCCCAGATATACTTGTGAAAGCTTGGGGGTCGTCGTCGCGCCCAACTGGACGCTGAATACTATTGCTCAAGCTCGAAGCTGGTATAACCACAATTGCAGCCGGGTTGGTAAGGAGTATTGCTGTTGTTGAACAATTTGCCCCTACACTCTCCGTCCCTTCTATATCAACAGCTTTAATATCTATTCCGGTGGGACTAATTCCTTTTCCATAATTCCCTCTGCTCATAGAGCGTCAATCACAGTCATCAAGACCGTTGAAAATGTCGTATCTATTGGTGGTCTCTAAGGGCGTAAATGGGTTTAAGTAGTCCATTCTCCTGTTAGAGGAAAGAGTAGACCTTAATGGTACTTGGTTCCAACCATAAGGGTCTGGAGCCAACAGAGAATACGATGGATAAGGATTCATCCTAGCATCATGTGCGGTTGGAGGACAAGCTTGTGTTTGCATAGGTTGAGGAGGGTGGTACTGAGATGGAAAAAACACTGATCTAGGGTAGAAAAATGTTAGTGGTCGGGGAATAATACGATTATTAGTATTACCTGCATGCCAATTTAATATAAAAAGGACAGCGTTGGGATCCCTAAAGTTCACCACCACCACATCCCCCTTAATGTCCTTAAGTCTACCACCCAGCCACTGTGTTCGTCGAACATTTATGATGTCGCCATCAATACCACTTGGGAGTGGCCGATTTACCCTGAACCAATGAATGATCTTATTTTTCAATTGGACATAGCCTTCCCGCTTGTTTTCTTCTAGTACGGGGACCCCTGTTAAGACAACAACAAAGGGAACTGCTTCCGGAGGTAATTCTGGAAGTGGGACCCTGTATGGTCTTCCCTGCTTGTGCCTAGGGCCCTCTACTTCAGTAGTGTTCCTCCTATCCCGATTGATGGTTTACAGGCTATTGTGGCCAAAGTCCGGGCAGATTGTGGCTTTGGCAGAGTTGATGAATGTTTCCCACCTTTGTTGTCAGGTATGTTCATTATAGTTGGGGCCTTGTTGGTGGCAGAACTGGGGGCAGATGTAGTGGAAAGTGCAGGCAATGTATTGGTTTGAGTAACCATATTTGGATCTGATAAAGTGGAAGCATCCTTCTTCCCCAGTTCCTTTTCCAAGTTCCCAAGTCGTTCTTCGACCTTGTCCAATCTCTCTAGAATTGCTGAAGAGTAATTTTTAATTAGGGTTTCGATACTTTCAAGTGTTACAGGAGTTTGGACTGTTTCGGATGTGATGGTATCTGGGGAGATAGCAATATAGGGGTCCCCCTTAGATTGCGGAGTGGCTGGCGGTTGGGACATTAGATTTAAGGACTGTGATGCACCTATTACAGCCTTATCACACCCAGGAATAGTTTTTGCCTTTTTACCAAAATCTGAGTGGCTTAGTGTTGGTTGTGAGAATTCCCCCCTTTTCCGCCTTTTTTTGTCGGTGGTGGGCCATAATTTCTAGCTAGCGGAATTTTGGCTTTTGCCTTGTTCCGTATGCTAATGCAAGACGGAGGTGCGGGGGTAATCTGGGCCTTCGTTATTATAGGCATGTTAATGCAAGGTATGGGTGAAGGGACAATTGAATCTGGTTTAGGAGAAGTAGCAGGAGTGAATATACTGTCTCTAAATACTAAAGGCAAATCATCCGTTTGAGATAGTCTTTCGTTGCCATTTGGGCTCCTTTGGTCTATAAGGGCAGCAGGAACAGATGACTGTGATACCGACCTCATTTTCATACTTTCTACAGAACGACGGCGTTCTGCTCATCGTTCTGCTAAAGTAATCTCCCTCGGGTCATCCCCCACTGATTTAATAAAATAATTATCCAAGGTGCCATTAGGCGTCCCCCCTGTCTTATCGAGCATATCTATGCCCGCACTTGAGGATAGTAATGACATTAATAATAAACAGCCAAAAATAGGAGGGCACACAGGGTAAACTTGATTACAACGTACGCAAATGAATACGATTGTTCAAAGGGGTTTCCCCAGACCAGTCTCTTCAGGCCTCTGAGGGCCACAGAGGGCCCGCCCTTTGCCCGAGCTTAGCCCCGGGCGCTCCCGCGCGCTCCCGCGCAGCGGGATGCTTAGATTGCTTATATATGACGCCCTACCGTTGAGAGAAGGGGCGGGGCCCAGAGGGAGAGCAGCCCAGGTGTCACGGGCGCGGGTTAGCCAGGGACTCCTGGGAAAGAGAGTCCCAACCCGATTGCTCGCAGCCCTCTGCCCAGGACCTCACAGGCAACAGCTCCGACGTGGATTTCAAGCCCCAGACAATGCGGGACCCGCGGAGCGGGTACCGCGAGGCGTGGAGAAGTAGGTGCTGAGAATGCAGTCCGTTCTGCAACAAGCGTCCGCTGCAGGCGTTAGGATAGTACAATCCATCCATCCAAACATGGCTATCATTCTCAACAAACCTTTCACCTACATACATTTGTCATTTTAACCACCGATGTGTCCTTGCTTTGATCCATCAAACTGCCTGGAGGATTCTTTACACACGCCAGCAGGCATAATTTCTTTCACCTTTCACTCATCCTTCGATGTATGCTTTGATCCATCAAACCGCCTGGAGGAATCCTTACACACGCAGGCAGGCAGAATTTCTTTCACCTTTCGCCCATCCTTTGATGTATGCATTCTATCAGCCACCTATATGCATCCTTTGACCCATGCATACTTCTCTGCTGGCCATATTATATTTCACCCGTCCTTCCTCCTTCCATCCTTCTTTCCCATCAACACATCAAGGTCTGACGCTTCTTCATGAAAGTTTCTCTGCTGAGTTACCGATACAAGAGGCCATTAGTTACTCAACTCCTCCTATATATGCTAATGCTAAGCAAAGATGGGTGTCTTCAACTATTCACAGCTTAGGGGCCGATTACGATCCTGTTTGCAAGGGCTCCGAATCGGATTCATGCTTGTCGAATCCGATTCGGAACGCTTGTTGCTGACCGAATAGTACCGAGTTCCGAACCACCGATTGCGGTGCCTGGAAAACCATACGGACTGTCTGAATCGGTTTTGAAAGGCATTTATCCAGGTCTAATTGAGACGAAGAGGGACCCCCTGCAGAGCACGATACGTCCTAGGGCAGGGAAAATACAACTTAAGACAGTAAATACCTAGGCAATTGACTGGTCTAACAAGGACCTATTACAATTCATTGATATATGAAAGGACTCAGTGTACTAAACCTTTAGATTAAAATATACATTTTATTCTTATAACTTCATAATAAAAACAGTCTGATCCAGAATGTTGTGTAAGGGGGTAGTGATGATGAGTCTAATTCGACCCAAATGAGAAGAATAGGAAAGTTAGGGCGAGTCAAACTGTATGCCCTAATGTTTGTTCAGGTTGATGTGGCTGTCCTGAAGAAGGCGCTTAAATGCCAAAACGTGCGTTGACAAAAAATAAGAACTTGTCCAAACATCTAGTCACATTTCTTCAATAAGCAGCAATGAATTTATTTTTATATGCTTGTATTTTGTGTGTTTGACATTTGTGTATCACATTTAATTTTTCTCTTTTTTCGTATGTATAATATATTTGTTAATATGTTGTCAAATGTAATATGTCGCAACATTTTGGATCAGAGTTTTTAATATGAATTTATAAGAATAAAATGTATATTTTAATCTAAATGTTTAGTACATTGAGTCACTTCATATATCAATGATTTGTAATAGGTCCTTGTTAGACCAGACAAATGGCTGGGTTTTTATTGTCTTCATTCGTCCAGGTCTAACCTTTCGGAGCCGATTCATACAGCTCTATGGACGCAATTTTCCAAGAGAGCGAATACGATGACAGATTCAGATAGCCATTATGATTAGGTTTGCCCGGAACAAAAGGGCTATCAGAATTGATCTTTGGGGGCCCGTAGCATGCTCCCCTTTACCCTGGACCTCCGAATAGGACCCCTGGGGTTACCCAAGGGACACCCCCTTTCATACCATGCACAGTATGGCAGGCACCAAGGAGTGCCCGACACAGGGTGCACGATTTTCCCCAGCCACCACTTTCTTCAATAGGAGCCTTTGTTCTCGTTTGGAACAGAGGCTCGCATTGAAGTCAATGGGAGTCTGACAGAATTGTATCCTAAAGCATCCGGATGCATCCAAATCGCTCAGTCGGAATTCCCCGATACAAGTCGTCCGGAAAGCATTCCGGAACCGATTTGGTCAGAATGCTTTCTGAACTGTATCGTAATTGGCCCCTTAGCCTCACTCACAACTGTATACCCTTGCAGCGAGTATATAAATTGTCAATAAGCAAGGAATGGGGCTTACCAAAGCCCGCCACTGCATCTAGAAAAAACATAAATCACTGTTTAGATGCCATATGCCCTTCCCATTATATATTTTTTCCTTAGCAAAATTGAAAATGCATGCACCACACACATCACTGGCAAGTCAGGTACAGTCACAGTATATCCTATCAAAAATTATAAACTATCCGGTTGGGCATTTTGTTTTTGTTGGTGGCAATTTTTGAAAAGCCTCACAAGAAGACAACCTGTTAAGGACTGAACTGAGTGGCTAGAGCTAATGGTGAATCTGAGTGTTTGAAAAGAAATAAGAGTGGCCAACTGGCCGGACAAAAGGACATAAAGTCTTCTTGGTTCGCAAATGTAATGGTGCCGTCCTCCTCCTCCTCATACTTCTTTGCAGCCATAGTGCACGGTAATCAGTTCACCATCAACTGCTGCTAATAATACTAGGCTTAGATAAGAAGAAGGCACAACTTTGGGGTCCAACGTGACCATGGCCACACTCTCGTTTTACTGATTGAGCATGAGAAAGTAAAAGAAAGCCTTCTCATCTAAGCAAACACGCGTAGAATATCTTACTTGGGCATGAATTCTGCACTGAGTAGTAGTACTAGTAGTAGTACTGGTAAAGTAGTAAGGACTGATGTGTTCTCTGAGTGTCTTACAGTAGCACCACTAGGCAGTCCGCAAAATATATATGGGAGAAGGAAAGCTGACTAAAAAACAGAATTAAGGAAGCTACAGACCGAGGCAGATTGAGGTGAAATACAGACACAAGAATTATAAAATAACTTAGTAAATAATGGGATAATGCAGGGATAACAAGATTTTTGAAAACTGAGAGGATTTGGGAAAGAAATAAAACTAGGTAACATGTAGAAATTAGTTCAAGTTAAGGAACACTAAAAGGGGAATATATATTAATATTAACAATAGGAGTACTTACTAGGGCCAGGCTCGAGGAGTGTTCTTCCTGCTAGGAGACACCTCCACCTCCCTCTCCCGCCTCCGATGACCTCTTGCCTCGGATGCTGATGCATGTAAGACATAATTAAAGAGACAAAAAATAATTGGTGGTAAATAAATAATCGCTCCAAAACTATTTTTGGACAGAAAATGCAATTGCAATAACATTGAACTTTCCTAAATCAGGTCGACTAGTAGTAGACTAGTATCGCGGACAGTCCTATCAATTGCACATTTCCTAAACCTACCTAGCTCGCCTATTCCAAAAACTTTGGAATAAATTGCAACAAATGATATTTGCTTCTAAGTTCCGATCTCATTTGCAATCATTCTCAACAGCCTTTGACAGGCCAATTCAGTAAGTCTGTATTTTGTCTTTAAATGCACAAACGAAATTGGTTGTTTACTTGTCACTGTACAAGCTAGAAAAAGCTTCAAAGAACTGAAGTGAGAGGACGTACGCCGCTAAATTACTAATACTTACTATCTTATTAGTGACATTACAAAGGAAAAGAGTCGTTCCTTAGTCTGCATTACTTAACTTAAGTTCTTACATAATCACCCGAAGCGAGTGCAAAGTTGCAAACAAGTACAATTAGGTAGATTTGTAATTGTTATGTAACTTACCTGCATGTGAGCAGCATGCTTGCTATTTGGGAAAAAAGGATTAGCAATAACATAAAACACAACAATAATATTGATAATTAGCTACTCACCAAGCCCCGCAACCTCAACCGCTAACAAGTACAGCAGGTGCTGCTCTCGGTCCAGGATGTCGGACCACCAATGCGTCAGCTGGCTGTGGGTGTGCCAGACCCCAGAGCAGTGATACACTGCAGGGCACACTCACGTCCACCGCTGCTGAATCCCCAGGAGCCCGGACCCGGCCCTGCACATGCTACCAGTCTGGAGGGTAGGTGGCGCTGCACAAAACAAACCTGTGCTGCCACCTACACCTTCACCTCTGAAAACAAGGCCTGCAGCTGCATCCCTTCCGGGCACAGCAATCCGCAATAAAGGCGGCTCTTCTTTGCCGGCTTTTTGGCATGGGTCTCTGCCATGATGCTGGGAGTATGGGGGCAGAATGAAAATGTAGAAAGTATAGCAAAATTGAGGGAGAAGAAGGAAGGAAGAAAGTAAAAAAAATGAAAAGCTAGTAATAGAGAAAACCAGTACAACACTCACTAAAAACACAGATACAAGTAGAAAAAAAGTCAAATATACACTTAAGAAGATGGAGGGAAAGATAATAAATAAAAAGATTAGGAAAAAAGTTTTGGGATAGAAGGATTGGAAAGATTTAGGTAAGATTGAAAAGTAGGCTCTAGCACCATAACAGAGAAGAAAACAAGATGGCCATGCCCATGCGTGACTGAGTGGTGCACTTTGCACGATATTTACCCTGAACACGCAATCCGCATTGCAGTATGGTGGAAACGTCACATGAACGGGCACGACAAGCAACTTCGCCCACACGCTGAACTCCACAAGTTTTTTTACCGCTGTGCGGAATTCCGTGTGGTGCAACTACGCGAACTACGGCCATGGTTGCTTTATATCCAGCCATGGGTACCTGCATGAATTTGGGGGATAGGCCCTATGCCCAACCCCTCATTGTGCATGGCGGGCGAAAAAAAACAAAGGTTAAAGGGATGTTATAGTTAGGTATGGTAATAATATTCACATTGCATTAAAAAACTTGGAAATTCACTGAAAAAACAAAATTTTAAAAGTTAGTTAAGTGAAAATGTCAGTTAAACCACACCATTTCATATTAACAAAACCACAAAAAATGGCCAGTTATTGTTATCTCAAGTAACTGTAACTTGTGTCCTAAAGTAACTATAACTCGTGCCCTTGCCTTGCGCTTCTCAAGACCTCACATATTGCATCACTTATGACATGCTCTGTGACATCATTAACAAAATCACTGCAGGATCTGATACTACATCATTGATGACAACTCTTTGCACAGTGGGGCGTGAAGCAGTGTTTCCCCCAGCTTTTTTTCAGGTAGCACCGTCTACCGTAGGGGGTTTCCGGAGAGGTGAATTTAGATGAGGGTGGGGTCTCAGCAGAGGTTAAAGGTGAAGTCAAGGAAGGTTCTAGATCTTTCTTGCTGGATACCTTCACTCATGTGCCAAGGCAGTAGTCTTTGTTCGGTCATAGGAATTTGCCTTTAAGTTTGCATCATTGGCCTTTCTTAGGTATGTCTGGTATTCTTAGAATGTACTGAAGTCAAGAATCTGGGATGTTTGATTCAGATGGAGCAGGAGTAAAGGGGAACCACCAGCAGCGTAACATGATCCCCTGCAGTCCCCTTGGTGTGGGGGGCCACTTCCAAGGGCCCCCCTACGGCACTATTCATGGGCGGCGGGCCCTTGACATGAGAGCGCCTGACTAGGTCCCGGGGGAGGGTTGGCCTCAAGTTTTGTTACGTCACTGGTATCACCAGCTTGAGGTTGTTGCTTAGGTCATTTGATGGTATCCTAAATAAAACAGTTTTGAACTTCACTGGGAAGCTTTGGCTTCATCTTTGCTAAATTGGAGAAAAGTGGAAGCACCCCTTAGCTTTATGGACCATAACATCAACTAAAGTCAAGGATAATTTTTCATCAACTTTCTTTTTTCTGAGAAAGAATTTCTGAATTGGATATGTGGTAGAGTGTGTTGGCTCATACCATGGTACAAACATTGACAACAAACTTTTGAGAGGATGCAGTCCCCTGATCTCATCTTGTGTCAAAGGTAAAACGACATGGCAGCCGGAAATGAGACATGTTATTAACCACAGATCATTTCATCACAATAGAAATGCATCTGGAACTCAATCAGTGTTTCATCAACAGAGGTCAGGTTTTTCCCTTTGTTTTCTCATTGTATGGCGCAAGTTCTGTGAAGTTTCCGACTCAGTTGCTGCCACCACTGACAAGCTTTTGCTTGTAACTCTTTGCAGCTGCATACTGTCACGCAATGTCTTTCATCATCGCACTGTAGCATTAACAAAGCAGCCATCTTTCTTTGGCACAATTTACATAAGCAGCAAACACAACAGTATTTATCTACTTTAAAATTTAAAAAAGAAAGAAAGAAGAAAATGCAAAACTATATTGTCATGTAGTTCCTAGGAATCTCCAAGTCCTGCACCTTTTGGATGACCTAAACTGAGGGCTTGGAGTCCTAAACTGCTTCTGGACACCCCCAGAGGATATGTCAGCCTTTGGGTCAGCTATATCTTACAGTTGTGTAGGTAGCTTCTGTCAACCACTGAACATGACAACCCAGATTCCTCAGGGATCATGGAAAATAGTACAGTACTTTTCGCCCAGTCACTCGTGCTTGCTTATTCTCATAAAATACCCATGATGGCGGTTAGGATGTTTATTTTTTTATTTTTTATTTTTGAAAACTTTTTATTGATTTTATAACACAAACACAAACAACTTGCAAGGAGAGAAGAAAAAGAGACATCAGTATACACAACGTTGCAGTACATGGTGGCGGAGCGGGAAGGGCAATACCATGAGCATTTGTTCCATCGAGAAATAATCCCACAGGGGGGGGGGGGCAGAAGAGACAAATTGCAACCAGTATACAATAGTATGTGAAGGAACCCTCGGGTTACGGGGACGTGGGTGCTACATCTGGGTCAGGAAGAGGAGGGGCACAGATATCACCACGGTAAGTGTTCCATTGAGTCCATATCTTCCCCCATTTTCGGGGGGTACCTCGAGAAATATATACAGTTTTTTCTCTGAACATGCACCAGTCCATGTTTTGTTTCCATTTCCGAATCCCGGGCGGGCCCTGAGCGCCGCACAGTTGCGCAATGTCTCTTTTGGCAATCATATTGCCCAAGGTCACCCACCGAAGCTGCGACACGGAGTAATCATTCGGTTCCCATACATTTAGCAGGCATCTCCTAGCTTCCGGCATCGATCGCACCCCCGTAACCTCACTCATCACCTCGTGCACACGGGACCAGAATCGCACTATCTCAGGGCACTCCCAGATGATATGTAAAAAGGTGCCCAGGAGACCGCATCCACGCCGACACAAACCATCCACAGAGAAGCCCATGTGTACCAAACGGGGACCAGTGACATACACTCTATGCAGGATTTTAAGTTGCACAAATCTAAGGCGCGCCTGGATGGCCACCTCTTTAGGGGAGGAGATCGCCGCCTGCCAGTCCTCATCGTCCAGCTCCTGCCCATCACCAGTCCAGACCTCTCTAAGGCGAACCAGGAGATCGGACCTGGAGTTGATTAATTTTTTATAAATAAGCGAAATCGTACTATCAGGAACGTGTCCGTCCAGTACCCTGTCTTCAAGCGGGGACGACTCCGGTATCTCCACACCCGAAGGGAAGACCGAGAGCACCGCGTGGCGGACCTGCGCATAGCGAAAAAATTCACGATCGCTCAAAGCGTACTCGGTTTTCAATTCCTCGAACGTCTTCATTCTCCCCTTAGTCCAAACATCACCAATCCTGCTGATACCAATCAAGTCCCACCTATCAAACCCCCGGAACTGCCAAAGTGAGCCAAGTCTATCAGACGCGTACAGGGGGGTGGCACGAGTCAATTTACCAGTCCACCCAAGCGCCATGGAAGCATGTCGCCACACCTGGACGGCCGTCCTGGTGGGGCCCGTCACGTTGCGAGGGGTTATTTTCGAGTAGAGGGCTCTATTGAAGTCGCCCCCCGGTAACAACCATTTGTCCATCTCGAAGGCCGGATTCGGCAAAGGGCCATACATGCAATGATTTATCGCCCCCAGTTGAGACGCCCAATAATAGCGACGGATATCAGGCAAAGCAATTCCACCATCGTACCACGGGAGCGACAATTTAGCAATGGCGATCCGGGGCCTACCCCCCCATACCAGTTGCCTCTGTAAACTTTCAACCTCACGGAAGTATGTAGCCGGGACGACGTCAAGTGTGTTTTGCAAAGCGTAGAGGAAGCGGGGCAGTGACATCATCTTAAACAATGCCGCTCTACCCAGGGGAGAGAGAGGAAGTTTGCCCCAAGCGACCACATCCGCCCGAAGGCGCTGAAGAGGGGGCAGTAGGTTACGGTCAAACCGCAGTGCAGGGCTCAGCGTGATAAAAATGCCCAGGTATTTAAAGCCATCTTTCACAATCGCGATAGGACAACCACTTGGCAGAAGGGGGGCGGCACCAGACAGGACGTACACACAGGACTTCGACCAGTTGATGACAAGACCCGAGTTTTTGCGGAAGGACGTTAAGACATCAAACAGTACAATGAGGGATTTACGGGGTGATGTAAGATAGAGCAGAATATCATCAGCGTAGAGAGATACACAGTCCTCAAACTCCGAGTTCCACCTAATGCCCTTCAGGGACGGTTCCCACCTCAACCAGGCCGCCAGCGGTTCCAAGGCGAGAGCAAACAACAAGGGGGACAAGGGACAGCCCTGTCGCGTCCCCCTGCTCAGTGCAAAGGGCGCAGAGACCCGACCATTGACCACCACCTGAGCCATGGGACCGGCGTAAAGCAATTTGACCCACCGAACGAACTCCGAACCGAAACCAAACTTAGCAAGAACCGCCCACAAATACGGCCATTCTACTGTGTCAAACGCCATCGTAGCGTCTAAGGATGCCAAGATGGCGGGCTCACGCAGCGTCTCGGCCCGTGCCAGGACGCCATGCAACCTTCGGAGGTTAAGCGCCGTGTTACGATGCGGTATAAAGCCGGATTGATCAGGGTGAACCAGTTCTCCAATAACGGTCGCCAAACGTGTCGCCAGCAACCTGGCCAAGATTTTAGGTTCCGCGTTAATCAACTAAATGGGTCGAAAAGAGGCACAGCGATCCCGAGGTTTACCATCCTTGTGGATGACAACAATAGTGGCCAGTCTCTGGTCTGGCGGGAGAAAACCCACCTCCAAAGACTCAAGAAACATAGAGCGCAGATGAGGAGCTAGCGAATCCGGGCGCAGTTTATATAGCTCAATGGGGAGCCCATTAGGGCCCGAGGCCTTGCCGGATCGGACCGAACGGACAGCAGCGGCAATCTCGTCCACAGTAGGCGGGGCCTCCAGAGCATCCCTATCAATGTCAGACAATCGGGGAAGTGCAATATCACGCAATAGCAAGCAGGAGTCCTGCTCTGACCGATCAGACACCTAGGAGTACACCTCGCGGAAGTGATCGGCAAAACATGCAACAATATCAACAGGGTCTGTACAACACTCTCCATTCTCCGCAACAATCACAGGGACGACACAACTTGCATTCTCCCTCTTATCCAACCAAGCAAGCAGTTTCCCAGCCTTATCACCCACATCATACAAGCGTCCCTGCTGTTCCCTCCCCATTTCCTTAGCAGCTTCAGTGACCAGAGCCCTGTATTCATGTTGCTTCAACTCCAGTAGATGCAACCCCTCAGCGGTAACCCCAGATTCCAAGCGCTTCTCCAGGGCCGAGACCTCCCCCTCAAGTCGAACCATCTCAGCACGGATGGCCAACTTCACGCTACCAATCAGTGAGAGGGCCTGGCCACGAATGACCGTCTTGTAAGCTTCCCAAAGTAAACTAGGGGAGGAAACAGAACCCACATTTTCCTCAAAATAACAATCGTGTGCTTTAACCAGCTCACCCCTGACCCTGGGGTCCTTCAAATACCAGGGGTTGATCGGAGCCACTCGGCCCACCGAACCCTGCCGTGCATCAACCACCAGCCAAAGAGGAGAATGGTCCGAGATGCCCCGTGCCAGATGTTTAACTTCCCGTATGAGGGATGCATGGGCCGAGGGCAGTAATACGTGGTCCAACCTCGAGAGACTACCATGAGCACCAGAATGATAGGTATATTGCAACTGTCCTGGGTGAAGCAACCGCCAGCAATCAGTGAGCCCCAGCATCTCCAGGAAGTCACTCAACCAAGTCTGGGCCTTCGGCAGTTCCCTGGGAGGGTGACGATCACGCATCCCCGATACCACTGCATTAAAGTCACCCCCAACCAAAAGCAGACCCTCGGGGAGACCCAGGATAAGTCCACTCAGATCAGCAAATGTGGTGGCCTGGAGGCCCGGGGGCACGTACACAGAAATCAAAATAAGAACCTTCCCCTCCCAGCGCCCCACAATGGCGGCGTATCGTCCCTTATCATCCAGAATGACATCATCAATGGCCAAGGGGAGGGAGGTCCGAACCAAAATGCCCGCCCCCCTAGAACCCGAAGTGAAACCCGAGTGCGCCACAAGGCGGTAACCACGCCTATTCAAAGCGTAGCACTTGTTGCCGAGCAAATGAGTCTCCTGCAGTAAAACAACATCTGGAGTCAAACGTTTCAGCAATTGCAACACCACCCTCCTCTTAATGCCATCCCCCAACCCGTTCACGTTCCAACACAATAACCGAAGTCCCCTACCCCCCCATCCCCGTGTTCAGCCCCTCCCCCGCCCCACACCCAAAGCAACCGCAAAAAACAGGAGTGCGCCCTTCCTTCGCCTTGCAAGTAACAAGAAAATTCAAACAAACAACCCAGTTCCCCCAACAATGTCAAAACAACTATACCCCCCACTCCGCACCCCTGCTGAAGACCAAAGAGCCCCATAAACTTGCAGTGTGCCTGTCGCCCAACCACCCAACTAGTCTACGAAAAGAAAACCCAGGAGGAGAAAGGACCCGTTCACCCCCCACCCACCCCCAAAAAGACTGTTACTTGCAAACATTAAGAACACAACATAGCACAGTTCAAAGCCAACGGGAAGGGTACGGGGTCAAAGTCAACAGCTACTCCTGCTCTGTCGGGCCACCTTCCGCCCGATCCGACTTGCCAGAGGCCTCAAAAAGTTCAGGATCCGTAGGCAGCGTGTCAAGCCAGTCACTCACGACCCCAGGATGGTCGAAGAAAAAAGTACGATCCCTATGTACCACCCTCAGACGGGCCGGAAAGAGCATGGCATACTTCATAGACCTTTCCCGGAGTCTCTTCTTGACCCCTTGGAACCCCAGCCTCTGTTTCTGGACCTGCTGTGTAAAGTCCGGATAGAAGCTGACAGTAGAGTTCTCAAAGGCAATGGGACCAGACTGCCGCGAAGCCTGCAGGATAGCGTCTCTGTCCCGGAAATGAAAGATCCTCGCAATGATGGGTCGAGGGTTCGCACCCGATTTAGGTGTGCCGCCGGGGATCCTATGTGCACGTTCTACAGCGAAGAACTTGCTGAGACCCTTGGGCGCCAAGTGATTCAGCACCAGGTCTTCCACCAATAGGTCCGTCGAGGCAGCAGTCGATGATTCCGGGACCCCAATCAGGCGGATGTTATTGCGCCTGGCACGGCTTTCATAGTCCTCTAGGCGCCCAGAGTAATAATCATTGGCTTTCCTCAGAGTCCCGACTTCAGCCTGTAATTCAGAGACATCGGTGACCAGGCTAGAGGTTGTAAGATCCAGGGATTTGACCTTTTCGTTTTTCTTCGCCAAGTCCGCCCTGATCAGATTGACATCAATCGCCACCGTATCCAGTTTGAGAGTCAAGGCCTCATATTGTTGCCCCAATGAGGCCTTCATACCGGTGATGGCACCCATGAGATCTCGCAGCGAGGGCTCGTCTTCAATCGGCGAGTCCTCCGGCATTGTCGTCGAGGGTTTAGCGACTGCTCCCGGCGATCCCTTAGCTAGAGTGTACCGGTCCATAATGTTTGTTTGCAGAGCACTCCCTCGAACGCCTGGTTTAGGCCCGCGCTTCCCACTCTCAGGCTTGGTGGCCATCTTGGATCCTGGACCCGCACGGGTCGCCTGTTGACGGGTAAAAATGGTGACTGCGGAGGCAAATATAGGACCAAAAGGGGCGAAGGTGGTGCCAGTCTCAGATCCGGAAGCCGCCACAGATCGGTAACAGGAGCGGAGAGACCAAGGGTGTAGGAGCGTCCGGCCGTCCACGGAGCCAACAAAGTCAGGTTGAGCTCCGGACAGGAATCGAAACCGAAAGCTGTCGCCTGCCCACGCAAGTCTGGCAGTCCGTTGTTGTTCACTTACTGGACGGCAAGCGAGACAAGATAGCGCGGGGCGTCACCCTGGAGCAGGCCAGAAAACTGCGAAAGTCTGTAGCTTTGGACCCCGAAGTCCAAAAAAGTTCGCTGAAACAAATAAATGAGCAGCAGAACTGTGCCAATAAACACCCGTCGTCCGAATCAGGATAAATTACAGGATAGTCGATGGAGGTGGCGAGGGTCCGGGAGCCCTGTGCTCACGCGACCATCTTGGGTGCGCGCGAAGCTCCTCCTCCGGTTAGGATGTTTTAATAAGTATTTATTGGTCCAGCGTCAGTCTTGTGAAAAACGAGCTTGCTGTGACAATAAGGAGACAAAAGCATACAAACGAAATTGCAAGTAGCAATATAGGAAACAGAAGATACATTTCTACCATAGTGCTAGGAAGATTAACATATACAGTTCAGATAAAAAAGAAGCACTCGCATACTCCTAAAATGCACGCCCTAAGTAATTTGCCTTAATGTACCTAGGCTAGATCTGTATGCATAGCATGTATATGTGTATAGATATATATGTATAGCCAAGAATTCCCTAGGGAAAAACCATCACCCTCACCTGAGGGTAGAGAATGAAGGACCCTGTCTCTGCTTTGAGGATAACACCGCCCAAGGGATCTCAGACCACTGCCTGTTAAAGATTCAGCATGCAGGACGTGTCAGCGGGGAAGGAATTCTCCTCTGATTTGTTGGGGGGAATAAGGGTCTTATATACTAGAGTGGCCACTCCAGGGTGTCTTCTAGAATCGATATGTTTTGAAAACAATCATAAATGTTTTTCCAGACAAATGCGATCATGCACAGCGGGCTGTTGGCCAAGGATGAAAAAAAGTTGTGACCCTTATACAGAATAATTATGCAGTGCCTGAGGACATGTTTATGTATGTCAGGTACAGGGATTATGATAGAATACTAAGGGGGTTATTAGGATGACGGGCGGACTTAGTCCGCCCGCCATAAGGGCGGGAGTCCCGTGGGGGGTATTAGGATGCGCCCACCACAGTTGCGGGCGCATCATTCATGTTTAACATTACGGCGGGCGGTGTTCAACCACATTGGTGCTAAGGCAATTCCCGCTGGGTGCTGAAATTTAAATGATCCCATTGTTCATGACAAGGTCAACTCGTCATTAGCACAGCTCCAGTGTACTGCATGACGAGCTGACCTTGTCATGAGCATGGAAGGGGTTAAACCAGCACCCGCCGCAATGTTAAAAATTCATGTTATGCATTTGCATACACAAAGCGGCAGGCACCGCCGGGGCCTGCCGCATTGTTTATGCAAATGCAGGGGGTACCACAGGTACCCCCATGTGCACCCCCCACCTCGCCTTCACCATGGGGGCCTGCAACAGGCCCCTAAAATGAAGACCGCATGCTTTTCCATGGCGGCATTTCCACCACGGAAAGGCATCTGACGAAGCCCATCCTGATATGACTGGCAGTGTCTGATATACACCGCCACCATATAAACCCTTTTCCACCCCGGTCGCAAGACGACCGGGGCGGAAAAGCGTCAGACGGTCTTTCCGTCCGCCGCGGACCCCCCAGCCATGTTAAAATGGCGGGGGGTCATTGCAGCAAGGTTGGCGGGCGGATCGTCCCCGCCAGGCCAGGGGTGGCTACCGCCAGCCTGCCGGGGGCGATCCACCCGCCATCCTGATGGGCCCCTAAGAGTCTGGTGTTGAAGAGACAGGAGCAAGCTACCGTGTAATAGTTTACCTGTTTAGAAAAGTTATTGTCGTGTGGATGGGACAATGTTAGTAAAAAGGAGGCATACTTGACAGGACTAGCCTAAAAGACAAGACCTCATCAGAAGGTCAACACGGTCAGGTAGATAATAATAAAGCTAAGGCCATTAAAAAACATAAAAATAACTTATAATGTAAAATACTAAAAGCACTTTAAAAGTCTGTAAAAATTGTTCATAAAAGAAAAACCATTTTCCCTAAAATAGTTCAAAAGGTTCTCTAAACTCGTATATGTGGTTATTATTACACTGAGCACCTTAAAAGCCTTTATGCTCCATTAGAGCATAGAAGAAGAAAAATAAAACAAAATCAGTTTCGACTTTCAATTTGGTAAATGTTTAAAAAATGCTGAATAGTTCCCAGCAGAGAAAAGGCCTGATTGTTTATGAATCCTGTGCTGAAGACTCTACATCTCTGAACATTACATCCGCAGGTGGCAATCCCTCCAGTACTTACAATATAATGTAGAGTGAACAAAGATGGTCATCTCTGGTTCCCACAGCAGCCGCGGGGAAGAATTTGATGCCTGCATGCCTGGAACCAATGCCTGTACCTCTGGAGCAGAGCCAATTGCCCTTGCAAGAGGAGCAGAAGCATCCCTTGGAGGCTTTAGAAATGCCATCATCAACGTGGGAATACACCGTGGACTACTGTACACGTGGGCCTGCAAGGCCTTCAGGAGCACGTCTATGTCTGGTGGCACAACCGATGGAAGTGTCAGACACAGGTCCATCCAATACTCATCCGAATCCGCAGAAGAGGCAGTGGAACACATGCAGGAAACAGTCTAGCCAGACTGGTCTTAAAGACAGTAACTAATGCTCACTCAGCTTCAAAGCCGAGGCGTAGTCTGGTAGAAAACCATAAGCTCATGACAACGTCGTTCCAGCAGTGTTCTCTCCATGTCCTGAGACGTCCATTGGGTATCAATAGGATTAAAATCAGGATGCCCGCCCTGATAGCAGGACCAGAGGAAGCCCACCAAAAACGCTTCCAAGTACGGAGTGTATGAATGCTGGAATTACTCCGAAGATGGTCTGAAATGTAATCAATGAACCTGATCCAATATGCTTAAATAAGTGTACAATCCCTCTTGCATCAGACATTTTCAAGATACAATAGACCATTTCTCCGAAATGGAGCAGAAAGTTCATACGGATCAGGGCCTGTATCTCTGCCGGAGACCTTGCAACCTGTAGATCAAAAGTCCCTCGGGCTGAAGTTAAGGCCATATTTTGTATAAACAATATGGCTTTCAGTTTTGTAGGAGAGTAGGGTCTGCTATCCCATAGTCACCCCAATTTTTGCTTTTTGCTTCACTGGTTTTTTACTTAATGTGGCTGTGGGCCTGCTAATCAGACCCCCAGCCTGCTGTTCTCTCTCTAAATTCACAGACATGTACTATAGGTACATAACCAATTCGATACTGGACACCTTGTCAGCCCCTATCCAGTGCACACTAGGTGCCAAGCGCATAGGTGCATCCAAGGCCTACCAGGGGCTGCAGCATATCTTTTGCCACCCCTGGCTGGTACTTAAATCAACACAACTGGCTGTTCCCACAGCTGGGGCAAGGTGGTGTACTCACCCCTTGCTTAGATGTAGTATACCTATGTCTAAACCTATATCTGGACACATCTATACCTATCAGTCACTCCTATGGCAGGCCTTTACAGTCCTGGAGGCAGAGTGCTTGGTTTTATGTGAGATGGTGCTCTAGCATGAGCTGAGCCTGACTGCAGTGTTGGGACCAATTCCTTAATGCTGTTCCAGGGATACTGCCATACCATATACTCTTAAGTGCATTATAATCCTTACGGTTATTGCAACTCTGGTTTGACTTTATCAAAACATGTCATGTTTGGTGTCATACACATTGGAATACTATCCCCTTGCCAGTCCTGGTAATGGGGAGAGCATCCCACCCTTCTAGCGGGTGTAGGCATGTTACTTACTGAAAACGCGGTTAATCCTAACCAGAGTCCCAGCATCACAAAATGGATGCTGCTGCCACAGACACATGTCTGGCCTCCTGCTGCTGACCGAAACTCGGCAGAGGACGCCAGGACAAAGGGTTTCCTGTCACAGGAAGGTGTCACACCACCCCAGACAGGAGAGAGTGGATTGTAGCAGGGAGGGCTGAAAGAAACTAGACACTGCCTGGGGCGCACAAGGTGTCCCTGGGCAGATTCCAGTCAAACCAGTTATGGGGGCATCCAGCCCCAGTCCTGGCGTGAAACTGGACATAGGGAAAGGGGTGTAACCACCCCCTTCCCAGGTCCCACCCATAGGAGGGGCCTAGCAGGTAATCCTGCCCCTTGATTTGACTTAAAAGTAGGAGCTGTGCCAATGCACATCAGATTATCCTGACTGAAACCTATGAAACAAAACTCTGGACCCTTCGACAGCCTACTCCTCGTGGAAGACTGAAGAATCTCCCTTGTGTTCAAGGGGTGACCACCCTGTGCAAACAGGCACCATCCAGCACCTCAACGTTTGCTTTGTTGCAGTTCCTGCTGGAACTCGAGCGACAGAGATTGACAAGAGCCAGCTTTCCTGCCTTCAAACAGCCCGATCCACAGTCTATGCAGAGCTGAGACCCGTGGAGGCGACCTGAAGCGTGGGAGCGGCCATCTTGGAAAAACCACAATGCGCTGACCGTGCAGCACCCGAGGCTCCCTCGAAGCTGTGCATTGGAGTTTGAGTAGCTCCAGCCCCAAGCAGTTTTGCACCAAAGCTCACCCCTTCACACTTGACGAGTGCTGCGTGGGGCCCATTTGCATTTTTCTGCTTGACGCATTGGTCTGTTCGCTTGCCCCTTGGCTAGTGGCCCCAGAACCAACGAACCTACAAATTTACACAGCTGGTCTGGTTGCTCCAGACTGGCCCTAGCTCCCCTGAAAAGGAGCCCCCGCTCAAACCTTGCTGGTTCGAGTGTTAAGCCATCTTCGAATCCTGCGTGGGTTGCCTTTGCCAAAGCTTGTTGACTCCGATCTTAAAGCCGACAGCAAGAGCCTTCGTGGGACAGCTCGTGATTCACTCCAGGACATCCTCGGTGCCCCAGAGACCACGTGGCAGAGGAGAGAAGCTACACAACATCGACCTGATTGCGCCCAACATTGCCTGGTTCCTTCCTGGTTCCTTCCTGGTCACTGGCTAGTGACCCAGACTCTGTCCCCTCTGCTTTCAGGTACTCTACAGCTTCAATCCACCCTTGGATCGCACCGGACACTTCTCTTCTGGACGCCTGCAGCATCTTCATCTCCAGGCACCCTAGATCTTTGTGACAAAACCGACACTCCTTTGCACCTGTGCACCCGCTTCCTGTGGGTGTGGTAACTCTTGAACACCGGTGCTCCTGTAGTGTTTTACACCTCTAGTATCTAAGTCTAAAGTTTTGTCCTTCTAGTCCAGTGGGAAGACTCTTAAAACTGTAACTCGATAACTTTTACGCACCATTGACTTTACATTGGTGCAAGCTTGTGCTTCAGGCACTGCACCCGAATCCCGTGGGCTACTCCCGTCCTAACTGCTGTTAGTGCATCATAGTCCAAGCAATTCCCAAGGCCCTAGGCCTTACCCCTGATCGATTAGTGATTGTTATACCTCTTTATTGATATATGGTTTGAGTGGCCACCGGCCTCATCCAAAACGTGCAACTTGTCTATGTTATACTGTGCTTTTATTTAAACGCTTGTGCTTCATTGCTCATAAAGTGTAGTGGGGATTATTCTAAGAATAAATACATATATTTTGATAATATATAACTTGTGTGGTGTCCTTTCATTTGATATTACAGAATTGCATATGGTAAAACAGCTGGCTTCACATGTCCTCTTGAGTTAAGCCTTTAAGGCTGCTTAGTCCATGCTACCTCTAGGATAGGTTGTCTATAAGGTTGACTTACAACCACCACCATAAGGGATTGTTTGGACTGTTACAAGGTGCCCACAGACCTGTGGACATCATATACCAGGCCAACTTCTCACATTGGTGAGCAGCGGTACGGAACTCAAGAGGACATGTGAAGCCAGCTGTTTTACCATATGCAATCCTGTAATATCAAATGAAAGGACACCACACAAGTTATATATTATCAAAATATATGTATTTATTCTTAGAATAATCCCCATTACTCTTTATGAGCAATGAAGCACAAGCTTTTAAATAAAAGCCCAGTATAACATAGACAAGTTGCTCGTTTTGGATGTCACTATGGTGACACCTAACTTTGTGGACCCTGAACAGATGATACTAGGTGAGAATTACCTAGTGACCAACGCTAGCAATGCCACTACTACACATAGTGTGGCTGTTGTTAACTTCTCCTGAGGAGGGGTAACTGGCTTCAAGAAAGTTGTTGTTAGTGCAGACCTCCCAGTTGATTGTTTGTTGGGCAATGATCTTGAGGAATCCTTATGGTCAGAAGTGGAGTACAGGACTCATGCAGAAATGCTAGGGATTTCAGCGAATGTCCTTGCTGTAACCAGGTCCCAGGCCAAGAAGTGCCTACCTGAACCTGTGGTGGATCTTGAAACAATAGACCAACCACAACCCAAGAGAAGGAGCAAGAGGGTAAAGGCAGTGCCTTCCCACTTGTCCCAGGTTGAGGATCAGACCTCACAGGAGGGTGATTCTGTGATCCAAGAGGAGACTGTCTCTGAAGAGCTTGAACCTGATCAGGTTTAGTTTCTGGGGACATGGGGACCCTCAAGGGCAGACCTGGGGCAGGCTCAGTTGACTTGCCCTTCACTTGAACCCCTCAGACAGCAAGCTGCTGCTGAGGCTGCAGGGAATGCTCAAGGTACCGATAGAGTGTATTGGGATGATGGGCTCCTTTATTCAGAGGCTAGAGACCCCAGGCCTGGTGCAACCAGGAGGTTGGTTATACCTCTACAATTTAGGGGCTTCCTTCTAACCTTGGCCCATGATATTCCCCTTGCAGGACACTTAGGTCAGAACAAGACTTGGGACAGGCTTGTCCCTCACTTTCACTGGCCTCACATGTCAGAAGATACCAAGGAGTTTTGTCGCTCCTGTGTCACCTGCCAAGCCAGTGGCAAATCAGGTGGTACCACAAAGGCCCCCCTTATACCTCTACCTGTGGTGGGGGTACCCTTTGAGAGAGTTGGGATTGACATTGTTGGACCAATGGATCCCCAAACTGCATCTGGGCACAGATTTATCCTGGTAGTAGTGGATCATGCCACCAGGTACCCAGAGGCAATTCCCCTGAGGACCACAACAACTCCTGTTGTGGCAAGGGCCTTACTTGAAGTTTTCTCCAGAGTGGGCTTTCGAAAGGAGGTACTTTCAGACAGAGGTACAAACTTCATGTCTGGATACTTAAAAGCAATGTGGAAAGAGTGTGGAGTGAACTATAAGTTCACCACACCCTATCATCCTCAGTGCAATGGGCTTGTGGAGAGATTCAACAAGACCCTAAAGGGAATGATAAAAGGATTACCTGAAAAGCTCAGGCGTAGATGGGATATCTTTTTACCCTGCTTACTCTTTGCTTACAGAGAGGTCCCACAGAAGGGGTTGGCTACAGCCCTTTTGAACTTTTGTTTGGCCACCCTGTGAGGGGTCCATTGTGTCTTGTGAAGGAAGGATGGAAGTTACCTCTCAAAAAGCCTAAACTTGATGTTGTGGACAATGTACTTGGTCTCCGCTCCAGGATGGCTGAATACATGGAGAAAGCATCCAAAAACCTGGAGGCCTGCCAAGAATTACAGAAAGCGTGGCATGACCAAAAGGCTGTTCTGACTGAGTACCAGCCAGGGCAGAAGGTGTGGGTGTTGGAGCCAGTGGCCCCAGCAGCTCTCCAGGACAAATGGTCTGGACCCTACACCATACTGGAAAAGAAGGGAGAGGTCACCTACTTGGTGGACCTTGAAACCTCTAGGAGCCCCCACAGGGTGCTCCATGTAAACAGGTTGAAAACATTTGTTGACAGGGAAAGCATGGGTTTACTCATGGTTACAGATGGGGATCAGGAGGAAGAGAGTGACCCTCTCCCAGACCTGCTTTCCCAAAACCGTGATGATGGCTCAGTGGAAGGAGTAGCCTTGGCAGGCAGCCTCACTGACCAGCAACAGATGGACTGCAGACAGGTTTTGCAAGCCCATAGACACATGTTTTCACTTACACCCAGTCAAACTAACTGGTGCACCCATGTGGTGGATACTGGTGACAGTCTGCCTGTGAAAAATAAAATCTACAGGCAACCTGACCATGTCAGGTATTGTATAAAGGCTGAGGTGCAGAAAATGTTAGACCTTGGAGTGATTGAGCCATCAGAGAGCCCCTGGGCTAGCCCAGTAGTCCTTGTGCCAAAACCTCATACCAAAGATGGAAAGAGAGAAATGAGATTTTGTGTGGGCTATAAGGTCTCAATGCTGTCACTAGGACAGATGCTCATCCCATTCCAAGGGCAGATGAGCTCATTGATAAGTTGGCTTCAGCCAAATTTCTGAGCACATTTGATTTGACAGCTGGCTATTGGCAAATCAGGTTAGCTGAGGAGTCTAAAGCCAAAACAGCATTCTCTACCCCCGTGGACATTATCAGTTTGTGGTGAAGCCCTTTTGTTTGAAGAACGCACCTGCCACCTTCCAAAGGTTGGTGAATCAAGTCCTTTCTGGGTTGGATGACTTTTGTGCAGCATATCTAGATGATATTGCTGTCTTTAGCTCTACCTGGGAGGATCACCTGATCCACCTGAAGAAGGTTCTGGAGGCCCTGCAAAAGGCAGGCCTGACTATCAAGGCTACCAAGTGCCAGATAGGGCAGAGCAAGGTTGTGTACTTGGGCCACCTGGTAGGTGGGGGTCAAGTTCAACCATTGGAGAGCAAGATCCAGGCCATACAGGACTGGGCTCCTCCAACTACCCAGACACAAGTCAGAGCCTTCTTGAGCCTGACTGGGTATTACAGGAAATTTGTAAAGAACTATGGGTCCATTGTGACACCATTGAATGATTTGACATCCAAGAAGATGCCCAAAAAGGTTCAGTGGACAGTTAGCTGTCAAAGGGCATTTGATGACCTGAAGAAGGGCATGTGCTCTGCACCAATCTTAGAGAGTCCGGACTACTCCAAACAGTTCATTCTTCAAATAGATGCTTCTGAGTTGGGGGTGGGAGCTGTGCTTTCACAACTTAATGTAGATGGTCAAGACCAGCCCATTGCTTTCATTAGCAGGAGGCTGACTCCCAGAGAGAAACGTTGGTCAGCCATTGAGAGGGAGGCCTTTGCTGTGGTTTGGGCCCTGAAGAAGCTGAGGCCATACTTCTTGTTTGGTACTCACTTCCTAATTCAGACAGACCATAAGCCCCTCTTGTGGCTTAATCAGATGAAGGGTGAAAACCCCAAACTACTCAGGTGGTCCATTTCCCTACAGGGGATGGACTTTACAGTGGAGCACCGCCCAGGGACTGACCATGGTACTGCAGATGGTCTCTCCAGGTACTTCCACTTAGAACATGAAGACTTATCTGGTCACGGTTAAGTTTAATGTCCCTGCGTTGGGGGGGGGGGGTGTAGGAGAGTAGGGTCTGCTATCCCATGGTCACCCCAATTTTGCTTTTTGCTTCACTGGTTTTCGACTTAATGTGGCTGTGGGCCTGCTAATCAGACCTCCAGCCTGCTGTTCTCTCTCTAAATTCACAGACATGTACTTTAGGTAGATAACCAATTTGATACCGGACACCTTGTCAGCCCCTATCCAGTGCACACTAGGTGCCAAGGGCAGAGGTGCATCCAAGGCCTACCAGGGGCTGCAGCATATCTTTTGCCACCCCTGGCTGGTACTTAAATCGACACAACTGGCTGTTCCCACAGCTGGGGCAAGGTGGTGTACTCACCCCTTGCTTATATGTAGTATACCTATGTCTAAACCTATATCTGGACACATCTATACCTATCAGTCACTCCTATGGCAGGCCTTTACAGTCCTGGAGGCAGGGTGCTTGGTTTTATGTGAGATGGTGCTCTAGCAGGAGCTGAGCCTGACTGCAGTGTTGGGTCCAATTCCTTAATGCTGTTCCAGGGATACTGCCATACCATATACTCTTAAGTGCATTATAATCCTTACGGTTATTGCAACTCTGGTTTGGCTTTATCAAAACATGTTGTGTTTGGTGTCATACACATTGGAATACTATCCCCTTGCCAGTCCTGGTAATGGGGATAGCATCCCACCCTTCTAGAGGGTGCAGGCATGTTACTTACTGAAAACGCGGTTAATACTAACCAGAGCCCCAGCATCACAAAATGGATGCTGCTGCAACAGACACATGTCTAGCCTCCTGCTGCTGACCGAAACTCGGCAGAGGACGCCTGGACAAAGGGTTTCCTGTCACAGGGAGGTGTCACACCACCCCAGACAGGTGATAGTGGATTGTAGCAGGGAGGGTTGAAAGAAACTAGACACTGCCTGGGGCACACAAGGTGTCCCTGGGCAGATTCCAGTCAAACCGGTTCTGGGGCCATCCAGCCCCAGTTCTGGCACGAAACTGGACAAAGGGAAAGGGGTGTAACCACCCCCTTCTCAGGTCCCACCCATAGGAGGGACCTAGCAGGTAATCCAGCCCCTTGATTTGACTTAAAAGTAGGAGCTGTGCCAATGCACATCAGATTATCCTGACTGAAACTTATGAAATGAAACTCTGGACCCTTCGACATCCCACTCCTCGTGGAAGACTGAAGAATCTCCCTTGTGGTCAAGGAGTGACCACCCTGTGCAAACAGGCACCATCCAGCACCTCAACATTTGCTTTGTTGCAGTTCCCGCTGGAACTCGAGCAACAGAGATCAACAAGAGCCAGCTTTCCTGCCTTCCAACAGCCCGATCCACAGTCTATGCAGAGCTGAGACCTGTGGAGGTGACCTGAAGCGTGAGAGCGGCCATCTTGGAAAAACCACAAAGCGCTGACCGTGCAGCACCCGAGGCTCCCTCGAAGCTGTGCATTGGAGTTTGAGAAGCTCCAGCCCCGAGCAGCTTTTGCACCAAAGGTCACTCCTCCACACTTGACGAGTGCTGCGTGGGGCCCTTTTGCATTTTTCTGCTCGACGCGTTGGTCAGGTCGCTTGCCCCTTGGCTAATGGCCCCAGAAACAACAAAACTACAAATTTACACAGCTGGTCTGGTTGCTCCAGACTGGCCCTAGCTCCCCTGAAAAGGAGCACCCGCTCAGACCTTGCTGGTCCGAGTGTTAAGCCATCTTCGAATCCTGCGTGGGTTGCCTTTGCCAAGGCTTGTTGACTCCGATCTTAAAGCCGACACCGCCAACAGAGAGAACCTTTGTGGGACAGCTCGTGATTCACTCCAGGACATCCTCGGTGCCCCAGAGACCACGTGGCAGCAGAGAGAAGCTACACAATATCGACCTGATTGCGCCAGACATTGCCTGGTTCCTTCCAGATTCCTTCCTGGTCACTGGCTAGTGACCCAGACTCTGTCCCCTCTGCTTTCAGGTACTCTACAACTTCGATCCACCCTTGGATCGCACCGGACACTTCTCTTCTGGACGCCTGCAGCATCTTCATCTCCAGGCACCCTAGATCTTTGTGACAAAACCCGACACACCTTTGCACCTGTGCACCCGCTTCCTGTGGGTGAGGTAACTCTTGAACGCCAGTGCTCCTGTAGTGTTTTACACCTCTAGTGTCTAAGTCTAAAGTTTTATCCTTCTAGTCCAGTCGGAAGACTCTTAAGACTGTAACTCGATAACTTTTACGCACCATTGACTTTACATTGGTGCAAGCTTGTGCTTTAGGCACTGCACTCGAATCCCGCGGGCTACTCCCGTCCTAACTGCTGTTAGTGCAGCGTAGTCCAAGCGATTCCCAAGGCCCTAGGCCTTACCCCTGATCGATTAGTGATTGTTATACCACTTTATTGATATATGGTTTGAGTGGCCACCGGCCTCATCCAAAACGTGCAACTTGTCTATGTTATACTGTGCTTTTATTTAAACGCTTGTGCTTCATTGCTCATAAAGAGTAGTGGGGATTATTCTAAGAATAAATACATATATTTTGATAATATATAACTTGTGTGGTGTCCTTTCATTTGATATTACAGGATTGCATATGGTAAAACAGCTGGCTTCACATGTCCTCTTGAGTTAAGCTTTTAAGGCTGCTTAGTCCATGCTACCTCTAGGATAGCTTGTCTATAAGGTTGACGTACAACCACCACCATAAGGGATTGTTTGGACTGATACAAGGTGCCCACAGAACTGTGGACATCATATACCAGGCCAACTTCTCACAAGTTTGCTCAGTGAATCAAACCTAATACTGGAAACATTCAACAAAGGCCACAGTGGTGCCACCCTAACTAGGCGAGCTGGCGGAAACAATACTTGCTTACAACAAATAACCCTGGAGTTTACAAGTAACAAGATATGTGATGCCTGTCGCCATCCCACAACAGCCTTGATCAATTAGCCTTAAATAACTCCCTTTTGAGAGTAACTCGAAAACTGGATAAATCATGGCAGCTGGGCAACCTTTCTCGTAGCAAGATAAGTTAACACTAAAGATCCACTTAAAGCCCTCTCACAGTCTGTACCACTTAAGAAAACTTTAGTGTCCTAATTTCTACACCTATATCTGTACGGCAACTCCCAGGTTTTATGTATGTACCCTTCACCCAAAGCTTCGTATCTACCTGCCTGGAGGTATTTAAGGCAGCATTGGAACTGGAATGTTGTGATTGGCAGTGGGATACAGCCAAATCGTAAATTGCTGCTGTAAAAGGTAACTTCTCTAATTTTTCAATGAGCAGCATGGTGTACTTTGCATCTCTGCGTGCCATGGCCATTTGTCTGTTAGTCATATTAGAGGCTGAAAACAGATTTGTGCTGTTGATGTACCGCCATGGTATGTAGCGTCCAGCTTAAGAGCATAATGGAGAGCAATTGAGATTGCCCATGTTGTAGAATAGACAAATCTTGTTCCATTATGTCGATTGCTGAGGACACAATGTTGCCCATTGAATAAATACATGAGGGCAGTGTGGTAATTCCATTGTTTCCCACAGCTAAGGCCTTTTCTAAATTGATTCTATCAATCTCACGTAATCTCTCAGCAGCTTCCTGTTGGGGGACTTTCCACAGTTCATTGTAGAAGCATTTTTTACGCGGTTTCTTGGATCCATGTTATCTGACAGAAGGGACAAGTGTTGTTTCACATGTAATAGTGTTGAGTTATTTTTTTGCCATTTTAGGCATAGCTTCCCAACACTATAAGTCACTAGCCCTGAGTCATCTCTGTGTATATAGCATGGGTCAGGCCTAAGGATACTAAACCCTCCGGTGGTAGCCTTCAATCTTGATTGACACCTATTTGTATCGAGAGAGGAATTGTATGTGCAATTCTGTATCATTGCACCCAGTACATCCTCACTTATTAGTGTATCACTCGATATACCTTTAATAGGTGTAGGCGAGGGGATACATGGAGTTTTTAAGTCATTTATTTTTTCAAACCTGTAGCAGGTAGTCTGTTGCACTGTTCTGTTCAGGAATATTATCTGTAATGGTAAGAGGCAAGCTCTAAATAAAGCCTCTGTTCCCTCAGACTGCCACTCTTTCGTCCCGAGATCGATTTTGTGTCTATCTTGTCCCACCAATAGTCGCAACCCTGTATAGACAGTTGGGAGATAAAAGGTGCTGAATATATCAGCTTTGTGTTTGTCAGCATTATTTTCTTTGCAGTTGCATTTGTTTGTGCAAGCTTATAGTAGAATTACGTTGGGTCAGATGTATTGAACCCTGAAAAGTATCCAAATGTCTGTGCGAACATGGCAGAACTACCTTTCGGTGGTGTTGGGCAATGTTCCCATTGATGGTAAGTGTTAACAGTGCGTGGGACACTTGCTTTATTCAAAAAGTGATTACCATAATGTTGGTAACAGTATATAGTGTCGAAGTCAGGTGTAGCCTGTAAGAAAATGCAGCAGATTGTTCTAAATCTGAGACCATAGTATGTACAGTTTCAATGTCCCAATCATCAGAGTGTATACTCGGGGTGATGAAATCATTAAATGAAATTTTAAATACATGTGGAATTTTCAAATGTTCAGTAGGACCAAATACATCATATGAAACCCTGTCCGAAACTATATCATCATGTACTGGAAGTGCTGTAATGTTCACTAGGGACAGGTCTCTCTGTTCACTGTGTGATGACGTATGTAGTTTCAGGACCAAGTTCACAGATTGTACTGCAGAACGGTGTGGGAGATAATGTCCATTCAGTAGTAGGAAAAAGACAGTTACTATACCAATCCAAATTAACAGGAACAGGATCTCTAATTCAAATCAAAGATGCGACCAAAGGGACACAAAGTAATTCTTTTTCAGCCAGAGATAGAATTTTCAAAAATGTTCTGTTTTGGAAATGGGTGGCGTTTGCCCAGGTTCACTTGGATCTGAAGAAAAGTCATCGAAGTTGATGAAGGAGCCAGACGTAGTTCCAGCTATCTTTGGTTGCTCAGCAGGGTTTGTAGAACTGGCAGGTGCTTCTTGTGAAGGCACACTGATGTAAATGTCATTATTGGGCCGAATTACAATTTGCGTTTTAGTTGCATTTGGATGTTGTTCAATTCAACAGGTGTAATTCGTACTCCGTTATTCGATACTCCTGCATTTTGCGCAGCAGAGTCTTTCCATCTGAACCTCCTGTATAGTAGCAAGAGAAGATCTGCGGCTACCCAGGATTCCACGCGACCTACTGTTGAGAAACGGCCACATAGTGTGGTTCGATCAGATCAATGGAGATGCATCTTATTTCTTTTTTGCTGGCAAGAGGCAGAAGCAGTACTGTTTTTGTTCCTTGAACTGGCAGGACAGGTACAGGTGTTCTGTAGGATGACCCAAGCTCCTTCTTGTCCATGATCTTTTTTCTAGCCAGGTCCCCAATCTTCAGGACCCAGGCAGGCCTTGACATAACCGATTTCACTTCCCCAGTGGTGGTGCGTTTCACTTGGACGTTGCTTTGTAATGCCCGGAATTCATTGTGTTCCTGTAAAACAGTCAAATGATCAATTCAAATGGTTTTACATCAGCCACTTTGCTGGCACAATCGAGGTCAGGTACCCATATTCTTGTCCCAAACCAGATCTCATAGGGGGTACGTCCTCCCAAGGAACTTCTTTTGCATGTTGTGTTGAAAATGGCAATGTATATGTACATAAGCGGCGTTCATTTGTGTTCACTGTACCCCTTGTTGTAAGCAGAATGGATATCACTAAACACTGACTGTGTTATCCCGCCAGCATAGACCCATGCACACACGTACACGACAGCCATTTTAGACACCATGGCCTCTCTGCCCATCTGTTCCCGGCACCCCTCCCCGCGCGCACTGCTCATGCATCGGCCACAAGACCCTCTCCCTCTGCGTGACCCTGCTCTAGAAGTAACCCTCCTGCTTGACCCACACCCCCCATTTCCTCCCGAGAACACCCTTCCCCTCAGCTGACGACCCCCCCCCCCCTCCCCGGCTGCACTTGGCCTCTCGACCCGGTCCCAAGTCCTAAGACCAAGCCTCGTGAATGTACACCCCCCCTTTTCCTGCCCAGCATAACAAAACCGTGATACACCAGCCGAAGTGCCCGATCTTATCGCCTGCCCAACCTTTGATTTGATCATCCCCTCCTGCCCTCGTGTCCTGTAGGAATGTCCGGCTGAGAGATCATAATCTCTTGTTACATTCAGGAGGGGAGGATGACATCTGATCGACTGGTATGGGAATAGGCCTGAAGCTGGGATTCCAAGCATGTTTTTTCCTACTTCAAAGTGTCTTTATTGTAATAAGGAATGTTTGTGCATCATAAACATGTGTATAAAAGACGAAGCCTCAGAGAAAAGTAGAGTTATGGAGTGGTGTGTGGTGGGAGGAGAGAGCACCTCCTGAAGACACTATGCGAGTGTCCGAAATGACAGGCTCTCCCCATGAGAAATAAAACTCCGTTCTTGTTTTCCTGCCTCCAGCGCCCGTCTCTTTATTTGGTAATTGTTCAAGATGGGAACTAAGAGGCGTCCTGCGCCAGCAGCCTGGGCATCAGGTGCAAGATGGGCTGACTTTTCCACAATTGGCGTCCCAACGCGGGGTCCATCAGCGACATAAGGTCCGGTAAGAGAGGTCCAGACGATGGGGTGAACATCTAAATGATTGGAGTATACCTGCCTTGAGAGGGCCCTCGTCCGGCTGCCAATTGAATGAACTTCACCGATTCCGAACGGACCTCTCTCAAGTGACCTACTGTCCTGACTGGAATCCCACAGGAATGCTGCGGTAAAAACATGGAGAAAGAGAACGATTGGGCGCTGGAAAAGGGAAGGCGAAGAATTGCCCACACGGTCCGGTCCGGGTAAGGTTAAGTAGGACGTCTTTACGTCCGATTGGTAGGAGGGCTTTATCCATCTGATTGATTGATTGATTGTACTTGAAGTATTGGTTCTCGATACTCGGTAGAACTGAATTGAGCCGGTATAGTGCAGTTCTGCTATGGACGCACTTGGGTATCTGCAGAAAGCGCACCTATAAGGATCGTCAGAGTCTAAAAAGGGACCCCTCTGCATTCTTGCAGAGGGTGGTTGGAATCACTGACTTTGAGAATATCCTTACGGCATATGAGGACTAAAAAAAAAAAAAAAAAAAAAAAAAAAAATATTGAAGTATTGGTTCTCTTTGAGACATTTTCTATTTGCAAACAGCGATGAATAGGAACGTTCCTCTCTCTTTGCAAATAGTTAAGGATAGGTAATGCAGACGTTTGTCCCCTATTGTAATCCGTCATGCCTATTTTTCTCCCCACTGATTGTTTGTTATCGATTTTTATCGATTATTGCTCTTTGGGATATTCCCTGTCTACAAACAGGGAAGAATAGAAATATTCTGCCCCCTTTGCAGATAGTGAAGGATAGGTAATGCAGATTTTTGTCCCCATTGTAATCCGTCATGCCTGTTTTTCTCCCCATTGATTGATTGATTGTCTGGACATTTATTGTTCAAGGAATAGTTTTTTTAAGGTATCCTCTGTTTGCAAATAACGTAGAAAAGAAATATTCTGTCTAAATCTTTACAAGTAGTGAAGGGTAGGTAATGCGGACCTTTGTCCCCCTTTGTAATCTCCCGGGCCTATCTACTCCCCACTGATTGGTAAACTAGTTCCACCCGGACCTTTTATTAGAGGTAGGTCATCTGGCTCAACCAGAGGGCACCCCTAATAAAAAAGGACATATGCAACAATAACGAAGTAATAACCGTATCCTGTTAACAGAAGCTTTAGCATGAAACACGCTAGGAAAAAAAGGGAAGAAAGAAATAAGAAAGCAAAATCAGCAGGCCACTGATGAGTTTTTTTGATTTCGCTACAAATAAGAAAACGTTAGAAATAGCTCACGACGAAACACATGATTTCGCTAGAAATAAGAAACGTTAAGAAATAAGTCCGTAATAAGAAACATGAAAATGGTGAGAGAAGCCAAGCTTGACATCACGGCAACCACAAGGCAACCAGGCTTCGCCACCCCTCACTGCTCCAAACATGTCTGTCCCACTGCCTGCCACGCCCCAATAACGGTAACATGAGACAGATACAAGTCAACAGATACCTACCCCCATTCTGGAAACTCCCGAAGTGCAACAGGTTCGCGGCTACGCCCATCCGGAAGACGAGATCTTCGGCACGTGTAGGGCGGGTCCTGCTGCCACCCGTCGGCCGGAGGTCATCGAGTAAGGTGGGCAAAAAGAGGAGCCGAGGCCGACGGGATCCGGGCGTCCCCTCTTCTTTCTTCAATAATGGCTGCGACAACACGGGGGGGGATGTCTTGCTCATGCCACTGACCCCCCCCCTCGCATCTCCTGGTCCAGCCACGGCTTGGTATGAGCTCCCCGTTCGGCCCTGAAGCGGCGCCTTGCAGGCCACCGGGGGGGGATGTCTTGCCTATGCCTCCGACCCCCCCCCCCCTCTCATCGCCTGGTCCGGCCATCATGAATATTAGCGCCGAGAAAAACGGCGTGGGGTGCGCTGGGAGGGAGAGGCGGCTCAAACGAGCCTCTCCCGCCTCCCCAGGTGGAGGCCCCCAGTGGCACCCCCAACGCTCCACTCACCCGACGAGGGTTCGCCCACTCGTAAAATGGCGGTCGACCCTGCTGGAGCGGGCCCGGCGTGAAGAGATGGCCAGGTTGCTTGTTGATTAAGAAATGGGTCCCACAATCAAAAGTGTCCTCCTCGACTTTGAAGATTCTATAGAAGCCACGGAGGCACCCGACCCCCGCAGACACCCCCGATGGGGAATGACTGCCATGATTGCCCGCGGAACGATGAAAATGTAGCCGCGAGACGTCGGCGCTCCCATGCTGGCGCCAGCCTCAGTTTGAATGACTAAAATCCTACAGACTACAGTTCGGATCAGTTCCGGTGAAAACCCAGTATGACCCGGTAGAAAAATTGTTGCCTCCCTCCCCCTTTGACTGATGGTTCATACTGCCGATCCTTTCTGTTGCCCTTTAACGGAACTTTTGGACTGCCGAAGGAGGCTCTGGGCCAACCACGAGTTGGTGGAGATTTTGACTATGCCTGGATCTGCCTGGCTGCCCCCAAAATGGCGCTGGTACAAATGAACCTTTCAACTCCTTGTTGTACCCTGATTGCTCAGCCTTGGTGTCATGAAATATGTATGCAGTTTTTTTTTTTTTTTGTTTGTTTTTTTAAATGACCTTTATTGAAGAACACAATCAGTTTATAGACGCTACATTCTATGGCCTACAACCTGTCAGGCCGGCCTCTATACGTAAAGCTTTGATACCTATGATTCCAGAATACACAGCCATACATCCGACAACCCGGAGGTCCGGCGGCGCATGGCTTTATATGTATGCAGTTTTTAAACACAATGAATTGATATGGGATGGGTACTGATTATGTGTTCAGACAATGAATTGAAGTGAGATGGGTACTGATTGAACATTCGGACAATGAATTGTTGTTAAGTTTGGCGCATCATGATTATTGAAAGTTCGAATTTCAACACTTATGATACTCGCTCACACTGAAGTTTCGATATGATTTTATTGCACCTGTCGCACTTTTTATTATGAAATCAACGACCACCGACTCCATTAGGTTTTCCACTAATAAGTATCCTCACATGTACAGTTCTGGCCGGCCCACGGGGTTGTAGGCCCGTATTTATGCACTGACATTTTTATTAAAGATTTTTGGAAAAAGCAAACGTAGTTGTCATGCGTAAATTGGTAAGTTTCGAATAAATGACCACTATTTCCGATATAACTAGATTACAGGTGAAATGGCTCAGCTCGACTAGTTAAGGGTTAAAAAGTATAGTACACAGAAATATTGCAAATATGAATGGTCCAGGTTTTTGTTGTATGTGTTCCCTCATTTTTGTACAAGCCTAAAGCAACTGCTAAAGATCCTGGTATTTAGCCTATACTTTATATGCTACCTGTGTCAGGGAAGTTGTTTTAAAAATGCCCCTAAGTCGCCCCGAAGGAGTGCCACCTGACCCCCCCCCCTGGTACGAACGACAAACGACCCCGTACCACTGTAGGTTATCACTTTTCCTCAAAGGAGAGCACGAGCTCGCCCCCCCCACGTTGCACCGACTGCCCTTTGTTCTGACCCCCCCCTGCGCACGATCCGTAATACCACGCTTGGGCGACCTATGCTATCCACAGGCTTCCGATAATCATCTCTCCCACACTAAATGGTCCACCTGGACTTAAACGCCAAATTGGCAGGGACTGCGTCCAGTGGAGATAGCCCGAGTATGTAGTAAGTAAAAGCCTTTTCGAGTTTATGCGCGCTGATGTGTTTTTAAAATACTGCCCCTGCCCCCCTTCTTTTTCCCTCTTTCTGCAGGACACATCGGAACGTCGATTAAAGTACGAAAAAGAAAATGGTGATCTAGCGGACAAAGATGGGAAAAAGGGGTTTGATTATGGTACCTACACACAACGAGCGAACAATGACGATTTCTCTCCCTGAACTTAGCGCTTGGGAGGACAGTCTGAAGCGGAAACTACAAAATATGACTTCGTTTGGCCCCCCCGAATAATACAACCAAGAATGACGTGCACTAATGAATAAATTCCTACGTTTAATTAAATAAGGAAAGTTTAAGGAATATTCCGAGGTGAGATTTACCCAAGTACCCTCCGCTTGGAGGACTAGGAATGTTGCCAGTGTTTAAAATCTACTACCTCCTTTTCGTACCCTCATAGACATGAAACTCAAAGCTGCCCTATTGTTCTCCCAACTGACGCCCACTGTTGCCTCAGCCCACCGTGAGCATTAGCCCGACCAGGTTAGTTCTTGACCAATTGCCAAAGGCATATAAGTGTATATAACTAAAGCCACCGGTGAAGGCAGCCGACGATAAAAGAGAAGAAAAAGGTAAAAGAGTAAGCTCTTTTTTTTCGAGTTTATGCGCGCTGATGTGTTTTTAAAATACTGCCCCTGCCCCCCTTCTTTTTCCCTCTTTCTGCAGGACACATCGGAACGTCGATTAAAGTACGAAAAAGAAAATGGTGATCTAGCGGACAAAGATGGGAAAAAGGGGTTTGATTATGGTACCTACACACAACGAGCGAACAATGACGATTTCTCTCCCTGAACTTAGCGCTTGGGAGGACAGTCTGAAGCGGAAACTACAAAATATGACTTCGTTTGGCCCCCCCGAATAATACAACCAAGAATGACGTGCACTAATGAATAAATTCCTACGTTTAATTAAATATTCCGAGGTGAGATTTACCCAAGTACCCTCCGCTTGGAGGACTAGGAATGTTGCCAGTGTTTAAAATCTACTACCTCCTTTTCGTACCCTCATAGACATGAAACTCAAAGCTGCCCTATTGTTCTCCCAACTGACGCCCACTGTTGCCTCAGCCCACCGTGAGCATTAGCCCGACCAGGTTAGTTCTTGACCAATTGCCAAAGGCATATAAGTGTATATAACTAAAGCCACCGGTGAAGGCAGCCGACGATAAAAGAGAAGAAAAAGGTAAAAAGAGTAAGCTCTTTTTTTTCGAGTTTATGCGCGCTGATGTGTTTTTAAAATACTGCCCCTGCCCCCCTTCTTTTTCCCTCTTTCTGCAGGACACATCGGAACGTCGATTAAAGTACGAAAAAGAAAATGGTGATCTAGCGGACAAAGATGGGAAAAAGGGGTTTGATTATGGTACCTACACACAACGAGCGAACAATGACGATTTCTCTCCCTGAACTTAGCGCTTGGGAGGACAGTCTGAAGCGGAAACTACAAAATATGACTTCGTTTGGCCCCCCCGAATAATACAACCAAGAATGACGTGCACTAATGAATAAATTCCTACGTTTAATTAAATATTCCGAGGTGAGATTTACCCAAGTACCCTCCGCTTGGAGGACTAGGAATGTTGCCAGTGTTTAAAATCTACTACCTCCTTTTCGTACCCTCATAGACATGAAACTCAAAGCTGCCCTATTGTTCTCCCTACTGACGCCCACTGTTGCCTCAGCCCACCGTGAGCATTAGCCCGACCAGGTTAGTTCTTGACCAATTGCCAAAGGCATATAAGTGTATATAACTAAAGCCACCGGTGAAGGCAGCCGACGATAAAAGAGAAGAAAAAGGTAAAAAGAGTAAGCTCTTTTTTTTCGAGTTTATGCGCGCTGATGTGTTTTTAAAATACTGCCCCTGCCCCCCTTCTTTTTCCCTCTTTCTGCAGGACACATCGGAACGTCGATTAAAGTACGAAAAAGAAAATGGTGATCTAGCGGACAAAGATGGGAAAAAGGGGTTTGATTATGGTACCTACACACAACGAGCGAACAATGACGATTTCTCTCCCTGAACTTAGCGCTTGGGAGGACAGTCTGAAGCGGAAACTACAAAATATGACTTCGTTTGGCCCCCCCGAATAATACAACCAAGAATGACGTGCACTAATGAATAAATTCCTACGTTTAATTAAATATTCCGAGGTGAGATTTACCCAAGTACCCTCCGCTTGGAGGACTAGGAATGTTGCCAGTGTTTAAAATCTACTACCTCCTTTTCGTACCCTCATAGACATGAAACTCAAAGCTGCCCTATTGTTCTCCCAACTGACGCCCACTGTTGCCTCAGCCCACCGTGAGCATTAGCCCGACCAGGTTAGTTCTTGACCAATTGCCAAAGGCATATAAGTGTATATAACTAAAGCCACCGGTGAAGGCAGCCGACGATAAAAGAGAAGAAAAAGGTAAAAAGAGTAAGCTCTTTTTTTTCGAGTTTATGCGCGCTGATGTGTTTTTAAAATACTGCCCCTGCCCCCCTTCTTTTTCCCTCTTTCTGCAGGACACATCGGAACGTCGATTAAAGTACGAAAAAGAAAATGGTGATCTAGCGGACAAAGATGGGAAAAAGGGGTTTGATTATGGTACCTACACACAACGAGCGAACAATGACGATTTCTCTCCCTGAACTTAGCGCTTGGGAGGACAGTCTGAAGCGGAAACTACAAAATATGACTTCGTTTGCTAAGGATGCTAAGGATGCGCAGCATACAGGCAGAGATCATTTTGGCCAATAACTGTTCTATGTTTTGTCTTGAATTTTTGTATATAATACCAGTCACTGTTCTATGTTTTGTCTTGAATTTTTGTACATAATACATGTACTGTCTCCCCTGCCTGAGTTTGTGTGTACGTAATGTATGGATCTACGTCGTCCCTCTGCCTGTGTTTCCGTATTACTTGACCCCTGCTGTCCTGTGTTGTGTGCGCACTGAATGACCCATTATTGTACACGTTTCTCTCTCTCTCTCTCTCTCTCTCTCTCTCCATGTCATAAGTGTACCGAATGGTTCGTTTAGAGTGCGGACTCTCTCTCTCTCTCTCTCTCTCTCTCTCTCTCTCTCTCTCTCTCTCTCTCTCTCTCTCTCTCTCTCTTTCTCTCTCTCTGAGGATCCCACTGTTCCCTCCTCCTTTGATGGTAACGTTGTGCCCCACCGGCACAAACCTAATTGGGTCTCTTCGAACACAAAGGTGTTCGGCAAAATTGACAGAAACTAAAACGATTGTAACTTGCCATATTACTACCTCTCCTTTCTGCAAAACGATAGAACCCGAGTTGGTAATGAAGGAAAGGACAGGTAAGACGACTGATGTCCCCTAATCTGGCCTTTTTATTGGGGGACTATAACGTCAATGGTCTTCTGTTTTTCAGTTCGTTAGAAATGCAATCCCCAATTCCCAAATTGCCTCACCCCTCTGCACTTAAGTGCGAATGTCCAAAGCGTCCTCGCTCCCCTCGATTGACCCCAGCTCCCTGTCCAAAGCGTCCAAAGCGTCCTCGCTTCCCTCGATTGACCCCAGCTCCCTGTCCAAAGCGTCCAAAGCGTCCTCGCTTCTCCCGATTGACCCCAACTCCATATCAGCTATCCCCGAAGTGTAATTGATGACCTTGATTAACCGTCGCTCCCCAAGAAAAGCATGTTTAACCTCCGCCCCCCCCTCTCATGATGATAACCCCCCTGCTTGCAAGAGTTAGCCGACCCCGAAGGGAAATGTAAGATTGTCAGTACTTGGGTTAGAAAAAAAAAAGGGCGAGTCTCTACCTAAGGACTCGATCTCGAGTTTGATAGAATACACTGTCAATGGGAGTCCGATTTCTCTCCACGTACGCCACGAATGAACGCCAAATAGGCTCACGAATACAGTGGAAATACCCTCCCACATACTCCATAAGTGATGACTTCTGACTGTGACCGATGAACCTATCCCCCACCTACTTAGGATTGGGGACGGAATTGAGATGTATAAATGTCTTCTCCTGCCAGTTTTTCTAAAACTTGTTTTGTACCCATTCAAAGATACAATCACCGGAGGAGAGGAGCTGGATGTGACGCACAGCCTGGCCACAGATCATGAAGCACGTGTGACCGCAACCAAAGGTGGAGTCGCAGAGCAACGAGACGCAGGACGAGGCACCACTCTCAAGCTCGGCAGATGAAGGAATAAGGGGCTGCCTTGAAGCCCTTGATTTGCTAACCCACTCGTGCCTGAAGTCCCCGTCCCTTTTGAGCCCGACTGATGGGCCTGCCTGCTCGTCATCCTTTGCTCCTTTGGTCCCTTGGTGTGTTCAAAGATCTGATCCCACTCCGCCCTCTCTTCCCTCGATTATTCAACAACATCACCCTTTTCGCATAACTTTTGACTCAGAAAAGAAGAGCAACGTTTAGATAGAATAAGGTTTTGCCACGAAAGAAGAAAGACACGCAGGTGCCCAGCATGAGGCACCCCTAAGAAGATCAGTTAGGAAACAGGACTGTGATCTAACAGCAGAGGACTGATCGCACCCTGCAACGCGTAAGGATGAATACGAGCTGGACCTATAGCTCCACCGCCGGTGCTCAACAGCGCCAACGAAAGAAGACGGACTCTGTTAAAAAGACATTGTGACGAAGACCCCCCTTCCTGAACTTTCTACTCACCCCCTTGACTAATTGCTTGTATCAAACTGAATTCCTCCCTCAACCATTTTGTATTGTTTTCTAAAATGTTTCATCGGTCACTCATGTATTTAGTTGTCCAAAAGTTTCTTATAGCACTGACAAGACCCGAAGGTATCAGAGTACTTTTACTGTATGTTGATGTCACTGGAGAGAAAGTCTGAACTTCTTTCTATAATGTTTCGGAACATTTTTCTTGATTGACCCCGACTAAGTATTATGCCGATCTCTAGACTTGTATGAATAACCCAACAAATGTAAAATCATATGTACCGCATTCCGCCTATCGTATTGACTGTATAGAACTGAACTAGCTTATGTAAAAAAAGCGGCGACTGTTGAAAATGGCAATGTATATGTACATAAGCGGCGTTCATTTGTGTTCACTGTACCCCTTGTTGTAAGCAGAATGGATATCACTAAACACTGACTGTGTTATCCCGCCAGCATAGACCCATGCACACACGTACACGACAGCCATTTTAGACACCATGGCCTCTCTGCCCATCTGTTCCCGGCACCCCTCCCCGCGCGCACTGCTCATGCATCAGCCACAAGACCCTCTCCCTCTGCGTGACCCTGCTCTAGAAGTAACCCTCCTGCTTGACCCACACCCCCCATTTCCTCCAGAGAACACCCTTCCCATCAGCTGACGATACCCCCCCTACCCCCCGGCTGCACTTGGCCTCTCGACCCGGTCCCAAGTCCTAAGACCAAGCCTCGTGAATGTACACCCCCCCTTTTCCTGCCCAGCATAACAAAACCGTGATACACCAGCCGAAGTGCCCGATCTTATCGCCTGCCCAACCTTTGATTTGATCATCCCCTCCTGCCCTCGTGTCCTGTTGGAATGTCCGGCTGAGAGATCATAATCTCTTGTTACATTCATGAGGGGAGGATGACATCTGATCGACTGGTATGGGAATAGGCCTGAAGCTGGGATTCCAAGCATGTTTTTTCCTACTTCAAAGTGTCTTTATTGTAATAAGGAATGTTTGTGCATCATAAACATGTGTATAAAAGATGAAGCCTCAGAGAAAAGTAGAGTTATGGAGTGGTGTGTGGTGGGAGGAGAGAGCACCTCCTGAAGACACTATGCGAGTGTCCGAAATGACAGGCTCTCCCCATGAGAAATAAAACTCCGTTCTTGTTTTCCTGCCTCCAGCGCCCGTCTCTTTATTTGGTAATTGTTCAAGATGGGAACTAAGAGGCGTCCTGCGCCAGCAGCCTGGGCATCAGGTGCGAGATGGGCTGACTTTTCCACAGTTGTTAAGTGCTCTCTGGTCCCCATAGAGGTGATTGGGCCAAGTATCGTCCGCACCTAATACCCTGCTGTTAAGGATTGCTTTAGGTATTAGTTTTTGCTCTCCACCACTGAATTTCTCTTAGGATGGTAGTAGGGAGTACCGCAAGGCCACACCCATACTTTCCATGGCTTCCTTGTAAGCCAGTGAGCTATACACAGGGCCATGGTCAGAATGTAATGTGCCAGTTGCAAATGTCACGATGAAGACTTGCAAATCCTTTATAACAGTTCGACCATCAACAGATTGCTGAGATTAAACCCACAGAAATCTAGAGCATTGATCCACTGCCACCAAGATGTACTTGTAAGCCCAATCTGAACTTATGGGCCTGCAGTGGTCCAAATAAACACATGCCAGAGGTGTCTGAAATAAGTAATGGTGTTTTCTTGGCCGTGCTATGGTGGAACCTTTCATCTGCTGACAGATGTCACACTATAGGACATAACCCTTTGTTTGTTTAGACAAACTTGGCCACCAGTATCGCCGCTTAAGTAATGAAATTGTAGCAGTAACTCTTGCGTGTGCTGAGCCCAGACCTTCATGTGCAGCTAGAAATAAACTTAATCTGCTATCGATGTTTGGTATGACTCTATCCCCCACTCCTGGAATTTGAGCATATGGTGTATGTTACGCATCTAATTTATAGGAATATTTGAGTGGACAACCCTGGAGCATGGCAGAGCTGTTTCTTGAGGCGTTGACAGCTATCAGTATGTCTCCATCTATCCTCATGCTAGAACGAGTGATTGCAGCAACTGCAGCAGTTTGTACTGTTGTTTTGGTGGCTTCATCAGCCAGTGAATTCCCTTCAATGTGTACACCAACACACTGATGACTCAAGGTGTGAATAACTTGAGCCTGTGGCAGGCGTTCCTTAAGCTTTGCCACTTGTTCCCAAAACAATATATGCTTAATTGTGCAACCCTTGGAATCTCTAAACACATTCGGGCCCCAGTAATGAAGATATTAATTATAAGACTGCACACAATAAAACGAATCACACGCTATCAGTGTGGGAAATTCCTGATAAGTATATTGTAGTGCTAGTATCAGGGTTTTCTGCTTTGCCAGATGTGCTGTATAATCTCCTAGAGATTGTGTAGTCTTATTGCTGGGATAGAACTTACCATCCCGCATATGCTCCTTCACTATAGCAAGTGTTGCGCTATACTGTTGTTTACTTCCAGTGGCAGACTGAGCAGAACCATCAGTATAAATTATGTATTCATATTTTTCTAGAGGCAAGATCTCATTCAGGAGAGGGTATTCTTGTTTGTACTTGAGGAACGCTTGTGTTTTCAGTGTAGCATCATATTTGTAATCTAGGTCTGTTGCAGTGAGAGAATTAGCCCATTGCATCCATTGCAGATGCAGTGCTTTTGCATTTGGAATGCTCACTTTGGTACCAGCTTCTAAAGTTGGCACCAGGGTTACAATGATTATGTGTGTCCCCTGTGCCAGTACATTTTCTCTCACTACAGCAGTCTGTACTACTGTCAGTATTTTTTCTGTGGCCGCAAATCGTATTACAGCATTTGTGTATAAATGTGATTTGTATGCAATTGGGACTGACTCACCTTCATTGAAAGTGATGTATGTATATCATGATAAACCCGGGACCACCCGGATCACCAAGTTGGTAGTATTCACCCTTGTGTGCAAATTTAATGCTATCATGTCAGCCTGAATCGAACGGAGAGTACCTGCATGTTCCTCTTTCTACTGATTTACTGCAAAATCAGGTCTTATTACGTAGTAGAAAGGTTTTACTTTTTCTGCGTAATCCAGAATGTTTGTTCTGCCAAAATTCAGAAATCCTAAAATGGATTGCAAACCTTTGAGAGTCTTTGGAGGTTGGAGCAGCGCGCACTGTTCTAAAAACTTGGCTGCCAGGCTCTCGCATTCACTTGAGAGCTCATATCCCACAAATAGGACATTGAGATTTGATTTCTTGAAATTAAATTTGTAGCCCAAGTTGGAGAAACCCACAATTATGTTATTTACCCTGCTCAAATGTTCAAGTAATTAATCGTCTGTCAGATAGATATCATCTGCCTCCTCGTCCAATGCTTGTAATAATTCTGACGCTCTTGCCAAGAATAGCCCTGGGCTGTTCTTATTCCCCTTTTGCAAACGGCAAAAATTTCGCTAAGTGCCGAGAATGCTGTCAAATATCTGCTTTCTGGAGCTATATTTTACCAGTGAATCCATTCAAGGTATTTAATGTCATTTTGTATTTCTTCTGCACAATGTTATTCATTTATGCGGCACTATGTGCGCTTTGAACTGCAAATGTTTGCGTGCATGTGTTTAAATGTGGGTAATCTAAAATTAGATGCTATGAGTTGCCTGGTTTCATTACGGGAAACAAAAGATTGTTCATGGGGGAGGTGCAAGTCTCAATCACACCTTGGTATTCAAGTTGGTCTAAGATGTCGCTGACCTGTCTTTTTGCAGAATTTTTAATATGGTACTGTCTCTGTGGAGTGGGAGTTGATTTTAATGGGATTGTGTGGTGAGTAGACTCCACGTCCCACCCTATATGGTTGCAGTATAATGCCGTAGCTAGCGCTAGTGCCCACTCCAGCGTGTATGAATGTTTTATAGGTTCTGGAATGAGGTCGGAGAAAGCAGGCAAAATGACACTTTCCCCTTTTGGGCAATCCATCACAAATTCAGGCGGCCAATATTTTTCTGTAACAGGATGTTGTATCCAAATGTTATGTTTTCCCAAAGAGACCTTTAACTTTTCTTGAGATGTCCTCCTTTATCTGGAGTGTAATTTCGTATAGTCGATGTGGGAAACTAACTCTTGTGTCAGGTGTTTCCACCGTGATGTGTTTAATTAAAACTGCAGTCACTAGAAAATCCTTCAGGTTCTCGTGCGCTCTTGTGACTTCTGCCGAGCTGTTTAGCATCGTCAGAGCCCATTTACCGTTTAGAAGCTGAGTCCTCAGTAACCTGGGCATGCCTAATTTTCAAGCCGGCTACTTTCTTCTTTTTTAATTGAGGCTTAACTTTAGGTTGTTCTTCCTGCTTGATAACATAATCTGAATTACGATGTATTTTCCTTTGAGTTTTTTGATGAACCCTGTAAGGAACCAAAGGAATGTGTATCAGTGTCCTGATGCCTGTCAGGTTTCCTAACGTTATCATGATTCCTAAGGTTATACCTATTTTTAGAGGACTTATGTTGGGTAGACCTACCACTTGATTGTGAATTATTTTCTGTATTGTTATGTTTAGATTATTTGTTATCCCATTTCTTTTTAGAAGAACTTGGTGCTTGCTTCGAGTTGTCCTTGTCGGGACTAACCGCCATTTGTGGTTTCCCTGGTTTGACTTCCAAACTATCTCTACCTAATGCGGCATAGATTGCTTTGATAATTTTTAGTAACTCTCGCTCCATATTTATAGGAGCTATTTCCCTTAGGCAGTGGTGTATAGCCTCTGCTGCTGCCTCCCCTTGTATTTTGCTCAGCATGATTACAAAGACTTGGGCATAGTTATCCATCAGTTTCATTCCCATGTCCAGGTCAGGTCCTCCGCCATACTGATTCTGTATCTGTTTCAATACCTCGAGAATGACTGTCATAGAAGGGGTACTATGTATTCAGATGTATACGGCACCAAAGATTGTTCCCCAAGTGATACAATCCTTAATCGAGGGAACCATCTCAATTGGCCAGCAAATGGTTAGCATTCTGTGTTTTTCCTGTGGACCCATATGGGGAAATACTGCTTCCAGCTATGCAACTTTCTGTGCTATCCAGACTGAATTTGCTTCCATTTGGATGTAATTGTCCCTAACACTGATTTTAGTGTCTGTGGCTCAATTGTAGGTGTGGTCTGATGTGGACCAACTGGAGCATTTCTCACAGGTTGGACTGTTAATGTTCACATGATGAACTGGAAAATTTGTCAGCATAGCGGGACTCTTTCTTTACATATTGTACAGACTTCATCCACTGTTAGTGTATCTATCCCTGGATGTGGAGTGTATCCCTCCTTCTATGCTGAGTGGACCAAGTCTTACAACAGATGTTGTGTGTTGGAGGGTGCGTTTAAGCCAGTTTCTGTGTGGCTGGTAAGTTGACGGGACTTCAGTGTCTTCGTAGGAAATGTATTCTTCCAGTAGTTCAACTACAATGTATGTGTGAAACAATTTAGTCGGTGGATCTGCAGGTGGGAAATGAACCCAAGAACAGAATACCTCGGATCCAAACACCTTGTGTGCCTCAATCACGAAGTGTACACAACCACCTGTTTCGGGTACTCCGTGTTCTAACAATTTTATAGTTACTGCATGTCTGCAGTTTTCTGTAATGTTGAGAGCATTTGCAAATGTGTCTTCCCGCGAATCTGAACCACCACTCGTAAACTTAGTCATTCTCAAAAGGAGAAGAATAAAATGTTAGAAATTTGTGTTTTGCACAATATGGGAACCTTTTAGCCTTACAAGCTTGTTTAAACCTTCAGCCAATACACAAGGTATTTCTGTTCAGCTGAGGTGGATTTCCCTTCCCACCTCAGACGTCTCTGAAAGGTGTGAGTAGGGTTTCTGAGAAAGCGCAACCAAACTACTCATATTTCAACAGTTAATATAAGAACCAAACCAACGTTGCCGGCGCCATGTCGTGTAGTTCCTAGGATTCCCCAGGACATGCGCGTTTTGGATGATCTAACCTGAGGGCTTGGTGTCCTAAACCACTTCCGAACACCCCCAGAGGATATGTCAGCCGTTAGACCAGCTAGCTCTACAGTGCCACTACTACCCCCCTGTATCTTACAGTGGTGTAGGTGGTTTCTGGCAACCACTGAACATGACAACCCTGATTCCTCAGGGATCGTGGAAAACAGTACAGTACTTTATGCCCAGTCACTCATGCTTGCTTATTCTCAGAAAATGCACAGGATGGTGGTTAGAATGTTTCAATAAGTATTTATTGCTTCTGCGTCAGTCTTGTGTAAATCATATTTTCTGCGACATCTGGGAGATAAAAAAAGTACAAATTAAATCCCAAATACCAATATATTAAACAGTAGATACATTTCTACCATGGTGCGCACACTCCACTGGCTCCCCATCGATGCTAGAGTCACCTTCAAGATGCTAACCCACGCTCACAAGGCCCTCCACGACACCGGACCATCATACCTGAACAGCCGACTCAAATTCCACGAACCCCAGGACCCTACGATCAGCCCAGCTCTCCTACGCCATGGTCCCCCGCACCAGAAAGACCAGATTGGGAGGCCACTCCTTCTCCTTCTGCGCGGCCAGTGCCTGGAACGACCTTCCGCTCCACCTTAGACAGATAACATCGCTCCCCATCTTCGCAAGAAACCTCAAAACCTGGCTCTTCGACAGACCCCCTTCTTGATGGACTGGAGCCTGCAAACCCCCCCCCCCCCACACACACACACTCCCAGCGCCTTGAGACCCATATGGGTGAGTAGTCGTGCTTAACAAACACCTGATTTGATTTGAGTGCTAGGAAGATGAACATATACAGTTCAGTTAAAACAGTAGCACTTGCATACTCCTAAAATGTGCACCTAAGTAATTTGCCTAAATGTACCAAGCCTAGATCTGTATGTGTAGCATGTATATGTGTATAGATACATGTATAGCCAAGAATTCCATAGGGAAAAATCATCTCCCTCACCTGATAGTAGAGAATAAAGGACCCCATTTCTGCTTCGAGGATGACATCCTGCAAGGTATGTCAGGCCGCTGCATGTCGAAGATTCAGCATGCAGAACCCCATGTCAGTGTGGAAGGAATTCTCCTGGGATTTATAGGGGGAATAAGGGTCTTATATACTAGAGTGGTCACTCCAGGGTTTCTTCTAGAATCGATATGTTTTGAAAGCAATCCTAAATGTTTTGAAAACTATCATAAATGTTTTTCCAAACAAATGCAATCATGCACAGCGGTTGAAAGGATGAAAAAAAGTAGTGTCCCTTATACAGAATAATTATGCAGTGGCTGAGGACATGTTTATGTACATCAGGTACAGGAATTATGATAGAACACTAGGGGCTAGATGTAGGTAAATATCATTTACCGATTCTAAAAAAACGAATTTTACTGATTCGGTATTTTAGAATCGGTAAATGATATGTAGCTAATGATTCAGTAAATTTTACCGAATCGGTAAAATTCGGTAAATACCGATTCGGTAATAGGGGGTAGACCTACAAGGGTGGCAGGGGGGCACATTGACACTCTGTTGCACCCCTGTATAGTGCATGGGTGCACATGTGGCACACATACATGCCCTAAGGGCTTGTATGTCTGCCATATGGAACAGTTGAAAAAAGCACAAAATTGCTTTTTTTAAGGTTTTTGTTATTTACCACCAACTTGTAGTTGGTGGTAAATAACAAATCCTTACAAGTGAAAAGCACTCACTTGAGTGCTTCCTACATTAAGGATTCAGTAATTTACCAAATCGGTATTTAAGAATTTGGTAATTTACAGATTCCTTAAATTACTGATTCGGTAAATTACCGAATCCTTAAATGAGGCCCCTACATCTCAAATGCCTAATACCAGTCGGTAACAGCCGAAATTTGGTAATTTCGGCCGTTACCGACCGGTATTAGGTTTCCTACATCTGGCCCTAAGAGCCTGGTGTCGTAGAGACAGGAGCAAGCTACTAGGTAAAAGGTTAGAGTCATTATTGACGTGTGGATCGGACAATGTATTTAAAAAGGCGAATATACATGACAGGACTAGCCTAAAAAACATGACAATATAGAGGAACAACTCACAATTTCGAGTTAGCTTCCTTACAGTGCCATACAAGGCAAAGAAATAAAAAGAAAAGGAAATGTCGATACATACTTTAAATCGCAAGAAACAAATGTTGGGCATTAATAATTTCCTTCCACAAGGGCTCAGTCTCATTTGGGCATCATATCAGGTGCCAACAAATTAATAAAGTCTGGTATCAATCGGATAACAGTGAATACCATTTCAAATACTGTACATTAATTGCTGTTAATCTGCTTTTCTAGGAATGGATTTAATGATTGAGAGAACTGTGAGAAATTATTGTGAATGTCTAATTAGAGATAAAATATTGAAATGTAGAACTCAACCCATGGTTTGCTTGAACCACCTTCTGGGCCCTGGGAAGTAGTGAAGAACCGGGTCAGAACCCAGCGGTGCCAGGGAAACACCTGAAATTTTCGAGTTCCACCTGTCTTGGTATACAGAGACATGGAATACTTCTGGGTGGCGTCAGAGACCAAGTTTATTAGCTGCAGCTAGTAACAGAAATCCCAACAATACATCACAATGTATATTCCTAGGAGACTGTTCAAATTACTAAGGCAAGACATCTCCTTTTATACACCATATTCTCATTATAAATGTACACCCACTGCGCAAAATTCTAACCAATAGGGCACATTTTCTAACTGAGTATCACATTAACCAAAACCCAATTTACAGTAACCCAACCCAAAAGTTAATTATTAGGAATGTCCCAAATTCAATCTTTGCAAGCCGGACAAATTTACAATTGAAAAGCACAACCCATGTAATGTCAGAACATAAAGGAAACAGTAATAGATGCTGAACAAGATAAAACATGTGCAAGGAAACTAAAGGTTAACGAGGTCCTGAACATTAAGTGGCAGTCTTAGACAAGGATCAAACCAAGGGAAATTGGCTTTGCGAGGTCATTTTCAGGTGAAGAGGTCAGTTTCTCTGCAGTTCTTTCAGAGTCGAAAGAAACCTAGTTAATGTATACATAAACTCAGAAGGCCAGGCCACTTGTTCGCCGGGCCTCTTTCACAGGCCTACGTGAGGGCAACACAAAATGGAGTCAGGCTCGAGAATTACAGAACCTCAGCCCCTCCTTTTGCCATTACGTAGGCAATAACCTAAACTCATGTTAATCTGAATCTAGGTCCATATCAATCTTCATTAGGTCATCTAAGTGTTGCTGTAGCATCATCCTATTATTCTCTACTTCTCTCGGGACAGGTCTCCTAACGCACATAGTAGCACAAAGACTACAAATGGCGGGACCACACTGGATGCAAAGACAACAAGAGAAAAGAATGGCCAATACCATACCAAGGAATGTCAAAATCTTCCATCCCCATTTAGACAGCAATTCCCAAAACCATCCCGTCAATGACCAGTCTCCTTTGTCTACATGGATAGACTCAGAGATCTTATGTAACCTAGAGATGGCTTGGTACACTGTAGGCGCATTATCTGGTACATAAATGCAACAACTAGATACGATCAATTTGCATACTCCACCTCGATCTGCAAGTATGACGTCTAAAACCATACGATTCTGCAACGTCATAAGGCGGTCCACTTGAAGCTCAGCTGTAACATTACTAAGAGCACCTGCTGTCTCGTTAATAGTAGCTTCAACAACGCGGACAAGCTGTCGAATATGCCCACTATTGATCATAGGACCCCAAAAGGGCAGGAAACCCTTGAAGAAATCTCCTGCTTCTTGTCCTGCAGTATCTTCCTTATCGAAGACCCCTCTACCATATCTCGTTCTATGATAGTCCGGAGCGGTAGTATATGTAGGGGGAAGCAAAAACGCCACATAACATGTACCTGAAAAATCAGGTGGCAACCATGTATAGGCTCTGTCGTGACAAACAAAATATGTGCTTTTAGCTGGTACGAACGGTGGAGAAGTCTGGGACGAATATACATAGGTGTGAACACACACACTCTTACCTAGCTGAGCTTTCGGATTTCGACCAGTGCATTGCAAACAAAAATAACCTTGATGGGGCACAATCCAAATCGGGGGAGACCTTTTTCGTCTCTCCTTCTCAGTCAAGCTGGTACTATATCCGGTCAAATTCCAACCAACATAAGCCTGCATCTCATCCTTAGGGATAGCATTATATGCATTGATATCTCGGATCATATCTACTATTCCCTTTAGTAAGGCACTATTGCTGGAGTTATCCTTAAGGGAATGTGACGGGTGTATCTCATTTGCATAGATAAACATAGTCTGTAAAGCCCACACAGACCCATTAAAAGAAAAAGGCAAAACCAAATATGGCATACCCTTATCGGTCGTATGCGGCATAAGACGACAAACCCAACAGTTAGTGGTATTCACTACTAACTGATGCTGATGCAACAACTGTATGAACGAGTTGTTGACAAATTCTGACCTCCTTGTCTGTTCATGTTCAGGCAACGTATAGAACTGATGCAAAGAAACAGTAGTGTAAGAAAGCATAGGTTGGGAAGTGGGTGCAAACATCTGTTGTGTACCATAGACAATCCATCCCACATAAGCTATCGTAATACTTAAAAACATTAAAAAACATGATATTATAAAACATTTGCTACGTATCAATGTACAGAATTTCATTTTAAGGTCTATTTTCTCAACATCTCTCTCAGGTACAAAAGACTCCATCCTCTAAAGTGCTGCTCGCGGCAATTTTCCTTCTTCACTCAAGTGTGCGTCCAGGCGTCCTAGACAACCTAGAACCACAGACCTTTCATCAATTCGCGGTTCACCCCTTAAGTCTTATACCACGACCCTGCAGCTGAACCCGGATGGTGGTTCGAAAAAGCAAAAAGAAAAATAGTCTCTTGTCTGAAGAGCACAATACACAAAAAAATATTACTTTATTTGTCCTTTTTTAGACCTCGGCCTTAAACTATAATGTTCTTTATTCGGCACAGTTTGATCCTGAAAAAGAATCTCCGGATGCGTAGTGTCCAGTCTCAAATGCGGCGGCACAGCTTCTGGCAAAATTTCATCATTCGCACGTTCCGACTGAGTCCATTTCAAATGAGTATCACTAAAATGCACAAATCTCGGGACATTTTCAGTCTCAGAATCGGCAACACCTTCCCGGACCCACTGATCATACGGTAAGGGCAGAGGTATCCTTTTCGTGTGGGTGGCATGCACCCAACTCTTTTTCCCGAAGACTTTCAAAGCGGTCCTCGTTGCTAGCAGCACTTGATAAGGACCAGTCCACCTCGGCTGTAGGTTCTTGGACCTCTTAAAGTTCCTGATCAGAATCCAGTCGCCGGGTTGGATCGCATGTCCCGCGTCAACAGAAGCTGAAGGTAAGTTATCATGAACCTGTTGGTGAAGAACACGCAATTTAGCAGTCAAATCATGTAAATAGTCAACCAACATAGGGTACTCAATATCACTGTATTCTCTTGGCCTCGGCACACCCCAAACATTCGCCTGGCGTCAAAAAACAATCTCGTATGGGCTAAGTCCCACGCGAGAATGTATTGTCGTTCTTGTGGACAAAAGTGCCAATGGTAGAGCATCGGACCATGTGAGACCAGAGCTCGCTTGCACCTTGGCCAACTTCAGCTTTAACGTGCCGTTATAGCACTCGACCAGGCCTGCTGACGGGGGGTGATTCGCTGCGTGGAACTTCTGTCTAATTTCCAAACCCGCACACACTTTCTGCATAATCTGACCCACGAATTCACTTCCGTTATCACTCCAGACCATCCTCGGCAATCCATACCTCGGGAAAAACTCTTTGAGCAAAACCTTGGCTGTAGACAAGGTAGTATTATCCTTTAGGGGGTAGCCTCTATCCATCTGGAAAAGGCACAAACAACCACAAGGACATACTTCAGATTATTGCATCTTTCCATATGAATATAGTCTATCTGCAACAGCTCGAACGGCTACGTTGGAGGAGCAAAATGACCAACTGGAGTTGGGGTTCCCTTGCCAGGATTATGCATCAAGCAAATCATGCAGTGTTTAACCAAATTCTCAGCACATTTGGGAAGTCCACTATTTTGTCATACCGGAGCCAACAACTTGCATATCCCTTTTGAGCTCATGTGAGCCATCCCATGAGCCATAGTAACCACTGGAAGCACATACGCATCTGGCAACAACCATCTCCGATGCTCTGACAACAACCCAACAGCCTGTCGAATCCAACATTCCCGTACTCTCTCTCCACGTACTCAATTCTTTCTCAGTAGCTTCTGCCTGAATCATCTTCACACTTTCTATTGTATCTTCACACATTCCTCTTTCCACAACCCATCTTGCAGGACCTGCAACATACATTCGACTCGTCAAATCTCTCGCTGTTTCTCTCGCTACTTCATCCGCAAACGCATTCCCTCGACCCACATCATCTGTAACCTTTTTATGCGCACTACACTTTACAATGGTGATTTGTGTTGGCAGAGTAAGCGATTCAAGAAGCTCACTCACTAATTGGCCATGCTGGATTTTCGTACCATGAGAAGTAAGAAATCAGGAAGCAAGATGGCCGCCGCGTAGTCACGGCCGTTGCAGCAGTGCAGTGAGGTCGTGAGGGTGCCCAGGGGAGATGTAACTACCCAATGCCGGGAGATCCCCCCCGACATCGCAATCAAGAGGATACACTTCTTCTTTCGCTAAACAACCGGCATGCTGACAGCTCTCACCTGTCGAGGATCGGCCAGGCAATTGCTGCGGGCGCTGCTGTCGGTCTTCTCTCCCGGCCACGGACGTGCTACTGGAGACAGTGGGCGGAGTCGCGCTCGGAGCTGGCGGAGTGGAGCGGAGCGGCGAGGAAAGACTGGAGAGGCGGGCGGACGCAGAGGAGCTCCGATCAGAGCCCGCAGTTGCAGCAGGGGGAGAGAGTCTCCTAAAGTAAAAGTGACAATGAGTCCCAAAATAAATGCATCGAAGGCAGCATACCTAAAGAAAAAAGCCGCCCGGGAGGGGATGGAGACAGAAGAAAGCGAGGAGATGCGGCGATATCTTTCACCACCGGCGGAGCAGATTAAAAAGAGGCAACAAGCTGCAGGGAGGACTCGTCAGGCGGCAGCCTCAATTGCGGACATGTTTGCCGAAGCGGGTAAGGAGAAAGAGGGGAAAGAGGTTAAAGAGGTGAAAGATGCGGGTGAAGCTCCTGGGTGGAATCAGACTGTTGGTCTTAATGAACTGCCCCCTAACCCTGCCCCGCTTTTGGCCGAGGTTACGCCTGGAGCTAGTGAGAAACAGCAGGCTGTAGTAGGCGAGTTATCCCCAGGTGAATTAACCTTAAATCTGGAAAAAGGAGCTGAGACTTCCTCTCCGTGCCCTGTAACTAAAGTACTGGCTGGTGATGACCAGATTCCCTCACAGACCCTCAGTAAAGGGAATATAGTAGAATCGTCAAAGCAGGGGGTCACAGAAAACACAGAGTATACGGACATCTTGAGTGATACGCAGGGGGATACCCAGAGAGCAGAAGTGGTCCAAGCTACGAGTGGAGGCAGTAATGGAAAGGGGAAAGTTCCAAGCGAAGCCTTCTACTCAGCCTCAGACGGCGCCGGTTGGTCGGAGGAGGAAGAGGAGGAACATAGCTCTTATTGAGGCTCAGAGAGCGACCCAGAACTAGATCAACCAGCAACTGCAATTAAATCCCAGGCTATTATGAAGCCCCAAGCTCATTCACAACAAGAGCTAAGCTGGGATCATTCTTCGGTTATGCCCCTGCAGGGAAGCCCCCCGTGAGGAACTTACCCATATGTCGCTTTTGGAGACAATCCATCAGGAGATTCTTGCTCATAGGGAGGAAACGCGGCAAGACAATCGGAAATCTCAGGCCGCAAAGAGAAATATGCAGGGGGTGGTCAGGAAACTATCCAAAGCCTGTACTAACATCGGGACAGGGTCTCTAACTTGTAAGAGAGAGTGGTGTCAACCGAGGCCAAGTCGACTGCAGCTACTAGTAAGGTCGATGCCCACTGTGCCCAGGTGATAGATCTTCAATGGAAGCTCGAGGAGATGGAAAACAGGCAACGCCGGAACAACTTAAGGGTCCTGGGAATCCCGGAGGGGATCGAGCGCTCTGACAAAAGGGCATTTATAATCAAGCTCTTCGAGAAAGCGTTCCCCGAGCTTTCCAGCTGGAACTGGTCCACCGAGCTGTAGAGAGTACACAGTACACCCTTCAAAATACGAAATAATGCTAAGGAAGGGGACAAACCTAGAGCAGTACTAATATTCCTTGGAAATTTCATTTTAAGGCAGGCAATTGCGGAAAAGGCCAGACCCGACCCCAGGAGAAGCAGTGAGGGGGTCTCTTTCTTCGTCCGCCCGGATTACTGTCATTTGACTGTAGAGCGAAGGTGGCGCCTGAGGGAAATGATTAAGCCTTTCCAGGACAAAAAGATTCAAGCTTATGTGATAAACCCAGCCCAGCTAAAAGTAATCAATGAAGGGAGGACATTATATTTCTCTTCAGAAATTAAAGCAAAGGAGTATCTAGACTCTGTCGGATAATAGACTCAATGCACAATGAAGGCTGGGTTTAATGTCTTTTTTTTTTCAAAACTGGAAAGGCCTGCTGATACAGGTCGAGAATTGGGGAGGGGGGAGGTCTATTTGGTTGTGAGGGATTTATTATGATCATTGGTTTGTAGGGCTTTATAGGAATTCTTAGATTTTGTTTTCAGTGTTAGGCCTCACTGCTCACACTGCAAGACCATCACGTGCACAGACTAGGTCTGAGCGCTTCACGGAGTGGGTTTCTGGGAGGGTGTTTAGGGGGTCCTTGGGGAACGGGGGGTGGGTTGGAGGGGTGGTTGGAGTGTAAGGGAGGGTTGGGTGGCGCAGGGGAGAAATTCAGAAAAATGAAGAAAAATGGTGCGTTTTGTAAGATTTTGGTTCTTTCTTTTTTCATACAATTCAGAAAGTCATTGAAGGATAGTATGAGCAAGGTTCAGTGTAATGCAGATGGTCAACTAGTTTGTCAGGATGGCGAACATTAGAATAATGCTCGCTTAACATTGGGGGGCTGAATGACTGGAGGAAACGTCAAAGACTGGCCCATTTTGTGAAATACAACAGTATTGACGTTCTCACTCTCCAAGAGACCCATCTCCCATGGGCCAAGAGGAACTTAATGTTCCTGAGTGGTTTTGAGCTACCGTCTTGTTCTACACAATCCTCGACGATCAGGGGGGTCGCAATCCTGGCACGTATATCTTTGGGAGGTATGAAACGGGCGAAGACAGATAGTTTGGGTAGATGGGTAATTGTTGAGTTGGAGATGGGCTTTACATTATGTGCAGTTTACGGCTCAAATAGAGATGATCCCGAAATCTTCGATTTCTTAGAAACCGAATTAGCTGGTTGGATAACCCCCACAATAATCTGTGGTGACTTCAATATCTCAGCAGATTGGGATAATAGTGCACCTTATGTAGGTCGGAAACCAAGAGTTTTTAGGGCAGTAAAGGCCCTTAGTAGCTCTCATGGATTGAGGGATGTTTGGGCGGTTAAAAAACCACACGATCCAGGGGTTCATACTTTTCAAATCCCTCTGAAAGGTATACAAAACTGGACTACTTTTTTATCTCTTCTCCCGAAATAAACAAGGTTGGGATAATAAAACTACCTAGGTTAATCTCAGACCACAACCCATTGATTTTAACCTATGAACCGGATAAACTAGTTAGGAAAAGGACCAGCTGGACCTTTGAAAGGAAGCTTCTGGGGGATAAGAGATTTGTGGAGCATCTTACCAAATGGGCAGATGAATTTGTCGCTGCTAACAGATATAGTACCTCACGGAATGGGGTATGGGAAGCATTCAAGGAGGCCTTAAGGGGCAAATCCATAAGCTGTCCGGCTAGACTGAGAAGAGAGGATAGAGAGGAGGTGGAGAGACTAGTGGTGAAATTAACTGGGGAAGAAGAACAGCATATTAAGGTTATAGCCCAGGGGGTAGCTGGAAGCGAGAGTCAAATGAAGCTGATGAGTGTTAAAGCAGAGCTCCAGAAGGTGGTAACACGGAAGGTTACTGCAGAATACCAAACATCCAGAGCCAGACGATACGAAACCGGCAAACAGGCAGGTAGAGTCTTAGCGCTAAGGATCAGACAGGAAAAAGCAAAAAATACAATTGCCAGAATAGAAGAAAATGGCAAAGAATTTACCGATACTAAAGAAACCCTACAGGTGTTTAAGAATTTTTATCAAAAGTTATATCAGGAGGAAGATAGGGATGGAGTACAGGAGGAGGAGGGTTGGGATAATGGCCCACGACTTGATGACTTAGCGAGAATAGAACTGGATAGAGATATCACTAGTGGTGAGTTTATTGCTGCCCTACAGGAGCTGGCCTCGGGTAAAGCTGCGGGCCCCGATGGGATTCCCCTGGAGGTCTACAAATGTCTCGAAACTGTAATTACTCAATTATTTGTGGACTTATTTAACGGTATAATGTACTCAGGAGAGATTCCAGATTCTTGGAGAGAGACCAATATTGTAATCTTTCATAAAAAAGGGAAACCTAGGGAGAAGCCGGGATCCTACCGCCCTATCTCGTTGATAAATGCGGATACAAAATTGTATTCTAAGATCTGGGCTAAGAGGTTGGGCAGGATCATAGGCAGTCTCGTTTCCCCGTGGCAGCATGGGTTCGTCCCTGGTCATGGCACGACGGACCATATAAGGAGATTAATAGCTCTGTTCGACGCTCATGCTGCCACGGGGGGGAAGGGGGGGAGATGGCCTTGATCCTGCTCAACGTAGAAAAGGCCTTTGATAGGGTGGTATGGAAGTTTCTTTGGTCCATTTTGGCAGGTAGACGTTTTGGGGATAAAACTATCGGTGCCCTCAAAGCTATGTATAGAGGACCCGAGGCTAGAGTGGTTGTCATGGGTGAAAGATCAGATAAGATTGCCATTCAGAGAGGTACAAGTCAGGGGTGCCCCTGCTCCCCGATCCTCTTTTCTATTGATATTGATCCGGTTATACAAAAAATTTTAGGGTGTCCAAGGATCAGCCCGGTAGTATTAAATGGCCATGTAAATAAAATCTTGGCATACGCTGATGATCTGGCTGTCATCCCTACTGATCCTCAGCAGGCGATGCCAGCTCTCGCTGAATTGGCCAAGGCTTTCGTCAGCCGCTCAGGCTATTTATTGAATGAAGCCAAAACTCAGGTAATTTGCACAAAAAACATTGTCAAATCCGACCCCAGATATGTCGATGCTGCAGTATACCTAGGGGTCAGAATAAATGCCTCAATTTAAAAAATACTGGATGAAAACTACCTCCCTCTTATTAAATCAATAGAAACAGAGTTGAAACGAATAGATGTGCTTCACTTGTCATTGATTGGGAGAGTAAATGTGGTCAAGATGACAATGTTTCCTAAAGTATTATACTTGTTTCGGGCCATACCCTTGTTCATCGGAGAGGGACTAATGAAGAAATTGGAAACTGTATTTATAAGATTTATCTGGCAGTACGGCAAGATTAGGTGTTCCACTAATTATATGTCACTTTCTATGGAAAGGGGGGGGGTGGCCTTACCAAACCTAAGATTATATCATTGGACATGTCTTCTTACACAAATGGTAATCCTGTTTCAGCCTGAGATGGACTTGGTAGGTACAGAAACTCAGAGCCCCCCTTGTATTTTTGAGCTCTTGCTGGGGAGGAAGGCATTAGGCCTATTATTATGCGAAGTTGATCGAAGGTATTATAAGAGGGTACTGCTTAAGATCATGGAAGGGGCATGGAGCATATGGAAGTCTGTTTTGAAGTTTTTTAATGTTCCTAAGGTTAATGTATATTTACCTCTTTGCAAGTCTAGCCTTTTCTCTCACTTGTGTGCGCAGAAGGTAACCTTCAGGTCTGGAAAGGGTTGGGTATCAAGACTATAGGTGATATTATGGAAGGTGAGGAAATAGTAAGATTTGATGCCCTGCAATTTAAGTTCACCATTCCATCTTCCCACTGGCTTTTACATGCCCAAATCGAATGCATCCTGAAAGCATTAAGGCCCAAGTTGGTACATCTGGCCAACTTTCCTTTGTTAGATTAATTAGCCAAAGGATGTAAGAAAATAAAAATAGTTTATAATCTTCTCCTGATGGGAATCCAAGATGATTTGGAGAAGACTGAATCCGCTTTGGAAAATAAATTGTCCAACCCCGATGTAGACTTGGATTTGGCCTTAAACTTGAACAAAAAAATCTTCCGGTCTTCAAATTTGAGAGCCCAGCACTATAAAACATTATTTAATTTATATTATACGCCAGCAAAACTTTGTTCTTGTGGGGTCAGGGAGGACGATAGCTGTCCCAGATGTAACGAGGGACAAGCAGATCTATTACACATGTTCTCCTTTTGTAGAGCATTAGTCCCAACTAGGGACGAGATTGAAATTTTTTTGGAGGGGCTGCTAGGTCATAAGATCGATCTATCCCCAACCCTGATGTTACTGGGTACAGATGAGAAGCTACGGCTCGGGAAAGATGAGGAAGCCCTGGTTTTTATATCAGTAGCGTTATTGCGGATTTTAATCTCTTCAGGCTGGAAAGATACCTCCGCTCCTTCATTCCAAATGTGGCTTACCAGATTACTGGGCATACATAATATAGAGGCATTCCTTAATCAACAGAAGGGTAAAAAAATGCGGGAGATGGGAAGCCGCATCTGGGCCCCACTTACTGAATGGAGGGAGCAAAGATTGTAATTTTTTGATATAGCCTTCCCTGGTTAAATTTTATCAACTCGCAGAGTTTCGTTTTTAAAAATAACATTGTTTTATCCTGTGATCAATATTCTAATTGTGCTGAACCTGTAACTGTATATCTCCTTTTAAATCTTGGACCTAGATTTATATCTAGTGTTATGAATAATGAATTGTATTTGTTCCTCGTTTACTCTTTGTAACGCACCAGAAATTCTTATTAAAAATATTTAAAAAAATAAAAAGAGAAGTAAGAAATCCTCTTTCTTTCCACAATCGTCCAAAGCTATGAGCAACGCCAAACGCATACTGGCTATCAGTAAAAACATTCACTCTCTTTCCTTTTGACAACACACACGCTCTAGTCAAGGCTATCAATTCAGCTGCCTGAGCTGAATTCTGTGCAATACGCGCTGTTTCAACAATCGTGTGCAAAGTTGTGACAGCATATGCTGCAGTCGTCTCTCCATTCGGAAGCTTAAAGCATGAACCATCTACCCATAGGGTAAAATCAGGGTTTGAAAGAGGAATATCTTTCAAATCAATTTTACCCTTTGTTTCCTCCTCTGTCCTAAGAACACAATCATGCTGTTCTTGATCATCTGTCTCTACACAAATCGGCAACAATGTAGCTGGATTCAATGTGTTGCACCTCTTAATGTGCACATGACTAGCCAAAAGCGTCAACTCGTAACCTGACAGACGTGCACTAGTAAGGTGCTGAGTCTTCGTCCTGTTTAATAAGGTATCCACTGCATGTGGGACCATCACAATCAATGTATTATCCAATACCAAACCAGCAGACTGTCGGATAGAAACAGCTGCTGCTGCCGTAGCTCTTAGGCAACCAGGCAACGCCCTAGCTACCGGCTCTAAAGTAGCCGAAAAATACGCACATGAGCGCTGCTTGTCTCCAAACTGTTGTGTCAACACTGACAACGCACAACCTTCTCTCTCGTGCACATAAAGTGTAAAAGGTTTACTATAGTCAGGGGTACCCAACACCGGAGCAGAACACAATGCATCACGCAATTCAGAAAAACTCTTCTGACATTCATCAGACCAAGGAAGAGGGTGTGGTGTATCTTTGAGAGTAAGTGCCAACAAAGGTTTCGCTAGCAAAGAAAAGTTCGGGATCCACTGCCGATAATACGAGGTGATACCCAAGAAAGCATGCACTTCTCTCTGTGTGGATGGTACAGTCGTCTTCCCTCCTTCGATAAGAGATGACCTAAGTAGGTCACTTCTTGTCGACAATACTGCAACTTGGAAGGGGAAACTTTATGATGAAGGTCAGACAAATGTCGTAGCAAAGAAAGAGTAACCTCTTTACAAATCTCCTCATTATCAGTAGCCACTAGCAGAACATCAACGTACTGGACAAGAGTAGCACCAGAAGGCAACACAAGAGTAGCGAGTTGAGTTTTCAAAGCCTGACTATAAATGGAGGGACTCTCACAATAACCTTGAGGAGCTTGCTTAAACCGGAAGCTGCGGCCTCCTAAAGAGAAGCCGAAAATATCCCTACTTTCCTCAGCGATCGGAATACTGAAGAAAGCATTCTTCAGATCAATCACAGAAAACCAAGCAACTGAGGCAGGGACCATAGTCAATAAAGCAGTAATGTCCGGAACAACAGGAAACTGTGGCACAACAACCTTATTGACCTCTCGAAGGTCGATCACAAATCGATACACAGGTGGCTGAGAAGAGTCAGTACGCTTAAGAATAGGCAGAACAGGACTGTTACACACATTACCTCTCGTTTCTTCAACCACACCTTTCTCAACCAAATCATAAATAATCGCTAAAAGAGCTCTTTCACCATCACTGGAAATTTTGTACTGAGGAATGCGTGGCAATTTAGCATTTGATTTAAGCGTAACAACGTAGGGTGGAATCAGCAAAAGACCAACATCATTAGGACCCGTAGCCCAAAGTGTATCAGGGAGAGAACTCAATTCCAGCGGCAGGCAATCCTTAGACAAATCCTTAGACAAATACATCTGGGAGATCACTTTCTTACCCTAGGTAAGATGTACTCCCAACGGAGAACAAGTTTTCAGTTTCAAAGATGCTTTATTCGAGTTTTTCTCATGAAAGCACATGCAATCACAAATATAAAAACATCACAAAAAAAGCACCAATACCTTCAAAAAATATTAATTCAGATATAAAATGTTCATGAAATATGCAGATAAAATAAAATACAGACGATCCCTGAGAACAGTAAAAACAATCAGCTGCCTAAAACCCTCTAGCTGTAGATGTGACTAGAGGCAAAAAGGTGCTAATGCAAATAATTCTTAAGGCAACATCACTTCTAGTGGTACCTAGGTTTTTGCACACTGGTGTTAACCAAATGCGCCTGGGTTCAGCATAGGATTTACAAGCAAATAGGAAGTGACCAATTGTTTCCTTGTGTGCTCCACAGGCTGGACAGTTGCTATTGGATGAACCCCCCCACCTGCCTGTTAAAGACCTAAGGGGGAGAGCACCAGCTCTAGTTTGAAAAAGGAACTTCCTGTCCCTGGCGAGGTTATAGTAGCCCAATAGAGTTATAGGCTGGGGTACAATTTAGCTTCTAAAAAACCTTCTGTCATAGAACCGGCCTTGGTGACTCTCCAATTCCGAATAGCCACATATTCCCAATAAATTTCCTTTAGGGCTTTTTTACTTGGGAATGGGGCACCTGCCGGGTCATCCCTGAGTGGTTGGAGACCAAGATCACCCAGCATGGTTCTAAGGACTTTTAGCCAGCCTATTTTATGGAAGACATCCGCTTTAATTATAGCTTGAAATCCCTCGGCATAATGGTGGAGCTCGGGAGTGGTCCAGAGCCTCCTCCAGTATAAAATTGGGCGAAGCCTCGCTAGATCTACTACAGCCTTTCTACTCAGATCGTACCTAAGTGGGAGTTAATGAGTACTTTTGGGGAGACCAGTGATTGCCCTGAGAAACTTATTTTCTGATATTTGTAACGGCTGAAGCTTCTCGAAGCCCCACAACTCGGCACCATATAGTGCAGAGCCGAGGGCCTTGGCCTCGTAGACCTGCAGAGCTGGCTTAATTGGTTTAGTCCTCGATTTTCTGTGCTCCGAGCCAAGAGCACCAGCCAATTGTCTATGCCTTAGGACTGCAATATTTATGTGCTGAGACCATCTAAGATCATCTGTTATATAAATACCTAGATACATAAAAGCTTTGACTATCTCTAGAGGGCGATCATTCATACTCATCTTTGGTCTAAATCTTCGATGGGGGTTAAAGGCCATTAGCTAAGTTTTCGCCACATTGACTTCTAAGCCATGCTCCCCACAAAAGTTATCAAAGATAAGTAATGCACGCTGCAGGCCACTTGGGGTCTTAGATAAAATCAGGGTATCATCTGCAAACATTAAAATCGGTATCTAAGTACCAGCCAAAGAGGGGGCATCCACATTAGCAGATAACATGCGAGTCACTACACCGTTGATAAACAGGGAAAAAAGTGTGGGGGCCATTGAGCATCCCTGCCGGTTTCCCCGCTCCACCGGGAAGTCTATGGTAACTACTCCTTTGCCCCCCCCCCCCCCCCCCCCCCACTGGATCTTGGCAAAATTCGCTTCCTGCAGTCGCATTATCATTGTCAGTAGATCATCTGGTAGACCCAGGTTCCTTTGCACCGACCACAGCTTAGTCCTTGGCACCAGGTCGAAGGCAGCCCGCAAGTCGACAAAAGCAGCGTACAGGCTGCCCTCGCCCAGCAACACAGTTCGCCACCGCAGTAAGGTAAATCGGAATACCTGGTCCATCGTGCTAATGCCCTTCCGAAACCCGGCTTGGAACGGAGACAGGGCATTGTTCTCCTCCACCCAAGTCAAAAGCTTATTGACAACCATCCTCCCCACCACCTTTTGGATGGTGTCAATTAAGCTTATGGGTCTATAATTCCTGGGTTTAGATCGATCTCCCTTCTTGAATACAGGTATTATAATTGCACCTTGCCAGGATGTCGGTACGGGAGCACCCTGTGCCACTGCATTAACAAGAAGAAAAATATATTTACACCACAACTCTTTGTCATTGGTGAAGAGATCCGCCGGGACCCCGTCCAAGCCTGGGGCTCTGCCACTAGTCACTGAGCTGAGGGCCAACGTTACTTCATTATTACTAAAGGAGATATCTTTAAAATAAACCGGCCTAAACCCAGCCCTCTCCCTACCGACTTGCGTTTCAGCGTACTGGGGTTTAAAGTAGTTGACCCAATCCTCCTCCGCAACATTATTATCGGGAGGTTCAGGAACTCCACCCCTGCCCCATTTTACAATATTCCAAAAAAGCCTGGAATCTTTCTTCTCACTCTCGTCCTTTAGCTCACTCCAGTGGAGCTCATCCCACATTTTCTTGGCTGTAAATATGCTATCCAACGGAGAACAATATAATGTCACATGCAATCTTTTCAACAAGTCCAAACCCAACAAATTCTCACCACAACCAGTCGTTAGAATAATGGGAGCCTCCAATTCACAAGGACCAATAGAAAGCAGGTTGCTAACTGGGGCACCAGAAAATCCTACCGAAACATTCGTCAAGCCAGACAAAAGTGCGCCAGAGAGTTTAGAGTGCATGATAGAACTCTTTGTTGCACCAGTATCCAAAAGAAAAGGTTCTGCCACACCTGATGTAATCACTTCAACATAAGGCCCACTCTGGTCTACTGGAACGGACACTACTCCCTCTCTTTGTCCATGGCTGTCCTAGCTATCATTAAAACCAGCACTCTCGCTTCCAACATAATAATCATCAACGTAGTACTGAGCAGACTGGACGTTCGGAACATTCTGTCGGGCAAAATAATTTGCAGAATTCTGGGGGGAAAGGAACGTTCATTCTGAGGAAACGTACCACGTCCCCTACCCCTAGGTACGTGTTGGTAACCACCACGACCTCTCAGACCAGACATACCATTCACACGTTGTAGCAAGACCGGACAACTACTCTTGAAATGAACTTCCTCTTTACAATAGGCGCACTGATTAGGGCCTAGCGGAAATTTCGGAACAAAAGACTCAGGCGTCTGCAATGGTTTCTGAAACTGTGGGGGTTGCTGAAACTGACGCTGATTAGGGCGAGGCGGATAAGCCTGTTGCAAAAGAACTTTAGTTTTTAATTCTTTAGTCTTCTTCTCTACTTTATCCTTCTCATCTTTGTCTCTATTCTCATAGTATTGTGCAGTAGCCAATATCTGGGCCGAAGAAGAAACTGCCCATGAACTCTCAGAGTCCTTTAACTTATTACAAAGTTCGGGGAGTAAAATAAAAACAAATTTATCTACGAACAACCTCTGACCACCTTCTGTACTCATGTCCTGACCACTATGATCAATGAATGTTTCTTCAAACCTAGTGAAGAAATCGGACACACTCTCATCTTTCTTTTGTTTGCATGCTGCTAACTTGTCCCAATTCACTCGCAAAGGAGGCATCAAAGTTTTCATTAAATTAACAATCCTACCAGGTAGTTCTGCAACTAAAGGCTCAGGTTTAGCACCTCCTACCTGTCTACCATCTGCAGCAGTAATATTAACCCATGTTTCTCCTAACTCTTGCGCATGATCCTCGTGACGGATCTTCGCCCACAAAGGTTGAGGAACTACATTACCCATCAACATATCGATGTCAGCTAAATTCATAACACACGCATCAACTGTCTAAGACAACTCCTTGTAATAATCAGCAGGATTTTTACAGGGGTCAGGCAATGTCTGCTTAAGTGCCAAAACCTCTGCTCTCTTCCAAGGTACATGTACCCACACTCGCTGAAAATGTACTGGTGCAGCCAAAACACCATTAGGAACGTCAGCCTCAACTGCCTCTCTCCATACCGGAGGAACCTCTCGCATAGGATACTGCTTCACTTTTCTCCTAACAGAAGGATGAGGTTCGAACAATGACTGAGGTGGAAGTCTAGACCTGAAAGTAAGTATTGTCTCTACCGCTACTTCAACATCTGAACCCACTATCGTTCCCTTAGCAAATTCGGACTGAACATTAATCAAGTCCAACGGAATTGGACCCAACTCATTATCTTCCCACTCTTGACGAAGAAAGGTACACATGACATCAAAAACATACCTTTGCTTTGGTGCTTCCCACTGTAGAAAAACATCCATAACCGCTTGTAAACCATACCTGGAAGCATTCGAAACCCATCTACGAGCAAGGAGATCTAACACTGCCCGCTCTTCGGGACCAGGAAGCTGACTACGTCTCTGCTTACGTTCAGAAACAGGGGTCCTATTCAGTGACCCAAAGAGAGGAGACAAAAGACAAGTGACAGTTTCAGTCATTCTTTGTCAAGCAGAAGGAGAAGAAGCTGACATAAGGACAGGAGACAAAGTAGTCTGAGGAATAGGAGTCATAAGGACAGAAGTAAGAGAAGACGAAGATAAGGCAGTGTAAGTCAAAGGAGTTTGAGGCAAGTCTGGTAACAAAGCTGGCGGCCCTAGAGGGGGCTGCAGCGCAGGAGGAATAACCACTTGTGGAGCAACAAATGGCTGAACAACAGCAGGGGGTTGAACAACAACAGGGGGTGCAACAACTGGAGGTAACGGAGGTGCTGTAGCACTCTGCGCATAAGGGGTGGTAATCTCCGTAGATGCGACATCAAAGGATCCTTTTCAGGGTCTTCAGTCACAATTGAAAGGGGAGGTGGCAAAGCCGGATAACATTTGTCAATGGCCATGCAATGCTGTCTATCTGACACTTCAATTGCACGATCTTCTTCATCGTCCTTAAACTGCGTAGCGGCTTGCATTACTGACATATTCCTTTCTTTCCTATCTCTTTTCGCTTGCTTAATTTCTCGCTGTTTGGCTTCCTTACGCCAAAGGCGGAAAGAGTCAAACATCGCCGGACGGGCTTTCTTCCTAAATAGCGCAACTTCTAAGTTATCTAAAATCTCTGTTTCAAAACTACCATGTGGGGGCCATCGTAAAACACCTTCCTTCCTAGTGTAGCGGACCCAAACCTCATTAAAGGTAATGGGACCCACGCCATGTTTCGAATAAAGCTCATAAGTTGGAGTTCCAACCGGAGGTATCGGACACTAGTCCTCCAATCGGGAATCCTTATTACAACTACAACAAAACCATTTCCTAATTTTGCCAAAACCAGGCATCTTTAGCCCGCTAGTCTTGCTTCAAACTTCAAGGGGTTATCAAAAATGATACACTCGTAAATATACGAGCCCCTTGGCTTCGACTATTGCAATTGCCGAATCAAAACCAAGATACAAAACAAAGTCGTGGGAGCGACCCACTTATACTTAACCAAAATGTCTGTCACGCCACCAGAAGACCGTCTAACGTCTCGCCTTACAAATCGTCACACGAGGGTCCAAGATAGGGCGACAGTCAGGGCAGCAGTCCTTCGTAGCCGTCGGAAAGGGGAAGCCTCGCAGAAAAGACCTTCGGTCCACTTTTCGACATGCAGGGGTCGATGGAGTGGGGGTCCTCCTCCAGAGTTTCCTCACGGGGCTCCTCACAATCTTCGGGCTTGGACCGGTACCGCTGAAGTCGCCCCACGTTGGCCGCGCCAGTTGAAGAACCGGGTCAGAACCCAGCGGTGCCAGGGTCACACCTAAAATCTTCGAGTTCCACCTGTCTTGGTATACAGAGACACGGAATACTTCTGGGTGGCGTCAGAGACCAAGTTTATTAGCTGCAGCTAGTAACAGAAATCCCAACAATACATTACAATGTATATTCCTAGGAGACTGTTCAAATTACTAAGGCAAGACATCTCCTTTTATACACCATATTCTCATTATAAATGTACACCCACTGCGCAAAATTCTAACCAATAGGGCACATTTTCTAACTGAGTATCACATTAACAAAAACCCAATTTACAGTAACCCAACCCAAAAGTTAATTATTAGGAATGTCCCAAATTCAATCTTTGCAAGTCGGACAATTTTATAATTGAAAAGCACAACCCATGTAATGTCAGAACATAAAGGAAACAGTAATAGATGCTGAACAAGATAAAACATGTGCAAGGAAACTAAAGGTTAACGAGGTCCTGAACATTAAGTGGCAATCTTAGACAAGGATCAAACCAAGGGAAATTGGCTTTGCGAGGTCAGTTTCAGGTGAAGAGGTCAGTTTCTCTGCAGTTCTTTCAGAGTCGAAAGAAACCTAGTTTATGTATACATGAACTCAGAAGGCCAGGCCACTTGTTCGCCGGGCCTCTTTCACAGGCCTACGTGAGGGCAACATAAAATGGAGTCAGGCTAGAGAATTACAGAACCTCAGTAGTAGTGTTGGACAATTGTAATGATATTTAAAACAAAGACAAAGCATCAGCACTGACTCTTTTCCAAAACAACAATCAAAGAATACTCTAACCCAGCATATCCGTTCCTTCCAACACATTTCACACAATGAATTTCAAAGCAAACAGCCCTGCTGGCAGCCCTTCTGACCCGTGTCCACCACAAACCTTCAAGACAATTCTTCTAACAATCTCTGCTGCCACACCACTAAGAAGAATCATCAACAATTCTTTAACCACCTGAATATTTCCAGAAGAACTCAAAAAATCATACATATGCCCATTACTGAAGAAAACAAACTTGGACCCACTGAGCCCTGACAACTACAAATTAAATGCTTACAAAATGGAACTACTCACATGTGGTGAATCGGTACATTATGACCCGCTCGCCGCCTGGCCTGATGATCTGGGAACACTACCTAAAGTATAAAAGGAAGTAAGAAACCTTGGAATGACCATGGGATCCAAGCTATCAATGAATGCCCAAGTGGACAAACCAGCAAGACCAAGCTTTGTTACTAGAAAAACTCTGCAGTGAATCTTCCCCATCTGGCATTTCCACACAAGGTCCAAGCTACCATCTCCCTTGTTCTGTCCAAACTCAATTACACCAATAGCGTCTACCACGGAATACCTTTAACGACTATGAAAAGACTACAACGGATTCAGAACTCGGCTGCCAGACTACTCTTACATATAAAGCAGCAAGACCACATCTCCCCTGCCTTGATAGCCCTGCATTGGTTACCGGTTGCCAGAAGATCAACCTTCAAGCTGCTTTGTATCACCCACAAAGCGATACTTGGAATGAGACCGCCCTTCATCAGGGATAAAATCACCAAACATGTTCAAAAATGGAACCTCCCCTCAAGATGGCACCTTGCCTCAAAATCCCAACGTATAAGAAAAAAACCATGGGTGGCATATCCTTCTCTATTCAAGCAGCCAAACTATGGAACTCTTTACCCCCAACATAAGATCCATGGATAACCACCTTATCTTCAGAAAACTACTCAGAATTGGCTATTCCACACATAACAACCATAAGCAAATGGAAATATACAGCATATTCCTCTGTATGTTAGCATTTATTTGAACTATAGATAGGTACCTATATATGTGTAATGCTTTGTATAAACGTGTATAATAATTATGTCTTTAAAAATATACATATTGGTTGCTTCTGCTTAACAAATGTGCATATTGCTGACAGTTAAATTATTCCATGTTTTTAACATGTATATAAGTGTCTGCATAAATAAGTATATCTTTTATCCACAATTGCTTGACTATTGAATTACAAAATATGTATTTTCTTCTAATTCAGCATATCCAATGCACTACCCTATTTCTTACCCTATACCACTCTCGATTTATCCGCCACCTCAACTCTCTGACTCAACCGAAACCTCATTCTACTACTCTTTCCAATGAACTACCCTATTTCTCACCATATACCACTCTCAATTTATCCTCTACCTTCACTTTCTCATTCATCCCAAACCCCATACCACTTCTATGATCCCCATGACAACCCTATCTAGACTCTTCCCTACTCTACCCCTCCTTACATCATCTCATACCTCTTTTACTATTCAGATCTCCCAAACAAGCCTTTCTAAGTCCTTCCCTCTTACTCTCCCCCTCCACCTCCATTTTACTCATCCCAAGCCGCCTCCTACTTCTATGAGCTAAAAAAAAAATCTAAATCTTTTCCTCTTCTATGCCTCAGCTATCCTTTTCAATCCAAATAACTGACTAACATACTTTCATACTAACAAATTACTTTCATATTTCACTATACTAATTCACCACTAATGCTTTATGGTTTCTGGAGTAGCGTGCTACTCACTGAAAAAGTGCTTCAACACCTCATCAGGGGTAGCAAGAGCTATATAAATGCACACCTTTTTCTCTCTTCCGTCCCTACACTAGCCTTCCCAATCCAAATAACTGGCTAACATATCCACCACTCAAATTACTTTCATTTTTCACTATACTAATTCACCAATAATCCTTTATGGGTTCTGAGTAGCATGCTACTCACCAGAAAAGCACTTCAACACCTCATCAGGGGTAGCAAGAGCAATATAAATGTAAACCTTTTTTCCTCTTCTATCACTCCACTATCCTTTTCAATCCAGATAAATGACAACATTTCCATGACTCAAATTACTTTCATACTTCACTACACGAATGCACCACTAATCCTTTATGGGTTCCGGAGTAGCGTGCTACTTGGTGAAAAAGCACTTCAACACCCCATCAGACGTAGCAAGCGCTATATAAATGCAAACCTTTTTCCCTATCCTATTCCTCCACTATCCTTCTCAATCCAAATAACTGACTAACATATCCACCATTCAAATTACTTTCATGTTTTACTATACTAATTCATCATTAATCCTTTACGGGTTCCAGAGTAGCGTGCTACTCACTGAAAAAGTGCTTTGATGCATTGTCAGTGGTAGTAAGTGCTATATAAATGCAATTACAATACAATACAATATGTATGCAGCCTATACTGAAATTAAGGCTGTAAACATGATAAAAACTTGTGTTGTTGTATGTTTCCTTGATGAATTGCTTAGTGGGGAAGGTTATTTCTCTGTTTTATTAACCAACAATGAGTTCAACTCATAATGGGAGGCACAGAAGAGTTTTTAAACAATAGAGGTATTGCACTTATTAAGACATCCTTGTACTATCCCAACGCTAATGGAATGGTAGATCGTTTAAGCAAAGTTTTGAATCCATTCAATGCGTGATTGTCTTTGGTCTGTGTTGGAAGGTAGAGTTTAAGAATAAAATGAGAATGTATAGATTAACCCCTTACTCTACAATATGTGTTAAACCCTTTGAACTTTTCAGAAACAGAAAAGCTAATTGTTTAATGTGTTTCAGTTGGGGGAATAAGAAAAGGTGTTCTAATATGCTTGTGAAGGATGGCGGTGAGACATGGAGAGAGTGAAAAAGAAAAAATGCTTGTGAAGTTTTTTTTATTGGGTAAAGAATCTAAAATGTCTGGAAAGCGTAATAACCGCTTGAAGGAATAGCCTTTGTTAAGGGAGGAAAACTTTGTACTTAAAAGATTATGTATGACTCCTCATAAGTAATTTTTGTGTTCTTACGTTTGAAACATTGGTACAATTCTTTATTACATTTTGTATATACTATTATAGTTATCTCGTATTTTTAATGTATTTGTCAGAGGAACTGTTTCTTTTGTTTTGTTAAATAATGATTTGTGTTTTTCTTGTGGGGAAAGATGTGTGGTGTTCTTAGAATGTATTGAAGGCAAGTTTCAGGGATGTTGAGATTCAGATGTAGCAGGACTTAAAAAGAACCATAGTTGGGGGTTGTGGTTGATGTCATTCGGTTGTAACCTAAATAACACTATCTTGAACTTCACTGGAAAGCCTTGGAGTCAGCTCTACTACAGTATGGTCTGCTGTTTTCAGCTGCAGTAGGACAGGTTGCAAGCAAGAAGGCGAGGATGATTTGCTCTTTGGACCGGGTAGATAGCCATGGTGTGGGTCTATCCAGTCTGGGGAGGGGATGCAACCAAGAAAGGGGGCACAACAAAGAAAGGGGGTGTAGGTCAAAGGTATGAGGTTTGGCATGGAAGGAAACATGGATGGAGGATCGAGTCTGGATGATTGATGGTATGAGCTGTTGCTTGGAGTGAGATGTAATATGGGGAGGTTTAAGGGTGGTGGGTGTTAGGTGTACAATTGTATTAGTGAGACGGGTTTATTTTAATGTTGTATTGAATTTTCTATTTTACATTGCAGACCTGTCCTGATAAAGTCACATTTCATGCTCAATTATGAGGCAGTGGTGTTTTGCACCGTCTTGCCTGAATGGTGTTTGCGACTTCAAGGCCAGAAGTGTTTACAGCACAACCCTCTGAGTGGCGGTGGAGCAGCGCGGAGATCAGATGGGACATTTTTGGTGAAAGTCACATTATTGTCCCCTAAATGAACCCTCTGAAGTTCAATACTGCTACTCTACCAAACACTATATCCATAGAATGGAGGTCACAAGAGATATAACACGTCATCCAGGATCGTTGAATTTGGTGAAGTAGCAAAACTGAGCCTAAAACTCTCCACCCAAAGGGAATAGTTTAGCCAACAATAGATCATGGTTTCTAAAATAAAGCACACGAAAGAAGGAAAACAGTACATTTTTTAACCAAGCTGCTATATTTGTATATTCAAGTGACTATGAGTCTCATTATGATGGCAGTCGGACTATGGTCCGACTGCCATCTTTTCGGAAATGGGACCACCTGACTGGCAGTCGGCGGACCCGCTCTAGAAATTAGGATGCAACCGCAATCTGTACAGCGTGTGCTGCGGGCTGCAGCACACGCCGCAGTACAGAGGATACACTCTGTACATATCCCTGTACTATGTGGCAGGGACCATGTGGTGCCTGCCACATAATGCAGAGGTATGGATGGGGGCACCATTTGTGCCTCCCAGGGCTAATGTCGGAGGGCCAGGAGGGAAGGGGGGATTGCTACGGGCCCCCAATGTCCCTTTCCACCTGCCTTTTCATGGCGGGTTGACCGCCATGAAACGGCGGTTGGAAAGGGCATTGTAATCCCTGGGGTTGTGCCTGAGCAGGCACTGTCACAGTTGTAGGGATACATGTCCCTCCGACGGACCAACGGACTCCTTGAGCCCGTCGGATCCGTGGCAGTCGGTCTCTCCACCCGCCTACCATCCGCCGCCATTATAATGTTGAGGGCGGTCAATTTGGGTCCGATTGGCGGTGGGACCACCTCAGACGGGGTGACTCATCGCCATCATAACGAGGCCCTATGTGACTGATGCTTACTGCTGGCCAAGAAGCTTAAAGAGTGTTTGTGTGAGATGTAAGGTGTCTCTGCTGAGGTGTTATTTGTTTCACACTTTTATGTCCTCTGCTTATCTCGCCCTGACAAATCTATCTCATTCCTTCTTTCCTTCAGCTGGGAGATTTTGTTCGGTAAGGGATACAGCATCTTATTCTTAGAGTGTTCCAGGAAAGAAGTAGCATATGCAGTTGGTAAGAATCCAAAGGCTGTATTTATGGTGCAAATAAAAACAATATGGTATGGTTCTCTTGAGAAATATAAGGAGAGGTCCAGCAAAATGTTCTGAAAATGCTCTCTAAGCGTAAACTTCGTAGAATTTGGCATTATATTCAGTACCAATTGCATCTTTTAACGTGTCTCTGTCTCAATGTACATTCACAATAAGGAAATCTGCTGTCATTATTTCCTTTGCATTTCTCTCTATCAACACAAAGTTTTATTACCTAGAAGAATTACTTTTTTTTATTAATACAGTATTTTCTGGGAATAAAACTCAAATGTGATAATGTTAAAAAATTGATGAAAATAATATTTCAAGTGATACAAATAATACAAACACAAATCAAGATGCCTCCCCCCCCCCGCCATCTGTCTGCCTCAGATTGCGTGAAGCTGTTGCCTTGGCTCGTCCAGCTGCCTAAAGACCCTTCTGCAGACACCAGGGCAGAGAGTCATTTAAGGGTATGGTAATGCATGGATGACGTTCTCTCCATATAGCCGGAAGGGGCACCCAGCTGCTTCCTTGGCATCGCAGAAGAGGTGCCGCAGAGCACGTAATAGAGAAGACGACCCCGGGACCAGGATATCCTTTGGAACCGTGCTGTTGATGTCAGACTTACCTCTGGGAGAATATGTTTGGATGAAATTTCTGAGCGGGAAACGACTGTGGTACAAAAGGGGGTGGTGATGGATGGAGCATCTGAACCAATCAAACACTCACACCCAGTCAAAATATCTGGGTTTAATCCATCACCGTTCTTTAGCCCACTTTGCCACCCCAGTTCAGACATGGCCCTATGCAAATCAGTCTGGCCCTGTGCCTCATGGGAACAGTCCAGGCCGCACTGCCAAGCAATGCCTTCCCTGGACCGTAAACAAGCTTCCGAGGACCGGTTTCTGGCATTACAGCCGTCTTCAGCCCGGCTTGCTTGAATCCAGTGGCAAAGTGAGCAAGGGACTCACGTCTGAGCATACCCTGCCACACTTATGGCAGCCAAAAGCGGTACAAAAGGGGGTGGTGATGGACGGAGCATCTGAACCAATCAAACACTCACACTCAGTCAAAAGATCTGGGTTTAATCCATCACCGTTCTTTAGCCTACTCTGCCACCCCAGTTCAGACATGGCCATATGCAAATCAGTCTGAACCCGTGCCTCATGGGAACAGTCCAGCCCGAACTGCCAAGCCATGCCTTCCCTGGACCGTAAACAAGCTTCCGAGGACCGGTTTCTGGCATTCCAGCCGTCTTCAGCCCGGCTTGCTTGAATCCAGTGGCAAAGTGAGCAAGGGACTCAGGTCTGAGCATACCCTGCCACACTTATGGCGGCCAAAAGCGGTACAAAAGGGGGTAGTGATGGACGGAGCATCTGAACCAATCAAACACTCACACCCAGTCAAAAGATCTGGGTTTAATCCATCACCGTTCTTTAGCCCACTCTGCCACCCCAGTTCAGACATGGCCATATGCAAATCAGTCTGACCCTGTGCCTCATGGGAACAGTCCAGCCAGAACTGCCAAGCCATGCCTTCCCTGGACCGGAAACAAGCTTCCGAGGACCGGTTTCTGGCATTACAGCCGTCTTCAGCCCGGCTTGCTTGAGTCCAGTGGCAAAGTGAGCAAGGGACTCATGTCTGAGCATACCCTGCCACACTTATGGTGGCCAAAAGCGGTACAAAAGGGGGTGGTGATGGACGGAGCATCTGAACCAATCAAACACTCACACCCAGTCAAAAGATCTGGGTTTAATCCATCACCGTTCTTTAGCCCACTCTGCCACCCCAGTTCAGACATGGCCATATGCAAATCAGTCTGACCCTGTGCCTCATGGGAACAGTCCAGCCCGAACTGCCAAGCCATGCCTTCCCTGGACCAGAAACAAGCTTCCGAGGACCGGTTTCTGGCATTACAGCCATCTTCAGCCCGGCTTGCTTGAATCCAGTGGCAAAGTGAGCAACGGACTCACGTCTGAGCATACCCTGCCACACTTATGGCAGCCAAAAGCCGTACAAAAGGGGGTGGTGATGGACGGAGCATCTAAACCAATCAAACATTCACACCCAGTCAAAAGATCTGGGTTTAATCCATCACCGTTCTTTAGCCCACTCTGCCACCCCAGTTCAGACATGGCCATATGCAAATCAGTCTGACCCTGTGCCTTATGGGAACAGTCCAGCCCGAACTACCAAGCCATGCCTTCCCTGGACCGGAAACAAGCTTCCGAGGATCGGTTTCTGGCATTACAGCCGTCTTCAGCCCGGCTTGCTTGAATCCAGTGGCAAAGTGAGCAAGGGACTCACGTCTGAGCATACCCGGCCACACTTATGGCGGCCAAAAGATGTGGGTTTAATCCATCACCGTTCTTTAGCCCACTCTGCCACCCCAGTTCAGACATGGCCATATGCAAATCAGTCTGTCCCTGTGCCTCATGGGAACAGTCCTTCCCGAAATGCCAAGGCATGCCGTCCCTGGACCGGAAACAAGATTCCGAGGACCGGTTTCTGGCATTACAGCCGTCTTCAGCCCGGCTTGCTTGAATCCAGTGGCAAAGTGAGCAAGGGACTCACGTCTGAGCATACCCTGCCACACTTATGGCGGCCAAAAGCGGCAAAAAAGGGGGTGGTGATGGACGGAGCATCTGAACCAATCAAACACTCACACCCAGTCAAAAGATCTGGGTTTAATCCATCACCGTTCTTTAGCCCACTCTGCCACCCCAGTTCAGACATGGCCATATGCAAATCATTCTGACCCTGTGCCTCATGGGAACAGTCCAGCCCGAACTGCCAAGCCACGCCTTCCCTGGACCGGAAACAAGGTTCCGAGGACCGGTTTCTGGCATTACAGCAGTCTTCAGCCCGGCTTGCTTGAATCCAGTGGCAAAGTGAGCAAGGGACTCACGTCTGAGCATACCCTGCCACACTTATGGCGGCCAAAAGCGGTACAAAAGGGGGTGGTGATGGACGGAGCATCTGAACCAATCAAACACTCACACCCAGTCAAAAGATCTGGGTTTAATCCATCACCGTTCTTTAGCCCACTCTGCGACCCCAGTTCAGACATGGCCATATGCAAATCAGTCTGATCCTGTGCCTCATGGGAACAGTTCAGCCCGAACCGCCAAGCCATGCCTTCCCTGGACCGGAAACAAGCTTCCGAGGACTGGTTTCTGGCATTACAGCCGTCTTCAGCCCGGCTTGCTTGAATCCAGTGGCAAAGTGAGCAAGGGACTCACGTCTGAGCATACCCTGCCACACCTATGGCGGCCAAAAGCGGTACAAAAGGGGGTGGTGATGGATGGAGCATCTGAACCAATCAAACACTCACACCCAGTCAAAAGATCTGGGTTTAATCCATCACCGTTCTTTGGCCCACTCTGCCAACATGTTCAGACATGGCCATATGCAAATCAGTCTGACCCTGTGCCTCATGGGAACAGTCCAGCCCGAACTGCCAAGCCATGCCTTCCCTGGACCGGAAACAAGCTTCCGCGGATCGGTTTCTGGCATTACAGCTGTCTTCAGCCCGGCTTGCTTGAATCCAGTGGCAAAGTGAGCAAGGGACTCACGTCTGAGCATACCCGGCCACACTTATGGTGGCCAAAAGATGTGGGTTTAATCCATCACCGTTCTTTAGCCCACTCTGCCACCCCAGTTCAGACATGGCCATATGTAAATCAGTCTGACCCTGTGCCTCATGGGAACAGTCCTGCCCGAAATGCCAAGCCATGCCTTCCCTGGACCGAAAACAAGCTTCCGCGGATCGGTTTCTGGCATTACAGCCGTCTTCAGCCCGGCTTGCTTGAATCCAGTGGCAAAGTGAGCAAGGGACTCACGTCTGAGCATACCCGGCCACACTTATGGTGGCCAAAAGATGTGGGTTTAATCCATCACCGTTCTTTAGCCCACTCTGCCACCCCAGTTCAGACATGGCCATATGTAAATCAGTCTGACCCTGTGCCTCATGGGAACAGTCCTGCCCGAAATGCCAAGCCATGCCTTCCCTGGACCGGAAACAAGATTCCGAGGACCGGTTTCTGGCATTACAGCCGTCTTCAGCCCGGCTTGCTTGAATCCAGTGGCAAAGTGAGCAAGGGACTCACGTCTGAGCATACCCTGCCACACTTATGGTGGCCAAAAGCGGTACAAAATGGGGTGCTGATAGACGGAGCATCTGAACCAATCAAACACTCACACCCAGTCAAAAGATCTGGGTTTAATCCATCACCGTTCTTTAGCCCACTCTGCCACCCCAGTTCAGACATGGCCATATGCAAATCAGTCTGACCCTGTGCCTCATGGGAACAGTCCAGCCAGAACTGCCAAGCCATGCCTTCCCTGGACCGGAAACAAGCTTCCAAGGACCGGTTTCTGGCATTACAGCCGTCTTCAGCCCGGCTTGCTTGAATCCAGTGGCAAAGTCAGCAAGGGACTCACGTCTAAGCATACCCTGCCACACTTATGGTGGCCAAAAGCGGTACAAAAGGGGGTGGTGATGGACGGAGCATCTGAACCAATCAAACTCTCACACCCAGTCAAAAGATCCGGGTTTAAACTATCACCGTTCTTTAGCCCACTCTGCCACCCCAGTTCAGACAGGGCCATATGCAAATCAGTCTTACCCTGTGCCTCATGGGAACAGTCCAGCCGAACTGCCAAGCCATGCCTTCCCTGGACCGGAAACAAGCTTCCGAGGACCGGTTTCTGGCATTACAGCCGTCTTCAGCCCGGCTTGCTTGAATCCAGTGGCAAAGTGAGCAAGGGACTCACGTCTGAGCATACCCTGCCACACTTATGGCGGCCAAAAGCGGCAAAAAAGGGGGTGGTGATGGACGGAGCATCCGAACCAATCAAACACTCACACCCAGTCAAAAGATCTGGGTTTAATCCATCACCGTTCTTTAGCCCACTCTGCCACCCCAGTTCAGACATGGCCATATGCAAATCATTCTGACCCTGTGCCTCATGGGAACAGTCCAGCCCGAACTGCCAAGCCACGCCTTCCCTGGACCGGAAACAAGGTTCCGAGGACCGGTTTCTGGCATTACAGCAGTCTTCAGCCCGGCTTGCTTGAATCCAGTGGCAAAGTGAGCAAGGGACTCACGTCTGAGCATACCCTGCCACACTTATGGCGGCCAAAAGCGGTACAAAAGGGGGTGGTGATGGACGGAGCATCTGAACCAATCAAACACTCACACCCAGTCAAAAGATCTGGGTTTAATCCATCACCGTTCTTTAGCCCACTCTGCGACCCCAGTTCAGACATGGCCATATGCAAATCAGTCTGATCCTGTGCCTCATGGGAACAGTTCAGCCCGAACCGCCAAGCCATGCCTTCCCTGGACCGGAAACAAGCTTCCGAGGACTGGTTTCTGGCATTACAGCCGTCTTCAGCCCGGCTTGCTTGAATCCAGTGGCAAAGTGAGCAAGGGACTCACGTCTGAGCATACCCTGCCACACCTATGGCGGCCAAAAGCGGTACAAAAGGGGGTGGTGATGGATGGAGCATCTGAACCAATCAAACACTCACACCCAGTCAAAAGATCTGGGTTTAATCCATCACCGTTCTTTGGCCCACTCTGCCAACATGTTCAGACATGGCCATATGCAAATCAGTCTGACCCTGTGCCTCATGGGAACAGTCCAGCCCGAACTGCCAAGCCATGCCTTCCCTGGACCGGAAACAAGCTTCCGCGGATCGGTTTCTGGCATTACAGCTGTCTTCAGCCCGGCTTGCTTGAATCCAGTGGCAAAGTGAGCAAGGGACTCACGTCTGAGCATACCCGGCCACACTTATGGTGGCCAAAAGATGTGGGTTTAATCCATCACCGTTCTTTAGCCCACTCTGCCACCCCAGTTCAGACATGGCCATATGTAAATCAGTCTGACCCTGTGCCTCATGGGAACAGTCCTGCCCGAAATGCCAAGCCATGCCTTCCCTGGACCGAAAACAAGCTTCCGCGGATCGGTTTCTGGCATTACAGCCGTCTTCAGCCCGGCTTGCTTGAATCCAGTGGCAAAGTGAGCAAGGGACTCACGTCTGAGCATACCCGGCCACACTTATGGTGGCCAAAAGATGTGGGTTTAATCCATCACCGTTCTTTAGCCCACTCTGCCACCCCAGTTCAGACATGGCCATATGTAAATCAGTCTGACCCTGTGCCTCATGGGAACAGTCCTGCCCGAAATGCCAAGCCATGCCTTCCCTGGACCGGAAACAAGATTCCGAGGACCGGTTTCTGGCATTACAGCCGTCTTCAGCCCGGCTTGCTTGAATCCAGTGGCAAAGTGAGCAAGGGACTCACGTCTGAGCATACCCTGCCACACTTATGGTGGCCAAAAGCGGTACAAAATGGGGTGCTGATAGACGGAGCATCTGAACCAATCAAACACTCACACCCAGTCAAAAGATCTGGGTTTAATCCATCACCGTTCTTTAGCCCACTCTGCCACCCCAGTTCAGACATGGCCATATGCAAATCAGTCTGACCCTGTGCCTCATGGGAACAGTCCAGCCAGAACTGCCAAGCCATGCCTTCCCTGGACCGGAAACAAGCTTCCAAGGACCGGTTTCTGGCATTACAGCCGTCTTCAGCCCGGCTTGCTTGAATCCAGTGGCAAAGTCAGCAAGGGACTCACGTCTAAGCATACCCTGCCACACTTATGGTGGCCAAAAGCGGTACAAAAGGGGGTGGTGATGGACGGAGCATCTGAACCAATCAAACTCTCACACCCAGTCAAAAGATCCGGGTTTAAACTATCACCGTTCTTTAGCCCACTCTGCCACCCCAGTTCAGACAGGGCCATATGCAAATCAGTCTTACCCTGTGCCTCATGGGAACAGTCCAGCCGAACTGCCAAGCCATGCCTTCCCTGGACCGGAAACAAGCTTCCGAGGACCGGTTTCTGGCATTACAGCCATCTTCAGCCCGGCTTGCTTGAATCCAGTGGCAAAGTGAGCAAGGGACTCACGTCTGAGCATGCCCTGCCACACTTATGGCGGCCAAAAGCGGTACAAAAGGGGATGGTGATGGACGGAGCATCTGAACCAATCAAACACTCACACCCAGTCAAAAGATCTGGGTTTAATCCATCACCGTTCTTTAGCCCACTCTGCCACCCCAGTTCAGACATGGCCATATGCAAATCAGTATGACCCTGTGCCTCATGGGAACAGTCCAGCCTGAACTGCCAAGCCATGCCTTCCGTGGACCGGAAACAAGCTTCCGAGGACCGGTTTCTGGCATTACAGCCGTCTTCAGCCCGGCTTGCTTGAATCCAGTGGTCCCTTGCTCACTTTGCCACTGGATTGAAGCAAGCCGGGCTGAAGATGGCTGTAATGCCAGAAACCGGTCCTCGGAAGCTTGTTTCCGGTCCAGGGAAGACATGGCTTGGCAGTTCGGGCTGGACGGTTCCCATGAGGCACAGGGTCAGACTGATTTGCATATAGCCATGTCTGAACTGGGGTGGCAGAGTGGGCTAAAGAACGGTGATGGCTCAAACCCAGATCTTTTGACTGGGTGTGAGTGTTTGATTGGTTCAGATGCTCCGTCCATCACCACCCCCTTTTGTACCGGGAAACGACTCTGGCCTCAGTGCGGCAGGGTTGTCTTCTGGACCGTCCAGCTGCCCTTGTAGGACAGTTAGTGGGTCAGGATGCAAGCAAGGGCAATCGTCCCTCCAATCCCTTGACTTGGTAGTGAAAAGTTGCTAACATTGAGGTCGGTGTGCCCCTCATACTCTAGGCCGCTATGCTTCTGCACATATGGCACCATTGATATTCGCGCCCCTGGGTGGTGGTGTGGTGGTGGCACCAACACCTGTTCTGCAGAGTAAGGACTAGGGTATATAAAATGTCCTCAGCCCTCATAATAGGGCAGAGAAAAGCAGAGAAGGGAGCAGAGGGCTTGTGTTGGTATTTGGGTATGGTCATTATCACCAGTCTCAAATAAAAGCCCTGGTGACTCCTCTACCTTACGGCTCTCTGTTGGCATTAAGAGACAAGCTTCTTTTGAGAGTTTGCTTCATTCTGTGCTTGGCAGAGTCAAGGTTGAGACGCCCAGAACCTGCAAGGTCACTCTACAAACCAGGTGCTACGCACCTTGCCAGACCCATGTTTTTCTAGGGTGCCCAGGTTCAGGTCCTCTAAGAGCTCTTCATGCAGTAAACAAGATCAAAAATAGGTGTCTTCTAAGCAACACAAATACTTTATAAGCTCAAATTAATAGATTATCTGGGATCTGAAATAAGCTAGTATTGGACCTTATGTTATGCCTCTGTGGCATTGGAAATAATTCACTGAAAACTCCCTGAATACTCACTGCCTCAAACAGTACCTTTATATAGCCTTCAGGCAGGAGGCATATCATCTTTTAGCAGGAAGCTGTTTGCAAGGCGCCATCGCTGTAGGTCAGATCAGCACAACAGGGCATCAATGTGGCAAGGAGAAGTACTTATCTATTCCTGTTCCAATTTCAAGGTCTGAACAGGAAGTCACTATCTTTTTATAAGGCACAGAAAGAATATTATCCTGGTTTCTGGACAGCCTCTTCGCTGTCACACCAGCCATGTGAGTAGGATCTTTGAGGTACACAGTAGCAGCCATCTTGCACTGCATCAAAGGGACATGCTTGGGTAAAGATAAATCAGCCAAGCAACAGCAGATTTGCCAGTGCACCCTGCTGGTGGGATAGCTGCCAATACTGAAAACCGGTTGCCCCAGTATTGGAACATTCCCATGCTTTTGTATCATTCCCCGTCATCGGAATGGGAGTCTCGGTAACACAATAACATAGCAGTAGGTACAAAAGAGAAAGAAAAAGGCCTAGGCCTCATTCCCTTTTGTAGCATATCCGCCTCTTTTTGTAAAAGAGACCAAACTTAGGCATCAGCCAATCGGAAGAGTCTCACCCCATAGAACCCTCCTGAAGGAACCTCAGAGCCTCAGATTTTCTACCGCACGTTGTGCTTAGGGAGTCTCCTTTGAGCTCTGCTCAAACTCTTCTTTTCAGAAGTTTTCTTCAGGATTTCTCTTCAGGATTGTTAGCTGTTCCTTCCAGGGTGTCTGACAAGGAAAAGAAGAAGGCCCTTTTTAAGCCATGTTCCACCTGTGGCAAGAAAATACTTTTGTGGAGAATAAGCATAAAGATTGCATCTACTGCCTCTATCCTGGCCATAAGGCTGCGGACTGCAAGATCTGCTGCACCTTTTCCACCAAGACCCTCCGGGATCGTGAGGGTAGGCTTCTGACCTGGCTCCAGAAGTTGAAGTCCAGAAAGGACACAGTCTCCAGTGACAGTGAGGACTCTTCATCTGCATCATCTTCTAGATGGTCAGTCAAAAGGGGTAGGGTTTCCCGTTCTCCTTCTGTGGAGCGTTCTTCTAAGGCCTCAAAAAAGACCCCCAGAGAGTCTGAGAGCCAAGGTCCAGGCGAATCTCCTCACCATGGTGAAAAGGAGTGGGTAGGACCATCTACGCCTTCTGTGTGGATGAATACTGATCAAGCCTTAAAAAAGCCCTCTTCTCAGTCTTCTGGAAAATCTGACAGAAGTACCAAGTCGTCGACGATGAAGGCGTCGTCGACGAAGGCTTCATCGAAGGAATTGAAGCCTGCTTTTAAAATGGTACCGTTGACGGGCTCGTCGATGGGACAATCGGCGTCGACAGGATCGTCGACGAAGAAGGACTCGTAGACGACAGTGATACCAACGTCGACGAAGGCGCCGACGACGGCAGCGACGTCGACGGGGATGTCGACGACGGCAACAACGTCGACGAGGATGTCGACGACGGCAGTGACGACGAAGGGTTCTTCGACGGTGATGACGACAATGGTGTCGTCGTCGAGGGCTTCGATGACGACAACATTGACAACGACGACAGCAGGAGCATCGACGGTCTAGTCGTAGACAGCATCGACGACGCCCATCTCGTCGTCGAGTGTTCTTTCGTCGACGACGTTTATTCCGTCGACGACGCCGACGACTGCAATATTGACAACTCCATTGATTTGGTCGTCGGAAAAGACGATTACCATCTCTATGACAAGGATCACACAGGACATGAAATCTCCTAGGAGAGTTACCCCCTTGCCTCCAGCTCTGCTTTTAGAGGAGGATGACGATGAGTCAGAGGATGACTAACAGGACTCGTATGGCTATGCGAATAGTCCTTCCCAGCTTCTGGTCAAATGTCAGGAGGAAGATTCTGACGGAGAGTACAGCCAGGAATGTGGTTATCACCATCATCATTCTTCCTAGCCACAACAGTACTCGAAACAGGACATGGTATCTGTTCCTTCATCATTATTGCAGGACCTTCACAATGTGCTGCAGGACTATAAATCAAGATGTTCACATCCTGCTGCTGCTGCTATTCCGACTGTGCAGGACTTGCCTGCTCCTGTGGCTCCGCCAATGGCTGCTCCTGAAATGCCATCTCAGGTATCATCTCGGCCACAGACTCCGGTTCCGCAAGAGCCTTCGGTTCCATTGGACACCCATGATGATTCATCGGAGGACGATGACAAATTTTGATGAAAGGCCTGGTCAAGAGGTGGAATGGGATGAGTATGTCATTCCTGACCCAGCATCTCCGTGTCCGAATACGGTTGCCTCCCCGCCAGCGGATATAGGGGGGTTTCACAAGCTAATGGAGAGAGCGGCTGGCAGATTCAAACTATCTATGCCTTCTACTTCCACTGAGTGTTTTTATATGATTTGAAAGAACCTTATAGGAAGATAATGAGATCCATCCCTATTGTTCAACATTTGTGGGGTGAAGGCCTTAAGGCGATGAAAAATCCAGCGACGGTGGTCCCTGTACTACCGCGCCTCGACAAAAAATACAAAGCGCCTGAGGATGGTCCGGCGACTTTGACGGGGCACCCGAGACCGGACTCGGTAATCTCACAAGCAGCACAAAGGAAGTCTCACAATCCCTCGGCTCCTTTGACGACTCCTTCGGATAAAGAGGGCAGGAGGCTGGACAACGCCGGAAAAAGATTTTCTTCAATGGCGAGTCTGTTGGTGAGAGCAGCAAATGCCTTGGCGATATTGGGCAGGTACGATCGCCAACTTTGGTGCGATATTTCGCCACACTTAAATCAACTTCCTCCGGAGTCCAAGACAGAGGCAAAAAAGATCTTGCAAGAAGGGGAAGCAACGTCAATGGAAGTCATAGACTGTGCCATGGATATTGCCACGACAGCTTTTCGTTCCTTGGCTGGAGCTGCAGTTCTTCGTTGCCAGGGGTGGCTTAAGGCGACCTGGTTCAGGCCCGAAATCCAAAATAAGATCTTGGATTTGCCCTTTGATGGAGAAGCACTATTTGGTAAGCTGATTGATGACACCCTCCAAGATATTAAGAAAGATACTGATACTGCTAAGTCTCTGGGTAAGCTTCAGTACCGCAAAGCTCTTTTTAGGGGTTCCAAGGACAAGAGCACTTCCTACAGAGGCTCTTATCAACAACAGAGGTACTCATCATATGGCTCAGGTTCACAACAGTACCGTCAACCGTACCAGCAAAGGCAAGGTCAGTCTTCAAATTACTCAAGGCCTAACAACAGAGGGAAGCAGGCTTGCCAAGGACGTGATGCGTCCAAGAGACAATAGCGGCCTCCTGGCTCTTCCTACTGTACCCACCTCTGCAAAATCATCAGTAGGAGGCAGGGTTTCACAATATCTTCGAAATTGGTCCAAGATAACATCAGACCAATGGGTGCTCAACATCAATCGAAAAGGCCATACTCTGGAATACACGCAAATCCCACGATCCAAGCCCCCTGCTGCCATTCCATCAAAACATCTGCGTCTTCTGCGGCTCGAGGTTCATCAGATGCTTCTGAAAGGAGCGATAGAGCCGGTTCCCTTCACCCAAAGCGGAGAAGGATTCTATTCCAGGTTCTTCCTGGTAAGGAAGACGCTAGAGAAATGGCGCCCAATTTTAGATCTCAGGAAGCTCAACACCTATCTCATCTCCCTATCCTTCCGGATGGTCTCTCTTCAAGACATTCTACGTCTTGTCAATCCAGGGGATGTCATGGCCACGCTCGATCTCGAAAATGCGTACTTTCACGTACCAATTCACCCGGCACACAGATGGTTTCTACGATTCACAGTAGCTAAGAGCCACTTTCAATTCAGGGTTTTACCCTCTGGGCTTTGCTCAGCTCCGTGAATTTTCACGAAGGTGCTGGCACCAGTAGCTGCGTTTCTACGAAAGAATCATTTGCAGGTCTTCCCTTACCTGGACGATTGGTTGCTGAAGGCTCCGTCCAGGGAGGCTGCGAGGGAAGTGGTCAAAGCGTGCACAAACCTCTTCCGGAATTTGGGCCTCACTCTGGACAAGGAAAAATCATCTCTGGTTCCGTCAAGGACAGCACGCTTCCTGGGAGCCATCTTGGACTCAAATCTCAAGAAAGCTTTCCCAACCTTGGGAAAACAGGTAAAACTGCAGACCATGGCGCTAGACTTACAAAGAAAAAGGTGTCTTTCAGTACGCCGTTACAAATCCCTTCTAGGGGTAATCTCTTCATGCATTCCTCTGATTCCACACTGCAGATTGAGGATGAGTCCTCTTCAAGAGCAACTGGACATCCAGTGGAGACAGGTTCCCAGGTCGTTCGATGACAAGGTGACCATCACCTCGGCAATGAAAAAAGCTGCTGTGTGGTGGACACAGCGGGAAAACTTGTCCCAAGGTCTATCCTTCGTAAGCGATCCATCTGCTCAGGTTGTGATGACGGATGCTTCATTGGACATTTGGGGAGCAGTACTGAAGGACCAGCACGTCAGTGGGCATTGGTCTCCTCAGACTCGTCGGCTCCACATCAATCTCTTGGTGCTCATGGCAATCAAACTGGCTCTTCAGGCTTTTCTCCCTCGTCTAAGAGGTTCAAAAGTTCTCATCCGGACAGACAACACCACGGCCATGCATTACGTGAACAAAGAAGGGGGAACCAGGTCTCAGGAAGCTCAAGAAATCTGGGAATGGGCGATCCTTCACGGGATTTCGCTACAGGCAGAGCACCTGCCAGGAGTTTTAAACGAAAATGCCGACAGACTAAGCAGGTCATCCTCAGTCAGTCACGAGTGGGAACTGAACCAGCAAGTTCTGGACGAGGTCTTCCGACAGTGGGGCAAGCCTGCGATAGATCTCTTTGCCACACCGACCAACAAGAAATGCCGGTCTTATGCAAGCAGGCTTTACCACCAAGAGTCATTGAGGAATGCACTTTCGATAGCCTGGTCAGGGACATTTGTCTACGCATTTCCCCCATTCCACTGATCCCGAGGCTTATCAGGAAGATCAAGGTGGAGCCATGCAAGATGATCTTGATAGCCTTTTCTCCAATTCAAAAGAAACACTGTGATTTTACGGACTAATCCAAAGTTCATACCCAAGGTGCCCTTGGACTTCCACTTGAATGAACCTGTTATGTTTAAAGCTCTCTTTCCGCACCCTACTTCACCAGCAGAGAGGTCGCTACATTCTCTGGCTGTACAAAGGTGCTTCAAATTTTACTTGGATCGCACCAAAGGATTCCGTAAATCCTCCCAATTATTTATTGCTTTTGGTGGTCCTCAGAAGGGCCTCCCTCTTTCCAAACAAGGGATTGCAAGGTGGATTACGAGTGCCATTATACATTGCCATAATTCAGCTGGAATGCCGCAGACCAGTAGGGTTAGAGCACATTCCACAAGATTGGTGGCTTCTTCAACAGCACTCTTTGCGGGAGTGCACAACAAGGACATTTGCAGAGCTGGGACTTGGAGCAGCGTGCACACCTTTACAAAGCATTACTGCTTGGATTCCTTGCAACAGGAAGATACAGCTGTAGGCCAAGAGGAACCTCTTCAACTAATTGGTGAGCTTTCCTTTCTATCCCACCTTCCTTTTATTCTGCACATTTTGATTCTCATGTGATAATGGCTATTGCAATGTTTATTTATGCCACAAAATGTGCTTATGGCTGACTGCTTGCTACTCTGATACAAAAGCATGGGAATCTATGAAAGTTCCAATACTGGGACAAGAAAACAAGTTATTTACCTGTAACTGTGGTTCCCCAGTATTGGTAACTTTCATAGATTCCCATGCGCCCACCCACCTTCCCGAGGAAAGCTCCGTCTTCAGTAGATATGGTGACTGTTACACAACGGCTACGAAAATCAGAGGCTCTGAGATTCCTTCAGGAGGGTTCTATGGGGTGAGGGTCTTCTGATTGGCTGATGCCTAAGTTTGGTCTCTTTTACAAAAAGAGGCGGATATGCTACAAAAGGGAATGAGGCCTAGGCCTTTTTCTTTCTCTTTTGTACCTACTGCTATGTTATTTTGTTACCGAGACTCCCATTCCGACGACGGGGAATGATACAAAAGCATGGGAATCTATGAAAGTTACCAATACTGGGGAACCACAGTTACAGGTAAGTAACTTGTTTTCTTACTAGGCCACTGGGTTGGCCAGATCTAGTGACATAAAGTCTATCAGCAGAAGTGAGCTTTGATAATTCACGTCCAATTGCCTTGACTGGTACAAGATTCAGCCACTTCGGCTGGTAAACATAGGAAGCTTTGGCGGAAAACTCTACTACTTTGCTACTGAATTTTCACAACCTCTTTCATTAGGCGAGTTCTGTCGTGTTAATATGTAAAGCTTTAAAGGTACCAACCCTAAGTCTCATAGGCACAACTTAAGAACTCTCTGAGGGCTAACTGCTAGGTACTCTCAGGTTATCACTTCCAAGGGACCACCTTCAGTTCAATGCATCCCAATAATCCATTGGATTAAACAGAGTCAGACAAGGTCATGGGTGGGAGGAGATATTAAATTGAAAGACTAGGGGGCCGATTAGGATGGCGGACGGACTTGTGTCCGTCCGCCACCCCAGAGGTGGAGGGACCGTCCGCAGGGGCAGCGGCGGTCCCTCCGTGCAAATCAGGATGTGACCGCCACCCTGGCGGTCACATCCTGTATGTTTTAACATTGCGGCGGGTGCTGCTTGAAGCAGCGCCCACCGCAATGTTAAAACTGCATGTTTTACATTTACATGCACAAAGCGGCAGGCACCGCGCGGTGCCTGCTGCTTTGTGCATGTAAATGTTGGGGGGTACCATAGGTACCCCCCATGTGCACCCCCCACCCCCCGACACCCTGGGGGCCCGCAACGGGCCCCCAAAAGCCAAAGTCCACATGCTTTTCCACGGCGGAAAAGCCGCCGCGGAAAAGCATGTGTTTGTGCAAATCCTGATTTGGTTGACGGTGTCTTGCAGACACCGTCACCAAATATCCCTCCTTACACCGCGGATCAGCGGCGGACGGACCTGCCGTCCGCCGCTGGTCCACACGCACTCCCACCGCCATCCTGATCTGGCGGTGGGTCTTCCAAGTCACTGCGGCGGATAATCCGCATACTCCGGGCCGGCGGTGGCGTCCGCCGGCCCGGAGTATGCAGATTGTCCGCTATCATAATGAGCCCCTAGCTGTTATAAGGAATGGCTTGGAATGACTTGGAAGGTAAGTCCCTGAGTGTTCAGTTTGTGTAGAGTGAGAACCATTCTCTACAACTACATGGACACTTTACGGCAGAACAAACGCACCCCATGTGTTCCCTGCATCATTCCAAAATGGCATTCACAGACTATGGAAAAGTATCAATCTCATATGGCGGATCACACTGCTGCCAGCAACAAGAGTCTACCTAATGTGATGCCATCCTACTAGAGCAAGTGAGAAAGGGCTCATTGCCTTACCAACTTCCCAAACAACTAGATTATTAGACACTAGATGGCATTGCTGCCTCCTTGCTTGATGTGTTTACTTCTTCCAGTCATATCTGTCTTCATACATTAGAATGGGTATGGTCAACCTCACGTTGAGCCGTATACAAATTTGTCATGTTTGTGTTTTTAGACAAGAGTTCTTTGTTGTGAACATCATGGTAATTCTGTGTTTTTGTGTGTATCAGGATATTGTGGTGTTCTCACATTTTCTGGTGCCTTCATGTTGCATGTGCATTCTAGCAAGCTGTCTCACCTATGGTGACTTTCACATTGCACTTGTATGTGTTCATGCCATCTTTGGGAATCGAGATCTGTACTCGAATCAGCAGTTTGCAAATACCTCAATACATTTTTACAAGTTGCACTTAGCTGCCTTTCCAAAATCTTGCCAAATAGTTTATAGGAAACAAACCAAGGCAACTTATTTGAGGATGCATTACCAGGCTGCAATGTTTAACATTACAACCTTGCAGAGTCAACTAAACTAGATATCACCTCCAGAAGCAAATCTGCTTTACGTTTTTCCAGTATTGGACTTTACTAATAATACTAAGACGTTACAAGGGTATAAGTAGAGTGCATCATTATAGTGTCCAATCTTCAGTGCACAGGCAGCACAGCCGTATAAGTTTAAACCTAATAACCTATCCCGCTTCAGCCCAGGAGATCCTTTTAATGTTATCTCTTTCATTATCCAGGTGAGGTAAAATTTTTGTATTCTTCCCATTTGGGTAAAGCTAATATGATTTTCATGCTCATGAATATAAGAGTAAATCTGGTGGTGTGAGAGGACCCTTTTTCAGAGAATGAACCAGTTTTTGAGAGATTATTATTAGGTTTTAGCCAAATTAAGACAAATATAGCAACAGCGTTATTTAAAACAAAATACCTGTACAGGTATTTAGAGAAATAAACCAATGATCCAGAAATAGATTACGTCACATAACTCATTTTAAGGTTCTGCGTGGAGTGAGAACATTCAACCCTTCACCCATTGTAGAGGTCTGAGAGAAGAAATTAAAAACTTCAGAAGGTGTGCAACATTTGCTCTCCCAGATCTTACCACCTATACTCCCAAATGATACTGAGCCAGCCTTAGAGGTTGACAAGGTAAAATCCTTTAATAATATGAGAAGCTGTCTAACAAAAGAGAGAAGAATTAAAAAAGAAATATTAAATTTCAAATACTCTCCCGTTACCTTTGATCAGCGTGTTGCTGCCGCTGTCATCTGCAGAGCTCGGGCACATAGAAGGATATAAAGAAAACTTGTAGCTTAGGAAGAAAGAGAAAGATTGCAAAAATTAACTATTTATTTCTAACCTGGAGATGCAGGCTAGGCAACCAGGAAAAGTAGAAAGAGTAGAGGAATCAGGAGCCATTTCCTTTAATCTCCTCTTAGATAATACTTTAAATGCCCTGCGTAGTTGGCACTTACATACACAAGTACAATTAGAGTTGAATATTCGAAAAGCTTTAGGGAAAAGGGCTCTCATTAATTGTGAAGCTAAAGACAATTTCTCAGGTGCAAGATCTGTGGCTGCTAAAAGTTTGCCCATGTTGAAAGAAGACCAGCCCTAGTTAACCGAGCCAGTAGATGGATTATCCAAGACACCATTAGTGTCCGAAGATGGCTTACTGTGATCTATGATCCTCATATCCCACTCGTTACATTGTTTTACTGCACCTGGTCCTGATGAGGCAATGTAAGATTCTACATGAATTTCATATGGTTGCAGATGCCTTTAATTGTAAAAGACGACAAGTTACAACCTCATAGGGTTTCTGGCCGTCACATCATTTAGATGATGTGATTCTTCATGGGAAGATATGTAAAGGCCTTGCCTGAATAACTGAAGGTCAATTTAAAGAAATATCTGGAGGAGAATTTGAGTGTGGCACTTTACTTTTGGATCAAAATTATATCCTTTACGACAGTAGATTGACTGCCAACACCTGATGGCTGCTATTCATAGATTAGGGCACAGGATGGATCCAGGTACAGTAAATTAGTCATCGGCTGAGCATATCCTTGATGGACCCAATGAGTATTTTGTTCTACTTAAAGACCACGGAATGCCTTTGTGGCTTTCTAATAACATTTTTGTGACATTATCGATATCAATTTGTCAGTATACTTAAATAATGTACCAATTTATTCCAGCCGCGGTCCGTGCAGGTAACAGCGGTAGGGCGGTGGGGCCGGGTAAGGGAGATTTCAAGGGATAATGCGATGGACAGTTAAATAAATAATTCATTTTCCCTTGGCATCGTCACTCGAAATCCCCCCTAACCCAGCCCCACCGCTGTTACCTGCACGGACCATGGCTGATTGATTCTAATTACCAGTCTAAGTATGTTCAATATAGCACTGGTTCATCAAGGTTTTCATTAGATCCCCAAATCTCAAGACCACCTTTAGTTTCGTTTCCTTGAACATCCAGAATCTGGACACCGAGGCACTGTGACAACCTTTATGTTGATGCAAAGATATAGGTGATGGAAGCAGCTAAAGGGCAATGTGGAAGGCTATGTTTGTGGTTCTGAGAGTGGTAGCAAGGATACATCTATCCGCCATTCTCTGGTACAATTACCTGTCACAATTCCTGTAAGATCCGGTCCAATGTCAAACTATTTGGATAGACTTAGTGACAGTGTCCTGTGTCAGAAGAATTTACAGCGATACGACTAGAAGTGGTTATTTTTTCTCAGGAATAAGTCTACCTGTTTCCATGTCAAGCATTGCTGACGGCCATCTAGTACCTTAAAAAATCGTGAATTTTTATTTATTTATTTAATGGTTTTGTAAAGCGCGTAGTAACTCAAGGAGCATCCCAGCGCTGACCTGTTCTCCAAGGGGGTTCAGCCGTCTGATGAGGTTATGTCTGCGGGAAAAGGAGGGTCTTTAGGGTTTTTCTGAATTGGAGGTAGTTTGGTTCTGACCTGAGTTTTCGTGGCAGATGGTTCCACTGTTTTGCTGTGTGAACCGAGAAGCGACGGCCACCGGTCTTGGCTTTTCTGACTCTCGGGACTGCAATAAAATTTTCTGCACCGGACCGGAGGTCTCTCTCCGCTTTGTATGGGACTAGGAGTTCTTTGAGAAGGGGGGGGCGTTATTGTTGAGAGTTTTATGGGCCAGGCACAGGGCCTTGAAAACGACCCTTTCTCTGACTGGGAGCCAGTGGAGAGATCTAAGAGCCGGCCTGGCGGAGGATCTTCCTGGTGTGCCCGTGAGTAGGCGGGCGGCGGCATTTTGAACTTTTTGCAGTGAGTTCAGGGTGGCTTCAGGGGCTCCCAGATAGATGGCGTTACAGTAATCTAATCTTGCCAGGATTAGACCCTGAATGAGGAGCCTCCTTGCGGTCTCAGGGAGTAAGGGGAAGATCTTCCTACAGGCTCTGAGTAGCCCAAAACATGTCCCTGCCGTTCTTTTAGCCTGAGTTTTAAAGCTCATGTCCCTTTCAATCCACACACCCAGGCTCTTGACCTCTTCCTTGGGAGTGGGAGGGTCACCTAGGCAACTGGGCCAAAGGTGAGATGGTAAAGAAATCCCCTTGTGGCCCATCAAGAGGATCTCAGTCTTGGACCCATTCAGCTTAAGTGAGGAGAGGTTCATCCATCGGTGGACTTCAGAGAGGCAGCCGTGGAGATCCGATGGGGCGTGGTGGGGATGTGAGAGGGTTACGACCAGCTGAGTGTCGTCGGCGTAGTTGATGATTGACACGCCGAACGAACTGACCCTCTTCTCCAGTGGGGCCATATACACGTTGAACAACGTGGGGCTCAGGGATGAGCCCTGTGGCACTCCACACCGGAGGGGGAAGATGGATGAGCAGCTGTCATTTTCCCGTACCTGAAATGAGCGTCCTGATAAGAAGGACTCTAACCATTTCAGGGCCATACCCTTTAGTCCGATCTCTCCCAGACGATGGATTAGGGTTGGGTGGTCTACAGTGTCGAAGGCTGCACTGAGATCCAGGAGGATCACTGCCACTGATCCTCCTGTGTCCAGAATGCTTCTGGCCTTCTCTACTGCTGCCAGGAGGGCGATGTCCGTGCCCTGGCCTGGACGGAACCCTGTCTGGGAGACCGCTAAGAGGTTGTTGCTTTCTAGGTAAAACGATAGTTGTTTGTTTACCAGCTTCTCTGCGATCTTGCTGTTTCCAGGAAGAAGGGATATGGGCCTGTAGTTGGTGAGGTCCTGTGGGTCTAAGGAAGGTTTTTTTAGTAGACCTTTGACAGCAGCCGCTTTCCAGCTGGGGGGGACTATGCCCTCCGCGAAAGAGGAGTTGATCAGGGCCGTGAGGGGAGGGATGATGGTGCTCGACACTTTTTTTAGGAAACGGAGGGGTGCGGGGTCGAGGGGGGAGCCACTTTTAATTGAGGCAAGCGTAGCTCCTACTTCTTCCGTTGTTACGGGTCCGAAGGCATCCAGGGAGGGTTGGGGGTGAGCTGGTGATGGGGGGGGATGGGTGGAGGTGGGAGTGCGAGTGAGATCCTGCTCTGTGTCGGCCTGATCGGGGGGAGGTATGGTGAGAAGAATTTTTTGAATCTTCTCGTCAAAGAAGGTGGCTAAGTTGTTACATTTAGTTTCAGCTTCTTTGGGGTCTAGGGGTTTGAGAGGGGGGTCAGGGGCGTGGAGGAGTTCTTTAAGAACTGTATAGGTTTCATGGGCCGAGCAGGCAGCGTTTTTAATTTTGTTCTCGTAGAAGCTAGTTTTGGTGTTACGGAGCTCTTTTTTGTAAGTTTTGACCGAGATACGAAATGACTCTTTTTGTTCCGTGGTTTTTTCCTTCCTCCAGATACGTTCGTTCCTTTTGCAAATCTTGCGAAGAAGGTTGAGTTCCGGGGTGTACCAGGGTGAGGGATTAACTCTCTTGATGTGTTTCAGAGAGTGGGTTTTTGGCAGAATAGCGTCTTCGTATTTTGCCTTTAGTCATCATGTAACATTTTTACGCTCAGTCTCACTTTTGAAAAGTGCGCTTTTTCCAGGTTTTTGTGGATTTGTATTTTTGTATTTGTCACCCAAATTCCACTCCAACATGATGACTGAACTCAAAGGAGCCTGGCCCCAGGGTCACTTTCTTTCTGCTTGAAGTCTCTGTCAATCAATCAATCAATCAAAGCATTTGTATAGCGCGCTACTCACCCGGAGGGTCTCAAGGCGCTTGGGGGAGGGGGGTCCGCTATTGTTCGAACAGGCAGGTCTTGAGTTGCTTCCTGAAGGAGAGGTGGTCTTGGGTCAGGCGGAGGTGGATGGGTAGGGAGTTCCAAGTCTTGGCAGCCAGGTAGGAGAAGGATCTTCCTCCCGTTGTGGCTCTTCGGATGCGGGGAACAGCGGCGAGGGCGTGGTTGGTCGATCGAAGCTGGCGGGTGGGAGTGTAGAAGGTCAGGCGGTCGTTGAGGTATCTGGGGCCTTGGTTGTGGAGAGCTTTGTGTGCGTGGGTGAGGAGTCGGAAAACGTGATTCTCTTGCTGACGGGGAGCCAGTGCAGGTCTCTCAGGTGTCCGGCGATGTGGCTGTGTCGGGGGATGTCCAGGATGAGTCGTGCTGAGGCGTTCTGGAAGCGTTGGAGTCTTTTCTGAAGTTTGGCTGTGGTTCCGGCGTAGAGGGAGTTGCCGTAGTTCAGTCGGCTGGTGACGAGGGCCTGGGTGACCGTCTTCCTGGTTTCAGTGGGGATCCACCGGAAGATCTTGCGCAGCATGCGTAGGATGTTGAAGCATGACGAGGAGACGGCGTTGACTTGTCTGGTCATTGAGAGGGAGGAGTACTGGATGAAGCCCAGGTTGCGTGTGTGGTCCGTTGGTTTGGGTGCGTTGCCCAGGGCAGGGGGCCACCAGGAGTCGTCCCAGGCGGAGGGTGGCTCTGCTGCTCCATTCGAGAGTCTAGCCCCTTTGTGTGTGTTTTTTGTTAGAATAAAAGATTTGCATCTTTAATTCTTCCTGCTGAGCAAGTCTTTCATCAGTTGCACACCACGTTCACCTTCATTAGCACCTTCAGACGCATGTTACTCCCTTCTGTTTCCCAGAGGGCCACCTGCTGCGTCTCTCGTGCCCTCCAGATCCTGAGTGCAACACAACAATGCTTTCACTAAACAATAGACCCCACTTTTGACATTGTTAATGTTTGCTTGTAAAAACTTTTGCACTGATAGAGGCTCTTTGCCAATTTTTTTTAAATAACTCATTTTATTGTGGTTTTAGTGCGGTGAACAATGCAGTCACCCATACTAAAATGAAATGACATGAAATTTGGGTTTGTACAGCGCTCTGCTACCCAGGGGTGACTAGGTGCTGTAGTTCTAGGGGAAGAAATAAGCTGAACTGAAGCTATAGAGGAAGAAAGGACTGAAACTATTTGTTAAAAAGCTATGGGGCATATTAGCAAGAAATGGCGATATGTATCGCTAAATGCGCTTAGCGCATTTTTTTTATCGCTGCCTATCGCTGGATATGTTAGCGGAGAAAACCTGCTATTAGCAACGTTTTTCTCCATTGTGCTAAAATATCCAGCGATAGAGGCGAAATGCGTGAATATCGCTGAAAATTTAGCGATATTCACGCATTAAAGCCAATGGGGACGTAACCTGAAGATCCACCTCCCATTGGATAAACAGGTAAGTCATGTTTTTAGCAGGCGTTAAATTATAGCGATAATGGCACTTACCGCGATTTTTTTTATCGCTATGCCTGCCTTGCTAATAGGCGATAGCTGTCTAAGCGACTGCTTTCAGTCGCTAACAGTTTGGGTACGCTCACTTTGCATGTCATTAGCAATAAATATCGCTGATATGCAAACCGGGCCCCAAACCGGTCGCTATCGCCTAAAAGCTGTCACTAACTGCTGCTAGCTACAGCTTGCTAATAGGGAGATAAAAATATTGCAGCTTTAGCGGCAAAAAGTACCGCTTAAGCGGCGATATGGCCCTTGTTAATATGCCCCTATGTTTTTAGGGCCTTACGGAAAGAGAGAAGATTAGATTTATTCTTAATGTCATAACCTGGCTGTACGGGCTACAACGCTTCTGCCGCCCCAAATAGCTCTAATGACTCTGGGGACCACAAGATTGAATGCAGATGAGGATCAGAAGGGACATACCGATGACAGCGGTGTTTGCGATACGCTGGTCCCGAACCGTGTAATACTTTAACGGCAATGCGGAGGAGGTTGAAATCGATCTGTTTTTTTTTTTTATAGGGAGCCATTGCAGTAAAGAGAGAGCATAGGCTACTGACTGATGTTTTGGGGTAGCCAGAAGAAGACGGGCAGCTTCGTTCTGAATGATCTTCAGTTTATTTAAAAACTTTTTGGAATATTGGAGAAAAGAGCTCTGCAGAAATCAATTTTTGACATTATGAGAGTAGACAAGACGGATTTCTGTAAATCGCGTGGAATAAAAGGAATCATGTTTCTGAGTGTTTTTAGTATGAAGAAATCGGAGGAGGCAATAGAATTAACATGGCCTTCAAAGGAGAGCTTGTCATCAAAGTAAACTCTGAGGTTTTTTACCTTAGCAACTGCAGTGGGAACCTCCCCCAGCTCCTGAGGCTACCACTTTGCAGACCATGAAGATGCATTTCTTCCAAACAGCAAGAACTCGGTCATGGAAGAATTTAATTTCAAGCAGTTGTTTGACATCCATTTTCCGGCATGGAGTCCTGAAATCTAGAAGCTGTATCCTCTGGATTGCTGGCCACAGACACCACTATTTGAGTGTCGTTGGCGTAGGGCACAATTGCAAATACAAAGGATTTAATTAGATGGGCCAAGGGGGTAACATACAGATTAAAAATGGTCAGACTCAAGGAGGTGCCTTCAGGGACCCCCCAAGGTAAAGAAAGGGGGAGGGGGGAATTTGAAGCAATTAAGCTCAACAAACTGTTCTCTATCTGAGAGAAAATATTTAAGAAGCATTAGAGCCATCCCTGATGGCAATGGTGAAGATACGGCTAATAAGAAGTCTGTGATTGACTGTGTCGAAAGCAGCAGAGAGGTCTAAAAGTAGCAAAGCAATGAGGTTTCAGTGCTGTGTTGGCTTCTAAAGCCATATTGTGTTGCATCTAAAAGTGCATGGTTATTGATGAAAGATGGGAGCTCTGAATTGATAGTCTTCTCTACCATTTTGGCAGTGAAGGGAAGACATATAGGGCTATATTTATTAGGGTCACTGCTATCTATGTTGGATTTTTTTTAACAACTGAAGAATAGAGGGCTCTTCCATTCTATTGGAAAATATAAATAGTCTTCCCTGAACATCTTGTTAAAGATGTCCCTCAGGTGTCAAGCAATGGCATTGATGTGTTAGTTTGGCGAGAACATATTATTATAGACTGTTTAAACCTAGTTCTGAAAGAAATAAGCTACAGAGTTACAAAACTCTTGATTCCACATTGTTATTTTTGAGTTCAGGTAACTTGCTCAGTTTTCTATCTGTTGCAAAACGTTCTTTAGGAACATATAAAGAAGATTTAACTTTCGCAGTAAAGTAGCAAGTACTGGAGCTGTACATCACATTATTTATAAATGAGAAGTATTTCACATGCACAATTAAAGACGTATTCTTCTTTTGCCACTGCATGTAATCAGATAATGCAATAGCTTCCAAAATCAGAAATCAAGGCCAAAGTATTCAATCCATGGATTCAAAATGTTCGCATGTGTGTGGGGTGAGCCTCCTGTCACGTATAGTACTTTCTCTAATATGGCACCTCTTTCCATTAGCATGTGCCACTCTTGCACTGTGGGTGTATTTGGCAATAGCCAGCGCCACTGGAATCATGCAGCAGGGGAAGAACAAATTAAGTTGGCAGGGTTGACGAAATTATGTTGCAAAAACATATTATGTGGCTCAATGAGGCACTTTTTCGTGATAGTATTACTTCATTATTGTGTCACTTTTACACACATTATTACTGTTTACCCAATACAGCAATAAGCAACCGAAAAATGACCACTAAACATTTACAAAGAGCCTTCTACTGAGCAGCAACAGATGTTTCTGAGTTTTTTGTAACTTTTCATCTGTTTAAACTTGAAACACTATTTTTGTTAAACTCTGCAGATATGCAGCAGATGATTCATTATGTACTAAATTCATAATTATGCGAAAAACTAACCAGCTGCTAAATTGCATAATACTAGTGGGCCTGGTGATAACCAATGTCTGTCTATATCTCGTTTGGCGATTAGGCACCATAGGCCTATTAGTATTCTTATAATTCTGGGGTACCTTTCAATTTTTTCACAATAATATATATTTTGTGGATGTGACCACTAGCATTTGTAAGGTTCAAAGGCAGAGAATGGGCTTTCAGGGAGTGAAGCGCCGGCTACAAGACTTGGGCCTTAAGTACGCCATGCTGTTTCCAACTAGACTGCGGATTGTGTACGGAGATCGGACATTTTTCTTCGACCGTCCGGACAACGTCAGTGACTGGCTTGACTCTTTGCCTAAGAGAGATGATCGAACTGAGCACCCTGGCGGAGCCGAGGGTGGTTTGCCGGAGCAGGAGTGATACTGTGGTTCCCGATGTCTGAACACTTCCTTTGTTTTTGCAGCTGAGTCCGAATACTTTAGTTTCCTTATGTCTTATCCTGGATTGGCCCGAGGGTGGCGGGGTGAAATGGGACTCTTTCCTCCTCCTGGGTTTCTTTGTGTAGATTAGTTTAATGTCTGGGCGACAGGCACACTGCAAGTTGGGGTGGCTTTTGAGTCGTATGCAGGGGTGCAGGGTGGGGGGAGATGTAACGGGTACAAGTTGGGGGGTGGAGGGGGGTGTTTATGTGTTTGTTTCTTCTTACAAGGCACCGTATTGCTTTCTTTTTTGCTCCGATCATTGTGTTCCATGTGGGGTGTGCTCTACATTATTTCTGGACATGGGGGGTAGTGAGTTGAGACTACTGTCTTGGAATGTCAACGGGTTGGGTGATAGGATAAAACGAGGGGTGGTTTTACAGTTTCTGAAACGTCATTCTCCTGATTTTGTTCTTTTGCAAGAAACGCATTTAATTGGTAATGCATGTCAAGCCATGAATAGGCGTGGATATCGTCTGGTTGCTCACTCTGGATTTACATCTGGCTCCAGGGGGGTGGGTATTTTGGTTCGGTCTTCCCTCCCATTTGAAATCGATGATATCCTACTTGATGACAGAGGGCGCTACGCCGCGCTCACAGGTAGATGGGAAGGGAAGACGCTCTCCATACTCACAATCTATGTCTCCCCGGGCCTGCAGACTTCCACCTTTGCTGATATTGGATGGGTCATTTTAGAGCTTCCTGAAGGACTTTTGATCCTGGGTGGTGACTTTAATTCGGTCGTTTCTGGCACTTCAGATCGCTACCCTCCTAGGGACTCACCTAGATCTCAGTTGTGGTTGAGTGGACTATTGGAAACCTTTGGGCTGATAGATAGTTGGAGGTTGATGCACCCTAAGCAGTTACACTACACCTTCTATTCGGGCGTCCACGGGAGCCTCTCCAGGCTTGATTATTTCCTAATGCCGGCAGCCCAATCTTCCTCTATCAGGGAAATTCGAAATCTTCCCAGGGGCATCTCCGATCATTCCCCTCTCTGGCTCTGTGTGGAGGCCGTGTTGTGTAGCGAAGGTAGGGTAGCTCCCATAAACCCCTGGTATCTCCGTAATGCTAAGACTCGCTTGGAGCTGATAAAGTCCATCGACCATTACTTTCTTGATAATGTGGGATCTGTTTCCTCATCTGTGTCACTGTGGGAGGCTTTTAAGACTGTTATACGGGGATATTCTTTGTCGTTAATTGCATGTGCCAAGAAAGCCAAGTACGAGGAATTGGTATGCCTTGAGGCTGACATAACTGCCCTTGAGATTGACCTCGAGGCGGGTGTCACCCGGTCTAAACTTCATTCCCTTAGTTTAAAACAATCTGATTATAAAGCCCTGGTGACCGATACTACTAAAGTAATGAACAGAGAGCAACAGGGTAGACTGTATGACGTGGGTGATAAGGCTGGTAAACTGATTGCGTGGCTTGACAAGAAGGAAAGAGTGAATCGTGTCGTCCCTGTGATTGAGAGGCCTGATGGAGTATGTGTTACTGACCCGGTTGGAATTGTTGAATGTTTTGTAGACCATTTCCGAACTGTGTATTCGTCGGTCTGTGATAGGGACGAGGAAGATTCTCAGTTGTTGTTACGTGACATTACGCTGCCCTGCTTATCCGAATCTGATAGAGATCTCAAGGACGCACCACTCACGATAGACAAAATCGCTGTTGCCATCCGTTCCCTTCGTTCTGGTAAGGCTATGGGCCCCAATGGTTTGCCCATTGAACTGTACAAGCTACGACCCGACAAAATGGCGCCCTATCTTAGGGACATGTTCCTCGAAGCATTGGACTCTGGTTCCCTCCCCACGGATCAGCAACTGGCCTCTATTGTGGTGATTCATAAGGAGGGTAAGCCGCGCGACCGCTGTGCCTCTTATAGACCCATCTCACTTTTAAATGCCGAACCTAAAATCTTAGCCAAATTGTTAGCTAACCGTTTGATTAGGGTGATCAGTGACTTGATTCACTCGGATCAATCCGGTTTCATCCCTCATCGCAATACTGCCCTTAATCTTCTGCAACTCCATGGAGTTCTCGCGAGAGCTGGAACCCTTTCTGAGTCGGCCATTTTGGCTTCTTTGGACGCCACAATGGCTTTCGATACAATAGAATGGCCACATCTTTGGGCGGCTCTCGCTAAGTTTGGATTTGGCCCTGTTTTCATTGCCTGGGTGAAGCTTCTATACGAGAGGCCTCTTGCTCAGGTGGTGGTTAATGGTAGGGTCTCCGGCACTTTTGCTCTCGGGCGTGGCACTCGGCAGGGGTTGCCTGCTGTCACCCCTGCTCTTTGCCCTTGCACTGGAGCCTTTGACCGCATGGCTCCGCTGGGAGCCCTCGATAAAGGGCATTCGGTGGACCCCTGATTTCGAGGATCGCATTTCGCTCTATGCGGACGACATCTTTTTGTACCTCACCTCTCCCCAGAAATCCCTGAACGTGCTTTTTGATGTGTTGACCTCCTTTGGGAAGCACTCGGGTCTTATTATTAACTGGACAAAATCCTGTGTCTACGTATTGGCTGGCGACCTTCCTCCGCTGCCTCGTAGATTCCCGGTTCAGGTATTTGGGACGGGGTTTAAGTATTTGGGGATTCACGTCTCCCGTTGTCCGCTATGAGCGCAATCTGATACCCCTTCTCCAACGGTTGAAACTTGATGTTGCGCGGTGGCGTCAGTTGCCGCTGTCGCCGCTCGGGCGTGCGGCCCTCTTTAAGATGATGTCACTGCCGAGATTTTTATATGCACTCCAAAACTCTTTTGACCCTATCCCTTCAAATTATTTTCGGGAAGTGGAGAGCCTGCAGAGGCGTCTGTTTTGGGATGGGCGTGCGCGTATTGCTCTCTCCAAACTCACGCTCCCTTGGTACGACGGAGGCATCGCCCTCCCTGATATCAAGCGCTATTATTGGGCCTCCCAATTGAGTGCGATTAACCACGCAACCTATGCACCCGGTCCTGCCCCGGCTTTTGAGATGGACAAACATCTGTTGCCGGGCGGACATTATGGTAGGGCACTCTACTCCAAGGGGATTTGCAAGACACTGGCTGGTCCCACTAGGATTGCTGTACGAGTTTGGCATGATGCGACTGCGGCTTTGGGTTGGAGTGATAGATTGACTCGTGTGACCCCATTGTATGCATCTGAGAGATTGGGCTGTTTGTGGAGAACGAAAGGTTTTGAGAAGTGGGACATGATTGGCATCAGCAGAATGGGTGACCTCTGGTCCAAAGGTACTGTTAAAACCTTTGAGATGTTGCGGACGAAATATGAGCTCGGGGACAGGGAATTTTTCAGATACGTACAGGTGCGTCATGCCATGCTCTCGGTTTTTACTGCTGGCACTGATATTCCCGAGTCCTCTCCTCTTGAGGACCGTATACTGGACGGCCATGTGCCTGACAGCACGATTTCATTGATTTATAAAAAGTTGATCAATAATCGGGCTGATCTACTTGTGCATCTCAGAGCACTATGAACTGATGATGGGTTGGCGCTGGACGACGAGGACTGGGAGTCATCGCCCAAGGAGGTCGCCGTACGTGCCCGTCTTCGTTTTGTCCAGCCCAAGATCTTGCACCGTGTGTATGTCACTGGTCCGAGTCTGGTTCGAATGGGTTATTCTCTGGATGGGTTGTGTAAGCGCGGGTGCGGTATGCCTGGTACCTTCCTCCACATTCTATGGGAATGCTCGGAGGTGGTTGCGTTTTGGGCACGGGTGCATGCTGTAATGGAAAGGGTTACCGGGGTGTCGCTGCTGCCTGAGGCCAGACGTTGCCTGTTGAATGTATGGGAACCGAATGATTACACTGCCGCTCAGATCCGGTGGGCGACCCTTGGTAACATGATAGCTAAGAGGGACATTGCACAATTGTGGGGCTCCCAGAGGTCGCCCACTGTATTGGTGTGGAAGGAGGGCATGGATTGGTGCATGTTTAGGGAAAAAAACATGTATCTAGCTAGGGGAAGACCTAAGAAATGGAACAAAGTCTGGTCCCAGTGGAATGCTTACTGTGGAAATATATGTACCCCCCCGCATGATTTAATCCCTGACGCCTCCTTATCCCCCTGAACGGCATTCCATGTATCGCTTACTGATTGTATTTATCGCAATGTTTCCTCACTGCCCCCCCTATGTATCTGGTTACAATTGTATGATTCTTATCGTCTTACTTGGAGTAACATTCTATGTGGACACATGATCGTAATTAATGTGACTATTGCCTTGGAAAGTTCCTTTTTTTTCTGTTTGTTGTTATTGTAACCTCTTTGTTCTCATTAAACTGTAAAAAAAAAAAAAAATGCACCCAAAGGAGGATTGCCTACATTGCATGTGTGCGGGCGCATGCACATCGCACACTATTTGGCAGCCTGTGAGCCTATCTCCGCATTCATGCTGGTTTGCTTGCAGCGAGCATCAGACTTCAAACACTTCAAAGGAATGCACCCCCCCCGTTCCCCCCCATCGTATGTGCCTGGCTGCTCAGACCTTCTCACTGCAGTGTGTGATGCATCCACGCGTGAATCTTCTGGTGTTTTGCTGAAACCTAGTCTCTTGTTACTTGCACTATTTTATAATCTGCGTTTTTCGTTCTCCCGCTATTCCTATCCCTTACCTCTTCCCTGCGCCCCCTCTTTCCATTCCTCTTGTGCGCTCTGGCATTCTCCTCCTTCACCCCCTTCCTTCTCTCTGTCGTTCTCCACTTCTGTATCTATTTGGAGCAGGACAAATGGAGATCTCACTAGCCCTCAGTACTCTATCAGAGGATTGCACACGAGAAGTGCTCGAACATTTCCACTGATCATGTCCACTGAAGCCTTCTGGCTTTTGGTGTAACTTATTCAATCTATGAAAATAAATTGATACCGTTTGCGGTAGTTGTGTGATACAGTGCTGAGACAGGCCAGTTACGTTTCTATGAGTGTTTCTCTGCTTGTTTGTGCGCAAAATAATTGAAATGGTTCCGTATTGCCTGGCTGCTCAGCAACACACACTCCACACAATACCACTCAGTGCCGCATATTTGTATGCTACATAAATACACTGCACTCAATGCAACATACACTCCAAACAATACCACTCAGTGCCACATAATTACACGCCACATAATTACACTCTACTGAATGCAACATACACTCCAAATACCACTCAGTGCCACATAATTACACGCCACATAAGTACACTGCACTCAATGCAACATACACTCCAAATACCACTCAGTGCCACATAATTACACGCCACATAATTACACTGCACTCAATGCAACATACACTCCAAATACCACTCAGTGCCACATAATTACACGCCAAATAATTACACTGCACTCAATGCAACATACATTCCAAATATCACTTAGTGCCACATAGTTATATGCAACATAATTACAATGCACTCAATGCAACATGCACTCCAAATACCACTTAGTGCCACATAGTTATGTGCAACATAATTTCACTGCACTCAATGCAACATACACTCCAAATACCACTCAGTGCCACATAGTTACACACTACATAATTACACTCTACTGAATGCAACACACACTCAACACAATACCAATCTTTGCCACATAATTATATGCTACATAATTACACTGCACTCAATGCAACATACACTCCAAACAATACCACTCAGTGCCACATAATTACACGCCACACAATTACACCCCATTGAATATAACATACACTCCTTATAATACCACTTAGTGCCACATAATTACACGCAACATTATTACACTCTACTCAATGCAACATAAATACACTCCACATAGTACCACACAGTGCCACATAATCATATGCTACATAATTAAACTGAACTCAATGCAACATAATACCACTCAGTGCCACGTAATTATATGCAACATAATTACACTACACTCAATGCAACATACAGTCCAAATACCACTCAGTGCCAGATAATTACACACCACATAATTATACTCTACTGAATGCAACACACACTCCACACAATACCACTCAGTGCCACATAATTATATGCTACATAATTACACTGCACTCAATGCAACATACACTCCAAACAATACCACTCAGTGCCATATAATTATATGCCACATAATTACACGCCACACAATTACACTCTACTGAATACAACATAACCTCCCCATAAAACCACTCAGTGCCACGTAATTATATGCAACATAATTACACTACACTCAATGCAACATACACTCCAAATACCACTCAGTGCCAGATAATTACACACCACATAATTACACTCTACTGAATGCAACACACACTCCACACAATACCACTCAGTGCCACATAATTATATGCTACATAATTACACTACACTCAATGTAACATACACTCCAAATATCACTCAGTGCCACATAATTATATGCTACATAATTACACTGCACTCAATGCAACATACAGTCCAAACCATACCACTCAGTGCCATATAATTATATGCTACATAATTACACTGCACTCAATGCAACATACACTCCAAATACCACTCAGTGCCACATAATTACACGCCACATAATTACACTCTACTGAATACAACATACACTCCCCTTATTACCACTCAGTGCCACATAATTACACGCCACATAATTACACTCTTATCAATGCAACGTACATACACTCCACATAATACCACTCAGTGCCATATAATTACACACCTCATAGTTACACTCTACTCAATGCAACATAAATATGCTCCACATATTACCACACAGTGCCACATACTTATATGCTACATAATTACACAGCACTCAATGCAACAGACACTCCAAGTACCACTCAGTGCCACATATTACACGCCACATAATTACACTCTAATGAATGCAACATGCACTCCACACAATACCACTCAGTGCCATATAATTATATGCTACATAATTACACTGCACTCAATGCAACATACACTCCAAATACCACTCAGTGCCACATAATCACTGCCACATAATTACACTCTACTGAATACAACTTACACTCCACTTATTACGACTCAGTGCCACATGATTACACGCCACATAATTGCATGCTTCTCAATGCAACGTAAATACACTCCACATAATACCTCTCAGTGCCATATAATTACACACCTCATACTTACACTCTACTCAATGCAACATAAATACACTCCACATATTACCACACAGTGCCACATACTTATATGCTACATAATTACACTGCACTTAATGCAAAATGCACTCCACACCATGACACAATTTCACTAAGCATAATTTCAATGAACACCACAGTTCCAGGCCACACAATTCAACTCCATACATTCCCAATATACACTGCATAATTACACACCAAACCACATATTTCAATTCCAAAACTCCACAATCCACAACGTACCTCCAATCCACACCATATAGTGTCACCATCTGAGCACCAAACATCATTCACCACCACCATTTTGCATCAGCACACCTCCTAAGCATCACGTCAGTCTGCCCTTGGAATCTGGGATCTGTTGATTCTCCCCTAGTGTCTGTCCGCTACTTGTGTTCTAATTAAATTACTGTTTTCAAACATCCACTTGTTATTCATGTCCCGCTCCCCATAACAAAAAAATTATAACAAACAAGCATGAGAACAGGCAGGAAGTAGTTGCCAGCAGTGGAAGATCAAAAAAAGTAGAAGACAATTTTTGTGTTAAACTCTTCTTTTAACCCCTTCCATGCTGGGCCGATTCCGCCGCTGTGCGGTAAACAAAAGAACATGGCGGGGCGTGACGAACCCCAGCCGTCATCAGCACACGAGCACCGTGGAGCGTGACGGCTGGGGTTCGTCATCAGCATGGAAGGGGTTAATCAGGTTTTTCAGTTGCATATAATGTTGCCTTCGTTTGTATAAAGGTAACAAAAATGCTTAACACTTTTTATTATAAGTTTTCAACATAATGCACAGCAACCACAGTGCTTTACAACATAGCCAAAAGATCTGGCTAAACACATAAGGTCCCAAAGGCGAGACCTATTGGCTATGCCACACACACAACCTCACACACAACCACACACACAACCCCACACACACACAACGACACACACACACTACACACACACACAACCACTCACAACCACACACAAACAACCACACACTACCACACACACACAACCACACACACACAACCACACACACACAAACACACAACCACACACAACCACACAGACACACAAGCACACACACAACCACACACACACAACCACACACAAAACACACACAACCACACACACAACCACACACAACCACACCCCCACAACCACACACACAACCACACACAACCAAACACACACAACAACGTGTGGTCATCCTGCTGGTGGCCAGACTCATTAGGAGTTTGCCCCTCCCCTACCTCCTCTGCAAAAAATCTGGGGGTCATGATTGATCCTGCCCTCAACTTAGATAAACAGGTTAGTAGAACTATCTCTACTTGTTGGGGCATCATCCACATTCTGAGGAGAATCAGGCATTATCAAGTTCAAGTTCAAGAAATACTTTACTCGGTTCAGTTGCAAAAACCATAAAAGTACAAGAACACACTAAAACGGTCCATTGGTCACCAGGCAACATAAAAACATAAAAATACAATATAAAAAGGGAGGGAGTACCCATTAAAATATGCAATGCATGATGCCATAATTTAAAAAACAACAATATATACATCATCTTTAAATATAAAAAGAGCAACATAAGAAAATCTAAGTTTAAAAAGCTTGATTCAGGTCATGGTGGTCAATATATACAGTAACTCATCTAGAACCAATTTATCTTTTTACTGAGTCTCACCGCTATGGTTAAAAATGTTGCTACATTGTAAATTTCCCATATGTCTACTAATAGTTGGAGATACAGTAAAGCTGGTTTGACTTGCCTGAACCCTTTCCCCTTTAACAAGGGTATAATGAACTTTTTCCTGATGTCTTTAAAATGTTCACAAAAAAACAGGAAGTGAGCAGTATCCATGATCGAATAGCCGTCGCATTTGCATACGTCTAGATCAAGTTGCTTGGTCCAGCCAGGGCGGCCAGAGATTAACAAATGGACTTTGTCCAGTCGGAACTTGGTTAACAGATATCTATGGTTCGAGTTGTTAACAACCTTTAAATAAAGTCATGACCAGAGAAAACAATCAATTGGTGGGTCCTGACGGAAGGCTTCGACAGCTCCAAGCCTTCTCTGTCCATCCCTCGGTTCAACAAAAAATTGTTTTTAACCCACTTCAGGTCTGCTTTCATCAAGTTAGATGGTTTACTAAACAATTCAGGCCGACCCAGCTTTACACATGTTTGCTGTACATATTTAAACCAAGGGATCTTGTCCCAATGATCTAGCATTAGGCAATCTTTTAATATTTCATGATTCACTTCAATTTCCAAGTTAAGCCAAACTGATATCCATTTTAGTAGGGGGGCCATAGCGATTCGATCCTCCAAATAATCCACTCCACACTCCTGATGGACTATGAAGCTGGCCGTGGATCTTGGTAAGGAAAGAATCGTTTTGAGGAAATTATCCTCTGTCACCTGTAGCGTTTTAACTGGCCTAATGCTCCACAGATCAGCGCCATACATAACGATGGAAATACATTTAGCAGCATATACCTTTAGGACAGCCTCCAGCGGTTTGACCCCTAGTTTACGTGAAAAGGCCAACACCGCTGAAATAGAGCGCGCCAGAACCTTTTTTTCCCAATATTTGAGGGTGCCATGTAGAGCGGTCGTCAAAAACAACCCCCAGATAGGGAAATCTGGCGACTCTTGTCAACTTGTGTCCATTACAATGCAGAGTCATTACATTTTTCATGGCCTTCCCTTTTTGAGCCACCACCATAACATGGGATTTGCCATAGTTGACACTCAAATCAAGATTTTTCATAAAATCAAAAAAAGAATTCAACAAGCTTTGGAGACCCACTGCGGTTCTGGCTAAGAAAGCGGCATCGTCCGCATATAATAATGCGGGCAATAGGTATTTCCCCGCCCTCGGAATATCTTTACAGGCTGCACCCAAAACTCCACCCAACTCGTTTATATAAAGTGTAAAAAGCAGGGGAGCAAGAATGCATCCCTGCCTTACACCATTGGAGATGCTAATTTTGCCAGTGCTATTTCTTTTTCTGTCATAACGCACCGTGGCTGTAAGATCCCTGTGGAGGTCAGCTAAGAAGTACACAATATTGGGGTCTATTCCGATGCTAAGAAGCTGAGCCCACAACTTGGATCTGTTCACTCGGTCGAATGCCGAGGACAGATCCATGAAGGCAATATACAGGGCTCCTTGCTTCGCTATTGTGTACTTCCCAATAAGCAGTTGTAAATTCAAACTTTGATCGATGATGCTACGCCCTTTTCTAAAACCGTACTGTAGAGGGGAAAGGGTCTTAGTCTCCTCTAACCAAACAGTAAGTTTATACAGGACCACTCTCCCTAGAACCTTTACTGCTGAGTCTATAAGAGATATGGGACGGTAATTGCCAGGGTCACCCCTGTCCCCTTTCTTATAGATGGGGACAATCACCGACTGAGACCATATCTCTGGAATTCCTGTTTTTGAAATTCTATTAAAAACATTTGCTAAAATTTTGGACCATAAAGAGATATCAGCTTTAAAAAGGTCAGAGGGAACGCCATCCGGCCCGGGGGCCTTATTGCTAGTCATTTTACCAATGGCCTCAGCCACCTCACCCTCTTCTACACTTAAAATATAGGGCATACCAGAGGAGGTGGTCAAGCCCTCAGCCCCCGGAAACTCCTGTTCATAAACAGACTTAAAATGCAGGTGCCATTTGTCTTCTTGAATTCCACAATCCAGTTCATTATTACTAGAATCAGAAAAATAGGGTTGGTTCACCACGGCCCAAAATTTGGCGCTGCTCTTCAGCACATCAATTGATGTCAACTCAGCCCAAGCGTCCTCTCTAATCTGACGCCGCCTTTTTTCAACTACTGTCTTGTATTCTTTCCTGAGGGTAGCCACCAGTGATCTATCTACTGGTTTTGTTTTCAGGGCCATTTTCAGTTTATGATTAGCCACAGAACAGTTCTTATCAAACCAGCCTTCCTTCGCTTGTACTTTTCCTCTACCCTTACAGGTCAAGTTGGAGACAATGTCGAGACATACCCTTCTATACGCCTCCACTACTATGCTGTCCCCCGCCTGGTCATCCAAACAGAGCCTTAAATCCTCCCGGCTACTATTATAGAGATTACAAAGGAACTCCTCAGGGATTATCTTGCACCACTTGATTCTGCGTGCTTGATCTGTCAGCCGTATATCACATTTATTCACCAAATTGGGGCTACTTTCCATAGCAACAATGACATTTTTAACCCTTAATACAACTGGGTTGTGGTCACTAAAATGGGACCGCACAGCTGAGTAACTACTAATGTAGCTGCCACAACTACTGCTTAAAAAAATGTAATCAATTACAGACCCACTGCCATGTCCTGTAAATGTGGGAATTTCCTCATCACTACCCTTGGGTAGCATCAGCCCATTTTCTGCCAACAAGGTTTCCAGAAAAATGCCCTGGTCTGTGTGCTCAAAATGAATATTTTCCTCATCCGGAGGACCAAAGAAATCGTTAGGGGGACATTTGTCCTGACAACCATGAATGTTAAAATCCCCCATTAATATGATGGTACACTCAGACTCTGATGACTCATTAAATTTAAACAAAAAATAATTTAACATCATCAGGTTACTAACAGGATCATCCCTATCAAAAGAATTATAAAAATTCACTATCAGCACATTATGAAAACCCCTATGGGTGATTTGGACCGCGAGGCAATAGGGGCAGTCCGTAATGCGTATATATGCCCGGGATTTTAGCAGATATCAAGGTGGCCAGACCCCCTCTTGCTCGTCCCCGCTTAGACCTGACTGCTGGTAGAAAAAAAGTAGTGAAGCCATCAACAGAAAGTGTGTTTTGTGTGTCCCATGTTTCCTGTATGGCTATTATATCCATATAAAAAAAGGGTCATCCACTTTTTGAGACCAGCGATATTCCATGTTGTCACAATTATTTCTCCCGTTCCCACTACTTTGTCCAGTTTTACGTGCAGTGAGGCCCCTCCACCATCACCCTGCTCATTAAGTGCAATCTGATCTGCGTTTAACCCCTGCACCACCTGGGTACTATTTTCATTTTCTGAGGGGATAGTGGGAATGATTTGGCTCAAACTTAGCGGTATGCACTGATTATGTCAGTCAACCCAGTCCAGATTTGTCAGACACTCATACCAACATAACCAATGGGATATTAAAATGATTTTCGTACCCATTTACAGTCTGGCGGTAATGGTTTGGGAAGACATTTTCTACCCCTGGGTCACACCCCCCTTGAATGGGTCTACCTCTTCTTCTCTTAACCAGATTCCAACTGTCAGCTCCGCCCTCATCCCATCCAAGGGGTTGTGTCTCCCATGGGGGATTATACCTCCGTCTGGTTTTGTGTTCATGTGAACCCCTTAGCCAACTCCATCTAGTGTTCACTTGATTCACAGGCACGTAGAAATACGAGAGAGGCCTAGCAGTGACTCTACTCGCTTGATAGCGAGAGGTTCCTCTACAAATATGTTCTACCACCTGTGAGTTCTCAAAGGTTACCACGACACAATCTCCTTGTAGATTTTTTCTATTCCCCTCCACCCATGGAGCTCTCTCTACCATTAAGATGTTACTTGAAATATTTGGGGGTAGGGGGTGATTATTTGATAACCAGTGGCACACTTTATTTTTTAGTGTCTGGAAGGATTCTACATCGGTGGATGAAATTTCTGTCACCCCAGTCAAAATCACTACATAGGGACAGGCATCCGGAGGGAGATGGATATTTCTTCGTACCTCTACCTTGTCTTTTCGGGCCAAATCCCGATTTGGTATCAAAGGTGTAGGATCTTTAGGTTTAACATGGGGGGATATCATGTGCTTAGCAGGGTTCTGTGATAGTTTAGGGTCAGGGGTTTTGGCTTTTACACAGCCTTGAATTGTAGTATTACTAGGGTTCTTTGGTAACGTGTTTTTGGGCAGTACAATACTTTTTTCAGTCAAAGTTAACTTGTTTACTTTAGTCGCCCCCTGGGAAACCTTATTATTCAGGCTGAAGCTAGGGGCACTTATGTCCTTATGGATGTTTTTCAACACTGTTTCTAAACAGCGTAGTCTAGCCTCTATGGGTTCCAGGAGAGCTTTTAACATTTCAAAGATCTTATTTATATCCGTCGGGCTTGTCCCCCTATCATCATGGTTGATTTCAGCTAGATTGATTTTATCACCACTCAGTTCCAAGATTTCCTCCAGACTACTGTCTAGGATTGTATCTTCCGGGAGGCTCAATGGGAGGCTCAATGGTAAACCGGCATTTATCGGATGAGGCCCCTCTTTATCATTAACACATTCTACCAGGTCCTTGCTCACGGAGTCTAACTTGGTTGTGACCCGGTTGTGAGGGGTTTTCGCTTTTCTGCCCTTGTGGGAGATAGATTTAATATTTTGTTTAGGAATGGCGCCCTCTTTCAGCCCTCTAAGGCTTATGTCGGTGGTCATGGGTGGGTTATCCAACACATCGCTGGCTATACCACCGTCTGTTAACAAAATGGGGTTGGGGGTCGCCTCAAAACCCTGTTGGCCCTGTTGGGAGCTAGATGAGTCATGATCCCCAACGTTATCTGGTCTGACAGGGCTGTTTAGGCGAGTCACGGTGCTAGGTGTACGTGCCTCGGCAATGAGACCTAAAGAGGATCTCCTGGCCCAAGCTAGTTCTTGTGACACCCTTCTATCCATTAAAACAATCCCTTCATCAATTAGGGCATTGGTACGAACAATAAAATCATCCAAAGTTCCTGTCAACTTTTTTGACCCCCCCTGCAGCCATGCTTCTAGTCTCTCGACAATTCATAACAGGCCTTGCTGCTACACACTAAATATGCAGTGAAATAGGTCGACAATATATTAAGTTAGCCTGCCCTTGATCAATTAAACATTCACAACAGTGACAAAGATAAGAAACAAATCAGAATACACCCTAGTTAATGATAATGAGTGAATACAGGAGTCTATGGGCTTACAGTTACAGTTCCAGATGTCCAATCGTCCATTCGCCCAATAGTCAGTGGATTTAGGGGAATCGGGCAGGGGGTATGGCCCAGGCCCGGCTCCTCCGGCCTCTGAGGGCCACAGAGGGCCTGCCCTTTGCCCGGGCTTAGCCCCGCGCTGAGACCCGCTCGCGTCCCGCTACGCGGAGGGGGTGATGGTGTTTTATGCGCCGCCTGGCGCCTAACGCTTCGTCACTCGGAGCGCCCCCGCAAAGGCTCCTGGGGGTTGAAGTCCCCCCACTCGGCGGCCGCTCTGGTGGCAAAGGCGGCGGCGGGGGGGACTCGGCTCCTCGGCTCTGCTGCTGCCTCGTGGGTCTTCTCTCCTCTCAGCACGGACACAGTTGCAGGGATATGTGGCAGGTACAAAGCTAAAATTCCTTTTGGGCATTATCTATCTCTGCAGGCAAGAAAACAGCTTGCAGTTGCCCTCATTGGTTCCCGGCTGGACTACTGCAATGCGCTGTATATGGGACTGAATAAGAGTCTATTGCAGCGCTTGCAGGTAGTCCAGAACGCTGCTGCCAGGTTTGTGCTGGACCTCCCCAAGCGTGCCTCGGCCACAGTGGCCAGAAAACTGCTACACTGGCTCCCTGTTGAGGACCGTATCCATTTCAAGACCCTATGCATGACTTATAGGGCCCTTACCAAAAACAGTTCCACTGGTGTAGGATCTATCCTGTCCCGCTATATTCCCTCCAGGGACTTGCGTTCTTCTAGTAGACTTCTCTTATCAGTCCCTCGAGTCAGAAGAGCTAAATGGGGTGGCAGGGCTTTTTCCACCTTGGCGCCCAAGGGGTGGAATGCCCTTCCACTGGAACTACGATCCCTACCTACTCTTCAGGCATTCAGAAGCGCTCTGAAGACGCATCTCTTTGTGCAGGCTTACCTGTAACGGTGTCATGCCTATGTTAATGATATGTTTTGTTAGGCGCCTTGATGCCTTTGGGTTATTGTCTGCGCAATATAAATTTTATTCAAATCAAATCAAACACACAGACACACCCAACCACACACCCAACTACACACACAACCACACACACAACCACACACACACAACCACACACACAACCACAAACACACAACCACACCGTCAGTGCACACTTACACCAGACACAGACACCATCAGTCATCACTGGCCACAAACACCACCAGCCATCAGTGCACGCTTTCACCGGGCACATACACCACCAGCCGTCAGTGCACGCTTCCACCAGGCACACACCACCAGACGTCAGTGCACGCTTTCACCAGGCACACACACACCACCAGCCATCAGTGCACACTTCACCAGGCACACACACACCACAGCCGTCAGTGCATGCTTTCACCAGGCACACAGCACCAGGCGTCAGTGCACGCTTTCACGAGGCACACGCCACCAGCCGTCAGTGCGCGCTTCCACCAGGCACACACACCACCAGCCAGCAGTGCACACTTCCACCAGGCACACACACCACCAGCCATCAGTGCACAATTTCTACAGGCACACACACCACCAGCCATCAGTGCACACATCAATTGTTAACGCATCCACAATTAACTATTGTAGCAATCGCAGTATGACGCACTTTACTTTTAAACATATTCATCTAAAGCGCAGCTTGCCACCATTGCTACAAAAAACAAATTCACATTTTTCTGGCCTACAATTTATAGACTTTAGTTGCAATTGGTGTTGCAATATTTAGCAATGCCAAAAACTCAAACTTAATTAATGCGAGACCTATTGCATTGCAAATGCTTGTTTTCAGGGTGTTGTGTATCGTAAATATATATATATATATAAATATATATATATTTTTGAGAAGAATGAGTCTGGGTTTAGCCGAAACTGCTAATGTGGAGGCTGCCATTTTAGCTTCCCGGCAGTCATTCTCGCTAGGCTTCCTATATCTTTATCCTGCATTGATTTAGAGCCTTTGCAAGCCACTGTTAATTGAGGAGCGCTATATCTGTGAAATGAGCTCCGCACAGTCAGTGTGATTCATCGTTACTTTGACACTTTATTTACTTAATCTCTCATCCCTGAGGCATCTGTCAGCGTGTTTGGGCTCTGTATATTCAATGCAAGATCCTTGTAGGATCAGGAAGACAGGTGTGGAGGAAATGTCAGAATTTTAAAACATTTTTATTAAAGAAAGGACATGCAATAATGACATTTATAGCATGGCACATCCATAAGGTAATAGTTTCCATCATATTACATTGAAACATATGTATATAGCACATCTGACATATAGTACACCGTTTGTCGGCGAGCAGAATGTCTTCATTATTGATCATCATCTTCCGAAACAGAATTAACAATGGGCGGCATGCAAATGCCTCCCTAAGTTTGTTCTATTTACCCCACATTCTTTCCCATTTTTTGGAGCATCTTCTGTGGGCGTACATAGCTTTTTCCACCGCCATGGCCATGTCTTTAGAGCAAACTATAAAAATGCCTCAATTTTTTAATTGCTCCCGGGGCAGATGTTTTCAAACTGTGGGCAGGGCCAGGCTGGCCGTAGCGTGCACCGTACGTTTTCCAGGTGGGCCGCGGTGGGGAGCGGCGGGGGGGGGGGTGTTTTTTTGTTACTGCGGACTGGTTTTGCAGCAGGTCCGTCTTAATTGCTAGGGCTGGGTTGCCTTATCATTCCACCCATGACTGTGGGGTAGACCTCCTTGGGGGTCGGGCTGTATTCCCAGGGGAGCGCACATGCCTCTACAAGTACTTGTAAATGAAGATGGCCTGGAAGTGTGGTTTATCTGGCACGTTTCAAGGCTGTCTTCATTTCCAGTGGTCGAAATGCACAGAAAAGTGAGGGAACTGTAATCTTGAGTGCATTGGGGTAGGGTTAGTGAGTGTGGAGGGGGTAAGGGGTCCAACACATGGATGCAAAGAACAAGATATTCTGTAAGTATTTTGCTGTTTTTTTCACTGTAGGGTAACTGCATAGAAAATACTCTGCACGTCTTTAATATGAAAAATAAATGCAAGTTAAACTAATCAGTGGGATATGTACCACTTTACATTACAAAATCTAAGTTGACAAATGTGAACACTGCAGATGTCTGTGTGTCTGACCGGAGAGTCGCCGAATTGAGTACCAGCTAATGCAGTGGGGGAATAGTGACTTGTGTATGTATAGCGCTCAAAGGTCCCGGCCTGTGACAGAAAGCACTATGAATAGGTAAGTCCTTATTTCAAATATGTTATACACAGTATAATATAGGCTACTGCAAAATTATGTGGTGTTTAAGATTAAACAAGTGTTTGAACAATATGTAATTTGTAATACATAATCAGGCTGTACCTAGGTAAAACACTTCTGTCAGTGTCCATATAAAGGACAAATGGGGGTGGGGTCGCACACTACTCACACACCGGCGGTGTCGCCCCTAAGGACTCTGGTCAATGTAGTAAAGTGTTCGCGATGCATCATCTTTCGATCTTCTGCTATCTTCGCTGTCTTCGCCATCCCTGGACACGTGTTTCGGGGTATTACCCCTCATCAGCAGGGATAGGCCGTGTACTGGGGTTGCCGATGGCTGCCAATATCTGCCAGGTATAGTACCACTCAGGCGCGTAGTCCATATAAAGGACTCAGGGCCATATGTATGAAGCCAAAAATCAGTCGCAAACGCTGTGAATCGTTAAAAATAGCGTTAGCGACTAAAAAATCGCTAATCGCAATGTATGAAGCAAAAAACGCTTGCCAAATAAGGAATCGCTAAATAGCGAATCCCAAACGTTGCGAAAGTGCTAAATAGCGAATACAAAAGCGATTTCCAAATTTGCGATGAAACCCGTTAGCGAGAATCGCTAAAGCGGAAATCGCTATTCCGAAATCGCAATGGAATGTATCAACCAATCGCAAATAGCGAATTAAGCAAAATCGCAAATAAAGGAATCGCAATTACCATCAAGTGGGAGCAGGTGGTAACCAGGTGCAAAGTATAAATTGAAACCCAAAATGCAACACATTCCCTACCACAATGTCCGGGTTGTACATGATAGGGAGGAGGCGAAGAGTGAGAGCTCTGGCGCAGAGGAGGAGACGGCAGGAGAGGATATTCCGGTTGCGCACCACCATCTTCCAACGCACTGATGAGGATATCCACACCCATTACAGACTGGAGGAAGAGAGCATACTTGAATTGATTGAGGAACTCAGGCCCCACCTAGAACACCCCACCCGCAGGACACAAGCCATACCCACACACATCCAGGTCCTCTGTTCACTACACCTGCTGTCCTCAGGTAGTTTCCAGGGGGTCATAGCCAGTGCAGGAGGGGTGTCACAAAGTGCCCTGTCGCGCTTTTTCCATGCGTTCCTCGACGCCATGACACATAGGATGCAACAACACATACACTTCCCCAGCACCCCACAGGAACTAGCACAGACCAAGCAGGAATTTTATAACATAGCCCAATTCCCCCACGTCATAGGATGTATAGACGCAACGCATATTGCGATTTCACCCCCCTCAAACATAGAGTATGTATTCCGGAACAGGAAATGCTACCACTCACTGAACATACAGATGGTGTGTGATGCCAAAAACATAATCACCGATATAGTGGCAAAGTACCCAGGAAGCACACATGACGCCTTCATATTCCGTCACAGTGGGCTATACCGTAGACTCTCAAGAGGGGAATTTGGAGAGGGATACCTACTAGGTAACAGCACACACTGTCAGCCCATATTACTCATGACCAGCATGTGCATCACAGTGACTGACCTTTAAACATTTCCACCCACAGGGGACAGTGCCTATGCAGTCCGGGACTTCATCCTGACACCCTACTTGAATCCTGCCACTGCTGGGGAGCGGCGCTACAACCGGGCACACATTTCCACAAGAGGCACCATCGAGCGAACATTTGGGATTTTGAAGAGCAGATTCAGATGCATCCACAAAAGTGGAGGAGCCCTTCAATACAGCCCTGAGACGTGCTGCAAAATTGTTGTAGCTTGTGCCATGCTCCACAACATTGCAACCAGGAAAGGGACACCTATGGAGTTGAGTGACTCAGATTCCTCTGACGTGGAGGGACCCAGACCCATACACATGGAAGCTGGCGTAGCTGCTGCTGCAGCTGGGCGACAGAGGCGTGATGAGATCATGCGGAACTTCTTCTAGGTGAGTGAAAATGATACAATGACAACGTCTTGCTCTGCAAACGTGTTTAATTTCCAATACCAACAATGTCACACATCCAAAAAAAGCTGGATGAACTCTCCTAAACCAAAGCACATGTTTCAATCACAGTGCAACTAAATCAGTCATTGGTACAGCAAGTGCTACACTGTTGCTGGCCCCATATCCCCCCTGTGTGGAATAGTCATTTTGCTGCAGTCCCTATTGTTGTGTGGCAGGCCTGTTGCTCCAGCCACTACGGCGCCTCTCAACAGTGGGTGGTGGTGTATTTGAGCTGCGCACCGACTGTGAGTCCTCCTCACTGGGGGTAAGCACCCCGGGTCCAGCAGTACGCAGCGCACGCAGCTCATCCAGGGTGGCAGTTGACTGCACTACCACAGTGGCTATGTCCTGGATACCATGCCAGAACTCTCGCTGGGTCTCTATGGCACGCCTTGCCAGCATATTGGTGGAGGAGGCAAGGCGATTAATAGCACGCGTGTAGTGGTCCATGTGGGCCATTTCTTTGCGCCTGGCTGCGCGTTCAGCTCTCAACTCTGCAGTCAGCTCCTGCACAGCCCCCCTGATTTCCTCGCATAGTCCACTGTTCCCTGCCCTGATCTCTCTCTGAATGGCCTTCATGTGTTTCGCTTGCAGGCGGTGAACCTGAAGCATGTGCATTTCTAGGCCGGCAAACACTGATTCATCTTGTTGCACATTGGAGCTGATGGCCGTGCGGGGTCTACGCCTGCCTCTGGACTCTGTTCTGGACTCCAGCTGCTAGGGTACTGGTGCATCAGACTGCACATTTTCATTTTCCTCTTCCTCATCATCCATAATTCTGAATGGCCTCACGTTCCTCCTACTGTGTCCCTGTGGTCGGATGAAAGGACTGTCCTCCCCATCTGGATCATGGCCATGGCTGCCTTCTCCTGAGGCTTGGGGTCCTGTCTCAGTTGCACTGGCTGTAGCCTTCCCACTTGCAGGTGCTGTGGATAGAACAGCACACATTACTTATTTTATCATTACATGTGATGTTCTAATACATTTTTTCACAGTGTTCCCTGACTTTACTTGTGTCATTCACCTTTCCTGACCTGCACATGTGTACAATGTGAAATTCTGATGCTACATTCTACATTACAGACTATTGTGACTACATCTCCCATAATGCATTGCGGTGCCTGCCTGTGTACTTGCTCTAGCCTGACATGTGGTTCCCCTAATCCCTAGGTCGCTGCAGGGGGTTCTGGGGGTGGTTTAGGGTGGGGAGGCATGCTTCTTACCTGGTCTTGCATCTGGTTGTGCTGAGCTGTCGAGCACGGACAGGCCCGCAACACTCTGTGGAGGCAGTGTGCCCTCTACCAGCTCCTCCAGTGGTGTAGAGTCAGGGACGTTGGAGGTTCCCCCACCGGTGAGCTGGGACTGCTCCAGCCTGGCAGCCAACTTCTCCTTGGAGCGCTGGCGCAGGTCGTACCAGCGCTTCCGCAACACCTCAACTGTCCTGTGGGTCACTCCTAGGGCATTCACTTTGGCTTGGATGCCCTCCCAAATCCTTCTCTTTCTGGCTTCTGGCACCTTGTGGGAACTGGTCCCAAATAATGCCTCATGGTGTGGCACCATTTCGGTGATTAGGGTCTCTAGTTCAGCCTCAGAGAACTTGAGCTTCCTCTTCCTGCCTGCTTCCCCTGCTTGCTGCTCCTGCTGGCTTGCTGGGACATCCTGGTTTCCAACTTCTGCCATGGCTCCTGAGTACCAAACAACACTCTCACACTCTCTGTCTCAATCCAGATGCACCATGGGAAATCACTCACTTCCTGGATGGTGATGTCGTCATAAAGCATCAGGATAGCGATTGGATGTTTCCAGAAATTCGCTAAATTGCGATTTTTCCCGTGGGAACATCGCAATTTAGCGAATTTATGGGTGCGGTCGCGCAATATAGCGAATTCTGGGGTGCGGTCACGCAATATAGCGATTTCCGGGGTGCAAACTCGCTATTTTGCAACTTTTGGCGTTTAAGGATTCGCTGATACCCATCGTGCAAATATTTAGCGATTTTGGCCGAATCGCTATATATTTGCGAATGCGTTGTTACATCCCGATTTGCGATTCTGATTTTGCGATTCGGTAATAATCGCTATTTCAGAATCGCAAATCGTTTTCTTCATACATATGGCCCTCACTCAGGAACTCTGCTAAAAACACCCTTACAAAACCTCTGAAAAAGAATAAATACTTTTCACTATTAAGCTTCAAGTGACTGCATCAATTATAGCCTACTCTGGCTCACAAGCAGCCTTTATATTTGGTGATTAACCAGTTGAACATATTGACATCTCTCTCAGGTGGCAGGTACCCTGATGGGAAGGGGTGTTTCTTCTTTATATCTCTGTCCCTCACTTGGTTTCACAGCAAATTGAGCGCCCTTCACTTTCAGGCAGAGTTTGTTTTTGTTTAGAAAAAAGCATGGGCATGTTGTTCCCCATTGATCCTACCAACTCCAACCTCTGTTTACATGCAGATGTCCTTTCAGGTGAGTCGAGGGTGTGGCAGGCAAGGGGCGAACAGTGTTGCATTCAGATGCAGACCCCAGTTCCTCCAGATCCCTGAGGCCTCAGAGCAGAGTAATAGACCAGGAGAAAGTGGAAAGGAGGGAAATCTATGGATATTATAAGAGATGGCCTAGAAAAGGAGGTGCTATGTTGGGATTCAATTTTTTTATTTACAAATGGACAGACAGCTACCTCGGAGAGATGCCCCCGTGGATCCATCTGGCTCTTATTTTTTTAAGCGTCATCACTACAATTAGTGCAGCAGGTACCATACTGCTAGCACCAGGGGTGTCAGTAATCTATTTCTGTTTTTGTTTGATGCATTTTGATCTTCTATAAGTCTCACCTTCATTGTGGATCATGAGCAACAGAGAAAGTGCCACTGAAATGATCTCATAAGTCTTCCCCCTCCTTCGCACTTAGCCTTGCCGCTCTCACTCCCAAGCCCCTCCCATAACATGTTGGAGTGGGGCAGACTTCCAAACATTTTGCTTAAGGGGAGCTCTGAGCAAAAACGTTCGAAGACCTCTGTCCTAGAGGCATGGGAAGGGGTGCAGTGGAATGTGAAGTTGGACCTGATCTACAAGTGAATTGCAGCTGGAGTTCAGGGGTAAGCAGTGAAAGGGACCTCGGTGCTTGTGAGATGCACCTGCAGGTAGGCGGCAGTGGTAAAGTGTACTCTATGATCCGGCCCTCCGCGCTAGTAAAATGCAGCTGGAGGAGAGGCTGCTATGATGAAGAGTAATGTTCGAAATATTAGCCCTTTAATGGCAGTGAGCTGCAGCTCGGATGCAGGAGGCAGTGTTGAAGATAAGTGTATGAATCAGGGTTCTAGTGCTAGTGAGCTGCAGCTGATGGCCAACAGACTGTGTCGAAAGATGATTGCTTAAATCAGGTACTCAGTGCTAGTGGGTGGGAGGCAGTCGGTAAGCCCTTAGGTGAAGTGAGCTGCTGCTGGAGGGCAATAGACTGTGTTGAAGGTGATTGGATCTGCCTTCAGTAAGAGATTTCTATCTGGTGGGCATGATGCAATCAACCCTCTGTGGCAATGAGCTGCAGCTGGAGGGTAGTAGTATGTATTAGCTCTCAATAGCACTGGGGCTGTAGCTGAAGGGCAGAGAGGCATGAATCCCCCAGTGGCTGCGAGCTGTAGTTGGAGAGCAGCAGACTGTGTAATTTTTGAGTTAGAACTTCAGTGCCAGCAAAGATTTAGCTGAAGGGTAGAAAGTGGTAAGCTTTTAGCGCTGACATGGTCTGCGCCATGCTCCCCGCAGCCTCTGCCTAGCGCCAGAGACTGGTACCTCGTCCTCAAGTCCAGAGACCTGAGGTTCAGTCCTGCTGTCACCCCGGGTGCTAACTAAGCATGGGCGTAAAATCCGCTCCGCTCGCGGATTTTTCGGATTTTCGGCAAATCCGCAATCCGCGAACGCTCGCGAATTTGTCGAAAATCCGTGAATCCGCTCGTGGCGGGTTTTTTGCTTGGTTGCGGCGCGCGGCGTGGTGCACGGCGTTCACTTTCCGTCATTTTAGCGTTTGCCGAGTTGTTTTTCTTTGCGAGTGACGCGCCATTTTAGATCTTGCTGCGTGTTCCCGCGGGAGTTTGTCGCCCGCGAATACGTACTCGCGGCTTGCCACCTTGCACAGCACACCTCGCGAGAGTTCGCAATTGCGAACACGTAGTTGCGGCGGAAAGGAACAATCTCGCACTTGCGAAATAGAGATTTTGCAATTTCGCACAAGAAAATCACCAGCAAACAGGATAAACCTTCAGAAAATTATGATTTTTATCAGAATCACTCCTCAGGTTGACATTTGCATGGCTTTTTTTTTTGCAAGGAGTCCATTTTGGGGGGGGGGAGGAAGGAAGTGCCCCACAGTCTCCAACTTCCTGTTCCTGTCCAGCAGGCTCCTCCCAGTGCTTTGTCCATCTCCTGGTCACTTTCATTTGGATCTGGAGCTGGAAGGATTACTTTTTGTGGGTGCTGCTGGATATTTGGATTTGAGGCCTTTTTGACTGTCTTTGGATCACTTTTGGATTAGAAATCAACTTTCACAAGTAAGTTTGTTTGGGGCATTACAGTTGCTGCAAGTAAAATTTTGGAACTTTTTCAGAACATTAAATAAATTATATTGTGGGTAGCCACAGTATCCAGTAGGACCAGGGTTGGTTAGGGGTGCATGATACAACTGTTTTGTTGAATTTAAACACCATTTAGGCCATGGATGGGCTGGGATTGTGCTGATTTTTGTCTTTTTTTTGGGACTGCTGGTGGGGCCCTTTGCCCAGGGGTGGTGAGTGTTGCATGGGCCTAGTCTTTCTGTGGGGTGTCTTCTTAAATTTAAACATAATTGAGGCCATGGATGGGCTGGGATTGTGCTTATTTTATTGTTTTTTGTCGTTTTTGGGGGGCTGCTGGTGTGGCCTTTTGCCCAGGGGTGGTGGGTGGTGCATGGACTGAGTGTGCCTGTGGTGTGGTCTCACTCTCTTTAATGTAAACATCATGGATGGCATTGGATTGTGGTGATTTCTGGCTGTTTTTCTGTTTTTTGGGGGTGTACTGTTGATGTGGACTGGCCATGTGGGTGGTGGTGGTGGCCATCTTGAGTGCTGGCTGCTACAGGCAACATGTGCTTGGGGTGTAAGGGGCCATTTTGAGGAGAGGCAGTGTCTGAGGCCTGCACTTATTTTGCCTACTTTTCATCCATTATGCCCAGGGGTAGTGAGTGTTGCATGGGCCTAGTGTGTTTTTGAGGGGTGTCTTCTTGAATTTAAACACCATTGAGGCCATGGATGGGCTGGGATTGTGCTGATTTTATTGTTTTTTGTCGTTTTTTTGGGCCTGCTGGTGGGGCCCTTTGCCCAGGGGTGGTGAGTGTTGCATGGGCCTAGTCTTTCTGTGGGGTGTCTTCTTGAATTTAAACATAATAGAGGCCATGGATGGGCTGGGATTGTGCTTATTTTATTGTTTTTTGTCGTTTTTGGGGGGCTGCTGGTGTGGCCTTTTGCCCAGGGGTGGTGGTGCATGGACTGAGTGTGCCTGTGGTGTGGTCTCACTCTCTTTAATGTAAACATCATGGATGGCATTGGATTGTGGTGATTTCTGGCTGTTTTTCTGTTTTTTGGGGGTGTACTGTTGATGTGGACTGGTCATGTGGGTGGTGGTGGTGGCCATCTTGAGTGCTGGCTGGTACAGGCAACATGTGCCTGGGGTGTAAGGGGCCATTTTGAGGAGAGGCAGTGTCTGAGGCCTGCACTTATTTTGCCTACTTTTCATCCATTATGCCCAGGGGTAGTGAGTGTTGCATGGGCCTAGTGTTTCTGAGGGGTGTCTTCTTGAATTTAAACACCATTGAGGCCATGGATGGGCTGGGATTGTGCTGATTTTATTGTTTTTTGTCGTTTTTTTGGGCCTGCTGGTGGGGCCCTTTGCCCAGGGGTGGTGAGTGTTGCATGGGCCTAGTCTTTCTGTGGGGTGTCTTCTTGAATTTAAACATAATAGAGGCCATGGATGGGCTGGGATTGTGCTTATTTTATTGTTTTTTGTCGTTTTTGGGGGGCTGCTGGTGTGGCCTTTTGCCCAGGGGTGGTGGTGCATGGACTGAGTGTGCCTGTGGTGTGGTCTCACTCTCTTTAATGTAAACATCATGGATGGCATTGGATTGTGATGATTTCTGGCTGTTTTTCTGTTTTTTGGGGGTGTACTGTTGATGTGGACTGGTCATGTGGGTGGTGGTGGTGGCCATCTTGAGTGCTGGCTGGTACAGGCAACATGTGCCTGGGGTGTAAGGGGCCATTTTGAGGAGAGGCAGTGTCTGAGGCCTGCACTTATTTTGCCTACTTTTCATCCATTATGCCCAGGGGTAGTGAGTGTTGCATGGGCCTAGTGTTTCTGAGGGGTGTCTTCTTGAATTTAAACACCATTGAGGCCATGGATGGGCTGGGATTGTGCTGATTTTATTGTTTTTTGTCGTTTTTTTGGGCCTGCTGGTGGGGCCCTTTGCCCAGGGGTGGTGAGTGTTGCATGGGCCTAGTCTTTCTGTGGGGTGTCTTCTTGAATTTAAACATAATTGAGGCCATGGATGGGCTGGGATTGTGCTTATTTTATTGTTTTTTGTCGTTTTTGGGGGGCTGCTGGTGTGGCCTTTTGCCCAGGGGTGGTGGGTGGTGCATGGACTGAGTGTGCCTGTGGTGTGGTCTCACTCTCTTTAATGTAAACATCATGGATGGCGTTGGATTGTGGTGATTTCTGGCTGTTTTTCTGTTTTTTGGGGGTGTACTGTTGATGTGGACTGGCCATGTGGGTGGTGGTGGTGGCCATCTTGAGTGCTGGCTGGTACAGGCAACATGTGCCTGGGGTGTAAGGGGCCATTTTGAGGAGAGGCAGTGTCTGAGGCCTGCACTTATTTTGCCTACTTTTCATCCATTATGCCCAGGGGTAGTGAGTGTTGCATGGGCCTAGTGTTTCTGAGGGGTGTCTTCTTGAATTTAAACACCATTGAGGCCATGGATGGGCTGGGATTGTGCTGATTTTATTGTTTTTTGTCGTTTTTTTGGGCCTGCTGGTGGGGCCCTTTGCCCAGGGGTGGTGAGTGTTGCATGGGCCTAGTCTTTCTGTGGGGTGTCTTCTTGAATTTAAACATAATTGAGGCCATGGATGGGCTGGGATTGTGCTTATTTTATTGTTTTTTGTCGTTTTTGGGGGGCTGCTGGTGGGGCCCTTTGCCCAGGGGTGGTGGGTGGTGCATGGACTGAGTGTGCCTGTGGTGTGGTCTCACTCTCTTTAATGTAAACATCATGGATGGCGTTGGATTGTGGTGATTTCTGGCTGTTTTTCTGTTTTTTGGGGGTGTACTGTTGATGTGGACTGGCCATGTGGGTGGTGGTGGTGGCCATCTTGAGTGCTGGCTGGTACAGGCAACATGTGCCTGGGGTGTAAGGGGCCATTTTGAGGAGAGGCAGTGTCTGAGGCCTGCACTTATTTTGCCTACTTTTCATCCATTATGCCCAGGGGTAGTGAGTGTTGCATACTTGCATGTCCGTAGTCTTTCTGTGGGGTGTCTTCAATGTAAACATCAAGGATGGCATGGGATTGTGCTCATTTTTCTGTGTTTTGTCGAATTTTTGTGGTGTATAACTGAACTGATGTTCCTCTGTCTTCCATTGCTTTTAGGTGCACAAGGAGACTCAAGAGAACCACCAGTGCCAGGAAGAAGTCCTGCAGCGGTGTGTGCAGCATAACGTCACGCGACGTCACGTCTGGACACAGAACCCTCTGCAACTCGTGCAACTGCTGCCTGCTGACCTGCTCTGAAGAGGATGGCCCCAAAAAAAGTAACCCGTAGCTCCTCTAGCAAGAAAGGTGCCAGTAAGGAGCAGAAGAAGCAAGTTACCAAGGAGACTGGTGTGCCGCCCGCCCCTTTTTTTGGGAGTAAAAAAAAAAGTATGCCTGCAGCAGCAGCAGCGGGATCTGCTGGGGACCAAGCTGGCAGCACCCCCCCCGCTCCATTGGGCTCAGTGCCACCACCACCACCACGCCAACTTAAGTCCAAGCCCTTGAGTGCTGCAGAGGCAGCCAGTATAGTTCTTCAATCACCATCGACCAGTGATGTTGGCTCATCGCAAGAAAGCAGCAGCAATGTCCCTCAATCAACACAGGTTGTTGTAGCTCATCTGACGAGTGTTGAACAACCACAGCCGCAACAACAATCACATGTGCAAGTACAAGCCCAAGTACATGTGGAAGGAGAGGCAGCGCAAGGAGATGCGCAAGCAGAGGTGCATGGAGGGTCACAAGTGCCCACAATAGTTGTTCCTCCCGAAGTAGGGGCACATCAGGAAATCGACAATCAAGGCGAGGTATCATTTGAGGAAGCCACTCCTCCTGCTGATCCTTCATTGTCTTCCACAACCCTAGCAAGGAAGAGATCAAGGGTGGTGTCTACATCCTCTTCAAGCACACCTCCTTCTGATGATACGGATCAAACTTGGGAACCAGCACCACAGCCGTCTGAGAGTGAGGCACACCATGATCCAACAAAGGTACTTAAGCGTAAAAGGAAGCTCGTCCAAAGTCTCAGACTTATGGAGTGTGATGAGGCTCAACAAGAAGTGGCGGATACTGCTGCTGATGAAGACTCTGCCAACGACGACCCAGTCATCATAAAGGTCACTGCAGCCCCAGCGGGCATGCAGCAAACAGACATTTTGACCCTAGCCCGAAGAGCTGCTGCGCGTGATGATGATGATGATGATGTTGTCGATGAGGAGGCAGTGGAAACACCACAATCATTGGAGTTAAGTAGTACACCAACTCGTCCCGCTTCCATATTTCTTTCTGGCAAGAAGAGACCTGCGTCAACCTCGACCTTAATTAGTGGCGGTGAAAGTGGAAAACGTACAAAAGTTGGCCAATCCAGATCCTCCACTTCATCTGGCATTAGCTTCATGACCACCACCACCAGTATCGCCGCCTCCTCCAGGTCCCACAGACACTTCAAGTCCCCAGTTTGGGACTTCTTTACTGTTTGTCCCAAAAATCCAAAGTTTGCCATTTGTACCCTTTGTAAGCTTGCAGTTAGTCGTGGTAAGTCAGGTAGCAACTATGGTACCGGCGGCCAGAGTGGTCATCTTGAGAGAAAGCACGCTGTCCAATGGTTTGCGCACCTAGCTGCGATCAAGAAAGGCCAAAATCAAGGAAACGTTGATGTTTCATCTGATGTTGACGAGCAGGAAGAAGACGTGTCAAACACTTCCCTTACACCCAGTACCCCTGTCAGCAGCACACCCAATGTGAGGCACACTAAGAGTGTTGGAGCGAGTGAGACACCAACGCACAAAAGTTCACCAGCGAGCAAAATTGGGTCAACGAAGTCATTATCAGCCCGTAAATGCTTGGTCCAGGGCAACATTAGAACAATGCTTACTTCAGACGTGCCATATGAACGCAACCACCCACTGACGCGTCTGTATAACACTAAGCTGGCTAAAATGCTAGCTGTGGACCTTCTACCTTTTTCTTTTGTAGAAGCGGTAGGTTTTCTTGAATTAGTTGCAACGCTCTGCCCTAAATGGAAGGTTCCGAGCCGGTTCTATTTTGCCAGAGTTGCGGTTCCAGCACTACATGAAGATGTGCTGCAGGCGATTGGGGCAGCTTTGCAGAAGAGTGCTGTTCACACAATACATCTGACAACAGACATGTGGACCAGTGGCCCAGGCGATGATTACATGTGCATCACTGCACACTGGGTCTCTTTTTCAGGTGTTATAGCAAAGCTAAACGCAGGTGTTGACCCGGACCAAGTTTTCAAAGCTGCTCGGAAACATGCAACACTAGCCATGTTTGGCTTGGAGAAAAGTCACACAGCAGAAAACCTTTTGGAAGAGTTTGACAAAAAGGTCTTGACAATGCTATCCCCCCTAAAACGCAAGATTGGTTATGTTTCCACGGATAATGGCGCCAATGTAGTTAAGGCCATGTTGAAGGGTGACCATGTTAGAGTGCCGTGTTTGGCGCACTGTATCAACCTGGTAGTTCAAAAATTCTTGAGTGATAAAGAGAGTCCAGCGTTCGAGGTAATGGCCACCTGCCGCAAAATGTGCAACCATTTCAGCCATTCTTTTAAGGCCCGGAAGCATCTGCGGAGACTGCTACTTGAACGTGGAATGCCAGTGAAAGCACTCATCCAGGAGGTGGCAACACGTTGGAACTCAACCTTCTACATGCTTGAGCGTCTGTATGAGCAGTATACGGTACTCGATCACTATTTCTTGACAGAGGCTACATCTCAGAAGGAGGACCTGCGGATGAGTAAGGCGCAATGGGCCATAGTTAAAAGCCTGACAGACATGCTTCGTCCTTTTGAGTTCTTCACGCGTGCAGTCAGCCAGGAGGACTGTAATTTGGGAAAAGCTATCCCATTGTTGTGCATACTGGAGCACCAACTGATGGCGGTTTCTTCTGAGTTTCAAAAAGATGAAAAAAAAAAAAAACATTTCATTTTGTCTGAGAAATTATTACATCGCCTACGTGGTGATGAACGTCTTAAAAACATCAACTCAGATCAGCATTACATTTGTGCTACTATTCTGGATCCACGCTACAAAAAGGCGCTGGCAGACAACGCATTCTTTCCTTTCGCTGATGCAGATGTTCAAAAGTACAAACATTGGTTAGCCTGGTCAGCCAAGAGGTTTGAAAAAGAACGGCAGGTTATTGAAGGAGAAGCCAGTACATCAGCATCAGCATCAGCAGGCCATCCGCAGTCACAAGAATCCACTTCTGCACCTGTGGCTGGGGCACAAGTGACCTCTCAGCCGTTAAAGACACCGGCAACTGGATCATCTGCACCACACACAATGACAACACTAACAGTGGCTGGGGAGGAGGATTGGCTAAGTTTGATGGGGTATGGTTCTCGAAAAAATGTCACAGGCACAGCAAAAAGTAAGCAAAGTGGAGGAACAGTTGATGACCTTGAGTCGATGGTGCAGGACTATCTGAATGACTCAACAGAGGTCTTCCTTAATGATGAGCCATTGCAGTATTGGCATGGCAAAAAACAATTGTGGCCACAGCTCTTCAACCTGGCTATAAACTATTTGTCTTGCCCACTCGCAAGTGTGTCTTCTGAACGTGTTTTCAGTGCTGCTGGTGGCATTGTAACTCCCAAACGGAGCCGCCTCTCGCCCAAAAATGTGGAGCGGCTGACAATGATCAAGATGAATCAGCACCTCATACCACCAGATTACAAAGTACGAGAAAGCACGCCGCATGAAGACGAGGAGGACAGCAACGTAGATGAGGGGATTTTTTCTCTGTTCGGTGCCACTGACCTCATCCAGCCTGAATTCGCAGAGTTTGATGACGAAATCTTGTTCTTATTCCCTGACACCGAGCCCTGAAAATGAGACAATCAATCAAGAACTTTCTTTTTCGTCCTTATTCACTTTTATTCCTGTGTGCTTTGTGTCTCTCTTTCTTTGTTTTGCACAGTTAATTTAATTCAAACTTTAATCACCTAATCCCAAAAACAAGACCATCATCAGAACTGTCTTCACTTGTTTGCTTATTGATTTGAAGGTGCCGCAGTCTACATTCCTCAGGTTCACAAGTTCTGAAGAACATGCTCCTCTATCCTCCTCCTCCAGACTGCGATTTCCCTCCAAGCAGAGTGCTGGATTACGCACAATGAAGAAAGACTCAGCACTTGTGGGGGTGTTGTACTTCTTTGCGGGTGAGTTGACGGTTTTGGGCCCATTGCTGTGAAGCTCTAATAATGGACAAAAGTGTTTTGGACCAAATATGAGGTGGAAATTTCTTGCCGTTTTTGCTGACTTGCTTGCCTTTGAGGTGCTCTTTGGCGGGGTTCCGGGGGTTTGTGTGTAATTTTTGGTGTCTGTCGAAGCACTGCTGCGACAGTCTAATCTTGATTGCATTTGCTTTTCAGGAAATCCGTGGTGGAAAACAGGAGTTATGATGATTGATGATGATGACGACCTAGCTGCACAGCGCCGCGTTTGGACCGAAGGCCGAGAGACATTGTAAGTATGAGATTTAGCTTTTCCGCTGTTTGGGGGTGTTGTGTCGGGTGTTTTTTTGCGGGTGGGTTGGCGGGTCTTGCCTGGGGCATTCCTGGGAAGGTCTAATACCGGATACAAGTGTTTTGGACAAAATCCATAAGGAACAGCCTTTTTTTTGCCATTTCTTCAGACATCTTGCTCAATGTAGCGTTTTGGGGGGCTTCCTGCTGTTCGTGGGTGGGTTGCGGCCGGGGTCTCTGTCGAAGCACTGCTGCGACAGTCTAATCTTGATTGCATTTGCTTTTCAGGAAATCCGTGGTGGAAAACAGGAGTTATGATGATTGATGATGACCTAGCTGCACAGCGCGTTACTTTGGACCGAAGGCCGAGAGATATTGTAAGTATGAGATTTAGCTTTTTCGCTGTTTGGGGGTGTTGTCGCGTGTTTTTTTGCGGGTGGGTTGGCGGGTCTTGGCTGGGGCATTCCTGGGAAGGTCTAATGCCGGATAGAAGTGTTTTGGACAAAATCCTTAAGGAAAAGCCTTTTTTTTGCCATTTCTTCAGACATCTTGCTCAATGTAGCGTTTTGGGGGGCTTCCTGCTGTTCGTGGGTGGGTTGCGGCCGGGGTCTCTGTCGAAGCACTGCTGCGACAGTCTAATCTTGATTGCATTTGCTTTTCAGGAAATCCGTGGTGGAAAACAGGAGTTATGATGATTGATGATGATGACGACCTAGCTGCACAGCGCCGCGTTTGGACCGAAGGCCGAGAGACATTGTAAGTATGAGATTTAGCTTTTTCGCTGTTTGGTGGTGTTGTGTCGGGTGTTTTTTTGCGGGTGGGTTGGCGGGTCTTGCCTGGGGCATTCCTGGGAAGGTCTAATACCGGCTAGAAGTTTGTTGGACAAAATCCATAAGGAAACACCAGTTTTGGCACTTTTTGTAAGTTAGGGTTCGTTAGGGTTAGCCCTAGCAGCAGGATTGCATGTGTTTAGGGGGGTTCTATTGCAACGCGGTTCTGTTGTTGTAGAGCACTGTTGGAGCGATGCTGGCTATGGATACTTTTGCTTGCAGGCAAGTGGTTTGAATACAATCCACGGTCTGTATTTGGGTCTACTGTTACTTTCAAAGTACGTTTTGTAACCATTTTTCTGCTAGGCATCGTTTTTGGAGATATGATTGGGTTCTTCTACATTTTTGCGACTGGCTTTAGTAAGGGTCTTGGTGGGAGCATTGCTGGGAAGGTCAAATTTTGTTCTAAAACACAGTAGTACACCCACCTTGAGGGGAAAGATCCGCTATAATATTTTGGCCATACTTATTGATCCTTAAAAAGGTGACTCAGACAGAGCACGCAATTTCAAAAATATTGTACTGTCTATTAGGGAAATCAAAGTGTCACTTTTTGAACCACACAGCGTACATACCTTTTATTTATTTATCAGTGGTATTGTAATAGCACTTCCTGTTTTCCGTTCAATAATTACAGGCCGGGTTTCAGTCAACATCCGCCAGGCAGGCAGTGGACAGGGTGTCTCTTCTGTCAGTGGTCACCACCACATTGATGGACGAAGCGTCAGCTGGAATGGAGGAGTGCCGCCAATAAGAGGAATTGTTTGCTGCATGCAACTTACTTACCAATTTCAACAGGACAACTCCAACAACATACGCAATACAGATACAGTATCCATTGTTGTCTTTTATTCTATGAGTGTGACTGCATGTGCTTACCTTTAGTTTGTAACCAAAGATTGTCTGTAAACTCTGTATCTTCAATTATTGTTTGTCCATGCTCTGCTTTTTTTTTCTTCTCTCAACAAAACCTACCCAAAAAGAAACCCCCATTCCCATCCATTTTACAAACCCTAACCCTCTTCCCCCGGGCTGTGTTGTTTTGCTTGATGTCTGACTAAAATGACATCAATAATTCCACACACTTGCTGGGGAGGATAAGGTGATAGCAGCAACAGGCTGGTGAAGGAATACGAGGATATCTTCTAGACTTACTCAGCTTCAGTACTATATCTTCTAGTAGTAGTAGCCAATGTCAAATAAATTCAACGCAAGTACTAGTTATACTTGCAATACTTTACCATTTGTTAGGCTACATTATGGCACTGTTCTAGTGTACTGTCACCTGCTATTTTCTCGATCGTACCGTAACCGTTGTAATGCTACAGTAAGGAGTACAAACAAGGTTTCGTTTTCTTTTTTTCCATAGGCATGCAACTGCCACTGTGTCACACCACTAGTACCACCGCAATGAGGAAATGTCACCCGCCCAGGAATGACAACGTTAATCCCCATTTCACCTGGAGCCAGCCCTGGGCCTAGCCCTAATTTCTAACACAAATTACAGGTAAGATAAGCGTTTGGTGGGAGGTAGTATAATGGAGTATTATTTCGGAGTAGACAAGAGATTGACGGTTGTACTACTAAAGTCCTACGACTGTTCAGGAAAACAAAGTTACTGTTACACCCCCGCCCCCCACCCACCAGACTGAAAAGCAGTAAAAAACAGGTATGGTCAGATAAAGTTGAAAAATATATTTATTTATCCCTAACAAAATAATCTCCCTCACCCACCCTAACCCCAACGATTGTCTCTGAAACGTCCCAAAACGATCCCAACTCCCAAATCCCACCCCCCAAAAGTCTATAAAAAAAGGGCAAGGGACACTCCACTACTGGAGGGTGCTGGTGCTGGTGCATGATGCGGCATGGGCATCATACTCCTTGCGGAGGGTGGCAAGCTCGGAGCGGAGGCCCTTAACCAAGGTCTTATACCTCAGGACCTCCTGCTCCAGGTTGGACATGCGGACTCGTAGGCGGCGTTGGCGTTCCTTGCAGCTCCTGTGGGGGGCAGCTGGTATTTCGGTTGCTTGGCGGTGGCGGTCGGCTTTCTTAGCCCGGCTCGGTCCCGCTGGCTTAGTCACGGAGGAGGATGCAGTGGTCACAGTCGAAGATGTTGCCCCGCTCGACTGCGTGTCCTCCTCCTCCTCCAGGGCCACCAGCCGCCGATACTCGGCGACTGTGGCCTCCAGCCTCCGTTGCCGGGCCAATCTAGCCTGCTCCCTCCTTGTTGTTGATTTGGAAGGAGCAACTATATGAAGAAAGAAAGACATAGTCTGTAACCAATGCTCCTTATTAATAACACAAAGTGATTGAGCCGAAAGTTGGGTCACAGAGTACAAGTAGCAAATTGAAAGCACAGTACATAACTATTGAGGACAGTATCTATGTAACCTCCCACTTCTGCATCCTTGCTCTAACAGTAGTGGTAGTTTAATGAACTAATTCTACGACCACTATGGACTTCCATTACAGTCGACTATGACAGTACACCAGTCTTATTCTTCTTCTTCTCTCTTGTTTAGGGAAATGGGTACGTTATCTTATGCAAGCCGGCAGAATGACATGGACACAGCACAGTGAAGTTGCACCCGAGAAAAAAAGTTGCACACCATGATGATGGAGACAGACTTGCGTTACTGTACCGGTCCAGTACATGCAGGTGGTGAAGCTATTACTTTTCTATTACGGGTGGCACTGAGAATACTCTGTTACAAGGGCTACTGCTTAATTAATTTACCTTTCACCCTACAGTGCAAATGAGTACTAGAAAAGGAAACTGAAGAAGCTAACTAATTTGATTATCTATCACTTCACATGGGACGTATTTAATGACAGATGAGATGACTTTAGGTGCTTTGCTTAATATTGAGTGAACAGTGATACACCCACACATGAATGACGTACTACAAGTAAACTAAAGTTATTAAGAGAGGTACGGAGTGTCCACCGTAATAACCAGATATATGCTGTGAATGCAAACGCAATACAAAGTACTGCTACTATTCATGGTAGTATTGGACACATTTACAATTTCTTTTCCTTGCCTTCCCTGCACTGGGACGGACGTGCGGGTGCGGTGGTACATGCTCTTCAAGGTAACACTTACTTCACCTGGCGACCATCTACTCTCTCTAGATACACATGTGCTATGTAAGAGTCAGAGAATACCATGCTCCAGGCATCCATTCAGTCAAAGTATACGCACACATACAGTTTCTGTTTCACCCACCCAGGCTGCTGTCCTTCCACCCATCCTTGCTTCATCATTGACCCAGCCATGCACCATACCATATTCTTTCCTTCCCAGCCACCTCTGGGTCCAAGCAAACACATATCGTTCTTCTTTGCCAGCCATCATACAAGTTCGCGTCCCACTTACTTACACCCTTCTTTCGCTTTTCGTTCATCCCATCCATCACGTTCGTCTAAGAACTTATTGGGATTCTTCTCACCAAAAACTTCACAGCTAAGTCGAAGTACATTTCGAGGAGGCTACTACCTGGTTGATTTGTAATTGTAATACACCCGTGCAGAAAGCACACTATGCAGTCTTCAATCTCAATAAGTAAGGAATATATAGCTTACCTGTTTCCGCCACCACCGTTTGATCCCCCACAGGAACGGCCACCAGCTCTTCTAACGCCGCCTCCTCCCCAGAGGCCTCCGAGTCCAAGTCCAACACAGCCACCTCCGCGCTGGCCCCGTCACCAGATGTTACACCTACAAAGTACATTTAAGAATGTTAGAATTCACCACTCACTACTATATAATATTTGGTCTAGGAGAAATGTTAAAAAAACAGAATACAATGTAATAATTTGTGACTGTCTACTCCATAGTAAAAATGTCCCATTTTCCAGGGAAGGCTGTTGTCTTGCTGCACTTTTATGCACAACTGATGAATGCTTGCTTTTGATTTTTAACACGCACCACTTTTTCTCCTAACAGACAGAAGCTTGACTCCTGAGTCCTAAGAACACGACCAGGATCAAGTTCAAACTAGGTGAGAGTTCGGCTCGACCACAAGAAATGTGTCCAATTAATCGTCAGCACTAACCACTTTTCCGTTTACAGTTAAATAGTTTTATGACAAAGTAGATTTTAATAAATGTGTTTACTTTTAATAAAGCTTTTACACTTAAATAGACTCTGTGGTTTTTGTTCCTCTAGACTAGAGTGGATGAGCTAAAGGTTTTGGAATTTTTGCAAGCATGAGTGCCTCTGACACTTCTTGACTGTGCTGTGACTCCGTACTACTCTCTTGTCCTGCGTACGATAATCTAGAGATCATTGGGGATCTATAATCGGTGACTTCGGGAGCTGAATGACTCTGCCACACTATCTAGTCAGTAAGGAGACAGTGCATAGAGGTATTGCTGAATATAATGGGAGTCCAATGGAATTGCCAAATGTCCAATCTTAGTTAGCTACACAGACAGACTAATAAGAATAGTCTAGTAATACCACAGGGAGTCATATTCGAGGCAGGATAAGAATTTATATCCAGTCTACAAGAAGATCAAAGACGATTTAGAAAAAATCGAATGAGGAACGCTAGGAAAAAATATGTACTGTTTATTAAAATGTAAACTTACTGGGGCCAGCAAAGGAGCCCTCGCCTGCCCGATCCTGGCCTGCATCCTCAGCACCCTCCTCCTGTGTCCTCTTGCCCTTGGGGGGAGCTGATGTACAACATGAAAGAAAGAAAAACCAGAAAACATGGATGAGATTTTTCAACCAAATCAAACATTTCAAAAGAACAATAACAACATATTTTGGAAAAATAGCAAATAGATAGACAACTATTCCACGGGATCTATCTCATGTGGTATACTACGTTATTCGTATTGCCTGATTTGCGGAACGTTGACTTAGAAAGTTCCTATGTAACTCAATAAACAGACTACTAAAGAGGTTTGCCTAGGCCTGGCACTGCAGGCAGCAGTGCGCAACACGTGACAGACAAAGTCCATCCTGCTTGCAGATCAGTGAATACTCAAACTATCAATCCACCCGCCACCACCGCCACTATTTCTTCTGATAGCCATGTGACTGTCTAAAGGAAGGACTGGACTTCAGTCTGTTGGGGCTGATTTATAAGTCCCTTGCGGAAGTTGCGGCTGATTTTCCTCCATTGTTGCGTGCCTTTTCTGACGCAGCGGCAGAACAAAAGACTCGCCATGGTGTTGGTGCGGCGTATATATTAAAAAAAAAACCACATATGGGCATATGGGCGATGCATCACGTTGTAAAGCCCTGCGCCATCAGGGGGCGTTCCGGCGCAAGGGAGGGCGTACCTGCGCAGGAACGAATCCTAAAAGTGGCTGAGGGAAATCTACAAGATGTCAATCAGTCACTTTTAGGACAATGATGCATGACTCAAACCCTGCGCGCTTGAAGCCGACGTACGGCTTGATGCAGCATTGGGGAGATAGGGTACCCCAGAGCATTGCTGGAGCTGCGCCATCGTTGGCACGCAACTCCAGCAATGCGCTGCCTTTACGGCACAGATGCGTAAGGCTTCTGTGACGTTTTGGGCCAATGGGTGGTGGTGGCATGGCACACAATTACTGCCGCATCCCTGCTACTTTGCAGGGATGCGCCGGTAATTGAAAATATGACCCTTACTGTCTAGCATTACGCAGTTCTTTTCTTTACAGTACACTCATACATAATTTCTCAGGCCAATGAAATGCTTCTGAACACAACATACAAAACAAAGAAGCATAGTAGCAAGCAAGGCTACTGAGAAGGAGAGCAGTGCACCTGAAAATGAAATGCATAGAAGATTTTGAAATATAATTTACCTCAATGTAATCGGCAGCATTATTGCTCTTGGTAAAGAACAAAGATTTGCAAATAACAGAGCAGGATAAAACAGAGTAGTAAATGTACTACTACTACTACTCACCAAGCCCGGGGACCTCTACGCCGAGCGCGTCCAGCAAGTCCCGCTCCCGGTCCATGACATCGGTCCAGCGGTGGGTGGCCTGGTTATATGTGCGCCGGACCCCAGAGATCTTGTACATGGCCCGGCACACCTTCTCCCACCGCTGGCGGCGCTCCCGGATGCCATAGCCGGTCGCGATCTTGCCGCCTCCCAGGATCGTCTTGGGGAGGCGGCGCTGGACGTGGAAGATCAGTGCCGCCACTTCCTCCGCGCTGAAGATCTCCCTCGGGACCACTTGCTCCCCCCTTAAACGCCCGCACGGGAGCCGGGCACGGGGTGCGGGACCCTTCCCCTTCTCAGGGTGCTTCCCGGCTCCCTTTACCATGGTCTGGGCAGAAATAAACTTAAATGATAAAGAAGAAATAGAATAGTGAAGAAGAAAAGAAAAGAGTTTAAAAAAGTAGTTTAAAAGTAACTAAAAGCTGCAGAAAACACAAAAATATAGAGCTAGAAAAATAGAGGGTTAGATAATAAGTAAAATTAGATCAAAAAAACTTCAAACAAGCAAAGGATGGCAGAGATTGAGAGAGGATAGAGAAAGCATGCCCAGAACCATAGCAATGAATGAGAAACAAGATGGCCGCGCCCGTTCACGACCGCGTGGGTAAGTTCGCGCGAGATTTTCCTTGCGAGTACGCGCGAAATTGTACTAGCGAGCAGCACACTTTGCGAGATTACACATAGCGGGCGGAAACGGAATTACGTCACGCCAACAAGATGGCCGCGCCCGTGTACGACCGATAGGGTAACTTGGCAAACGAATAGCTAGAAGCGCCTCGCGAACACGCGCAAGATCACGCGAACATACACGTCGCAACAAAAACAATTTTGTATTCGCACGTATTCGCGGCTTCCGAAATCGATCTCGCACGGATTCGCGCCCCAAAAAACGCGCGAAATTGCAGAAAAAACGATTTTAGCTAAAATGAAAGCAATGAGCAGGTGCAAAAGTTCAAACTTAACATTAGTAACATTCAAGGTAGTGCTTCCTGATGGGCCCCTCCAGAGTTTGCAACTATTCTATGACCCTGCTATGACCCAAACAGCAGGCTCATAGAATAGCACCATAAAGGTCCTGTGAAAAAAAAATTTCACTGCAACAAAAAGCAAATTACAGATAAGGAAGGAAGCAGGTGCCAGCCAGACTGGAACTTTCAAAATTACTGACACATTAATGAAACACAAATTAATTGATGGCAGTTGAAGAAGGGCAGGTGTGCTTGCTTTTTTCAACCACCATAATCTACAGTGATAAATAAACCTAATAGGTGCCAGTGAGGATGTACTAGAGGGTGGCATGGGTGTCCCAGAGGGTGGCAGTGGTGAAACAGAGGGTGCTGTGAACCTGTGATGATAAACCAGACGTAGAAACAACATAGTCGCGGCCGTTGCAAGCCGAAAAGTAAGTTCGCAATTGCGAACTTGTCCCAAAATCGGCGCGAACACGCGCCAACACAAAAAACGGAAAAATCCGCAAATCCGCTAGAGTTCGCGGATCTTCGCGGATTGCGAATCCGTAAATACGCAAGTTCGCGGATTGCCAATCCGCAAAATCCGTGCACTTTCACTCCTGCCATTCACGCTGGTATTTGATGTTCTGTACTGCTGATGTCTATTTTATTCCGTATTTTCTTTATTTTTCTCAGTAGTCCAGTATTTGCTTTATTGTTGCTGTCACCTAGTTGTTTTGGAACTAAGGGGAAGATTTACAACTTCTGACGCATCTCTGCAAATCAGCAGGGATACGCCAGAACAGATGCGTCACACAATCCCCCCCTTGCGCCTCTACTGATGCGTTGCATTTACAATGCGGCGCACCATGGTTCAAGGAGGGGCAGATATGTGACGCATCTTGTGGTGTACGGGCGGCGCATTGCTGGAGTCACGTCGCAAGCGCGACACAACTCCTGCAATGCACAGGGGCCATCCATACTTAACATGGTGCATCACTCCTTACGCCTTCTTCAGGTAGGCGTATGGGTTTGATGCAGCAGCGTCATAAAACTGATTCAGTGAAATCTTGTTGATTTCACTGCGTCAGTTTTACGGGACTTTCCTGCGAGGGAACGCCCACCCTGCGACAGAACGCCAAAATGAAACCTGACCCAGATTTCATGTGGCGCAGGGCTTTACAACGTGACGCATCTGCCTCGATGCATTACGTTGTAAATAAGTTGCAACGTGGCGCATGGTTTACGCCGCTGCTGCATCACAAAAGTGACGCAACGGCGGCGTAAAAGTGTTGCAAGGGGCTTGTAAATCTGCCCCTAAGTTCCTTGGCCACTTGTTCCCTCCCTTTGGGCAGATTTTTTTCCACCACTGCTCCCCGCTCCCAGCCTCTTGCCTCTCGCCTCCCCGACAGTCCCACCCCCTCCTAGGACTACTTATGCAGACCGCTTCACGGCCCCGGTGAGAATCCCTGACCTCCCTCGTCTGGGCGCCGCTCCCTGCCTTCAGCCTAGCGCCATGGTCTGGTGCCTCCTCCTCAAGCTCCCGAGACCTCAGGTTCGGTCCGGCGGTCATTCCGGGTGCTTGCTTCACTCCTGCCATCCTCACATTGGTATTTGTTTTTCTGTATTACTGGTGTCTATTTCAGTCCAGTATTTTGTCTATTTCTCTCAGTAGTCCAGTATTTGTTTTATTGCTGCTGTCAGCTGGTTGTTTTGGAACTTAGTTCCTTGGCCACTTGTTGAGCTTGTCCCTGCCCTTCCTGCCATTTTTTCCCCATTGTTGCTCCCCACTCCCAGCCTCCAACCTCCCCAATAGCCCTGCCCCCTCCCAGGACTACTTATGCAGGCCACTTTGCTGTTGTGCCGCTGGCGCACTTAAGGCATGCCATCTGCACCCGTTCACGCCTGGACCATGCCTAGTGCCAGGAACCCTGGTTCCCCAGCCATCCGTCGCTACACTGCCACTGAGCTCCTCGCCCTGGCTCACAGAGGTCGCAAAAACAACTGTGACATTTCCTTCCACAGACACACGGAAGGACCCTTCGCCTGCCACCGCTGCTGGTTGACCTGCAGCACCGACACCCCCACCGCACTGACACAGTCAACCTCCAACCTTGCGGAACAGCTCCAGTGCATGCTGGTCAACTTCCGATCCCTCTGCAAGCATGCCACCGAAATTTGGGACACCATCATCACTTCTACACCTGACGTGATGCTCATCGTTGAGACCTGGCTCATGCCGTCCTCAACCCATGACATTGCGATTCCAACGCCCCACGTCTACAATATGATACACAGCGACTGCGCCAACAAACACGGAGGAGGCATCACCATCATACACAAAGAGACCATCCATTGCACCACCACCGAAGAAAACATTTCATCAATCATGGAAGACCTCAACTTCCAGATCAGCATTGACGCAACCACAACTTTCAGTGAAGCCTACAGACACCCTGGCCTCCACCATGGCTTCTGTGACACCATCGCTGAACTCATCACCTCCCCTGGCAATCGATTCCAGGACCTACATCTTCCTCAGTGACCTCAACTTTCACCTCGATGACACAAACAACCTCCTACTTTGCCTCTGAACCTCACCTTCACTCGCCAACTTCAGGAGGGAACTCACGACCTGGCTGTTTGACTGAGGCACATTGCACCCCAGTGCCTGGATACCCCTCAGGGTGATTAGCCGCACTTAACAAATACTGATTGATTGAGTGATTGGTTGGTTGGTGAGTGAGTGGCAATGAGGTGTAGTTGTAAGACAGGAGATATTTATGTTCTCAGTGGCAGTGAGCTGTAGCAGGAGGGCAGGAGGCAGGAAGCCCTCAGTGAGCTGTAGCTGGTAGACTGCAGGCGGTAAACCCTTAGTCTGATGAGCTGCAGGTGGATATCAATTGACTGTTTAAAAGGTGGCTGAATCAGGCCCTCACTGCTAGTGAACTGAAGGTCTGGGGCAAGAAGGGATAATTCCTCAGTGGTGGTGAGCTGAAGAGCTAGAGTGTAGCAGACAATGTTAACAAGGTTTGTTTGAATCAGGTCCTCAGCAGTCATGGCCAGCCGCGGTCGGTAGTGGGATGACCTGCAGGGCGGTGACGTGGGGAGGGGACGATTGGGGGTTAGTAATGTATATATTACAGAGTTTTACAGGTAAGTAAACATATAAATAAATAAAACGAATTTCATTGCGAGCACTGCATTGCATTTGGTGATGCAGTGCACGCAACAAAATTTGTTTTATTTAATTATATGTTTACTTACCTGTAATGCTCCGTAATCCATACAGTACTACCCCCTCACCCTGCCCCTCCCCCACCCCACGTCACTGCCTGCAGGTCATCCCACTACCGACCGCGGCTGGTCACGGCCCCTGACGGGCGTGCCACCGGGCGGTGACGTGGGGCGTGGGAGGGGCAGGGTGGGGGGTTGTAAAATGCGGGGGGGAATGAACTTTGTTTCGCGCGCTGCATCACATTTGGCGATGCAGCGCGCGCGCAACGAAATTCGTTTTATTTATTTATTTCGATACTTACCTTAAATAGGCAGTTTCCTGCATTTTACAACCCTCCACCCTGCCCCTCCCCAAGTCACCGCCCGGTGACGAGCTCGTCACGGGCCGTGCTTGGTCCTCAGTGCTAGTAAGCTGTGGGTGAAGGGCTGGAGACATTAAAATCTCAGTGTTAATGAGCTGTAGCTGGGGGACAGAAGGTAGTAAGCTTTCAGTGACTGTGAGCTGTAGCTGGAGGGTACCAGCAGGCTGTCAAAAGCAGTGAGCTGTAGAAGGAAGGCGGGAGGCATTAAGCTCCCAATGTCAGTGAGCTTGCTGCCTGTTCTTAAAAAAGGTTTTCCCAACATTCACAAAGGGTAAGGGGTTCGGGGACCACTTCCAATTTGTGAATGCATTACCACCAACTTTGAGTTAATAGTAAAGTGCGAATGTCTTGCATTCGCATTTCAGTCACAAAACATTCGCCTTAAATGCGTCCCTTCCAAATACTGAATTGCAAAACCCAAATTGCGATTCAGTAACAAGTTACTAAATCACAATTTGGGTTTTGTATATTCCAAAATGCATTTTCCAGTTGCCAGTTGCCAACTGCCCGATTCAGCAATTTGATCTATTTGCTACTGGAAAAATGCTTCGTACATATGGCCCCAAAGCAGTAAATAGAAAAATAAAAGGAATGAAGGGAACTAAGGGTAAGATCTAACCGCGGGGAACTGGACAGGCAGAAAACAATAAAGGTGCAGGGGTGGATTAAAACAAGTGTGAACTAAAGAAAAGCAGAGAACCACAGCTACTATATGACAAGTTGCTAGGCAGCAGCTTCATCTTGAAAGAGACTATAATATTGACTCTTCCAATAAAACCCCAGAAGTGCTAAGCATAACCCAGAACTGAGGATGTCAAATGAAACTATTTTTGGCTATATTGTGTCTGCATGGCCTCAATCTCAATTACAACATCTTCTTTACTTTCTAGGCTTTTGCAACCCTGTAAGTAACTCGATGTATGAAATGCTTCAGAATCCTGATGAGATTTTGCCAAACTGAATTATTTTGATGGAATAGTTTTGTGACAAAAGTTTGAAGAATTGAATATGTCTATGAGATTGCAAACAGGCTTCTAAAAATGTTTACACCATGTTAGCTATTACTTTCTTTTTCGTAACCGAATAGGAACCAAATTATTATGTATACATTTAGATTCCTTTATAATTGTGATTGACCCGAAGAAGTTACTTTTGTAAGTGCAAAACACGCCTTGGCACTGGCAAGCATTGTCATTAAAATTGAACTGAGAATAAATAAATAAAGAATTAATTAAGTTCAAAACATATTCGTGAAGGAGTAAACATATTTAGGTGCATCCTAAAAGCCTTGAATATCAATAGTATAATCAAAGCACAGATTGGAAAATGTTGCGCGGTATGATCTAGGAGCTATACTGCTGCTTCAGTGTGTTGCCCTGATCGGTTCTCAGTTTGTCTCGGTATTGTGGCTGTGATTTCAGTCCCAACTTGTTCAATGGGATAATAACTATCTCCTCCATGACACTGATACTGAGTCTGGTGAACACTGCTCCATCAACATAGAAAGTGCTTAAGCCTGTGTTGTTTTTGTCATGGGGATATTTTGCTAAATGTATTGTGTTATGCCGCCTTGGCTGCAATTAAACATTCAAGTTCTTGATCCACAATGGGTATTCTTAAAAGTGGGGCATAAGGGGCTGAATATGTTCTACGTTTATAGAACTGTAATGCATACACATGTATGAATCTATTTTGTGTTTGCAATCAGGGGGATTCACAGAATCGCCCTGTGTGCGAATGCAAAAAAGGCTTTTCCTATGTATCAAACCCTATTTTGCAAATCGGTAACCTGTTACTGAAACGCAAAATGGGTTTGCTGTTCAGTATTTGGAAGGGCGTGTTTATGGCATCCATTCCAAATAACAAATCGCAACAGTGTGTATGAATGTTTTGTGACCATGAATGCAGTTGCAAAACATTCACATTTTACCACCAACTTCAAGTTGGTGGTATCCCAGTCGCAAATGAGAAGGGGTTTCCAAGCCCTTCCCCTTTGAAAATGGTAGTGATCCAGCGGAAAACCAGGGATGAACACTTCATAAAACAAATGTCTCAATGGCGCCTATACACTTTTACCCAAATGCTTGTCCACACTCCCTGGTAAATCCGCTGGGGGTCAAGCTTAATAATTCGCCTAGGTTCTGATTAGTTAATTCCCTGCAACCACAAACAATTTGTAATAATATTCAATGCCTAACTAATCTTTAACAAATCAACACTCTTTCTTCTGGTCGATGGACCATTAGTTGAGTTAGTTAATGGTGATATTAACATTTAACTAACTAATTCACAGATCTCAGTGAAATAATCACAAACTCTGAGTAAGATGAATGCATTTTATATAAAGATTTTCAGTCATAAATTGAACGCTCATTAATACAAATTCACGGTGCAAACTCCATCATTCTTCATATGGGAGAGAAACATTCATTTAACAAATACATTCATTGACACAAATGTCATTCAACAAATCAATGCATAAGAGTGGATAGATGAAGAGACAAAAGATACAAATCAAAATACATTTGCAAAAGAAAATGAAAATCTTTAGATAGAATAATATTTACCTAATAGGAATACAGAAAACCACCCCTCTGGCCAAAGTACTGGTGGGGGTCCCCTGAATTAGAATCAGGAGACAAAGACTATAGGACAGGATCAGGATAGGGCAGATACTTAGTAGACTTCTCTACAAACCAGACGCACCAGGTCACATTCCCTCTCGTACACTCTCTTCCTCCTCGATGTTCTTCCGCAATCTTCAAATCTAATCAGGCTGTTTCATGGATTCTGAATCTTCCCAGACTGCTCTCTCTTCTCTTCTAGACCCAACAGCAGCTGCTCTCGCCTCTCTAAGTTCTCTTCTCTCTGTGCTCTCGAAAAATCATCTCCTTCCCTCTCTTTCTAAGTTACTCTAGTTATAGTCTTCATTTCAACATGTCCCACCCTCAATAGTTGCAAATATTAGTAAAATACGAAAAGTGATTAGACAAGGCTAGGGCAATCCTCATCACACTATGCTGACATATTAATTTTTAATAAGGTTCTTTTGTCTTGCTCATTGATGATTTTCTCTTCCCATACGTATATTGTTGCCATTTTAATAATTTCATTCAATACAGGCTACACAGACGAGTGATACACGTCTTCTTTTTCTCACATCTTCTGTCCTTGGTGTTTGGCAGCTATTCAGCTTTTTGGTCGTCGGGTCATCTCATGAATTCACTGAACATGCGCAACTCGTTTTCATCAACCGCCATTTTCCTCAATCTGTCGTAGGCATTACAGACTCAAATGCACATTATTAATAAAAGAATCATAAACAGGTGTTATTTTCTTAAACTTATAATTCTCACTGTTCACCACCCACTTATACTCTATCCCATATTAGTATTATTTCTCTGAGCAAAAGCATTAACAACAGCAGCTTTCTTTTAAGTTCAAGCAAGCATATGCCAGGCATGTGGTGCTTCCCGACCACATGTTAGACCTTCTTGCACATGCGTGAGAGTTTTTCCCTCTCAAAGCGGGTTAGTCATGTTATCTCTACATAATTCTGGTTAGCACAGGCGCAAAGCATTTTTCCGAATTAAAGCGGGTTTAGTTGCGTTGTATTTTTATTCCACATTAATTAAGCATACGTAAAGCTTTCTCCCCAGGTATCGGTGTCTGGTGCGTATTAGTTTTGTCTCATCTACAGTTTTAATGGTTAATTATAAGTTAATGAAGGATTGCTCTGAGCAAGTTTCTTTTTCTTGAATCCTTGCTCCATCAGTAGTAGAAACATTTTTTCATAGCAGGCAGTGGTCCCACCGACCACTGCCGGCTCTGAAGAAACGAAAATAAACTTTTCATTTTTCTTTTTTAAAGGCAACCCGTTTTCCTACACACTCACTGTTAGTCCTTCCCAAGTTCAAAGCCCCAGTAAAGAGAAGATTGAGTGTTACGTGGTGTATTTTCATAATATTGTCTGATCCTGCAATTATGCATTGGACAGTGATACCAAAGCCACAGGCATGTTTGCCCCTATGGAGTTGAAATAGAGTGGCGGTCCTCTGTAGCTAGAGGGTAGGAGGCAGTAAGTTAGCCCTCGGTGACAGTGAGCTGCAGCTGGAGGACATAGACTGGATTGAAGGTGATTGAATCAGACTTCAGTACAGATGAGAGGCATCTGGAGGGCAGGAGGCACTAATTAAGCCCTCTCTGGTAGTGACTTGCAGATAGAGGACAAAGCACTGCAGGCGTGCCACCACCATTGGACTATGAAGGCTTTAACCCCACTCCATCAGTTGCCAAGGGCAAGTCTGCAGCACCTGAAAGATTCTCTTGGTCTTGTCAGATGATATTTAGTACTTAAGGAAAGCTTTTTTTTATTCTTTCCTTTCTGAGCGCTCTCTCCGCCCAATCGTTTTGCTTACAAAAGGACCATAAGAATCTTGGACACTCTACATGTACAGAGGCAGAATAGGCAGGAATGAAAGCGCTGTTCTCACTTCCTAACCTCAGTCACAAATCTGCAACAGGGGCGCTGTAACTACAACATAAGACACGGGGCTAGATGTACGACCTTGTCACAAATTGAAATATACTGATATGTCTCAGACACATTAGCGACTCCCAATGGGGTTGCAAATGACAAGCCTCATCAATGTTCATGAGTCAGGCCACAATTTGCGACCCACTGAGAAGGGGCAATAACACAGGGATAGTGGCCTTCTGGGGACGGCAGACCATCATGTCTGTGTTTGCTTTTAAATAAAGCAACTTTTTTTTTTAATGCAGCCCGTTTTCCTTAATGGAAAACTGGATGTGTTTCAAAAAGAAAAATTAAACTTTTCTGTTTCATTTTAAGTCGAGCCTGGGTAGCGCATGCACTGCTCTGCGAGGCATATTGTATTTAGGTATGGACTTGAAGCCCCGCCCACTTTCCGCCCATCTTTTCAATTGGATCCTGTTACTGTCCTCTCTAAATGGTTGCTTCTGATTCATTAATAGGCTTGTTAGTCCCTCCTTAATAACGCATTGTCCGCATTTGTAACCCCCCATGAGGACTGGTCTTTTTACTTGTATTGTTACACCCTTTATCTAGTCTGTGAGCACTATTTTCTTAAATGATTTTCTCCTAATCCACCTACGACGTACTTTCCTGTAACACATTTATTTTTATTAGTAATAGCGGTGCATCATATTTACCCAACTTGCACCTTTTCAGCAACATTATTATTCTTTTTTTGGCAGCGCTGTCCGTTTTTACTATAGCGGCCGCGCTCCTTACTTTATTTTTGTTTTGGCATTCTGCAAGCCCGCCTCACCCCACTCCAATGAAAGGCCTGGCTTGCAAAACTCTATTTTTCCAGTCATGCTACGAGGAGCAGAGGCAGCGTCACCTCCTTCATATGTGAGGAGGTGGGCAGGGTGTAACGCAGCTCTCTTCATTCCCTCATTTGTAATGCAGTAAGTTTTGTTTCAAATATGGCATTTTCCCAGCTCATCGGTAGTTTCATTTACGCGTGAATGGTGTCGCCACCTTCAATCTAATTGAGTTGGGTTAACCGTGTCGCCTACATGTTAACGTTTTCCTACTAGATAGCTGTTTTGTGCAGCACGCTACCCCCTGGGTGTGCTTGGATCGAAGTGTGTGGATTTGGTGCACGGGGCCTAAGTTGTGCTTTTTATGTGATTTGGCGCTGCAGGTATGGAGTGCAGTGAAGTGAAAGGAATGATTGATAAGGCGCAAGTGCATGGATGGGTAACTGTGTGAATGCATAATTTATGTAATGTATACATACTACTGTTGAGGGTTCCAAAAGCTCCCATGTCTAGGGTGAGACATTTGCCCAAGATCACACATTCGTATTATGATGATGATTTTTATTATTGCACACAATTCACCATGTAGGGGCCTCTTGGTGCTCTTGCAGCGTCTCATATGCTCCGCTATCAGGCAAGTTGAATGTGTCTGCGGTCTCAGTAGTGAAGAGCCAGTGTGTGCGCATTTTTTCCCAAACGACTCTTATGGGCCTTTTATTATGAATATTAAAGGGACAGGGTTTTTGTTATTTTTTGACAATTTAGCCAGTACACCATATCCTTATGAATCGGTTTCCAGAAGTGATTTGTGGCAGCACCTGGACTAGTAAGTGCCTGGGGTGCTTCGTTGTGTCCTGACACTGTCTGCCAGTGATGGCAAGGTCTAAGGAGTGGGACATGAGAAGTTTGTGCTGCTAATGAATAGGGAAGCGTAGTGCCACTCCTTGCCCGTTAAACTCCTATACCTGAGGAGAAGTACTGCTAATGTCAGATTAAAGGAGTGCAGGTTCTCAATACCTGCCTATTTAAAGTACCGTAGTCAGCCAGAATTCAGAGCTTAATTTGTAAAAAACAAATAAATAAAAGTGCAGCATGCCTAAATACTTATAGCTTATATGGATACTCTTAGCTGCTTCTCTTGTAACAATGGTAATTCCTCATTCTAAGTCCTCTAGGCAGTTCTACAACTGATTCTCTGGTCCCAGTGGTAATTCCTCTTTCTCAGTCCTCTAGGCGGTGCTGCAGCTACTTCTTTGATCCGAGTGGTAATTCCTCATTCTCAGTCCTCCACACAGTACTGCAGCTGCTTCTATGGTTCCAGGGGTAATTCCTCATTCTTAGTCCTCTAGTAAGTGCTGCTAGCTGCTTCTTTTGTCCCAGTGCTCATTCCTCATTCTTAGTCCTATAGACAGTGCTACAAGTGCTTCTCTGGTCCCAGTGGTAATTCCTCATTCTAAGTCCTCTAAATAGTGCTGCTAACTGCTTCTCTGGTCTCTTCAGTAATTCCTCATTCGTATTCCTCTAGGCAGTGCTGCAGCTGCGCCTCTGATCCCGTCAGTAATTCCTTATTCTAAGTCTTCTAAACACTGCTTCTTCTCTGGTCATGTTGGTAATTCCTCATTCTAAGTCCTCTAAACAGTGCTGCTAGCTGCGTCTCTGGTCGTGTTGGTAATTCCTCATTCTAAGTCCTCTGGACAGTGCTGCAAATGTTTCTCTGGTCCCAGTGGTAATTTCTCATTCTAAGTCTTCTAGGTAGTGTTGCAGCTGTGTCGCTGTTCATACCTCCACTGCAGTCCAAACCAAAACACATAGGTAAAAGACATTATCATTTACAATGCCAAAATATGCAAGACCTATTGCATTGAAAATGCTTGTTTAAGAGTAGATAGCTGTCCGTGGGATCACTGCCTGCTCTTAAAAAACATTTTTTCTGCCAGTCATAAACATTTGCAACTGACTTACCTACTTGAAGTAGGCAGTAAACTGCGATTGTTTTGCAACCGCATTTCGGTCACAAAACAGTCATACATGTTCTTGCAACTCGCTATCAGGAAAGGACGCCCTTGGCACGCCCCTTCCTAATAGTGACTTGCAAACCCTATTTTGTGATTCAGTAATAGGTTATTGACTCGCAAAATAGGCTTAGTACATGTCAGAAGCTGTTTTAGAAATTGCAAATTCCCCTATTTTCCATTTGCGACCGCTACAAATGGTCGTACATCTGGCTTAAAGGTCTCCTCAGAATTTATTTAGCAGAAGAAGACAGCATTAAAAACAGAAACATTTTGGAAAAGATTTTCACTTGAAAGAATACGTTTTTAAAAAAGTAAACAAAATGTTTTATGTTACATTTACGTTGTTTTGCAATTGCATTTATACGTGTAGCCCAGCAAAATGCATTCCACAAAGAAGGCTGGCTTTACAAGTTAAAATCAAGACTCAAAAGTCTTTTTTCGCTACATCCACATATCGTATGTGCATACATTGTGTTTGTGCCGTGAAACGTGGTACATGTGCAATTCAAACCTTTAGTGACATTTATGAAGCCACACAAGGTCACTTTGCTTGGCCCTGATTGGCTCCAGAAATCTGGAGTAAAGCAATGAAGCGCAAATCATTGCATTGCCTTACTCTGCCCTTGGAAGGCATTCCATGGGCATTGCATGGGTGTTCTCGTGTAATTCCCATGGATTTTGATGCCTTACCAGATTTACCAGAATTGGTAAACCCGGGAATGCACTAAAAACATTTCCCTTTCCTTCCCAGGAGAGGTGACTTTTGCAGCAGACATAGAAAGAGGACTATACCTCTAGACTGCGAAAGGGCGCCAGTGCAGGGGAAAAGGCAAGAATGCACAATATTGACTTAAATACGGTACATTCCTGCCTTTTCCCTGTCATGCAGCGCAGCATGGCGACTTACTGCCCTGCACTGTTTTGACAATTTTATAAATCTATCCCTCATTTCACATGGACACTTTTACTGAAAACAAACCTTATTATCTCTAAAGTAGCAATGAACACCTGACAACCTGAATCTTTACCTTTCACTGTTTATTTTCCAAAGGGGAGGCACATGTGAGCACACAGAAAACCATAGACCATTACAGAAAGAATCACAGGGCTCTTAAATTTAGTTCCAGGGATTAATTTGCATTGTAGTTGGATACTTTCATACTACAGTTGTTAGGCACCTTTCTACGCCAGCCACTTGGTAAATCTACCTGTGATCATTAATTCTCAGAGTGGTAGTAAGTGGTGGGTATGTGAGTCTAATTGGTTGGATCACTCGAGAAAACATTTAGTTGCTTTTTTCAACAGTGCACATGCAGAATGAATCACCTCTAAGCATTCCAGCCTTTAAATGAAACAACAAGATCATTGCCTTGATATGCGCAATTTGAGTGTCAAAGCCATGACACTGTGAGGTGAATATTACCCACACTATGACCTATAAGGTCTCAAGGTGCTTTATATTTCACCCTTTTTTCTAATTCCACTGTGTGGCATTTTTAACAAATAAACATTTTTTGTGTTAAATGAATAAAAAAAAAAACTTTGGGACACAGTGGCTGTTGTACCAGGCCCTTTCTCCAGGGTTATCCCCAAACGTTTTGCTTTCCTCTTCCCTTTTTTCTGACCTTTTTATTGGTGTTACGACTCTGGGCACTTTACCACTGCTAACCAGTGCTACAGGGCCTGCGCTCTCCCCTGAACATGACATATTTAGTTTATTTGTAAGACCCTTGTAAAGTGGTATACCACATACCACATCCAGTAAATTAAATGCTACTAATTGGCCTGCAGCTCTGCTTGTGTCACCCACAGAAGTAGCCTTTTAAACATGTCACAGGCATGCCATCTCAGAGCCTGTGTGTACAGTTTACTGCCTCTTCAACTTGGCATTCATAACTACTTTCTAAGCCTTAAAATCCTCTTTTATTACACATAGGTCAACCCAAAGGCGGGCCCGTGGTAGCCCTCTTGGCAGGGTGATGTGTAAATAAAAGATAAGACAGGTGCCTTTATGTATGGCATGTCCTGGTAGTGGCAAACAGTCTATTTCATTTTTTACTGCTGTGAGACCTACTCCTCTCACAGGCTAGCATTGAGAATTCCCTTATATACTTTTGAATGGCAATTCCTGATCAGAGAGAATTGGCGTTACCATGTTTGGTATGTTTAAGGTGGCTCCCGTGGGCCGTGAGCTGACGAGCTCTGTGAGCACCTGCGCGCTGAGAGTGGCACTAACCCTGAGGAAACTGCGGCAGCACGTCCAGCGACCTATGAACATTTTCCCCACTGATGAAAGAGGAATCTAGAAACATGTGTCTGGGGATACACTTGAAAAGAATACTGGTTCTGGCACTAGCCAACAAACTATGAGAACTGTGTGTGAAGCGAGCAACATTGAACCACATCGACCATGATGCATGAGGTAATTCAGCTGTGACGTGTCAGCAGGGTGCTCCAAATCCCTTTGACTGTTTAAGATGGCTCCCGTGGGCAGTGAGCTGACGAGCTCTGTGAGCACCTGCGCGCTGAGAGTGGCACTAACCCTGAGGAAACTGCGGCAGCACGTCCAGCGACCTATGAACATTTTCCCCACTGATGAAAGAGGAATCTAGAAACACGTGTCTGGGGATACACTTGAAAAGAATGCTGGTTCTGGCACTGGCCAACAAACTGTGAGAACTGTGTGTGAAGCGAGCAACATTGAACCACATCGACCATGATGCATGAGGTAATTCAGCTGTGACGTGTCAGCAGGGTGCTCCAAATCCCTTTGAATGTTTGGTATGTTATGTTAATGTTATGTTAATAAAAACCTCTAGAGCGCACGGTCACCCAGAGGTTTCATGGCGCTAATCACGGGGAGTGTTGCCGCGGAACGAACTATGCGTAGGCTTGCTCGAACAACCAGGTTTTCAGAGCTTTTCTGACCCCCAGGAGGTTGTCGCAGCTCCTGAGTGCCAGGGGTAGGGAGTTCCAGAATTTAGGGGCGAGATAAGAGAAACGGCACCCTCCTTGCCATTTGAGTTTGATGGTCGGGGTGGTTAACAGGTGAAGGTGAGCCAATCATAGACTTCAATGTAGTAAGTGCTTTATGATCATACTACTGAGGCTACCCGTTGGGCCATCGGTAGCCAGTGGAGTTTAAGCAGCCCAGGTCTGGCAGACAGCCATTTAGGCTGTTTGTGGATAAGTCTTGCTGCCTGGTTCTGAACAATTTGTTGGCGTTTGAGTAGACACAACGGCAGGCCGAGGTAGATCGAATTCGAAAAGTCCAGACGCGAAAGAACCATAGCTATCACCACCTGTATGAGGGCTGAATGGGTCAGCAAGTGGGTGATTTTACTAATTTTAGGCAGTTGGAAAAAGCTGGAGGAAACCACTGCTCCCACTTGTCCTCTGAGCGAGAGATCTGCGTTGATGGTGACCCAATGGCTTTTCACCGAGGGGGAGGGAGTAGTAGGTGGTCCAAGTTCGTCCGGCCAGTAGTGCGGGCCGCAGCAGATCTCCCAGGCAATATTAATTCCGTCTTGCGTGGGTTGAGTTTCAAGTGGTTCAGATCCATCCAGCGCTGGATATGAAGCATGATAGCATGAAATTCAGCAGCGGAATCAGGGGAATCCAGTGGAAATATGAGCTGAAGGTCGTCTGCATAGTTAAAAATGGTGATCTGTCTGTTATTTAACGAGTGGATCAGGGGCCTGAGGTTAAGATTAAACAATAATGGGGACAGAGATGAGCCCTGTGGGACCCCGAATGTGGAGGTGAGCTTTGGGGTGGTGAAAGTTCCAAGACTTTCTGCTTGGGTTCGGTCAGCGAGAAAGGATTTAATCCAATTGAGTGCAGGTCCCTGTAGACCTGCCTGTTCGACACGGTTCAACAAATGTTGTGGTTGACCGTGTCGAACGCAGCCGACAGAACCAGGAGCACCAGAGCCTGGTGGACCCCCCTGTCCGCATTTGCTCTGAGAGTGTCCAGAACTGCGAGGATCACTGCATCAGTTGAATGCCAACTTGATTTGGCTCTAAGTAGTCTGATTGTTTAATAAAGTTGGAAAGGCATCTGGCCACGTGGGCCTCCAAGATCTTGGCCAGGAAGGAGAGGAGAGATATAGGGCGATAGTTCGAGGGATTCGAGGGGTCGGCCCCTGGTTTTTTAATGAGAGGAGCTACCGAAGCGTTCTTGAATGCGCTTTGAACCTTGCCCTGAGCAAGTTACTCATTAAGGAAAGGGAGTACTTATTTTATTTATTTTATATTCTTATAAAGCGCCAGACTAGACCCCCGAAGGGGTATCTCCGCGCTATTGCTGCAACACTAGAGTGTACTAATTCTGAATGTGTGCCCAGAGGGAGTGGGGATGTAAGCTAGAAAAGCATTATTTACCAGGATACAGGTAAGTTTTTAAGATTTTCCGAAAAGTCAGGTGGCTGGAGAGAGATCTTAGTTCTGGGGGCAGAGAGTTCCAGAGTGCTGGTCCGGCATAGGCTAATGCACGGCCGCCTTGTCTGGCCTTTTTTACTCTGGGTGTTTGCAGAAGCTGCTGATGGCTGGAGCGCAGAGGGCGCCCGGGAATGTAAGGCTGGAAGATTTCGGTCATATATTTTGGGCCCTCCCCTATCATACTCTTATGGATTGTACATAGAGTTTTAAACTGGACTCGCTTCCTCACTGGGAGCCAGTGGAGTCTCATCAGCAGGGGACAGGAGGGAGTCCTTGATGGAGCATTCAGGACAATCCTTGCTGCAGTATTTTGGATTACCTGCAATTTACTAAGTTGTTCCTCGTTAGCTCCGAGGAGCAAACCGTTGCAGTAATCCACCCTGCTGATGACCAGAGCCTGCACAAGCGTTTTTCTGTGATGGTCCGGTATGTAGGGGAAGACTCGTCTTAACATTCCAATAGCCCGAAAGCAGGTGCCAGCAACTTGATTTACATGTCCCTTGAAGGTAAGTTGCTGATCAAAAAGCACTCCCAAGTTCCTAACTGTACTCTTGGGGATGGGAACAGGGCCAAGCTCTAAGGGCCACCAGTCGGATGCCCAGTGTGTTGCCGCTTGTCCAAAACACATGACCTCCATCTTCCCCACATTACACTGCAGACAGTTTGTTGACATCCATTCTGCAATGGCTCTCATGCCATCTGCAAAAGATCTTTTTATTGCAGGTGTAAGGATTTTGAAAGGAAAAGGGAGTTGGGTGTCGTCGGCATACAACACCGGGGTGAACCCGAAAGATCTTGCCAGGTTGGCTAAGGGGGCCACATACACGTTGAAGAGTGTAGGACTTAGGCACGAGCCTTGTGGCACTCCCTTATTGAGCTCCCTTAGAATGGATTTATGGGAGCCCAGCCTAACTTCTTGGAAACGACCAGTCAAGAAGCTCCTCATCCATGCCAGAGCCCCTCCCTCCACACCCACCTCACCTAGGCGGTTGAGAAGCACCGTGTGAGTACACTATGAGGCATGACGGAGAAAATGTCCCTCAAGACATAAGGTGGACAACTGTCATTGTTAAGAATAGTGGTGTTAAGAATAGTGGTGATAAATCCTACTCACTGACATATGTAAAGACTAGTGGTGATAAATCCTACTCACTGGCGTAATTGGATTTTACATTACCATTTTAGAAATCACACTTTTAGAAAGTGGGCATTTCTCTGTGCTTACAACTCTTGGTTCTTTGCTGCCTGACTCAAATACAGGTCTGGGCTGGGTGACAGCTACACTTTTTGCATACTGTCTATACAGCCACAACACAGGAAGGGCTGAGTTTGATAGGAGATACATTCGCATTCATCTACATACTGATAGTCTTCTTGGGCTGGGAAAGGGAGAGGTGGTTCACACTTACATTTGAATAGTTTGTGACCTGCACTCACACAAAGGCTGATTTACCCCCTACTGATCCTGAGGCAGGGCTGGGCTGAAAGAGATTGTTGCACACTTTTTAGGCTTCCTTTGAAGTCACCCCTTCATCAAAGACATTTTTGAGTATAAGTACTGAAGTTCTAACCCCATGTTTTTAGATACAGCATGGAACTTGTAACTAGACGCTGCTGGCTCTAAAATCTGCACATTGCCAGAGGCCTGCTGTGCTGTCAGGAGGGGCCACCATTTTTCCTGAATGCTTTGCTGTGTTGGCCTGCTGCTTACTGGACTACAGGAGAGACTGCCACATTGCAACCTGCAATTATGTGATGGCCTGCTGCCCGCTCCCTGTTTGTGCCCCTAGTGTTCTCCCAGGCTTATTGGTTGCCCCTCTGTTCTTTTCAGAGTTTCAGGGCACTTAAAGACTCATGACGTCAGCACTGCCTCCCCTCGCCCCCTGGAGATTGGAACTCAGCGTGGTACGGCCATGTCCGTGAGTTCCTGAGACAAGGCCCCCTTAACCCAGACCCCAGCTGTGATGTGTAGCCACCAGGGTTGGATGGAGAAAGGTGCTGTGGCTGTGCTTGAATGCATGGGACGCTGAGCTTCACACTGAGCTGGTCACAAAAGACCCATAGGGCACTTTGGTTGTATAGTGCCTGTATCTGCACGAGTGGTTGACCACCTCCTCCTCCCCATTATCGAGTGGGCGACCTCAATACAGTGATTGCTCCAAGAAAGGAGCACATTTGCCTCTCAGCTGACGCCCATAACGGGCCTGGAAGAAGCAAATGCCTTTCTTTTTTATGATCATGATGTTTCCTTCCTGAATTTGAGCGTGGGGATACACAGAAGTTACCATAGAGCCCTCAATGGAAGGAAAGGTACTTTTTCTCCATTCCGCCCAGAATTTATCACTGAAAACAGTATGCCCAAGAAATTACTGTAATGAAGGTAAAAGGCATGCAGTTACTTTTGTGCTCTACGTTTGGTGCCTGATTACCACATAAAGCAGGTGCGCTGTGCCCTATGTTTTTATGGTATATATTGATCAGATCAGATCAAATAACTTTATTCGGTTATTCATAGTAACAACCATAAAAGTGCATTTCATAAACATACATTAACACATAAAATCCAAACATTATTAAAAGCAACATCTAGTACAAAGTCACAAGCAGTATAGACATTAAAAAATATAAGTTATATTAATTAAAAATATATCTATCAACAGCACAATTACCCCTCCAAACTTTTCCTGAATTTAAGTGCTAATTTTAAAAAGCTGCATACAAATAAAGTGCAATCACAGCTTAAAAGTTGAAGGTAGTAAAGTGCTGGTTTGATGTGTGCAAAATTCAGCTGTTTGAGGCATGGTTTTAGATATAGCCTCCGTGGTACAGTGTAAAAGGGGCAGATGAAAAGAAAGTGTGCCAGGTCTTGCGGAGACTTTTCGTCGCAGCCGCAAGCTGGCAGCACTTGGCCACGATGGGCCCCCCTAGGTACGGCTAATAAAAGATGGAATATATCTAGGCGAAACCTCGTCAGCAAAAAGCGATCATAACCTGACAAGGGCCATGACAGGTACGGTTCCATGCACAGAGATGTTTTTAATAGCACATGTTTCCGAACACTTCCTTTCATTAGTTCGCCCTCTTCCCGGGCTAGATACCTAGATGTAGTAAAGGTCTTTTTCACAAAGATAACATCAGATTTAGTTATAGACGTTGGGGTTACAAAAAGATCGGGCGCCCTAATTCAGAGAAACAGTTGCTGATGTATTTAATCCAAGGGACTTTGAACCTGTTATCCCATGTTAAAGCTTCTTGCAAGATTTGCTGTGTGAGGGGTATATCAGTATTTAGCCAACAGTTTAGCCAACAAAGTAAAGGATTTACGGCTATCCTGTCGCATAAATATGGCATGCCCAACTCTTCATGCACTGAAAAATGTGCTGTACCCCTTGGGACCCTCAACATCCGTTTAAAAAAACTATTTTCTGCAACCTCCAGGCCACCAGGGGAGGCATACCCCCATAACTCGCTTCCATAGCATGCAATAGCAATACTCTTTGCTTGGTAAAGTTGAAGCAGTGCGGCCTCTGGACTGTTACCCATTTTGCTTGCAAAGTCAAGTATTGCTGCATTTGATCTGGTTATCTCGCCCGTTTTCCTCTCTACTGCAGGTCCCCAATTTAATTGATAGTCAAAGAGGACACCAAGGTACGAAAATGTTTTAGCTACAGGTATTTTTTCGCCGTTGACGTTAAAAGAATTTGGCTTTTTTTTCCCTTGGCCTACCTTCATGACATATGATTTTGAGTTATTAATACACAGGTCCCGGGACTTCATAAAGGCGTGGAAAGAGTTTAACAGAGTTTGCAGGCCAATTGCAGGCCTGGATATCAGGACTGCGTCATCCGCATAAAGCAGGACCGGTAGGCCTTTCCGTCCGACATAGGGGTAATCTGCTCCTGTGCTTAAAAGATGCTCTTCCAAGTCGTTGATGTATAAATTGAAGAGGAATGGAGCTAAGATACACCCTTGTCGGACGCCCCGATGAATTCCAAAGTCCCTCGTTACTTTTAGGTCTTGTGTGTAACGGACATTTGCTCTTGTGTCGGAGTGCATGTCGGCTAACAAGTTAATCAAACTCTGCTCCACTCCCATTTTTACCATGGCATCCCATAGCCTACCACGGTCTACACAGTCGAAGGCCGACGATAGGTCCATGAATGCCATGTGGATTGTACCTTGCCGGGCCATAGTGTATTTTCCTATAATCATATACAGGTTCAGACACTGGGTAACTGTTGAGTGACCAGGCCTGAAGCCGTATTGAATCGGGGAAATTATATTATTTTCATCTGCCCATGCTGTTAGTCTGTTTAAAATTACACCCCCCACTACTTTCACTACAGAATTAATTAAAGATATTGGTCTGTAGCAGTGGGGGCTATTACGGTCACCTTTTTTAAACACAGGTACTATGGTGGAGATCCCCCACGACTTTGGGCAACCAGAGGCCGCTGCTGCATTCACTACAGCGGTGAGAGCAGGAGCCCATAGTGATGGACAAGATTTAAAAAGATCTGGGGGAAGGCCATCAGGCCCTGGGGCCTTATTACAGGTTAAGCCTTGAATTCCTTTTTCAACCTCATTAATTGAAAAATGCAAAAAAAATCTCCTTTAGAGTGACAAAACTATGCTCAGCTTGTGGCTCGTTGCTTTTAAAAATGGTACTAAAATAGGTGACCCAATCCTCCTCTGGGATATTTGTGCCAAGAACGGTATTACTTGGATGGTCAAACAAGGGTTTATTAATAATATCCCAGAACTTGGCACTATTACCCAAAATTTTGGGATCCAGAAGGGACTCCCAAGTACCTGCCTTTACCTCTTTTTTTCGTGTCGCAAGTGATTTATTATAATTGGCGCGCATAACCTTAATACGGGCCGGATCTCTGGGTCTAGCTTTTAGGGCAGTCTTAAGGTCTCGACTAGCTTTAGAACAGGAGTGATCAAACCATTTTGGATTACTGCCAGCATGCCCATTTGCTGGCACCATTAACAAAGACCCTACTGTTGATACAACCCCATCAAATGCAGACAGGGTTTGTCGAGGGGATGATGTAGGTGATACACAAAGTGAAAGATCAGAACTACATAGGTTATTAATTGAGACATACAGGCTATCATGGTTCACCAATGTCCATTTCAAGCGACGCTTTCCGTTTATACACTTTAAAGACCCAAGGCCTTTGCGTTCCTTTCGCATTTCAAAGATGCCTCCACCCAGTTTGATAGAGATTGGGTTATGATCGCTATGAATATTCATTTGGATACAAAAAGCTGAGGCAAAATTGGCAAAGTCAGCAGATAATAGGATATGATCTATGTATGATCCGTTTAGTTTGCCTTTATACGTAGGGACGTGAAAAAGTGTATGCTCCGCCATCACAGACATGGCTGCCACTAGATTGTTTTCGTTCATCAAGGTGTTAAGTTGGGTTCCTCGCCGAGAGTGATCAAAGGGAAAGCCTTCCTGGCTATTACACCCCAAATGTCCCATGGGCGTCACTCCTGGGTTCCCACAAGGATGGGTGTTAAAGTCACCTGCTATCAATATGTGGCGCGGCAAATTCCCCACATTGGCTCTCAGAAAGTCGCACAACTGTAGTACATTACACTCTCTATGTTGATTCACTGCATTATAGAAGTTGATCAAGGTCAGAGTATATTTACCCCTCTTTAACTCTAGGACTTGGATATTCCTATTGCCTAAGTGGCGCTTGTTTATTTTACAAATGAGAGCCAGATTAATGTAAGTTGCCAGGCCACCCTTTGCTCTTCCACTACTCGATGGTTCAGCTGGCGTGAAGAAACTTTGATATCCCTCGATGTGGTTATTTTTCCCATCTACCAACCATGTTTCTTGGAGGCATATCACTGCATGTTGCTTGACAAAAGACAGCCAAGTGGGATCACAAGCTTTATCAGCCAGGCCCGCTACGTTCCAGGAGACCAAGCTTTTGTTACTTGATGGTATTATGTCTGCTTCGACGACTGTGTCATTGTCGGCTAGATTTAGGGCAATACCTTCTGTGCATATAACTACCTGCTCTTCCATGATGCAGTGATTTTGTTCTATACAGGTTGAAAAAGGGCTATAGGCCTCTAAGAAGTCAATGGGTGAATTTGGTTTATCTTGTAAAAGCGAGCTCTCTAGTAGGGATCTCATTTCTGGGCCTATCTGGTCATCTAATTTTGGCTTCTCAACTGGGATGGGTTCAATCAGTCCCTTTATGTCTGCGTCTTTACCAGATGATATGTCAGGGTGTATATATATTGTGATTCACATACTTTTTCCGAATCCAACTTGCATTACATGTAGAAATGATATGATGTATGTCGTTTTGCATTCAGGATTACGAGTATTATCTGAATAATTGAATATTATTTATGATTCATGTCATTTTGGTCTTGTAGGATGTATAATATAGCAAACTATTTTTTACATAATCCTGTGTAGGGTCTGTTTTATGATGTTGTCATTGGCTTGCTGTGTATGTTGTGCAACTGCTTTACACATTGTCTCTTATGATAAGCCTGCCTGCTCTGCAGCAAGCTCCCAGAGGGTGAACACATCTTTGGTGTGTAACTGACTTGCCCTGACTGGAGTGTTGAGTTCTGCCTGGCTTAGGTGTCTACCCTAGCCAAACAGAAACCACATTTATAACAGTGGCACTTTCAGGAAATTTGCAAATTCAATGCAAAAAATCCTGTCCAACAATATAATGTAAAAATAATTAGACACATGCTAATCGAACATGTCTCAATCAAATCAAATCAAAACAACTTTATTCGGTTTCCTTTTTCTTTGAAAACCATAAAAGTACATAAAAGCACAAAAAATGTTTTAAAATGCATTCATTTTGAATCAAACGATACATGTAAAAGGAAATAGAGAGCGTCATCTTTGATCATAAATTCAGTCTGTGTCTGATACAAAGTTTAAGATATTGTACGACCGATTTGGACATCAGGTAGTTTTCCAGAAATTGTAGTGCCAGGTAAGCGGGGCGGCATCTACGGATTTTTAAGACTTTTAGTACTGGTATTATCCATCTTTTACGTATTGGTATATAAAATTTGCAAAAAAATAAGACATGAATAGTGGACTGGGGTGACATTGAGTCACAAGGACATACTGAAATGTTATGTGTCCAATCGTTTTGTTTGGGAAACAAGACCAAATAGTGATATAAATTAAACCTAAAACGTGTGAGAAGAAACTTTTCATGTTGTGTTAAATCAAACTGCAGGTAGGGTTGGATGGTAGGGATCAGCTGAATCATTAGACAATGCTGGACTGATGGCTTCCTTATTTCTGTCATTAGCCGAAGTTGAGATAGATGCGACATACAGATTGTTTTCAGTTCTTTTTTTGATATGTCTGCCACTGAAAATGGATCATCAAAAAACCTCCGGATACCAATATCTGTAAAAAAGGATTCCACATAGGCCAACCATTTTATCTCTCTCCTGTTGTCTAATTTCAGACAGTCCTGGATTATTGATCTTGTGAGGTGACACTCATCCGTGGCCCATATTCTGCGCCATAACATGATTGGTTGAATTTTAATAATGTCACTAATAAATTCCACCCCGAGTTCGAGATGACATCCATACGTTGTTGTGCTTCTCGGGACAGCCAGTAAAAATCTGAAAAAGGAATTTTCGATTTTTTGCAGTTGCTCAACGTTTGTCGTTCCCCATACCCCTGCTCCAAAGGTAGCAGTACTTATGCATTTAGCATTATAGATCTTGATCATTTCGGTCGGGGGCCTTTTTCCAAGACGGAGGGAAAAAGCTTTTAATGCCCCTATAGTTCTTATGAGGGACAATTTTCGAGAGTTTACTGCATCTTTCCAATTGAAAGCCTCGTCTATGGTGATGCCTAGGTAAGGGTACGTTTTTGTTCTTGCGAGGGGTACGTTATCCACGTATATAGTTTTTGGTTTTTTCCCCTTGGTACCTGCATGCATCACGTACGTTTTTTTTATGTTAATTTTCAAATTTAAGCTGGTCATGAAGGAGCTGTAATTGTTTAGAGCCCGTTGAAGTTGGACGGGTTTGAGCAAGAATTACCGCGTCGTCGGCGTATAATAATGCGGGAATCTGCCGACGACCTACTTCAGGGAGATCTTTTACGTCCTTTAGCATTGCATTCTCAAGGCCATTGGTATAGAGCGTGAATAAGAAGGGGGCCAGTACGCACCCTTGTCTGACCCCCTTCTGTATGGGAAAACTGTCTGTCAGTTGTCCTCCGGTCCCAAATCTGACCTTTCCAGTGGCGCCAGTGTATAATTCGCGGAGAAAGTCAACGATTGATGGTTCAATCCCCATTTGCAGCATTATTCTCCAGAGTTTGGAATGTTGGACACAGTCAAAGGCTGCTGTGAGGTCGACATAGACCATGTGTAAGCAGGAACTCTTTGCTTTGACGTATTTTCCGGCCAGTAATGTTAGATTTAGCACTTGATCCACGGTACTCAGTCCGGCCCTGAAACCATATTGCAGATCTGAAAGCGCTCCATGTTCTTTTGACCACTCCTGGAGACGATCGAGAAGTATGCGCCCCACCATCTTTCCGATCGAATCCAGGAGGGAGATTGGGCGGTAACAGGAAGGACTGTCCCTATTATCTTTCTTAAAGATAGGGACCAGTATCGAGGTGGACCAAGAGTCTGGGAGGTTAGTGTTCTTTGCCGCATTTAGTACCTTGTTAAGGAGAGGAGACCAAAGATCAGGTAAAAGTTTATAGAAGTCCATTGGGACTGAGTCAGGTCCTGGTGCTTTGCCTGTTTTGGCCGATTTAAGGCTTTTATTGTTTCATTCAATGTAAAGTGAATGGCTATTGGATAATTCACAGGCGGAAGAGATCCCTGAGCAGTTAAGTCTGCAGATTCATCATGTCCAAATACTCCTGAAAAATATTGCACCCAATCCTGTGCATTTATTGCTACATCCAAGGAGGGCTCATTATTGTTATCTTGTAAAAAAGGATTTTTTACTATTTTCCAGAACGCTGCGCTGTCTTTTAGAGAACTGCTTTTTAACAGTTGTGTCCAGAGGTTTGTTTTCAGGTCCGTTTTTCTTTTCCTGATTGCCAGTTTGTAGGTTTTTCGTAAATTAGTTACCTCTCGTCTATTTCTATCTTTTTTCGTTAAGGCCTTCTTTAGTTCGGAATATGCTTTAGTGCATTCTGTGTCAAACCATCCTGTTCTGGGGGCTTTATTGGCTTTGTAGGGGTTGGTTAGTTCATTTCTTATTTTCAACTAAATTTCTTCGAAATTGATCATAATCTCTTTTGGTTCTGTAGAAGGGTTTAAACACCTATCTATTTGGTTTTTACATGCAGTAATTATTCTTTTACTGACAGCCTCTTGATCCATTGTACTCCATTTAAGGGTGAACCCATTAAGTCTGTCCAATGTTAGTGCTTCCTGATTGAGCATTCCGAGTTTCACCTTATCTTTATTCTCTCGGTGAATCAGTTCTTGGTACGTTAGTCTTAATGGAAAGTGATCACTGAGTACGTTATTGAGCACCTCAAAGGTCTTGATACGTGTAGCTTTATTACTAGATATTAATATGTAATCAATCAAAGTTTCGAGACCTCTTCCGTGAAAGGTGGGAGTGAATTGAGTCATGGGATGTTTTAATAGGTTGGCAAAGCCCAAATCTAATTCAGCCATGATAGCTTGCATGTTGTTACCTTCCATAGTGTGGGAGAAGTGAGTAAGACAATTTCCATGTTCATCGGGAGTCCCACAAATGAAGGTGTTGTTTTCCTTGCATATGTGAAGGTTGAAATCTCCTCCCCAGATTATTGTGTGAGGAACCTTAGCATACTTTGATTTAAGATCATTGGTCTGGTTCAAAATTTCATTTAGGGTCTTAGACCACTCCATCGTATTCATGTTATTATAGAAATTAATGATGGTATAGACCTCACGATTGATTCCCTGGAGATTAATAATCTGATAATTTTGATGTAGTATTGTCGGAATTGTTTTGTGACATGGCCAGAGGTTAGAAATATATACTGTTAATCCTCCTTTGCTTCTCCCTGAAATTGATCTTATTGCTTGGGAGAAGAACGTTTTGTATCCCAGTAGGTGGATTGGGTTATTTAACCATGTCTCCTGTAGGCAGATAGCGTCGTTTGATTCTATCAGTTCAAGGAAACTTGTTTCTGCTTGTTTGGTCGCTAAACCCGCTACGTTCCAGAAAAGCACCCTCTTGTCGGAGTTATCTGGAGTTGTTGTGGGTGTCACAATCTGAGGAGTTATTTCTTCACATAGAGTTGGATATAAATCGGTTGTCATATTTGAGGCTATTGGCTGGCGATTTTGGTGAGATTGTAAAATTGGTGACGATCTCGTGTTAACCTTAGAGGGACGTTGTAGGACCTGTGTCTTTGTAACATCCGTTCGAGTTTTTTCCATCTTAGTTGGTTCATTTGAGTTAATACTATGGGTGTAATGTTCTTTGTCGGACGATTTACTTGAGGGAAGACTGGCTAAGATCTGTGGTGGTGGTCGACCATCTACAAGCAACTGTAGGAGTTAAAGGTTGGTATTCCGGCCCATTGTTCCCTCTGTGGTATTTGCTGTGCCCTGCTACCGTAAATATTCCAGGCGTCTCGGACATTTTGGTTGTTCCCCCATTCTCCTCGAAATCTGCTCCTATGATTGTTACCAAAGCCCCAATCACCTTGGTTCCTGCTTCTTTGATCGTACTGGTTCCAGGACCAATAATGGTCCTCAACCCAATGACCTTGTTGGGGATAAAAAAAGGATAGGGGTTTAGTGTTTATTCAACCACTACCTTCCAATGGATCCCAGGAACAAATATAATCCACTGCACGGGGATTTACAAGATTGACTATTATACAGTCGCCAGGGATAGTTTTTGGTTGGTAGCCTATCCATGGGACCCTTCTGACCGTAGTAATCCTTGTGTTGTTATTGGGATGGTTGGGTCTGTTGTTATTCAACCAGTGCCGGGTTTTGTTTAGCAGGGACCAAATTGGTTTGTCAGTGTTATTGCTTAGTTCTGGGACCCCTGTTAGGATTACTACAAATGGTGCAGCCTCTGGAGGGAGGTTTACTGGTTTAGTCCATCTTGATTTTGTTCGTTCTGGTTTATTGGAGTGCCTTTGTATGCGGTCGGGCTGTGGAATTAAAGATGCAGATGGTCTAGGAGATGAGTTAACTGGGGGAGCTTTATCTGAGGGAGCACTTACTGATGGTTGATTTTGGGTAGTGGATAATGATTTTGAGAGTTCTTGAGAAGACTTAGTATTGATTAAAAGAGTTGGATTTTTTGAATTATTCGCTGATTGACCTGATTTTAGGTTTTGAGTATTTGTTGTGATAGTGTTTTTTACTGGTTGTGTTGGGTTGTTAACAGTTTGTGTATTTCCAGTTTGGGTTAAAGGCTCAACCGATGTTGGTACAACTTGTAGACTCGAGTTTGTAGATTTTTTTGAGGAAGCGACCAAAATTGCTACTTGTTTTTCTATCAACTCTAAACTTTTTTGAATAGGTTGAAGCTGATGATTGATTATTTTCTCTATTTCTTTTATTAGAGCTAATTGTAACTTGTCGTTATTCGGATTTCTAGCTTGCGATGGCTCCGATTTATTTTGATGTATATGGTTGTAATTAGTTCCGTTGTCGTCTTCAATTGTGACAACATTTGTATTGATGTTACTATTGAGTTCCGAAACTTCCATATTGTTGGTATTATTCGTACTCTGGGGTTTATTTGAAACGTAAGAATTAGAAGAACAGATGAGTTCAGAAGTTGCTGTATTAGGTTTTGCTTGATTACCTAAATGGGTTTCCTTGAGCGTTAAACGTTTCGGGATTGCTCCTTCCCTTAACCCTCTAATTTCGTTCTGCGTGGGGGCATTTTGAAGTAACTGTGGGCTTGCAAAGATATCAGGGGTACGCTCGAGATCCTGAGACAGTTGTGTGTCGGATAGTTGTAGGGATACCGACAGATCAACTGTATTTGGGATTATATGATTGTCAGTGTGTAAATCCACTGTAGTGATATTACATTGTTGTGCATTTGGAGTTTGTGCTTGTGCCAGCAGACCCAATGAAGAGCGTCTAGCTTGGTCGAGTTCATAAGAGACTCGTCTATCAATCAACATTACAGTGTGGTCTATGGTTTGATTCACCTTGCTGATAAATTGGTCTATAGGGCCAGTGGATAACGTCGTGCTTTTCCGCGTTTTGCTCCTCAAGCCTCTTGTAGACATTATGGAAAATTTAACCCAAAAAGCACGTTGGTGATTTTATAGGATCGTATTACCTGACAATGGGTGTTAGGGGGGTGGGCCCGGCCCAGTCTCCTCCGGTCTTTGATGGGCTAAGACGGGCCCACCCTTGGCCCAGGCTTCGCCCAGCGTCCCGCTCGCGTCCCGCGAGGGGGAGTGATGACGCCCTTTATGCGCCTCCTGGCGCGGCGTGCTGGGGGTGTGGCTGGAGACCTCGAGGGCTGCCGGGAGTTGTAGGCAGCCCCTCGCCTCGCTCCGCTCGGCGGCCCCGCTGTCGGATGTAATGAGACAGCAGGACAGCGGGAGGTAGGCGGCGGTGGGTCTCAACAGCCCTTGGGTGATTTAATTCGGCGGAGCCTTCCCCTTGCAGCAAATATCGGGTCAGTGTAACAGGATTCAGATGCGGGCAGAAAACAGCATGTCACGGCTCTGCGAAGCGATGACGCCCTTTATGCGCCTCCTGGCGCGGCGTGCTGGGGGTGTGGCTGGAGACCTCGAGGGCTGCCGGGAGTTGTAGGCAGCCCCTCGCCTCGCTCCGCTCGGCGGCCCCGCTGTCGGATGTAATGAGACAGCAGGACGGCGGGAGGTAGGCGGCGGTGGGTCACAACAGCCCTTGGGTGATTTAATTCGGCGGAGCCTTCCCCTTGCAGCAAATATCGGGCCAGTGTAACAGGATTCAGATGCGGGCAGAAAACAGCATGTCACGGCTCTGCGAAGCGATGACGCCCTTTATGCGCCTCCTGGCGCGGCGTGCTGGGGGTGTGGCTGGAGACCTCGAGGGCTGCCGGGAGTTGTAGGCAGCCCCTCGCCTCGCTCCGCTCGGCGGCCCCGCTGTCGGATGTAATGAGACAGCAGGACGGCGGGAGGTAGGCGGCGGTGGGTCTCAACAGCCCTTGGGTGATTTAATTCGGCGGAGCCTTCCCCTTGCAGCAAATATCGGGTCAGTGTAACAGGATTCAGATGCGGGCAGAAAACAGCATGTCTCATGAAGTTAGGTTACCATAGTCATCACTGTGGCTCATTCAAGCTTGTTCAAGAGAAGGGTGGAGAAGAGTGATGAGAAACAGAAAAAACACAACTAAAGCATGCTAGGCGGCCTCTCTCATCCCTCTAAAAAGTGTCCCCGTTCCTTTTGCGAGGATCAAGTAAGTCCAAAACCTAAGGTATATTTAAGACATTAAAGCCCCCTCACCGTACTTGGACAGCGACCAGAATATCCAGTGGTAGTGAGACAAAAAGTCATCCAATTCCTGACCCTAATTTCGCTTGAAGTGCATTAGCAGAGTCAACCTGTGAAAAGATAAACCTCTTTCCCCCTTTGTCAATCCTTAGGCAGACAGTGAAGCTGCATGAAGCTGTAAGCCCTTCTGACTCCATTTCTCACATAGCGTCTAGTAGGGCCCTCTTCCTGGTAAGTGTGGTGAAATACAAATACTTGGAAAATAATGAAAAATAAATTCCACTGTCAGATCAATTTTCTATAGGATTGCCTCACACAAAATCCTATCTCTCCAATTATTATTTTCCACTGGAATCAAAATGCATGTTATTGTTTAGTTAATTAAAACCATAACAATATACCAATAGGGCTAAATACATTACACCATTAAACTATACATATTAACAGTTTCGGGTTGCCGCAGTGCCACAAACATACAGTTAGGGTCTCGAGTCTAAATAGTTATACAGTGCATAGGGAACCAGAAAAAAGACCTGAGACATAGTCTCTAAAGTGCCGTAATGCTTCAAACATAGCCGTCTCATATCTGAAAATAAAAGATTTCACTATATGACAGTTAAGCTGTGGGTCATGAATACACAGTTAGGGTATACGATGGTGTGGTGTGGTGCCCTCAAGGATCTGCTGTCTGCCTATTTGGCTAATAAGCAAGTCATTATCAAGGGCCTGGAGAGGTCCTTGTGTGCTGCTACCTTTCCTTTACCTAATCTCTAGGCAATTCCAAGAATTGGATGAGGATTGCTCACTTACGTAATGTAACATGCTTACCACTATGTCCTACCCTGGTAAATTGGTACTACCAGGGTAGACTCGACCTCAGATTGGGGCTTACCTGAGGGAGTTCTTAGATATTTTTATTTTTTCAGGACAATGAATGGGTCCAGTTCATAAATTAAAAAAACCTTGGGCTAAACCACTAAGGTGTCCTTTAATCTAGTGGTATTCTAGGTTAATAAAAAAAATCTCAATGGGTAAATACAGGAGGCATAACTGGGTGTAATGCCCTGTATGTGTCACTGTACATGACTAAGTATTTATCCCAACATGTTTCTGCCTCTTATAAGCTGTGGGTCTACGGCATTCATCAGGCCTGTGTCTAAAGAACCCTACACTACAAGGAGTAAGAGCTGAGTATGCATTGATGTAATAGATGAAGAAAGGACCTACCTCTCCACTGGTATCATTAGGTAGGAGCAAACTAATGCTGCTTAGCTAGTTGCTCCTTGGTCTGTTCGGGGTGGGTCTCTCCTGTCGTCACACTTTCATCAAGGTAGAGATCCAACTGGTATCCTACCGTGCCCCTTCGAACAGCCATCCAGTAAGCTGCATCCTGGAGGAAACTTGGAGACAATCTGACTACCTATACCATTTCCATTTGGAATGGTCACATTTCTGACACTGTGCAGATTGCTGAATGCAAAAAAAGTTTACTGTCCACTTGAAAGATCCACTATCCTGGGAATAAAAAAAAAAAATGAAAACATATTTGCAGAGATTGATCATCTAGTAATACCAGAAGAAGAAGTGCTGACAGGATACGTGTGAAGAAAGAATAAGGTGGAAGAGCTGTAGTGGAGGATAAGGGCAATTCTTGACACACGAAGGATAGGTAGAAGAAAGTTGGATGAGAGATTGATGGGTGACAGTTGAAGGGCTGCTGGAGAAAAAATGTGTTTTGTGCAGTACTTAATTTGTTAAAATAAAGAAATAACTGCGGGTACCAGTGCTTAATTTCAGCAAGTGGTTTCCGGTGCTCGGCACCGGCTCTCAAATGTCAGCACTGGCTCTTGTGACAGTCTGCCACATAGTGGCGCTGTCTACCTAATTAGGGATGAGCTCCACAACGGCTGTTTATTAATTGAATATACATTAACAATAACTAATAACTGCCAACCTATGCCATTCTTATAGCTTTGGGGGCCTGGAATAGTCAGAATTTTCACACTTGTTAGAGTGTGATGGTTAGTGGTTGAGTAAGCACTGTTGTTGGCAGCGCTCGCAGGGGAATATGGAAGCTGCAGTGCTGCAGTGAGCTGCTGGTGAGAGCCCTGGCATATTGTTTTGTTTTACAAATTAAGAATTGGCAGGTACCAAATGATTTTTAACAGCCTCCCACAGCCAGGATTCATGAATACCACTCGCCACTCTATTCCTCCAGTGTGTTTATCTCACTCTTGTAGCTTCTTTATCAACCCTGCTTTCACCATTTGTTTCTATTTTCTTGTCTTTCGCCTTCCTTCTCCCTTTTGTGCCTTTCTTTCTCTTGCTCTGTGTCAAAGCCTGATGATCAAAAAGTTTCTTTGTCCACTACACTGTAGCCACCTTCAAACATAAAGTATGACAAAGGGTTAATGAACAGAATAGCTGAGAGTGGGAAAGAAAGAAAATGGAGTGAGGAAGGATTGATAGTAAAATAAATCTCTCTAAATGAACCAGTTGTCCATCTTTCTGCTTGGCAGAGACCAGAATTGAGACCCAGGGAGAAAAAGAGAGAGAGAGAAAGAGAGAAAGAGCGAGAGCGATGGAAACCAAGAGTGATAGCAAGTGAGAGAAGCTTAACGCTCTTTAATGTAAACAACTTAGAATGTCAACGCAAAATGACATTAGTTGTTGACAGTGGCTGCCCTATGACATTATGTTTTTTATTGTTCTTATTTACATGGCTCTCAAAACACTGGGGACAGGGAGAGGGGGCAGGAGGAATAGAAAAGAGGGACTAAGATAGACTAAAGGAGAAGAAACACTAGAGGCAAGGTGCCTTTCTGATGGAATAGTCTTCCCCAAACCAGAAGAAATAGTACTTCATGAGTAGCCAGCTGTAGGAGTCTGACCAGGAAACATAGAGGGAAGAAAACGGAGCTATAATGTGGAGTAGGAGAGTGAAGAAAGAAAAGTAGAAGGAAAGTAAAAGGTGAGTGGCATACGATTTAGAAATTGATGCACTTTTCAAGAAGAACTATGGCAGGCAGAGAGCCAAGAAGCAGTTCACTTGCTTCTCTATGTCAAGAGCGAGCTCTCTCATGTTTATCCCTGTGACCTATATTGTGTACAGTGTCCACAGCTGTAGATGGCGAGGTAGAGAGGGACCGAGGGAGCAACAGTGAGCTGGGCTTTTGGGTGCACAGAGGCCATTAATTATGTTTTAGTGGGCTATGGGAAGAAAGTGATAGAGATCGTAGGTCACCCGACCAATAATTTCACCATATAGTTTTCGGGCCCATAAATTTCAGTTCAACCTATACATTAATCAGATGACCTCACAATTCTACCACCAGTAACCCTGATTCCTTCCTATTGTATTCTAGTGTACCCGACTTACCATCCACCGTTACGGGTACCTATGACCACAATAGATCAGGGAGCTAGCTGTAAAAGAAAGGCAGGCAAAATACAAAACCCAACTTATTTCTATTTCGCATTAAATGATCACAGACAACTGGGAAGTTTTAAAAGTTTATCTAGAAATCAGATTCGGAAATAATCAAGCTTACAGTTAAAAGGCAATCAATAATCATGATAACAAAAAGAACATAACCATAGAGGAATAGTGACAGGGCAACCATTTATGAGTCTATAAAAAGGTTATAACAATGCAATCTACTAAATGGATTTTAGAAACTTGAATCACGAACTAGACATTTACTGTTTGGGAAAAATACTGCAAGGTATGGACTGGAAATCCTATACATCTATAGGAGGGGAAAAAATGGAACACGCTATAGTTCTAGTATCTTTACGAAAAATCAGATTTCAGGAGAAATTTATATATCACAGTTATGTTTTATAAATGGTATGGAGAGAATGTGTTCTAAAAAGGTAGGGGAACATAGGAACATGCTAAGGAAAATATACTGTATGACTTTATAAAAGGTTGCGGAAAGCATGGAAAATTAACATATGCAAAGAAATGTCTTTATTTAAGCAAAGACAGAAAAATAGAAGATGCAGTGGAGAGTTTTCCGCACTATATTTACCTAGAAAGGTGTGCTGACCAACCCTGGCCACGGATCAGTCAAGGACAGGAAATACCCCAAGTAAGGACAGTCATCAATGGGACAGCAGGTGCAGAATGGACACCCCAGTACCGGACAGGAAAACCAGATTAGGATCAGGACAGGACCACCAGGACACGACCAGCACCCGCAGTTCGGAAGCAACGCCTGCGCTCCACCCTCTCTGCAGCGATCAGCCAGAACCCCGATTCGGTTAGCGAACTCCCCAGCAAAGTGCTCCGCCAGCACTTAAGGTTTAGTAAAACCTTAGAGTCTATAGTCAAAATTCGGACAGAGTGCTCCGCAGCGCTCTGTATTCAGTCACCTATTGAGTGCGTTGGGTCAGTGACAGGTCAGCTATTCAGACAAGTCGGACAATTTCTCTAGCTGAACCTAGGCTAGATATACTGTTTTCGGGTCAGTGTACCACCCCCCAAATGTTGCAAAGTGTCAGAATCCCCAATTTCGATTGGTCCCCAAGTAGGATAGGTCAACACACCAATCAGAACAAACTTCTACAAGTCTCAATTTACATATTTTTGGAACCGCCTAGCAAGTTTGGGTTCCCATGCGATAATTTGCAGAAGACAATGAAAGAATAACATATGTATCGATTGAGGGACAGTCTAGCTCCCTCCCGCTGGGTCGCAAGTCGCTTTCACAGGAGCATCTTGACTGTGTCTGCCAGCTGGCTGAGTTCCACTGCTCAAGGCTAACTTCTCCCTGGCTGCGCGACATGCGCAGAAGGGACCTTCAAGATGGTTCTCGTCTCATTTAGACCCCCCAGTTATCGTGGTACATGAAAAGTAAGCGAAAACGAATTAAAACATAGAAATAAATGAATGTACTACATATCATGAGTTGGTACTTTATATTTCTTACTATAAAAATATACTATGCAATTAACAGTTAGTGTAACAAACAATATCACGAGAGCATCTGCGCAAGCTTCACCGTGTGATTATTCAGTCAGCCATATTAGATGCAAGTACGCATGCGCACATTTTCCCACCAGAACTGCAATTACGTCACGTCACGTGAGTGTGACTAACGCATGCGCAGTAGTGAATTCCCAAAGCAGCGGCCATTTTAAGGACGAGAGTTAATCGTTTTTAGTAAAACACATAGGCAAGCGTCTCTAAGACACACATACATCCAAAAATAAATGAAATTAGTAAGACATACAAATTTGATTACCGGGTTATAACAAATTCGAAGTTCATGACTCAAGCAAGTCGCGTAATATGCGAAATCTTGCTCTATCAATCCCCTCTTTGATGATATTTACTATCATCACAAACAAAAAATGGAACCAGATGCCAACTTTTCAAATTTTATGCATTTCCATCTCTTCCAACATTCGATTCAATTTCTCTTTCACATCTTTATCAGGGTGAGAATTTTTCACCTTTTTATAAATCTTATTATTTAAGTCTTCTAATTCAAGCTCATCCACACTCCGTTTCACACCTCTTCGATTCATAGTGTATTTCTTTGTGTGTTTGCGACATTTACAACAGACAAATATGAGGAATATGATGAAGCCTATCACTCCAATTGGCATCAGTACCTTAAACAATAAACCTTTACCTAAATTAGCAAACCAATGACCTACATTGGAGAGACCATCAACCAGTCTCTTCCAGGCACTGTCAACCTCCAGTGGTTTGAGTTCCTTTTCCAAATTAGTAATGTTTTTCACATATCTTTTGATCTGTACACTTTTGTCCAGTATGTAAGTGCAACAATGTTGCGCCTTCAGCATCCGGCAGACTCCCCCCTCTTTTGCTAATAAGGTATCAAGCGCAAGTCTGTTCTGCAAAACCATTGATCTGATCGCAACCATTTCGGTATTGACCAATAGAAATCCATGAGCTGTCTCAGTAGACAGCACATCCACTATTGTGGATAATTTGCAAATTCTGTGTGTGTTCAGAACCACTCCCACTGCAGGTATCAGTGCACTAAAAATACTACCCATTATTTCACCTACGCTTTCTCTTTTACTACGCACTAAGCCATTAGTGTTTTCATTGCTTCCAGCAATTTCCTTCACATGGTATATTTTCGGGAAGACAATGCCAAAGTAGCAGCTTCCATACCAGTGATCCGGCAATTTGAAATAAGCCTTGTTCCCACATATATAATAAATTCCGGGAAACACAGGTTCTGACCCATTTTTGAAACCCCAACCTCCAATTACCTTGTAATTGTGCTCACATTGACTGGAACCAATGAAAATGTTATTATAATAACTAGTCTTCTCGCGATGAAGACAGAGTTTCCCTTTCCTTTCGAAATCCAGCAACAAAGCAGGACCACTCCCACCATTTGAGGTGTTTTCCATGTTTTCAGCCCATTTAGGAGTTCTCTGTCTCTTATCATTTGCCTTTCTTTGGAAACTCTCCCTTCTTTTCTCTGCCATGTTTAAAAACATTTTTTCTTGTTCATGTAATGAACAGGTCAAGTTATCTCTGTGTGCTTCATTTAAATCTATAGTACCTATTGTCAGAAAGTATTCTCCCATATAACGTGTAACGTCACTTTTAGTATGTACAGGATTCAGATTTCCACGTATTGGAAGTTCAGAAAATATCACGTCTGAGTTAGAGTAGTAGTACTGTAACGGTCCTCTTTTGTAAAATAAACTAGCTAAAATACTACAGGAAATTCCATAGGTCAAAGGTAGGTGATGATAAGTCACGCCTTCAGCTACAGAAGTAGGTAGCTTGATGCAGACATAGCAATCTTCTATTTCCATAGTTTCTACATAGTGCACTAAAAGATTAGCGAAAACATTTAACTGTGTCTGGTTTTTAGCTCCATGATAATGTAGTCCTTCCTCATCTGATGCTTCTAAGTCTCGTTTTGTTTGTCTGAGTGCTTTCTCACGTCTTTCTACACTTCGTGTTGTCAGTTCTTCAGTGTCAGTGGTCACAGTCTGAGTAGGGTCAATATTAGTATTTTTGCTCACCATATAAGGAATGAAAACTGTTAGTCCTATCCAAATTATTAACACTATAGCTATGCTACATATACATACTCTGCAGCATGTTTTGCAACAACTGCGTCCAGGCCTTTCATTCACATCTGAATCAGACATTTTTCGTTCAGAAGAAGATTTCTCAACCCCTCTTTGTTACTCTGCACAGGTAGCTTACCCTGCACAACTTTAGGTTGGTTCGTCTTCCTCGGCAGAATAATCAGCTGTCTGTTCTTCGTCACTTTCGTCAGTAATATCAAGATCCTCAAACTCTTCCAAAATTAGGTATGTCCATTCAGGATCTTGGTATTTCTCATTCAGTCTTTTTATTCGGTCACTCCGTCTTTTGGAGCTTTCTCCAGCTTGTTCGGTAATACGGGGAATTTTCCTTCTTTCTGCAAGTTTTTCTTCTACTGTTTTTATTCTCAGTCTCAGTTTCTTAATATATCCTGGTTCAATATTTTTCTTTTTCTTGAGTCTTTTAGCTGGCACTTTGATTTGGCTTTCTTCTAATGCTCTTTTATTTTCGTTTGTTTGTGGCACTTCTGCCTCTGTCTCTTCCCTTCCTGTCTGACTAGTTCCAGGTCTTGTATCTGTTTCTTCTGCCTGGTTACTAAGCTGGCCTGGTTCAGGGGAATTTTTGTTTTGGCTTTTGAATGTTTCTTTTTCTGAGTCCTGAACACGTTCTCCTATTTCTATCTGATCCTGTTCAAGCACTTCGATCTCTTGATTTTCTTCTGCTCGAACGTTTGTACTAGTTCTAGTCTGTCCCTTTTCAGTTTCAGGAGTTTGTGGAGGTGTATCAATCACTTGTTCTGTCCCTGTCTGACCTTCTCCTTCCTCAGACTTGACGTGAATCTCAATAATCTGAGGCTCTTCGCCTGTGCCTATCTCTTCCTCTCTATTCCACTCTCTATCTTCGTAGGTTCGCTCTCTTGTTCTGATTGGGTCTTCGGTTAGGTCGATTATGGGTATCCAATCATCTTGGCTGGTGCTCGGTTGTTCGTCATCAGCTACTTCAGGACCAACGTCTGCCGACCCCTCAGCTGGACAACCTTCAGCGCCTTTTTTCTCGTCTGGAATCACCTTCTGTGTATGGCTGGCATGGATCCACTTGGGAACGCCTGCACACTTCACCGCTGTTGTGGTCACCAGTATTATTTGACGTTTTTCTCCCCACCTCGGTGCAAGGCAACTCGAACGAGTATGTTTCTTTATTCTGACCCAGTCGCCAGGGACCAATTTATGGACTGGAGTCGTTGGATTGGCGACGGCGTCTTCTCCAATCTGGCGAGAGATAGAACGCACTTGGTCACCTAGTTGCTTGCAGTACTCAAGTACCAAATCATCAGAAATGTTTAACAGTTTGTATCCTGGTACCCATGCTTGTCTCATCACTCTTCCCATCAGGATTTCATGGGGACTCAGGCCTGTTTTTCGGTCTGGAATACTTCTGAGTCCCATCAGAACAAGAGGCAAGGCATTTATCCAGTTCATGCCAGTAGAATCACACATTTTTGCTAATCTCGATTTTATAGTGCCATTTATTTGCTCTACTACTCCAGAAGCCTCTGGACGATATGCACAGTGCAGTTTTTGTGTGATTCCGAATGCTTTACAGAGCTGATCGATTACTTCATTCTGAAAATGTTTTCCTCTATCTGATTCAATAGTGACTGGAACTCCGAACCTAGGTATCAATTCTCGTAGTAACAATTTTGCTACTGTTATGGCGTCACTCTGTTTGGCAGGGTAGGCTTCCACCCATTTTGAAAACAGGCAGACAAGGACATATCTTTTTCCCTCACAACGAGGCATGGTGATGAAGTCAATCTGTATTCTCACAAAGGGACCCCCTGATTTTCCAATTTTCCCCAGTTCAACTACTGTTCTTTTGCCAGCGTTGAACTGCTGACATGTCAAGCACCTTTGGCAGAGTGATTCTGCTACCTTCCTGAACTTCGGATTGTACCATGTTTGTTGGAAAACCAGAACCATGGCGTCCCTACCAGTGTGTGAATCTCCATGTATCAGTCTGGCCATGGAAGCAAGCAGATGTCTAGGCAACACAGGCATACCATTTGGGCCCACAATGACACCATCCTCACTTCTTGGTCAACAACCAAGTTTTCTCCACTTTTCTTTCTCCTCCCATGGCACAGCATGCTGCCAATCTCTCACCTCATCCCATGTAGGCACCTCTTCAAACACCATAAGTTGGCAGCTGTTTCCAGATCCTCCCAGTTTAACATTTACAGACATGCGATTTATTGCACAATGTCTGGCCACTTCATCAGCAAAATTATTTCCCAATGATACATGGTCAAGGCCCCTTTTATGAGCAGCACATTTGACCACTGCCAATTCTTTTGGTAACTGGATTGCCTCCAGTAAATCTTGTACAACTTTCCCATTTCGAATGGGTGTACCTGATGAAGTCAAAAATTCCCTTTGGAGCCACAATTGGCCAAAGTCATGCACAACCCCATAACAGTACTGACTATCAGTATATACTGTTATTCTTTTGTTTTTCCCAATTTTGCAAGCTCTTATCAATCCAATCAATTCGGCTACTTGTGCAGACTTTATTCCATATAAACAGGATGCTTCTTTAATGCTGTTTAAAGTGACTACAGCATAGGCAGCACTTAGGCCCACTAGTTTGTGTCTTATACATGAGCCATCTACATACAGCTCTTCATCGTTAACAGGCAAAGGAGTTTCCTTAATGTCTGGGCGTTGTTTAGTACTGAATTCTGTCAGGTCAATGCAGTCATGCTCGTTCTCTCCTTCGTTTTCTACAATCATTGAGTCAGGGAGTAAGGTGGCTGGGTTTAAGATATTACACCGAGTAATGACTACATTTGCAGCACCCACGAGAATCCTCTCGTATTTAGTCAGCCGACTAGGGATGAGATACTGAGTCTTAGTTAGGGTCAGCAAAATTACAACTGCATGTGGAACATACACAGTTACAGGATGTCCCATTACAATGGATTCACTCTGTTCTAAACTCGTGCAGGTTGCAGCTACTGCTTTCAGACATCCAGGTAATCCAGCAGCTACTGGATCCAAAGTGGCAGAGAAATATGCCACTGGACGTCTAGTCAAACCATGCTCCTGAGTTAAGACTGACAGTGCACAATTGTCTCGCGTGTCACAGAACAGGGCAAACTCTTTAGAATAGTCCGGCATTCCCAAAGCAGGGGCTCTACACAGACAATCTCGCAATTTAGTAAATGCTGTTAGGCTTTCATCATTCCATTCCACTGGGTCCTTTGTTCCTTTCTTTGTCATATTTATCAAAGGTTTTGCCAGGACTGCAAATCCCACAATCCATTGCCTGCAGTAACCTACCACTCCAAGGAACATTCTGATTTCTTTCTGAGTACGGGGTAACTGCATTTTTTGAATTATTCTGACTCTTTCCGAAGTGACTTTTCTTTTTTTTTTTTTTTTTTTTTTTTTTTTGAAAACCTTTATTGTGCACAAACAGAGAACAAATACTGGCCTACAACCTCCAGGCCGGCCACAAAAAGTTTTGGAGCACAATAGAAAGCAATACAGTTTCCAGGCGGCACCAGGAGACATCCCCAATCAAGTAACATTACACTGAGCAGAATCGTGCCGCCAGTAACAGGAGCATTGAAGGTTACATTTTAAATTTTACCCTAAAATAAAATAAAGAATAGAAATCAAGGAGAACCGAGTCCGTACAACAGCCGCACTAACAGGAGCAGGTAACATCATCGCATGAAACCACAGTGGAAGGTAAAACTCCAAACAGCATGGCGGTACAAAATAAAACGACAAGTCCAGTAGCCAGCAGTTACGCACCATGCCCAGCGCCACCCACTCCCCACTAACCCCAATAGCGGACCCAGAACAGAAATAGGTTAAGAAAAGTGCAAAGAAATAGAGAAAAATAAGGCCCATAGAAACTAAAAGCAAAAAACAAATCCCTCCCCCCACCCAACATCATGCAGAGGCTATGGCCTACCCCCCCCTGGCAATGTGTCTGTCGCCCACTAAAGAACCCGAAATATAGATCTAGAAAAGGAGGAAAAGAAAAAGAAATGTATAACACCCGAGGAGGGCCACTTTCAAGTCCCCGGAGCTCCCCGGCCATAAAAATCTCCACCCCACACTTAATGACCAAATCAGGACCTTCATAGATTCAATAAAACAGGGGGAGACATCACATGGCACGGCAGCACGCATCAAGGAAGCGTCCCATCCCGGGTCCCCACCCGCCCCTCAATTACAATACATAGAATAGGGCCTCTTAACCCTGGCCAGATCTCAAGCGTCTCCCTGAACACGCATACGGAAAAGGACTCGCCCCAACTAGAACAAAGGGATAAGATGGCCGCCGTCGACGAAGAGAAAGTCCCCAAAGACAAAATGGACACCCACAAACACTTGCAATGAAAGCGATCCAGAAGAAGTCCATCCACAGTTCCATCCGTCGTCGTATTGAACAAGAAATTGCTGTCCCAGTGTACATGGCAGATACAGTCAAACAAAATAGCTGCAGCGCCAGCGGAGCCATGAACAAAAATAAAGAACCAGTATCAGGGAATAGTGGCAGGATAGGATACAATGTAGCATCGATAGGACGATCTGGCAGCAGTCCGCTAAAGCCATCACTGTCAAAAAGTTGCTCCATCGCACATTCACGGGGCAACACTGTAGCTCTAGCGATGTAGGGAGGGGAACGATCGATGCAGCAAGGGGAGCCAGAAGGCAAAGCACTCTCCGATCCAAGAGCGACACCGTCCATTTTTGCACAGAGTGCGCGAAAACACTCACGCCATTCCGCCCTCAAGTCGGCAATCGCGGCAATCACAGAGGCACGGGTGAAGACAGGCGGGCGATACAAGGTGTCCGTAAGCCGAGGTGCGCCACGACAGTCCACACACTTCCCGGTGCCAGGCAGGGTGACCCCGTCGGGAGACAAGATGTAATCCACCATGACCGCGGAGGGGGCGGCCGCCATGTTGAAGCAACAGTGGGAACACTGACCGCGTAGGTGAATCAGACAGTGTGCCACGGGAGTACAACCTCAGGGCAAAAACCGGGCTCGCCACTATCGTGCGACAGGCATCCAAGCCGCCGTCGTGCAGGATAAAGCCGGAAGAAGCACCCGGGCGAGCCCACGCAACCAGGTCCGCGGCAACAAAGAAAGGAACGGCGCGGTACCCCTCAGCGTCACACAGAAAGGAGCAGCAAAGCAGACCCAATGTCGGTCGAAACACACAGTCCACTGGTGGGGTCAGTACCGGCGCCGTCACAGCCCACAGATTGGCAGGGGAAAGGCAGTCACATCGCTCATAGGTCGGCCCTCAGGAGCTCCAGCCGTCTCCAGCGGTGCGCGGCGATACGGGGACCAGTCCCAGGGTAGGCAATGGCCGTCGGGTCAATACGCCAACAGGACCAGAGAGCGGGCAGGTAGGGACTCCGGACAAACACCCCCGGCATCAGCGCGCTTTCTACTTCCGTCCGCTGCCGCGTTGTAGCAGGATCAGGGTCAGGATAGTGTAGCAGGGAACACAGGCTCGGGGAGCCGGGCGACTACTCGTCCGTCTCCGTCGCCATCTTGGCTCCTCCTCCCGAAGTGACTTTTCTGATGCCTTTTTCTATCTGGTGCCCCAGATATTTCACTGACTTTGAACAGAACTGCAATTTTTCAGAGGCCACTTTATGTCCCTTCTCACCTAGGTGATTCAGCAAGGCAATGGTGTCAATCCTCTATGACTTTTAGATGCTAGCAAGAGGTCGTCTATATATTGCACCAAAACAGACTTTCCAGGTAAGACTAAAGATTCAAGGCACTTTTTCAGGATCTGATTAAAGATAGAGGGGCTTTCTGTGTACCCCTGGGGGACCCGATTCCAAACATACACGTGACTGTCGAAAGCAAATGAGAAAAGAAATTTGCTGTCTGGATGCAATGGGATTGAAAAGAATGCATGACATAGGTCTATCACAGTGAACCACTCAGCATCCCAGGGAATCTGATACAAGATCACTGCTGGGTTCGGGACAATGGGACAGCAAGGAACCACAATTTTGTTTACCTTTCTCAGGTCCTGCACTACTCTGAACTTGCCACTAGGTTTCTTGATTCCAATTATGGGAGAGTTACATGGGCTACTCATCACTTCTTGTATGATGTTTGCTTCTAGCAATTTTTGTATTTCAATGGCAACTCCTGCTCTCACTTCTGCACTCATTATATATGGCTTGGTATTGGGGTAAACTGCATTTTCTTTCATGGCTATTTGTATGGGGCCATTTGCCATTAATCCTACATCCTTTCCAGTAAAGTCCCATACTTCTGGTTTCACTGTCTGTTGAAGTTCTTCGGGTAAGTCTTCTATAGTCATTCGTTTAATTTCTGAGTCAGGTCTGATTAACATTAATTTATAGATGCCATCTTCGTCTGGGGTTTGAATTTCGACGCCCTTTGGTGAGCAAAAGATGGTACAGTTCATTTTGCACAACAAATCGCGTCCCAGTAAGTTTACTGGACTGGTATCACAAACGACAAATCTGTGCATTTCTTTGAAATTCCCTATTGTGATCTCCATGGGCTCGGTAACGGGGGTACTAATCAGTTGATTAGATACGCCCACCACTTGGATTGCTTCTCCCGAGAGGGGTAGGTTTGGAACGTCCGCTGTTCTCACAGTAGAACGGGTAGCACCAGTGTCCAATAGGAAGGTGACATCATTTCCATCAACCTTTCCTTCAATGTATGGCCCTGTCTGGTCTACCGGCAAGGAGGCGCCAAGAACACACTCCTTGTCCTCCCCTCTCAGGCCCCGTCAGTATTGGTCGTCACAGAAAAAGGTATCATTCAACAAAAACTGCGAAGTTGCTGCATTTCTATTCTCATTTCCTCCCCAGATCTCTATGTCATCACCCTGCGGTGATTTTCCTTATAATTTGGCTTTGGCGCTTGGGGCAATTGACTTGCTTTTACCTGTTGCTGGGTCTTTCTTGGTTTTTCATTCTGCGTCTGTGGAATTAAATCAGGGGTTTGGGTATTATCATGCTGTAAATACGGACACTCGTCTCTCCAGTGCCCGATTTCTCCGCACTGGTGACAGGGAAATTTCTTTATAGCTTCTTCTCTACTCATTTTACTTTGGGCTTCCCTCCACCCCCAGCTCCTTGATTTTGGGTATTCTTATTCATTTTACTTAATTGCTTAATTGCTTTTCCTGCTGTTCGGCTAACTGTTCGGCTAACTTTACTTGTGCCCACATCACCTTCTCCTTCAAAGCCTTTCGTTTGTCTGCCATCTCGTCTTCGCAATACTTTGCGTATCGCAAGACTTCATCTATTTTCTTAGACTGCCAACAGATTTTATTGTCTTTGATCCACTGGCAAATTTCTGGTCTTAAACCGTTTACAAACCTGTAAATGAAGTGGGTCATGTCCTTCATTTCGATGTTATCTATACCGCTGTACGTTTTAAACACCTGTAACAGTCTTTCATAAAAGGAGTGCACAGTCTCATCCCTTTCCTGCGTGGTTCTATCTATCTTTGTCCATCAGTTTCCTTCGCAGGCACCTTTTGCTTTAGGTGCAGAATTACCTGATCATATTTTTTCATTACTTCATCAGAGGGTGCTCCTATGTTAGCATCCCTCGGGTATTCCTCACTAGTCCAATCTATGGCGATCTTACACTCGGTCCATAAATCTACAGGAACCACTATATCAAAGAACCCATCCAAGTCTTTCCACAGGCATTTCTGTACTTTTACAAACCTTTCCACCTGCCAGGCTTCTCTCTTAATTTTAGGAAATCATTTATAAAGGACACAATATCCAGTCTGGACCATGGAACATGCACGTATTTTCCACCTGGTACTTCACGCATAGGATATAATTGCTCTGGTTTATCAGCTTCTTTTAGAACGAATTCAGGAGTCACCTGTTTGGATCTAGCTTCATCTTTCTTTTTTGCCCACCTGGCTTTCCATCTATCCACATCTCCCCATTTCTGCAACACAGTCAATAATTCTTTGGCTTGTGCCTTCTTCCCTGACACGTTCAGGTTTTCCAGATCCTTGTCTGAGAAATCTGCTCTATACGGTTTTTGCAAAGGTTTCGATTTCGAGATATCTATTCCCATACTAGCTGCAGTGTCAGTTAGTTTTTCGTGGAGTACTCTGGCATTTCGAGTAAGGCTCTTGCAGATAAACAGCAGCTCTTCCTCCGAGTAGGTATTTAGTCTGTCTAATCCTACATTTCCTGCCATAAGTTCTTCTATTTCTACTCTCAGTTTGTAGAGATCTAGAGGTTTCGACTGAAGAGTTTGTTTTTCTAATTCTCGACTCCATCTCTCAATTTCTTCAGGAGTTACTACCGTGACGCTCTTAGTACCTGAAGTTGATTCCATTTGAATCTCCCTCGTATTGAAAGGATTATGTCTTTTCTGCATCCTTTTTTCTGTTTCCCTAATGGGCGGATCCATTAGCGAGACTTCAGACTCACCCTCACTTGTTAAATCATCTACAATTAAGGGCTCTGTTCTCGGTTGGGCTACAACTGGGGTAATAACAGGAGTTTTTGGACTTCCCTGTCGGTCCCCATACAATGGAACCACTGGTCCAATAGTAACCGGGATTGTTAAGGACTCAGGACTTGCATTTAACTGGGAGATTTTCTGAATTATTTCAGCTCTCTGCTTGGCTAGAGCCTCTCGTTCCCTATCCTCCAATATCCTTTCGACTGAATTGTCATATAATACCTGTGGGGTTAAAGTTGGAGCACAACTCGGGGCAGTGGGATGTGTCTCTCTTGGTCCTTCACCATAATTAGGTCTTGGGTACAAAGTTCCTGTGCCTAGGGATCTTGGTTCTTCCTCATATAGAGGGTTTAAGAACTGCATTCCTGAACTGGATGGTCTTGCCTCACCCTCATAGAGAGGTCTAGAACAAAAGTCTCTTTCGCTTGTGTATCTCGCCTCTCCACTAGTGGATATTCTTGGAAAAATATCTCTTGCATCTATGGGTCCTAAACTTTCGGTATAGGGAGGTATTTGACAACTCCCCCCTACACTGGCGGATCTGACCTCATCCTGGGATGGAGGCCTTCGAGAATTATCCCCTTCACTAGAAGGTCGGTGTCCTTCATTATAAGGAGGCGGACTTCTTATAAACATGTCATCTAATAATTCATCATCCGATTCTCCAATGGGCACCCAGTGTTTGTATTTTTCTGTTTTCTTTTCCCCCCCAGGAGGACCACCCACTGGCATCATTGGAAACAGTCCTTCCACAATCATATTTTGTCTCCACTGTTTCATCTTTTTGTCTCGGGTTTCTTGCTTCAATTTCGGATAAAATTTTGTTAACCCTTTATCCATTCGGGGCTTATCCCTTTCGAAAGCCTCGATTTCCCATTCCTCTAGTGCTTCATACTGCGTTAATCTAGGTCTGGGATGTAAATCATTCATTCGGGTTCTTAAATTAAATAGAATCCTGCCGTTAAATGTACCCTCTAACGGAAAAGCCAATATTCCGTCATCCTTTGTGTATTCCGCCCAGTTTTCCAACCATACACATGAGTGGTACCCTTTATCAAACATCATGAAAGATGCGGGAGTATTAGGTGGCGGAATGACAACACCTTCTCGAGTCCTAATTGGTTTGTCTTTTTTTAAATAATTCTTTACCTTGTTTACAAGTGACAACTTTCTCTTATTTCCGTACATAATGCTAGTGTTATGACCTTTCCACTGATCGTTTTCAAACCCTAAATGTCTTGGATCTGGTCTAGTATGCGGTCTGTACGTATGCCACATATAATTTCCTTCAAGCGACTTTGTTTACAAAAATCACTTCCAATCTAAACGCGTCTTTTATTTTCCGTGCGACCAATGAAAGGCACGAATTCAAATAGTCTCGACCAATGGGTGCGCAGCCTTTTCGTGAGACAGTTCTCACGCTTCGGCACTCACCCCTCCTTTACAATTTCAGCTCCGCTACACACCCGCTGCGTCTACCAATCCCAGCGCGGCACGGAGTGACGTCAGAGCAGCTTCGCGACTGACTCCCTCCTTCACAAGGTAACGGCAACTAAATTTCTCTCTAAAGTGCTTGTGCTTGGTTATTTAACAACGAATACACATTCGCCACTGTACCCAAGTGTCTAGACAGCAAAGATTTGTTTCACTGCAAGTAAACTACTTCCATTTACTTTTCACTCACTACGGATAGATCTCTTCCGCCTACCCTTCACGCAAGCATTAGGGAACCTACTACTTCTTTTGACTTATCCACTTCTTCCCGGGATATATTCTAAGTCTAAAGTTTCACCAGCGAACCCCTTTGCTATCACCCAAGCTCCGACGAACCTGCTACTCCTTCCGATGTGACCCTTAGTAGGTTGTATCACGTTAGAAGTTTTGCCAATGATCTCGTAGCTAACATTTATTCAAACATGCATTCAGAAAAAAAAACCCTAGTTAGTGCTTCCAGTTCTGCCTAACCTGCACTAACCTTCCTTAGGCCAGTGACCTCACCGCGAAGTGGATTCTCTTCACCACTCGCGATTCAATTCCCCGGGGATTCCCAACAAACATATAAACACTTTACTAACGAGTGGGTTAATACATATATCAGTATAATAATAAGAAAAACAATTTAAAACATTTCATAATTTTTCAAAGCAAAACATTTCACGTGAGTGATCAGTTCACGAAAAAGTCTCCCTTTTTAACAGCAATAAATTTCTCGACTAGCAGCAATAACTTCTAACAGCATCCAACTCATCTAGCTTAACTAGTCCTACCTAACTCTAACTAGTCCCTAACCATATCCTCTGCTACCAGAAAATTACTGATAGAGATCGTAGGTCACCCGACCAATAATTTCACCATATAGTTTTCGGGCCCATAAATTTCAGTTCAACCAATACATTAATCAGATGACCTCACAATTCTACCACCAGTAACCCTGATTCCTTCCTATTGTATTCTAGAGTACCCGACTTACCATCCACCGTTACGGGTACCTATGACCACGATAGATCAGGGAGCTAGCTGTAAAAGAAAGGCAGGCAAAATACAAAACCCAACTTATTTCTATTTCGCATTAAATGATCACAGACAACTGGGAAGTTTTAAAAGTTTATCTAGAAATCAGATTCGGAAATAATCAAGCTTACAGTTAAAAGGCAATCAATAATCAAGATAACAAAAAGAACATAACCATAGAGGAATAGTGACAGGGCAACCATTTATGAGTCTATAAAAAGGTTATAACAATGCAATCTACTAAATGGATTTTAGAAACTTGAATCAGGAACTAGACATTTACTGTTTGGGAAAAATACTGCAAGGTATGGACTGGAAATCCTATACATCTATAGGAGGGGAAAAAATGGAACACGCTATAGTTCTAGTATCTTTACGAAAAATCAGATTTCAGGAGAAATTTATATATCACAGTTATATTTTATAAATGGTATGGAGAGAATGTGTTCTAAAAAGGTAGGGGAACATAGGAACATGCTAAGGAAAATATACTGTATGACTTTATAAAAGGTTGCGGAAAGCATGGAAAATTAACATATGCAAAGAAATGTCTTTATTTAAGCAAAGACAGAAAAATAGAAGATGCAGTGGAGAGTTTTCCGCACTATATTTACCTAGAAAGGTGTGCTGACCAACCCTGGCCACGGATCAGTCAAGGACAGGAAATACCCCAAGTAAGGACAGTCATCAATGGGACAGCAGGTGCAGAATGGACACCCCAGGACCGGACAGGAAAACCAGATTAGGATCAGGACAGGACCACCAGGACACGACCAGCACCCGCAGTTCGGAAGCAACGCCTGCGCTCCACCCTCTCTGCAGCGATCAGCCAGAACCCCGATTCGGTTAGCGAACTCCCCAGCAAAGTGCTCCGCCAGCACTTAAGGTTTAGTAAAACCTTAGAGTCTATAGTCAAAATTCAGACAGAGTGCTCCGCAGCGCTCTGTATTCAGTCACCTATTGAGTGCGTTGGGACAGTGACAGGTCAGCTATTCAGACAAGTCGGACAATTTCTCTAGCTGAACCTAGGCTAAATATACTGTTTTCGGGTCAGTGTCCCACCCCCCAAATGTTGCAAAGTGTCAGAATCCCCAATTTCGATTGGTCCCCAAGTAGGATAGGTCAACACACCAATCAGAACAAACTTCTACAAGTCTCAATTTACATATTTTTGGAACCGCCTAGCAAGTTTGGGTTCCCATGCGATAATTTGCAGAAGACAATGAAAGAATAACATATGTATCGATTGAGGGACAGTCTAGCTCCATCCCGCTGGGTCACAGGTCGCTTTCACAGGAGCATCTTGACTGTGTCTGCCAGCTGGCTGAGTTCCACTGCTCAAGGCTAACTTCTCCCTGGCTGCGCGACATGCGCAGAAGGGACCTTCAAGATGGTTCTCGTCTCATTTAGACCCCCCAGTTATCGCGGTACATGAAAAGTAAGCGAAAACGAATTAAAACATAGAAATAAATGAATGTACTCCATGTCATGAGTTGGTACTTTATATTTCTTACTATAAAAATATACTATGCAATTAACAGTTAGTGCAACAAACAATATCACGAGAGCATCTGCGCAAGCTTCACCATGTGATTATTCAGTCAGCCATATTAGATGCAAGTACGCATGCGCACATTTTCCCACCAGAACTGCAATTACGTCACGTCACGTGAGTGTGACTAACGCATGCGAAGTAGTGAATTCCCAAAGCAGCGGCCATTTTAAGGACGAGAGTTAATCGTTTTTAGTAAAACACATAGGCAAGCGTCTCTAAGACACACATACATCCAAAAATAAATGAAATTAGTAAGACATACAAATTTGATTACCGGGTTATAACAGATTCGAGGTTCATGACTCAAGCAAGTCGCGTAATATGCAAAATCTTGCTCTATCAAACGTAATGTAAGCAAAAGGGCATACTTCAAATAGAAAATACTAAGTGCAGGTGTTTAGTGCCTTGGAGTACTTGCTCCATGTTGCAGGAAATCAGATGGGAATGAGATTAGGATTGTTGGCCCTATTTCGAGTACCCACTTTCCTGAATATCAGAACATGGTAGACCCTAGTATGTATGTAGCTCTCTTTTACCCACATGGATTATTCTTGTTGATCTCATTAAGTCCTGACACTCTTTTTTAAAAGCAAATTTTATGCACTTGCAATTTTTTATTGTAAGACATTTGTTATGCCATTAATGGAAATTTACATAAGAAGTCTTATTTCAGGATTACACCACCCAGTACAAAAATCATATTGAAATACCATTACTGTGCCATCAGTAAAAACATTTGTAAATAATGTACGCACTGCTGGTAGATATTTTCACAAATGACATTATTATATTCTGCTCCTACCAATATTTATTGGCATGTTGAGTTTTTAGGTATCTGGTCGTAGCTGTGTGGGCACCATCGATACTCAATCTTTGTCATCGCTTTTGGTGCTTTGAGATTTTTTACAACCCACTGCGGGTTGCATCTCAGGTATCGCATTTCCAAGAATATTTGATGGGAGCTGGATCTATGCATTGCTCTGTATTATGGAGGAGTGTGGACTCAACATCCTATGTTTTATAATACATAGACATGAGGTGTCCTGCCCATGACAGCATGAGACGTCCCGTGTACAAACATCCTATACTGCCAATATTTTAAGGGAAATGTATGTTGGTAGATGCTGTATGAACAAAACATTACCTAAACACATGTACTTAAAATTCAACAGTTGCCACTAATTTTCTAATGCAGCATGATGGGAGGGTGGTTAATCAAATCACTTCCTAATATTTTTAAAGTCAAGTTATGTTGCAATCAATTCAGCTGGGCCCAGGCCATCTGCTGATTGTCCCAGAAACTGGAACAAAAACATGAAATTGCACTTCCTTCAAGGTTTACTACCACACTGTGCACTAAAATCCAACATTTAACAGTGTTGAATTACTAATGGAGGTGGCCATCAATAATTTTGACGAAGCACTTAAGTTGGTTCCGCCCCCCACTGTTCACTATCGTACCCCCCTCGTCCCCCTCAAGGTTCGGGGCTAGTTGCGCCCCTGAAGCACTGTGTTGACAATGCTTGCTTGAATCCAGCTTTATGTGCTAGTGAGCTTGGATGTCAGGATTTAGTAAGCGGTCAGAGGTGGTGAGCTGCAGCAAGAGGGCCATAGACTGTGTTGATGATGATTGTCAGAAGCAGGCCCTCAGTTCTAATAAGCTGCAGCTGGAGGACAGGAGGTAGTAACCCCTCAGTGGCAGAGAGTTTCAGCTGTTGTTCTGCAGGCAGTATGCTGTCAGGGGAAGTGAGGTGTAGCTGGAGGTCAGGAGGTCAGGAGGCAATAGGCTCTCAGTGGCAGTGAGCTGAAGCTGGTAGCTGGAGGACAGTAGACTCTGTTGAAGGTCATTGTTGAATCAGACCCTCGGTGGCATTGAGCTGCAGCTGGAGGGCAGGAGGCAGTGAGACCTCAGTGGCAGTGAGATTTGGCTGGAGGCCTCCAATCTTGGCCATGTTTTGGAGTTATCAGTTTCTCTGGATTGCTGCCCCTAAGAGGGAAACGAATGTCAATGCCCTTCCCCCTTCCACATCATGGTGCTATGGTGCTACACAGGTCAATAAAAATGTTCCTTTCTACTTTGCCCATTAACTCTGGGTGATAGGCACAATGAAAAAGTTGGTCTACTCCTAAGGTCTTATAGAATGACTTCACTACTACAGACATGAAGTGTGTTTCTCGATCAGTACTGATTCTACTTGGTAACCCGAAACAGGAGATAATATCTTTGAGTAACTGCTTAGCTACAGTAATGGCATCTGCACAGACACAAGGGTACTCTTCCACCCATTCTGAAAACATGCATTCTACCACAAGGATGTAGGAATGAGCAGCGGGGTGACCTCAATCCCTTTCCCTGATTATAGGACAGGAATATGGTGCAAAACAAGAGTTTTGGACTAAGGAAGAAAGGAAGTACACATACCAATGAATTGCAGTGGCACATACCATGCTGCCCCTACCTGTGTGAGCTGCTCCATGACACAACCTGGTATGGTTTGGGAGTAGAAATTGTGTTGCAACCACACCCCCAGTGCTGTCTCTCCACATCCCCTCAGGATCTCTTTTTACATTGCTATGTGAGTCAGGATGGATTTTAATTGTGGAAGCCCTGCACCTGCAATTGGAATAAATCTTTTACCGTTGGAACAAGAAGCAGATCACTTGTTATAATACATATATTTCAGCAATGTGGCATTCTTTTTTGATAACTAATTTTATTGAAAGTTTTGCAGCACGACACATTATCACAACGCAAAAAGAAATTGTGTATGGGCAATAACTTTGCAGGTACTGACATCAGTATAGTAAAACAGCATGGAATCACAATGACATAATGTTACACCATTTCCTCCATATTCGTTGTGATTCTAAGAACAGACTCGAACCACAAAAAACGGATTTTCCTGATGCGCACACCAGTCCACCGCTTTATGTCAGCACCCGATGGTCTTTGGTGCTCGCTGCTTTAAGGCAGGAGCTATATCCCTCTTTGCGACCAAACAGGCCACCCCCAAAAAAGTTATGCTCCGCCCATGGGCCCCTAAAATCTTCCACCAGCCCCAACAGTACATTACAACGGGTGAGCTCCACTGTGCGGCCCAGGACAGACCATAGCTCTCAACCTATTCCCTCCCAGTAGGGCCTCAACACTGGACAGTCCCATGCCATATGGAAAACATCTGTTGCTGGAAGCGCAGACCTCGCGCACATAGCAGGGGCTTTGGGAGATAAGTGTTGCAAACGCGGCGGGTAGGGGTATGTTGCATGGAGATAATTTAAATGGACCATATGCAGTTGTGCTGAAATCAACAGCTCCCGTGGTGCCATACAGCGTTCCCTCAATTCATCCTCATCCAGGTCTCCCCCCACGCCTCCCATCTCTGCTTAGCATGTTCAAGGCCATCAGGGGCGTGGATGACCAATGCACAGTAAATGTTTGAGTTGGCCTCCTTCCCCAGACGAAATTGTACTGCCTAGCCTCTATGCAGCCTAATACACACATAACACCCTTGTGTGTCAGCGTGCTGTCCAGTAACCACCATGCGGAAGGACTTTGTTTAGCAGGACAGCAACCACTCTCGAGCCACAGACAAAGCCAGAATGGTAGATCCTGTCATAGCCAAAGTGGCCTAAGAAAGTGCATTGTGTACCCAGTAAGTGAGGCACCAGTAAGAGGCTGACCACCAGCCTCTGTCGCCCAATATACCATTGGACTGCTGAGCGCTTAATCCAGTCCAGCAGGCAGTTGACATTCCATGAGAGAACCATTATTTTAGTGGGGGCCATGGCATGCGCAAAGAACAGTAGGTGGTTCCTGCCGGAGAGCAGGATCTGATATGGCAACCCGGGGCCATGCAGTGTGAAGCCATACAGGTTTGAAAATGATAGTGGTTGTGCCTGCCATTACAACCTGGAAAGGAAAAAACACATTGAAACAGTGAACCAGGCCAGAGGGCCCAACTGAAACACTCACCCACCAACACCTCCCCACACTTCACCCCAGTAAGCATATGTTGCCCAAAATAACTATCCACAACAAGCTAACTCGGGGGAAAAACCTGTGACATTTAGGCACCCATGTAGAAGGATATAGTGCCTGAAAACATGTAAAAGCAGTGATAAGTACAATCCTCACAGGGGTACACAACAAAAAGAGCACCTGGTGAACCCCATATGCTGCCTGAAAGCAGGGTTGAAGTAATGTGATGGCGGAAGGGTCAAGGCGATGTAGAAACTTGAAAACTTTCACCAGAGTGAAAAATCATAGGAGTAGTAGACAGGTTTTCATTCACTGTCGGTGAGGGTGGAAGCCAGACAGTCTCCCCTGGAACTGAGCAAGGACCTTCGCCAGCCCACCTGGCTCAACACGGGAATCCCAGGAGCGGAAGCATCTCCCACGCCACCACCATCGGGGCAGTGGCCGAGACCACTCCAGTGAGCCATCAGAGCAGGTCAGTTCAGGGAATGGCTGCCGCAGCAGCCGCTGTTCCATCGCCCATTCCCAGGCCTGATAAGGAGTGTCAAAGAAAAGATTTTTGGATTGAAATATGACTTTGAGGTGGGCTGCAAAGAGCAGCATGTAGCACAAGTTGAGTTCACAGAGCTTTTGTTTCACCTCAGCAAATGAGTGTCAACGTTGCTGCACAGCCTTAGTGTAGTCAGTGAAAATAAGCCCTTGAAGAATTAGAGAATTGCAGATCTGTTCGGGAGTGGGCATCCTGCAAAATCACATCCCAACCCTTAAAGTTAAGAAGACACAGGATCAAAGGCTTGAGGCGGGTGCTCCAAGTGGGGTCCTCAGCGCCAGAGAGCGGTGCTCCCTCTCTGTGACAAAGAAGGCGGACAGCTTATTCCCAGGAACCCATGTTTTAAACCAACCCTCCAGTACCCCATCGAAGCCATGCTGCTCCATGGATTACCGGAGGCCAATCAGTCAGAGATTATTACGCCGTGATCTGTTTTCTGCGTCTTCTGCTCTATCCATAAGTGTTGACACTGAGGCGGACAGTTTAGACATCTGGCTCTTAAGTGAGGTGATATCATCCTCTGCAGTGGACACCCATGTCTCATCCTCAGTCAATCTGTCCACCATATTGCATAGATCCTGGAGCAGCAGAGAGAGATCCTTGCAAAGGCCATTAACCTTAGACTCAACAGCATCCCTGGAATCCTGTATGGCCTTGAGAATCACCTCCAGGCTCACCGTTCCTTGCTGCGCTGGTGCAGGCGCTCGGGCCACCGGGACATCTGCATCTTCCGGGGGATCCATCGGTGGAACCGTATATTTGGTCCATCAAGGTCTAGACCATGGTTAACAGAGGAATCTTCCCACAGCCCATCCTCCCAGGCTAAGAGCTCAATGGTCCATCCAGAGAAAAAAAGGGGGGGGGTCCCAACCCGGGACCCCCTAGCACAGCCCAGGGGTGTACCCCCCACCTGAGGCCCACCTGATGAGCAGAGACTCTAGGGTCAGAGCCAGGGTGAGTGGGCCCACAAGGTACAAAGCACCAACGTCAGATAGGAACCTGTTCGCTGAGGCGGACCCTCGTCTGTTGGTGCACCACACTGTCCACAGCAATGGGGGGCCACGGATCCCAGCACCAAAGTCCTTCCCTCATGGCAATTAGGCACTGCGCAAGCAGTGGTCCGACTCACACTGCCTGTAATCCCAGGCCCCCCGGACCCACCTAGGCCCCATCTCCGGGTGACCCCGGGGCAACCAGGCCTCAATGGGCTCACCATTGTGGTCTCGGATCAGCAGGTCTTCCTCGCTCCCTCCAGGCCCAAGGGCATCACCAGGGTTATGCTCCGGGCCTCACTGCGGCAAAAAGCATCTCCCAGCTCCTTCCAGGTATGTAGATAGCACATAGGCGCAGGCTCCCCTCCACAGCCCCATGTCGGGACCGGACCGGCAGGGCGCTTCACCCACTCAGCCCCGAATCACTGGTGTGGCACCGCCGGTGTCCAATCGCTGCAGTCATCTCTCTTCAGCATCTCCTTTGTTAGGGAAGCCATCGTCAGAGCTAGGCCGTAGCAGGCCCACCACCGCTGCCCCGAAGATGAACTAAGTAAACAGAACAGAATGGCTGGATAGGGAAAGTTAGTATCGTGAGTATCAGTCACGCAGTCAATATGTACTACGTAACCCAGGTCTTCTGTACCAAAACAAATTTATTTAATTTTTTATCTGTTTTTTCAGATTTTTCAAAGCGCATGGGCAAACCAAAGACTGTCACGACAGTGAATACATGAATACAGTATTTACATTTATACACACATACCAATGTACATTATTTACAAGGTGAAAGAAACACAATTAAATAAAGACAGTTGTAAATGACACACCAAAAAAGCAATAACGTTATTCAATATTCAAACATTAATTGCATTTATATACAATGAGAAAATTCATGCAAAGAGCGAGGGTACAACCAGTCCATGGGGATGTGAAACCAAGGGACAGGCGGGGACAGATGGAGTAGTACGCCTGCCTGCCTGACAACACTGTGGTTCAATATTTTGTATTGGGTTGCACCACTAGGGTCCCAGGTGGTATATACTTTCTCTTCCTAGGTGCACCCTTTTGAATGACCACAGGGTGGGAATGTCGACGCGTTTCGAACCGGATTATTGACGGTTCTCTTCAGGACGGGGACTGGGAACAATGAGTCTGCACATGGCAAAGAATGTGCCTTGGTGTCGGTAAATCGCCGGGAAAGGGGTTGATTCTGTGGTTAGCCGGTTCGGATTCTTTAAGATTCGGTTGTCCGCCGCGCGGAACAAACACATGAGTGGAACTGCTTACATATTGAATATGTTTCGTTGTGCAAGCTGAATAGGTAGCTTGTGAGACGTGTAGCGTTTGATGTCAAACAGACTGTGCGTGTTCCAGTTTGAGACACTCCGAGTGATTGAATCCTACTGACAAAGTCGCGGCTCATTTACATACCAGCTCTGAAGTGATTTTTGACATCAAACGCTACACGTCTCAATCTGAACCGGCTAACCACAGAATCAACCCCTTTCCCGGCGATTTACCGACCCCGTCCTGAAGAGAACCGTCAATAATCCGGTTCGAAACGCGTCGACATTCCCACCCTGTGGTCATTCAAAAGGGTGCACCTAGGAAGAGAAAGTATATACCACCTGGGACCCTAGTGGTGCAACCCAATACAAAATATTGAACCACAGTGTTGTCAGGCAGGCAGGCGTACTACTCCATCTGTCCCCGCCTGTCCCTTGGTTTCACATCCCCATGGACTGGTTGTACCCTCGCTCTTTGCATGAATTTTCTCATTGTATATAAATGCAATTAATGTTTGAATATTGAATAACGTTATTGCTTTTTTGGTGTGTCATTTACAACTGTCTTTATTTAATTGTGTTTCTTTCACCTTGTAAATAATGTACATTGGTATGTGTGTATAAATGTAAATACTGTATTCATGTATTCACTGTCGTGACAGTCTTTGGTTTGCCCATGCGCTTTGAAAAATCTGAAAAAACAGATAAAAAATTAAATAAATTTGTTTTGGTACAGAAGACCTGGGTTACGTAGTACATATTGACTGCGTGACTGATACTCACGATACTAACTTTCCCTATCCAGCCATTCTGTTCTGTTTACTTTGTTGTGGAGATCCGGGCTGGGTAGATGTAGGATCCAAAACCTTTTTTGTTCTACAGCACCGAAGATGAACTAGGCAGGCTGCTGCCCCCGGTTCTGGATGTGGCAACAGGGCACCCACAAGCTGCCGATGCACCTGCATGCCACCTACGGTGGAACTGTCCCCAGGGCTGGCTGAAACCAGCCAGGCAGCTCTCCTGCGCCGGCCGCTGTACAGTACCAAGTGGCCGGCCTCACCTCAAGTCACCGGAGCTGCGGAGCCCATACACTAGCTCAGCGGAACAGGCACCACCACTGAATCCAGCTCCTCTGCTCCATTCATCGCCGGTCATCCCAGGGGGCTCTTCTGCGTCCAAGCGGGAGCAAGGCATGCCGTCACTGCAGGCAGAAAACACGAGCGGCAGCACACCCACCCCACACGCAGCCCTGCAGACCAGGCAGCATACGACCCAATGCAAAGAACCCCACCAGACGTGGAGCAGGGCAGTGACACAGGGGGACATCACGGCCAGCCCCAGTGTCCTGATGGCTCAGATGAGTGTTGTTGTCAGGCAGGATAAAGGAGGAGTTAATCGGGCAACAAGAGCATCGCTAAAGCTTAAACGCCATCTTGGCCACCTTGGCCACACCCCCAATGTGGCATTCTTAGCAGCTGAATTAGCTACGTCATTTCCCCTTGGAATATATTCATGAGGGTGCTGGTGAACAGCAGACGCCACCACTCCCACCTTTTCAAGCAATTGTAAGGCTTTTAGAAAGGTCCAAAATATATTGCCCAATCTTAGGCCTGGACAGAGTTACTGAAAACCTCCGCTAAATTCCGCAGATAGTTCAGCGAGCGGGAAGAGTATTGCTTTCAATCAATCAATCATCATATCATTTGTAAAGCGCACTACTCACCCGTGAGGGTCTCAAGGCGCTGGGGTGGGGAATGCTGCTACTGCTCGAAAAGCCAGGTCTTGAGGAGTTTTCTGAAGGTCAGCAGGTCTTGGGTCTGCCGTAGGTGAATGGGGAGGGTGTTCCAGGTCTTGGCAGCGAGATGGGAGAACGATCTGCTGCCGGAGGTCGCTCTTCTGAAGCAGGGAACTGTGGCGAGTAGCATTTTGCTACATGTTACCCTATAAACAGCAATTAATTGAATTACAAGTGAGAAAATGGCGCACAAAGGAAAACAAACATGTGCAAGTACTGCAACGCAGCATACTCTCTTTATAATGCACCATGAGATCACCCCCTGAGCTGCCAACCGCCAAATCAGTTCCTAGTCCTACGCATGTACAGCATTTGTTAACAATCTTGTCCCAGCTTTGCCAGTCTCCGTGCATGCATTGTGTATGCCGCAGCCTCATGGAGTGTGGAGAGAGAAGAGTACAATCATTCACATTCACAAGCTAGACCACAAATATTGCTAAGTAGCCACACAGGCATGACAGCCATGTTGGGCGTAGCTCCATGATGGGCTACCAAGTATTCTTGCGGATGTATCCCCTCATATGCCCAGTTATGTCAGTAAAGACCCTCAGAAGCTCCCAGGTGTACTCAACACAGCCGATCACACAACTGTATGTTGTGTGTTTGCACAGGTTGTTGATCCAAGGTAGGGGGTTGGCAGCCTTTCTGCTATGTGCCCATTATCCGGACTACGCCCTCTGCCAGCTGCTTTCCCTTCTAGTGGCCCCGCATAAGCAGTGCTCAGGATACATCTCTGGAGAATGCATTAGCATTCCAACTCAGGTCACTCCGAAATAGATTTGTTACCTGCTTTCGATGAACCATTAACATTCAGCACAACATGTTAGAGGAATTTCTGACTGCTGTTGTACTGGGGTGCTGCCCACTTAGCCTGCATGAGCAGGGGGGATGGAGGGGCTGGGCATGGATGTGTGGAGGAGAAGAGAATGCTGTGCACCCCAGGCTGGCATACATAGCAGACTGTTGTATGTGAAGGCTTTGTGCGTTCTTAGGTGGCATTTCTTGCACAACGTGTCCCACGTGTATGTGTGTGTTCACTGGCAAAAGGCGAGATGAGTTTCAAACCTGTGGGGCCTCTGACTTCGAGGTACCTTTCACTCATAAGTAGAGTTCTTCCAAATATGATCACTTTAACTAGCTCCTAAGGAAGTTCTGGTTAATTCTCCAGCACCAGCCTCCCCTTTCCAACATTCTTTTAATTATTTAAAGGACTATTGTTTAGCAGTGTTGTCACACCCTACCATGCTGTGCTTATAAGTGTATTTCAGTTGCATCTGTGGCCAGAGGTTTCTGCTGTCTTGCAGATCCTGTCCTAAAAAATCTCCAACAGATTTTGGAACAGCCCTCATTACGGCACTAAGCTCTCTTTTAGGCGCAGTGAGCTGCCCTGATTCAGATGTGTTATTGCTGTTTTAGAAATTGTGTTAGATATGGCTTCATTTACTGAGCTTCTATTTTATTTGAGGTTTTGTTGCTGACGCTGTCCGTTTGTAACACATAGAACTCCATTTACATATTTTAGATGTAGTCATCCAGCCAGGTTTTATTACGTCGCAGCGTGTGTCTTTTCTTGCCTCGTGAGTTAGTAAAGCCTGTCGCATACTTTGGACGTCCCTAACCGCATCATTCCGGCGGCCCTGGACCCAACACAACGTTTGAGTCTGCTTTCAGTAAACAACAGCTTACATCTAGAAATGGGTAGTAATTTACTCCTTGGATAAATTTGGAAAACGTAATTACCTCCAGATATGAACGGTAATACAGCTGATCATAGATCTATAAAGGTCAATACCACCTGATGATATTTGCCCTGATTTAGGCAAGGTCTTTGGTTACCTCACGGTGACCCTGCTCATCACTAGGACTTGCTACAGAGTCTCGGGCAAGGATCTCTTATTTGGAGAGCTGTGTGCTGGGGGCCCGGTGCTGCAGCTGCAGCTGAGGAAAGGAAGTAAACAATGAAAACATTTCTTTGTTGTCTAACTTATTTCCAGAGTTTCACGCACTCTCCCAATTAGGAGCTTCAATATGTTGATATGAAGCGCTAACCTGATAATACCAACAGGCACGGCATGCAGTGCAGTGGGGGGATGTTGAGATGCGCAGGGCTGGTGGAGGTAATGCTGCAGTAATTGACAGCTCATTTACGGACTATTTAGCTGGAGCTGGAGAAGAGATGTTAATGAGCTCAGCGTCGCACTGCAATAAGGGGAGCAGCGCTGCCCTGTACTGAAAAAAAAGGAAAATACAAAGTAGCGAGCGCTGGTAAACCCCTCTGGTGGTTGGCAGGGTTGTTTTGCCAAACTCCGCACACCGAGCAGAGTGCGGAGTGGCAAAACTCAAGGAACACATCCAGCGGAGCAGAGTTTAACGCCCACCCCTATTTTAGATAGGGTTATCTGCTAAGGTCAAGAAATCTGTTTGAATCCATAGTAGCCCAAAGTTGTGCATCACTCCAAATGAATACTTTGATTCTTTGTGTACATTGGTGGCTTTGCACAATGTGGTATACAGTGCAAACAGCAGAAAATGTAACTAGAGCACCTTCATTACTCTTGAGACATGATCCATCACAAAATATGTTAATTCACAATCACTAGGGGCTTATCACTCAGATCAGCTTGGGGTTTAGTGACATGGGCAATGGCTAAACCATAAAAGTAACCACAGTTTGGCATTCATTCTATTCTTGGGGTCATTCAGACTCATCTGCAAATTAGCACATCTTTCTATACCATGTTCAAGAAATAATTTTTTCCTATTCACATTAGTGAATCCCTCCCACTCTCGTAAATATTTGTACATGCATTTACCATATTGTTAGTAAATAGTATGGCCAGAAGTCCTTTTCGGTCGGGGCTCGCTAAATTAAACTATCCAAACCCCATTAACGTCTCTTATGATTCACTACAATTCGGGTAATGGGAAAGCCTCTGCTGGCCTTGTGCCCGCAGCTCATCCCATGGTGGGAGACAATTCATGTTCATTTAAGCCCACTTCCTGCTCACCTGTGGCAGAGCGTGCGCATGCAGCACCCCAGTGAAAGCCCCGATTACTGGCAACCCACAGGGGCTCTCAGGGATGCACTCCTTCTCCCTCCTCCTGCCAGGGGGCTGCCGCTGTTGCTGCTGTCCTTCCTGCCGCTTTGCTGTTGACAGACTGTGCTGTCGCACTGCAGCCCGCCCAAATAAAACACAGGACTCAGAGCTCGGTCAGGGGGGTCCTTCTTTATTCCCTGCCAGACAGTTACTGGCTTACAGACTACTTCTCCTCCCTTTCCTGTCCCCGTCACTTCCGCTTCCTACTTGCCTGATCTGTCTCTGTGTGGTCAGGCATGACAACACGACATCTCCCCCTTTTGTACAAAGAAATGTCGCTACATTTCTTCGACGAGTCGCCGGGGTCTCCTCACCTGACGTCTGGGGCGAACCTCTCGGTCTGGCGTTTGGCTGCGTCGATCAGGGCCACTGGTCGTTCTTGGGGATTGATGGTAGTGGACATCGTTGCTATCGCTTTGACTGGCGGGGTCACTCGAAGTTTGACCTGAGGACGTTTCTCGCCTGTTCACGGGAGTGTATCTCTTGAAGTGGGATATGTTCCTCGTTATTTGCTTGTGATCAGCTTTGGCTGTAATCATAGTTCCTTTCCTCTTGTGGACCTGTAAGGGAAGGTTCAAGTATCGGCTGTCTGCTTTTGTTCGCCGGTCACCTCGTACTATGACCCAGTCTCCTTCTCGGATGTCGGCATCTTTGGCGTGTCGGCGCCGATCTGCATACGTCTTCATCTTCTGCTTCTTCTTTCTGTCTATGTCAACCAGCGTGTCGTGGTCAACAGTGATGGTCCGTGGTTGGGATGTTGTGCTTATCGTGGGTAATCGTGTCCTGGGTGTTCTTCCCAGCATTATTGTGGCCGGGCACTGATTCGTGGTGTTATGAGGAGTGGTCCGGTATGCCCTCAGTACTTCGTTTAAGGTTTGCTGGACGTCTCTGCGTGTCAGTTCCGCTTGCTGGATGGCTCTCTTTAGCGTCCCCATGAATCGCTCCACCATGCCGTTGGCTTGTGGCCATAGTGGGGTGATTTTCTGATGTTTAAAATCAAGATGCTTCGCGAAGTCTGCGAACTCATGGCCATTGAACGGGGGTCCGTTGTCGGACTTGACTCTTGAAGGGACGCCCCACGCTGCGAAGATGTCATCCAGTATGGGAATGACGGCTGTTGCTCGGGTAGATGGCATCATGTGCGCGAAAGGAAATCTTGAATACTCCTCCATAGCAACCATGATGTATTGTCCTGATTGTAGTGGTCCAAAGAAGTCAACTGCGATTTGCTGCCACACCCCGTCTGGAAGTTCGGACATTTGAAGTGGCGCTGGGGGTTCTTCGCGACTCACTAGTTGGCAGGTCATGCAGTCCTTTAGAGTTGCCTCTACCACCAGATCAAGAGAGGGGAACCAGACTCGTTCTCTCAAGGTCTTCTTTGTGGCGTTCATGCCTCTGTGGCCTTCGTGGGCTAGGTTGACAATTCCTTGGCGTAACTTGTGCGGGATCACAATCCTCCCCCCTCTCAGGAGAAGGCCATTGTCACTGATGGAAAGTTCATCATGAACGCGTTGAAACGCCGTGAGGTCACGGAGGTGTGTTTCCGAACCAGGAGTTGTGGTCTTGGCATGTCGCCAGGAGTTGGCGCGTACGTGGGTCATGACTGCTTGAATCAGTGGGTCTGAGGCAGATGCTTCTTGGATAGCCTCCAAGGGAACTGTAGGAGGGCACGCAGCATCGATGACGAAATGAATGTAGTCGTCTGCTAGTGATTGTGCAGTCGTGACACTCGGTAGGGGGTGTCGAGACATATAGTCCGCTGGGTTCTCGGCCTTGCCCGGTTTGTGGACAATCGTGTAAATGTAGTCTTGTAGTCGTAAACCCCACCGCTCGATGCGAGGTGGCATCTTGGCGTTGGGATTGCCAAATATGGTGAGTAGGGCTTGGTGGTCAGTGATAATGGTGAAGTGCTTTCCGTACACGAATAGGTGAAAGTGCTCACACGCCCACACTACGGCCAGGCTTTCTTTCTCCGGCTGGGAGTATGCTTTTTCTGTGTCCGTGAGGCTGCGGCTGGCGTATGCAATGATGTGGCGCTGGTCAGAGTGTTCACGATACTGAGCTAGAATGGCACCTAGGCCCACCGGGCTGGCGTCGACAGTGATTTCTGTTCTCTTGTTCGTGTCAAAATAGGCTAGGTTGATGGCAGAGCCGACAGTTTGTTTGATTTCCGTGAAAGCTTGTGCACATGCTTGTGACCACTCAAAGGGTTGTCCTTGACGTGTTAGTTCTCGAAGCGGGTAGCTGATGGTGGCGTAGTCCCGAATATAGCGCGCGCAGTAGCTCGCCATTCCCAGGAAGGAGCGGAGATCACTCACATCTCGGGGCGTCGGAGTGTCAGCAAGCGCTGCAACCTTGTCGGGGTCTGGCGTCATCCCTTCACTGGAGAACGTGTGTCCATAGAATTTTAGGGTGTTTTTGTGAAACTCGCACTTGGTGGCATTTAGCGTCAGGTTTGCCTTCAGTAGTGCATGGCATACTCTGTCCAGGGCAGTGTCGTGCTCAACCTGATCCTTGCCGAAGACTAGTAGGTCGTCACTGTAGTTGAATGAGTTTGGAATCCCTTGAATAATTCTTCGGATTGTTTCCTGGAAGATTTCGGCGGCTGATGAAATGCCGAAGTTTAGGCGTTTGTAGCGGAACAGGCCTTGATGCGTGGTAAACGTTGTAATGTACCGTGATTGTTCATGGAGCTCTAATTGGTGGTACCCTTTATTCAGGTCGAGTTTTGAGAATATTGTAGCACCATTTAATTTCGTGATCATATCACTTGCTAACGCGGGATTACTGGTTACTAATTATCTTACCAAATCCCAAACTATGTCGACTGAATCGTTGGTACCTGTCGTTGAGTAAAAGGTAATCTCACAATAAGTCAATCAATTTAAGAACTTACACCACTCTAAATGACCACTGACCAAATTTAAGTTTTAAAGATTTAATATAAAGTCAAAGATAACTGAAGATACAAACTTCTCAAAATGAGATTCAAAAGGTAAATTGGTATCACTATAAACATGAACTTCTTGAATAATCTAAGTCTGAAAAACAAAATAATAAGTACAAGCTCAAAAACCATAAGGGTTGTCAAAATAGATATAAGTTGCAATCTCAAAGTCATTACAGAAAAGAAAATTAAGGTTAGTCTGTCCCTACACTATATTAAGTGACATCCCTACTTAGCAAGATCTTAACCCTCTAGGTGTCAGCCGTGGTGACTTCCTAAGAAGATCACGCACTTCTCTTTGTCTCTTCTCTGATAATGGGTCTCTCCTGATCAGCCTATCTGCCTACCCATCCGCTTCCTTAGGCTCCCAAAATCATCTGCTCTGCTCTCCTCCCGGGTCTCTTTCCCTAATACAAAATCACATTTCCAATAGAAACGCCCCTTGGGACGCCCCTCACGTGGTACCTCTGTGCGCGGCAAACTCCATGATGGTACTCTTGAAGACCCTCGTTAAAGTTGACCTTGGTTCCCAGGCTTCTTCTCCAATGCGCCGATACCCCCTGAAATTCCTGGAAACTCCTACAGGCCTGCGCAAGGCGCCACTGAACAAAGTCCCTTTCATTCGAGCTGATTAGGACCCTCGCACCTGCATACAGCTCGTCCTGCAGTGGGCCTCAAATTCCAGACTCCACCATATCTTAAGTCGTAAAACACTCTCAAAGCTCTGTGCTGGACACCTCGCGACCTCTTCTCTAACGAGCACATGACGATTTACACGACATGACATTATCTGCTCTGGCCTACTTGATTTACATGCAGCAGGTCCCTGCACTCTTAAAACGTTAACTTGATTTAAACAGCAAACATTCTTAACTAGCATACGTTTCTAAAATAACACATCTATAAAGCATATACTTTTAACCCTAAGTTCAATAGTACATTTGGAAGAACCATGTCAACCTTATCTCACATTAATTTAGCAGCACGTTCAGGTTTGCTGTGAATTGCCCTAAGGCCTACACATTATACTGGATTTCAAAGTTACATTTAATTCGGACATGATTCTTTTAACATGAGAACATGAGGTTTTCACATATATTCCAACATTTCTACATTAATCTCACACCGTTATAATTATAGTTACTCTACTTAACATTCTATACCTTTCGCTACTAAATATAAAACACTCTGTATATTTTCACTCCTAGATATAAAACACTCGTGTGCAAAACATGTTTAAACTAACTACGTGCTTGTAAATATGGCGTACTTATACATTTTTTCAAACTTGTGCTCTCTCAGTCCCCCCTTTGATGACCTTCAGGGGTCATCATCACCAAGACACCAAAAAAATGTAGAACCCTTCAAAGAGAAGACAGGGCAGTTCCACCTCTTTTCATACTCTCTAATGCTTTCAGACTCTTATATTGAGTGTCCTGCATCGCTGTCAACTCTTCTTCCTGTTTCTTCATAGCTCTCTGTAACCTATTTGCTCTATAACATTGATACAAACGCACCAATCCCCACAAAGTGATTACACAAATCACTATTATGATGATGGGTTTCAGTATGTACCAAACGATACCCTTTCCTAAGTTGGCAAACCAACTTCCAACTTTACCCATTCCATGACCTACTTTTTCCCACACATTTACCTTTGCTAGGTCCTCAATTTCGTAGTGTATGGCAGTGATGTTTTGTATATACTTCTCTAGAGGTTTTGAATTGTCTGGAATGTAAGTACAGCATTCCTGGACCTTCAAAGCCTTACAGACTCCTCCCTCTTTTGCTAACAGAACGTCTAGAGCAAGTCGGTTCTGAAGAACCATTGCCCTAATCGATTGCATCTCACCTTCTATCAGCATCAATGATCTTGCAGTACTAGCAGATAGCCTATCTACGACTGTAGCTAACCTCCTAATTTTGATGTCATTCATTATCAATCCTAAGAAAGGGAATGCAGCACCGAGTACATCTCCAACTACTTCTGCTGCACCCAGCCCTCGCTTCCATCTAGTTGATATTTCTTTCTTAGGCGTGTCTAAATTCTCAACATGATATATTTTAGGGAAGACAACAGCCAAATAACATGATCCGTACCAATTATCTGGTAACTTCACATAGGCATTTCTTCCACATACAAAATATACATTTGGTATTGCTTGCATCCCTTTCAAAAAGTTCTTAGAGTAATACTCCAATTGAAAGGCATGTTCACAATGGACTTGACCTACATAAAAGTTTTCATAATAAGAGTAACTCCTGTGTATGCACAGTTTTCCCCGTTTATCCTTATCCAAAGCAATTGGACCAATACTACCCTTTCTTTGATGTGCCCTTTCCTCCTTGGTCCAATCTGTTTCCCATTGTCCTGATGCTTTCAAAATCTTCTGCCTCCTGTATCTAGTATCTACCTGTGCTATAAACTTTTTCTCAACCTCTGATATTTGACAAGTCAGATTGTTTCTTCGAGCATGTGAAGTATCTAACGTTTTCCATGGAATAAACCATTTGTGTAATCTGTCTTCGCTTTTGTAGTAGTCCCATTTGTTCAAATGCTTGAAATTCGGAACCTCTGGCAATGTCGAGTCGAAATTCGAGAAATAATACTCGAATCCTTCCCGTCCATAAAACATGCTCAACAATAAACTACACGTTATTCCATACGTCAACGGAAGATGATGGTATCTGATACCCTCCTCCACTGAAGCTGGTAATTGCATACAAACGTAACAATCCTTCACTTCCATGGCATCAACATATTCATAAAGCAATTTAGCATAAGCATTTGACTTGTAATTTCCCTGTGACTCATCTGTGTGAAGCCTTTTTATTTCTGCATCTAACAACGCTTTGTCTTTCTCATTGATGTTTCCCTTCTCTTTAATAATGGTAGTTTTCGGTGTTGATACTCCCTTATCGTCCTTGACTGCGGTTTCATCCCCTTCGTGTCCCACTAGGAATGAAACAGTTACCACTAAAATTATAAGAGAAACCACTACTCCTAAAAGTGTAACAGCTATACATTTTGCCCTGCGGTTCGGGTTGCCAGCCTCCATGTTCTCAAACAGTGTAGTTCTTGACTTTCTTCCAGCATTCACTTCTTCTTCACAAAGTCTTTCTCTCTTGCAATGTCTTTCTTTGAACACTTGGAAGCTTGACAATTTATTTCCGCAAAACAGTTCAAAGTCCCGTAGAAATTAGACAACCCTAGCCCTTCTCCATCCACTGAAAGGAAACCCCTATCACTTTTCTTCTTCCACTCGGCGCTAGGTTATCTTGCAACAAGTTTACAATTTCCTTTCAAAAGTCTTATTTTCGTCTGAAGTTATGTATGACTCAAGGAGTGACACTACGTCTTCATAAATGTCCATCCGAAGTATCATTCCCTCAGGTTCTGGGCAGTTCGTACCACAACATGGAAAGTCAACTTTTTCTAGGATTATTCTCCTTATTTCGCTCAGGACAAGTGGACGGACGAAATTGAGAGTTAACGTTTTTTCAATTTCCACTCCTGGTACTATCAGTTCTACATCCACAATCACAAAGGGGTCCGTTCTAACCAGAATCACTTTCTTCACCTTTCCAGTTCTGCTCCCCTTTGAAGACATTCGTAATATGGTATTAATCCACAACAATAAGCGCTCCTAGCATTTCTACTATACGCTCAAGCATTTCCAAACTAAGAAGAGTTCCCTCCAATATTGGATATCGTGAACAGCAAACTGGAAACTCAACTGTCTCTAAAATCAATTTTCTTATTCCACTTAGGAGAGCAGGATGAACGATGTTGAGTGTCAGCAACCTTTCGGTCTCCGCTCCTGGCAGTAGAAACCTTATTTGCACTGTGATGATCGGGTCAGTTCTGATCAGTTCCACTTCCCTGATCCTCCCTGTTCTGTGTCTCCCAGACATCTGCAACAAGGTAGGTCCAGTCGGGAGTAGAGTATCTTCTGCTAGGCACTCGCACCCTTCTTGATCTTCTAAGACCCTCCTCAGCTTGATCCTGGATATCTTCTTCTGGATCTGAGTCTTCGGATATAGGAGCAAGCGTTTCTTCTTGGGCCGACCTCAAACTTAGCCTTCTTCTCCTTGCTGGCCAAGTGGCAGCTCCAAGCCTTATTCTCCTATTTCTTGTCCTCTCACTTGGTTCTTGGTCGCTCTGATACGGATCTGAGTCTGAGTCGTATTCACTTCTGCTCTCTCCTTCAGTTGCGTCTTCCGTCTCACTGCCGTCCTGCCTTCGCTCTTCTTCTGAATCCGTTGCGTTCCCAACTTCTTCCGACACCCCTTCAGCTGCCTCAATCCCTTCTTGCAACTCTTCTTCCACTTCCGGGCTTTTGTCTGGGATGGGAGCTGTTCCTTCTAGAGGTGCTGGAACTCTTCGAGTATGGGAAGCATGGATCCAATTTGGCAGCCCCCCGCACTTCACCGCGGTGTTCGTGATCAGGATTACCTGAAAGGGCCCACGCCAGCGAACATCTAGGCAGTTCTTTCGGACGTGTTTTTTTACCAAGACCCAGTCCCCTGGGTTCAGATCATGACACAGGTTCCTCGATGCTGGAACTTCAGCCGCATGCACCTGAAGGGACACAGAATGGATGGCGTCAGACAGTCCTTTACAATAATCCAAGATCAGATCATCTGTAATATTCAATAGGGCAGTAGTTGGAACTGTAGGAAGTCTCATGGCCCTCCCCATCAGGATCTCGTGGGGAGAGAGACCTGTCCTCCTATCAGGTGTGCTGCGCATGCTCATGAGCACTAAAGGAAGAGCATCTGGCCAACTCAAAGATGTGGATGCCACTACTTTAGCCAATCTATTCTTCAACGTGCCGTTCACTTGTTCCACAATTCCTGAAGCTTCTGGTCGATAACTACAATGCAGCTTTTGGTCGATATTCAGTGTGGAGCACAACATCTTCACTATTTCGCTGTTAAAATGTTTTCCTCTGTCCGATTCCAGAGAGGCAGGCACCCCGAAGCGCGGTATCAACTCCCTGAGCAACAATTTTGCCACTGTGAGTGTATCGCACCTACGTGTAGGGTACGCTTCAACCCATCTGGAAAATACGCATACAATCACCAACACATACCTAAGGCGATTGACTCTTGGCATTTCGATGAAATCTAATTGCATTCTATTGAAAGGCCCCCCCGACCTCCCAATGTGACTCAGTGTGACTGGTGTTCGTTTGCCTACGTTCAGTTGTTGGCAGGTAACACATCGCTTACATACTGATTCTGCTGCTATTCTAAATTTAGGGCAATACCAAGTTTGCCTAAACACTCTCATCATAGCATCCCTTCCTAGATGTACTGGACCATGTATTTCTCTCGCCATGGGATTAGCTCATTCTTCAGGTAACACAGCTCTCCCATCTGCTGAAACCCAAAAATCCATTTCACTTCGCACGCAACCTGCTATTTCCCATGCCTTTTTCTCTGTTTCAGGTGCGTTCTCCTGCATTATTCTTAAATCCTCCCAAGTGTCTACAGTTTCTAACATCATACTTAATTCAGTCTTTTCTTCTGCACCTTCTATTTCCACCTTTGAGAAAGAATAATTTTGTTCCGCACAATAGCGTGCGACTTCATCAGCGTATCTGTTGCCTTGTGACACAAAATCTGTATTCTTAGTATGAGCTACACATTTTACTATTGCGATGTCAACTGGACCTTGCAATGCTTCTAACAACAGCCGCACAAATTCTCCATTTCGAATGGGCGAACCAGAGGAGGTCATGTAACCCCTCTGAGACCACAACTGCCCGAAATCATGAACCACACCGAAACCATATTGGCTGTCAGTGTATATGGTGACTCTCTTTCCGTTTCCTGCTATGCAGGCACGAGTTAGGGCAATAATTTCTGCTACCTGTGCGGAATGTACTCCTTCCAGGCAAGCGGCTTCCACAACTCCAGTAATGGTACAAACAGCATAAGCTGCTCTCAACCGACCAGTATCGTCTCTTAAACATGAGCCATCAACAAAGTAAATTTCATCGGGGTCAGACAATGGCTCATCCACAATATCTGGTCTGGGTTTCGTGCATAGTTCAGTCACATCAAGGCAATCGTGGTCTTCACATCCTTCGCCTTCTATTACAGTGGGTAATGGCATCAAAGTAGCAGGATTCAAGACAGAGCATCTCCTGAGGGTCACGTTCTCCGCGGCAAGAATAACTTGCTCGTAGCGCATGAGCCTACTATTGGTCAGATGCTGCGTCTTCGTCCTGGTCATTAGCAATTCAACTGAATGTGGTACATACACCACTACTGGATGTCCCATCACAATACTTTCGCTCCTTTCAATGCTGACACCTGTTGCAGCAACGGATTTGAGACATCCGGGCAACGCTGCGGCTACTGGATCTAATGTAGCCGAAAAATATGCAACTGGTCTACGGGCATTTCCGTGGGTCTGTGCCAAGACTGACAAAGCACATCCCTCTCTCTCACAGCAATAGAGTGAAAATGACTTTTCGTAATCTGGCATTCCCAGAGCCGGAGCACGACATAAAACGTCTCTCAGCTGTAAAAACGCCACCAGACATTCTTCATCCCATGGTACCGGATCACTCACCTCCTTGTGCGTCAGTTTCTGTAAGGGCTTTGCTTTCAGTGAGAAGTTAACTATCCACTGTCGGCAGTAACCCACCATTCCTAGGAACATTCTAACTTCTCTCTGTGTTGTAGGCGCATTCATTTTCATTATCGCCTCTATCCTCTCTGGGGACACCTTACGTTTCCCTTTTTCTAACCTGTGCCCTAGATACTGTACCTCTGTCAGACAATACTGCAACTTGCTCGGAGATACCTTATGTCCATTTTCAGCTAAATGATTCAGTAAGGCAATTGAATCTGCTTTACAAGCTTCCTCTGTCTCTGACGCAACAAGTAGGTCATCTATGTACTGTACCAGAACCGAGTTCTGTGGCAGTACTAGATTCTCAAGATTCTTCTTCAACAACTGATTAAAGATGGATGGGCTGTCTGTGAATCCTTGTGGGATTCGACACCATGTTAAAACGCGATCTTCCATTTTAAAAGCAAAAAGATACCTGCTCTCTTCATCCAATGGAATTGAAAAGAAAGCCTGACAAAGATCTATCACTGTGAACCATTCTGCTTGACATGGTATTTGAAACAGTATCACTGATGGATTCGGTACCACGGGACAACATGAAACGACTATGTTGTTAATTTTTCGTAAATCCTGCACTATCCTGAATTTCCCGCTAGGTTTCTGCAAACCCATAATCGGGGAGTTACAAGGACTACCCACGATTTCTTTCAGTATTCCCTGTTGTATCATTGACTCGATCACAGGTTTTATTCCCGCAATCGTTTCCTGGGACAATTTGTATTGAGGCGTTCTTGGAAACTCAACATTTGGTTTTACCAAAATTTTTACCGGCTCTACCCCCTTAATCAATCCTATTTCTTCTCCTGTGAAATCCCATACCTCTGACGCCACTGCATCTCTTAAATCTTGGGGAAGATCTTCTACAGTCAGAGTAGGATATAGTTCTACACAAGATTTTGAATTGGCCACCTTAAAAGTAGCATCTTCGTCGGTAGTCTGTACCTCCACTCCTTGCGGGGTGCAGTATATGGTGCAATTCAATTTGCATAACAAATCCCTTCCCAACAGACATACCGGACTTGAGTCACAAACCACAAACTGATGTTCGTTCATGTGGTTTCCAATTTTCACAGACACTGGTTCTGTCAAAGGACTAGTCATTCTTTTATTTGCGACTCCTACCACCTGAATTGTTTCCCCTGACATTGGCAAGTCTGGAACCACCGCTGATCTCAGAGTCGAACGAGTAGCCCCAGTGTCCACTAAGAACGTAGTGGGACACCCTGCCACTTCTGCCTCAACAAATGGCCCTCTCTGATCCACTTCTAGGACTGCCCCAAGGGTACAGTCCTCTTCACTGCTCACCCGTTGTCCTGTCAATGGATCAATGTAATAACACTTTTCTTCCTCGATAAACAGAGGCATTTGTTTAAAGACCTTTCCCCCAGCTGCTATCTTCGGTGGCTGTGGGAATTGGGCCCGTGGAGCCGAAGTCCCCCCTTTGGCCACCTTACTACTTGGGACTGTCACCTTTTGCACTGGGACTTCTTGGACCTGCTCTTCTACTTCTAGCTCTCCATTTTCAGGGTTAAAGGGACACTCGCGTCGCCAATGCCCCACCTGGTGACACTGATGGCACTTTGTCGTTTTCTTTAAAGTGGCAAAGTCTATCCTAGGTCTCTGCCCTTCCTCATTGTCCTTATTCTGACCGTTTGGTTTTCGTCCCATCCCCTGCTTCTGCTGGCCACCCTTCCCAGCGGACTGCATTTGCACCACCATCAATTTCTCCTTTAGATTCTTGGCTTTTGAATCTATCTCGTCACTGCAGTACCTCGCATAACGTAAAATCTCATCTAGTGGTTTGTTCTGCCAACAGATTAAATGTTGCTGTATCATCAAACAAATATCAGGTCTCAACCCAAGACAAACTTTGACACAAACTGCCCTATATCTTTGGGATCCATTACATCTAGTCCACTGTATTGCTTGAATGTTTTCAATAATCTTTCATAAAACTCGTGAACTGTCTCCTTGGGTTCCTGCCTTGTTCGGTCTATTTTTACCCAATCTATGTCCTGTGGTGGTACCTTATCTTTCAGCCATGCTATTACCCTTTCATACTTTTGCATGACAAGCTCGGACGGTCCATTAGTACGAGCATCCCTCACTGGTTCAGTATTTGGCCATTCAACACTAGTCTTACAAGGGGTCCACAGATCAGATGGGACCACGATGTCAGACAACGTGTTCAAATCAATCCACAATACCTTCGAAATTTTAACAAACCTCTCAACCTGCTTATACCACTCTACTGGATTGTCCCGCAACTTCGGAAATGAGTTGGTAAATGCAGCTAAGTCTCCTCTACTCCAGGGCACATGTACATAATTTCCATTTGATATTTCTCGCAAAGGGAATGCCTCCATATGCATTACCCTTCCCTCGGGGGTCATCACATTTGTACTTCGTCTAACCGTGCCCTTTTTCGACCACCTTTCTTCCCATTTATCCAGTTCCCTCCACACTCTTATCCCTGTTACCAGCTCTCTTATGTGTGTTTTTAATCCAGTAGTTCTCTTCTCATCTAGATCCTGGTCTGCGTACTGTAATCTGTGGTTACTCTGCAATGCCCTTGTCCTAGACAAATCCACGGCATATCTATCTGCCAAATCAGTCAGTTTTTCATGAAACGCTCTAGCTTTCCTAGTAATATCCTTGGCCATGAACAATAACTCATCCTGTTCATACAATTCTATCCTTTCCAAAGGCAATGTTCCATCTATTATCTCATCAACATCTGATTTTAAACTAGTAACATCAAGCCTTTTTGCCTTAATTTCAGCTTTTAAGACACTCAATTTAGCTCCTCCATCCGCATCTCTCCCATCCCAGCTCCGAGATCTTCGTTTAGGTATTGGTGAGTTATAGGGAGTCCTCCCCTGTTCCCATCTCTCTAGGTCCCATGCCTTTCCATCTTCTCGGGGTGGGTGGTGAAACACTCCTTCATGCCTCATAGCCCCTCTCTCCCCATCCTGGCTAGTTTCACGGGATGCAGGGTAAGATGTTCCATTACTCCCTCTTTCTTCCCTACTTCCCTGTGATTCCTGATTATTCGAGGCGTGGCGGGACCTATCGCTGTTCTCCTTTCTCCAATGTTGAACGTCTTCCCCAAGTGTATGATGAAGGCACCTAAATCTATTCTGAAAAGCCCGTACCGCCTCATCTCCTCCTTTCCCCCAGAGACGGGACATTTCCTCACATTCTACAATCCTAGTATTTTGTTCCGGCTGTTCTCTCTGATTTGTAGGACATGCATCCCCTCTATTCTCTTGACTTTGGCCTTCCCGGCCCTGACTGCTTTCACTGGCCCCGCAATGAGATACAGTCCCGTTACCCCTGCTTTCCCACTCTGGTTCTGTTCTTGTCCTGTTACTTGGAGATACTATGGACCCGTCCCATTCCCTCAAATCAGCTCTTAACTCTGAATAGGATCTTGGCCGTGGTCCCCTTAGATCCATTGGTCCTCTCGGACCTCCCTGTTCTGAATTGGGACCGACAGTAGTGTCTAATGGGGTGTTCCATGTTACCGAACCTGGCAATTGTTTCCATGCATTTGTCACATTATTCCTCCTTTCCATCTCAATCCTTTCCCTATCCAATTGCCTTTGTTGTTCCCCTCTATCTCTCTCAGAATTATAGATCGAAACTATGGGTCCTATGGTAACAGGCACTTGAAGAGCGTCTGGCAATCCCACAGACTCAACCCTTTCTGTGGTTGGCGTTTTCTGCACCACAAACCTTCCCACTACGCTCTGTACAGTGTTGTTTGGAGGTGTTTCTCCGCCTTTGATAGGTGTCCATTCCGATATAGGGAGTGGTGTATATCCCTCTATGTCATTTCCATCTTCCCTCGCGAGCCCTCTATCTTCTATTAACCCCACTCTCGGAGGTGGTCTATCCATTAACAATCTGTTTATCAGATTGTCCTCCGACTCGCTTTCCTCGTCTTCTTCCATGAGGTTTCCTCCTCCTCCTGCCACCTCCCTCATCGGATACATTTTCTCCACCTCAATAGTCTGTACTCTCCAACGCTTTTCCTCCTCATCCCATTTGGAATCTCGCACTGCCCTTACCGATCGCGTCAGCCTTTGTTGACGCCTGTTCAAATTTCGGTCGTGTGCAGCCTTAATCCATGCATTAAGAGCCTCAAACTGTGTTGGTCTGGGCGAGGGTTTCAATGAGGACATGGTTGCTTTTAGCCGATGTAACACCTCTAATTTAAACGTCCCGTACCTCGGGAACGGCATTTCCTAATTTCCTTCCGTAAGCTTATTCCAAGCCCCAATCCATAATATGGTATGCAGCCCCACATTCGTTGCCATATAATGAGCTGGCGTACCCTCCGGCGGAGCCTCTTCCCCGTAATAATGTTCACTTCGTTTACGTTTAAAAATCCCTTTCAAACACTTAAAACACTTCATGATTTCTCTTTTCTCCGCGTTTGTTTACTTCCTGATGACACTCCACCAATCTCAGCGCCGTTCTCACTAACTGGCCTATCCGTACGCGACTTTCCTCCGACGTCACTCTAGCCGCCCAACCAGAGCGCGGCTCTAGCTAACGTCACACCAACCGCTCAATCACAGCGCGGCTCTAGCCGACGTCACCCGTCCCCCTTCGCAGCAGTTCCCCTCCTTTCTCAGCTCGTCTCCTCGGTCATGCACGCATCCCATTCATACTCTGAAAAATGATTACTTCCGTCCAAGCGATCACCTTTCTTTGACTGTACGCCCACAGTCTTTCTGTAGTTGTCACCTTAACTTGGCGAAATGTCTTTCCGTTTACTTCCAGACAATCGCCTTCTCCGATAGGTTACTCACACACAGTAACTTTCGACCAGCGTCCGTTACTCATACACTCACTCTTACACTCCCCCTATCTTGGATCCACGGCGGTCAATGGTACCTCGTGACCTCCGTACTATGGTCGACAACTACCCTGGATGTTCGATACACCCAAAACCACTTAAGCTCTGGCCTGAACTTAAGATTTCACCAGTTCACCCGTTTACCAGGTAACCAGCTTACCAGGTTGCGCGCGCTCACAACCTTCTCTCATTCACACTACAGGCATTCAACTCCGCCAGACATTACAATACAAATACAACACAAAACACCGCAATCTGTTCACGCATGACCCTTTTTATACTCACTCTCCGATACTGCTGCTTTTCTCGCACCGTCTGCACCTTTCGGCACACGATTCTTCCGCTGCTCGTCTCTCGACGTCTCGGGCCTTGGGGTAAACTAACCTCTCTAGATTACCTTCCTCAAGAAGATAACCATCCTCACTCTGCTACCAACTGCTAACGCGGGATTACTGGTTACTAATTATCTTACCAAATCCCAAACTATGTCGACTGAATCGTTGGTACCTGTCGTTGAGTAAAAGGTAATCTCACAATAAGTCAATCAATTTAAGAACTTACACCACTCTAAATGACCACTGACCAAATTTAAGTTTTAAAGATTTAATATAAAGTCAAAGATAACTGAAGATACAAACTTCTCAAAATGAGATTCAAAAGGTAAATTGGTATCACTATAAACATGAACTTCTTGAATAATCTAAGTCTGAAAAACAAAATAATAAGTACAAGCTCAAAAACCATAAGGGTTGTCAAAATAGATATAAGTTGCAATCTCAAAGTCATTACAGAAAAGAAAATTAAGGTTAGTCTGTCCCTACACTATATTAAGTGACATCCCTACTTAGCAAGATCTTAACCCTCTAGGTGTCAGCCGTGGTGACTTCCTAAGAAGATCACGCACTTCTCTTTGTCTCTTCTCTGATAATGGGTCTCTCCTGATCAGCCTATCTGCCTACCCATCCGCTTCCTTAGGCTCCCAAAATCATCTGCTCTGCTCTCCTCCCGGGTCTCTTTCCCTAATGCAAAATCACATTTCCAATAGAAACGCCCCTTGGGACGCCCCTCACGTGGTACCTCTGTGCGCGGCAAACTCCATGATGGTACTCTTGAAGACCCTCGTTAAAGTTGACCTTGGTTCCCAGGCTTCTTCTCCAATGCGCCGATACCCCCTGAAATTCCTGGAAACTCCTACAGGCCTGCGCAAGGCGCCACTGAACAAAGTCCCTTTCATTCGAGCTGATTAGGACCCTCGCACCTGCATACAGCTCGTCCTGCAGTGGGCCTCAAATTCCAGACTCCACCATATCTTAAGTCGTAAAACACTCTCAAAGCTCTGTGCTGGACACCTCGCGACCTCTTCTCTAACGAGCACATGACGATTTACACGACATGACATTATCTGCTCTGGCCTACTTGATTTACATGCAGCAGGTCCCTGCACTCTTAAAACGTTAACTTGATTTAAACAGCAAACATTCTTAACTAGCATACGTTTCTAAAATAACACATCTATAAAGCATATACTTTTAACCCTAAGTTCAATAGTACATTTGGAAGAACCATGTCAACCTTATCTCACATTAATTTAGCAGCACGTTCAGGTTTGCTGTGAATTGCCCTAAGGCCTACACATTATACTGGATTTCAAAGTTACATTTAATTCGGACATGATTCTTTTAACATGAGAACATGAGGTTTTCACATATATTCCAACATTTCTACATTAATCTCACACCGTTATAATTATAGTTACTCTACTTAACATTCTATACCTTTCGCTACTAAATATAAAACACTCTGTATATTTTCACTCCTAGATATAAAACACTCGTGTGCAAAACATGTTTAAACTAACTACGTGCTTGTAAATATGGCGTACTTATACATTTTTTCAAACTTGTGCTCTCTCACACTTATGTGTGGCCCTGGGTGGCGCTCTCGCTCAATAGCGGTGTTGGGCGCTCTCATGTCCACGCATAGCCTGACTTTGTTGTCTTGTCCTTTCTTTGGGACCACCACGACGGGGGATACCCATGGGGTGGGTCCAGACGTGCGCTCTATGATGTCTGATTGTAAGAGGTCCTGTAGTTCGTCATCAACGGCTTGCTGTAGGTGAAAGGGCACTTTCCTGTGATGCTGGGCAACAGGTGTGACGTTTTCATTGATGTGGAGCTTTACTTTGAAATGATTCAACTTGCCCAAGCCTTTGAAGAGTTTTGGGAATTTCGCCACGATGTCAGGGGCATCTTCAGTCATGTACAACAGCTCCACCAGTTTCAGTCTTTCAGCTGTTGGCAAACTGAGCAGGCAGTCGGCAAAGTCAGGTCCTTCCACTACATGGACATATGCTGGAATTTTCCTATTTTTGAAGGTCAGTGTGGTGTGGAACCGACCTAGACATGGTAAGGGTTTCCGGCACATCCAGGTGAATATGCGAACCGCCGCAGGCTCCAGTTTGGGTCGGGTTTTCATGTTGTGGTACTCTAGCGCACAGATGTAATTTAGCGAGGCTCCCGAGTCCAGGACGAACTTTGCTGGGTGGTCCCCTATCATAATGTCTAGCTTTGGGTATCGTTTTAGCCGGTCCGGGTCAGCCACCATACAAATGTACTCATCACTGTCTTGTGGCACTGTCGTGTGTGCCGATGAGTCAGCCACCATACAAATGTACTCGTCACTGTCTTGCGACACTGTGGTGAGTGACGATGAGCCGCTGGATGAGGATCGGTGAGCTCGACGTGATCTTGTGGTGTGATGTCGAGGGCGAGGCGTGCTTGTGGATCTGCTTTTCCGTTGGTGAGAGCATGTTGAGTGGGCACTTGAGCCCGATGAGTTGGAGGAGTGGCTCTCTCTTCTCGTCACGGCACGTGCGTGATGTCGGGTGTCAGATCGTGGAGCGGGAGACTGACGGGTAGATTGTCTTGCTTGACATGCGACCTCAAAGTGGTTGTCCTTTCCACAGCGGTGACACCGCTGGCCGATGGCTGGGCATTGTCCCGAGTGTGGATAGTCTTGGCCACATCGGTAGCATGCAGGTGCAGATCTGGTGGACTTCGTGTGCCGCGATTCTCGTCTGGGTGACGATTTCCGGGAACTGTGGTGATGCTTGCTTGTTCTATGCGTGCTCAGCACCGGTCGGGTGGCTTTGCGTGTCTGTACTCGGAGGGCATGCTCTTTGTGATCGGGCTTGTGGGTTTCTATTCGCTTGGCATGGTCTTCCGCTTGGTCGTTGATCCTTGTGAGTTCTTCAATCTGTTCCAGGGTGTATGATTTTTTTAAGAGACGTCTGCGTAGTGATTCTGAGCGGCAGCCATCAATGATGCGGAGCCGCAGTGCGTCTTCCGTTTTGAAGTTTTCGAAATCGCAATGGCGCGTCATTCTCTTGATGCGTGTGATGAAGTCGCCCATGCACTCTCCTTTCTCTTGAGAGGCTAGGTTGAACACGTAGCGTTCATAGTCTACGTTGCGCTTGTGCAGAAATCGCCTATCAAGGGCAGCCTTCACGTCGTCATAAGTGGCAGTGGCAGCGTCGGGCATTTCTTTGATTATTTGTGCTATTTCCTGGCCTGCTAGATTTCGCAGTGCAACCAGCTTGCGTTTTGAGTCTTGTACCAGGGACCCTTCCATGTAGTCTTCGAAGTCCTCGCTCCAGGTTTTCCAGGCGGGCCCCATGGTGTTACCAGGCGTCAGCACCAGCGGCTGTGGTTGTCGCATGAAGGGTGCTCCTACGGGCGCTGCTTGAGGCAACATCGTTGTGCCGGACTGCGCTGGTGCGCCTCCGCTTGTGGAGGTGCTCTGAACGTCGGTGTCAGACATGCTGTCTCTGCACTCTTCGGCAGTTATTTGTAGTGTTGTTCACTCTATTGTCTTTCTTTTGCTTGTAGCTGAGGTGAGTGGTAGTGTTCCCGCTCTTTTCCACTTGGTTTTGTGGTGTGGAGTGATTATGCCTGACTCTAAGATGGCCGCCGTTGTTGAAACGTGGGTTTTGTAAGGGCTGGCGCCTGACTTAAAGATGGCCGCCGTGTGAGACGTCGTCTCCTTGGCCCCGGCAGTCTCTGTCATGCATTTATGCCACGATTCACTTATCCGGCGGTCGCTTGTTCAGCGGGACTCACCCTCGTGATTCTGTGGTCATGGGAGGGAATGGGACGTTCGCGCCCACCGCGACGTCGCTCCGCAGGGCTCCTCGCGTCCTCTGTCACGCGAACACACGATGCTGCGCGAGCACTTTCCCCAGTGCGTGTTTCTGCGAGCGCTTCACTCGCTTCGCTCCCTTGGATGGCAGCGCGACGTCGTCGGGCCAGGGTAGCGGTGCAGGTGTCGTTTCACTTTCGCGCTCTTTCTTTGGAGCGGCGCGTCCTTGGAGCTGCTGGCTTGTCGTTGGGGCCGTTTCCTCAGCTGGGCTGTGCGACGTTGTTTGTGGGGTAAGTGCATCCCATCCTCGTCGCCATTGTCGCACTGCAGCCCGCCCAAATAAAACACAGGACTCAGAGCTCGGTCAGGGGGGTCCTTCTTTATTCCCTGCCAGACAGTTACTGGCTTACAGACTACTTCTCCTCCCTTTCCTGTCCCCGTCACTTCCGCTTCCTACTTGCCTGATCTGTCTCTGTGTGGTCAGGCATGACAACACGACAAGTGCCTCTCCGGTTCTCGCCCTCCTCTCCCTCCTCTCACAAGACCTGGTAGGGGCCGAACCACGCTACCTCCCTGCTCACAATACACACCCTCCTGCACGTGGTGAGGATATCTAGAAAACCGAGGAGGTAAGCATAAGCACTTGGCCATATAAACAGGACAACCCTAAAGGGAAAAAGTCGTTGAAATCGAAGAATTACTGAAATCCTTCCTCGCAACTCATGGAGGTTAAAAGGAGTAGCGGCCGGTGGTGGGAGTGCTACCGGTTGCTGACGTGGGAGGATTAGGGTGGGGGATAGTTTACTGCGGAATACGGCCGAATAGTGGTCAGTACACAAACAAATAAATAAAGGAATCGCTGTACTTACCTCTGTGCGGTCGTATTCCGCAGCTTACTACCCCGCACCCTGTCCCTCCCCCACCCCACGTCAGTGCCCCAGCAGCACTTCCACCACGGGCCACTACTGGTAAAAAGAGGACTTGTGTCTCACTGCACAGCGGCATCCGCTGCAAGACTTTCTTTGTGTTTACGTGCTGGAGCATGGCATCACTACAAAGCACTTCAAGGGCCCACAGGAGAACAGAGTCAGTGGTGTAAAGGGCTGGGAGCGGTGAGTGGTACCATCTCAAACCCACATATATTACATCAGCGATTGGGTGCGTGGGGCAGGTCCAGACTGCAGAGAGATTGTGACGTGGTACCAGTGGCGTCACTAGGGGGGTGCGGGGGGTGCGGCCTGCACCGGGTGACACCAACACATGGGGTGACACCAATCTGCACTGCAGCCTCGCCTCTGCTCTCACCTTTACTGTCGCTCCCTGTGCAAGCTTGTTCCTCATGCTGTCCACACTCGCCAGCGTCTCGCAGGAGATCTGCAATGCTTGACTGCAATTTTCTTTGCTCACAAGGCAACTCTATAGCAGCCTCGCTCATCTGAGGGTGCATGGTTTCCTATTTTTCAGTATCTTGCACAGTCTTCAGTTTTCCAGTTCCAAATTTCAGCTTGCTCTTCACTACAGTGCCACCTGTTGCTCACACTCTTGTTTATACAAATCCAGGGAAGACAGATGGAGTAAGAGAGAGAGGGAGACAAAGGGAGCTAGAGGGAGTAATACAGAGAGAGAGGGAGACAGAGGGAGCTAGAGGGAGTAATCCAGAGAGAGGGAGCTAGAGAGAGCAAGACAGAGAGAGAGGGAGCTAGAGGGAGTAAGATAGAGCGAGAGGGAGCTAGAGGGAGTAAGACAAAGAGGGAGTTAGAGGGAGTAAGACAGGGAGAGAGGGAGCTAGACAGAGAGATGGAGCTAGAGGGATTAAGATAGAGAGAGAGGAAGCTAGAGGGAGCAAGACAGAGGGAGAGGGAGCTAGAGGGAGTAAGAGAGAGAGAGGGAGCTAGAGGGAGCTAGACAGAGATAGGGAGCTAGAGGGAGTAATACAGAGAGAGAGGGAGCTAGAGGGAGTAAGACAGAGAGAGAGGGAGCTAGAGGGAGTAAGACAGAGAGAGAGAGACAGAGGGAGCTAGAGGGAGCAAGACCGAGAGAGAGGGAGCTAGACAGAGAGAGGGAGCTAGAGGGAGTAAGACAGAGAGAGAGTGAGCTAGAGGGCGCTAGACAGAGAGAGGGAGCTAGAGGGAGTAAGAGAGAGAGAGGGAGCTAGAGGGAGCAAGACAGAGTGAGAGGGAGTAAGACAGAGAGAGAGAGGGCTAGAGGGAGTAAGAGAGAGAGAGGGAGCTAGAGGGAGCAAGACAGATAGAGGGAGCTAGCGGGAGCAAAACAGAGAAAGGGAGCTAGAGGGAGCAAGACAGAGAGAGTGGGAGCTAGAGGGAGTAAGAGAGAGAGAGGGAGCTAGAGGGAGTAAGAGACAGAGCGGGAGCTAGAGGGAGTAAGAGAGAGAGAGCGGGAGCTAGAGGGAGTAAGACAGAGAGAGGGAGCTAGAGGGAGTAAGACAGAGAGAGAGGGAGCTAGAGGGAGTAAGACAGAGAGAGAGGGAGCTAGAAGGAGTAAGAGAGGGAGCTAGAGGGAGTAAGACAGAGAGAGAGGGAGCTAGAGGGAGTAAGACAGAGAGAGAGGGAGCTAGAGGGAGCAAGGCAGAGAGAGAGGGAACCAGAGGGAGCTTAAGGGAGTAAGACAGAGAGAGGGAGCTAGAGGGAGCTAGACAGAGAGAGGGAGCTAGAGGGAGTAAGACAGTACCTAGCGCCGTACATTTCCGACAGAGGTGGTCCATGCGGTAAGTCGTGAGGGGGTGACACCATGAGTTACCCGCACCGGGTGACACCAACCCCAGTGACGCCTCAGCGTGGTACTCTAATATATACATATATACCTGTTGCTGCTGACGTACTGAGGGTCCTTTTAGCAACTAGGAATACATACGTTGTGTGATAAGCAGATGTAGAGGGATATTGAGGGACTGTGGTGAAGAAAGAGGGGTGCGGCGGGAGTCGCGTTTGCATCTTACGCTGTTGTGCATTCCTTTACAAAGGAAGTTGTAGTTTGCACCTATACATCTCCTTTGTCCCTTCTCAGGTGCAGATGCATGGTGGGAGTTTACATGAGGCAAGTTGTGTCAGACCTCACTGCCGAGGGAGAGTGAGAGAAAGGTGGCCTCCCTAGTACAGCCTACATGTTCATTCATGGACAAGTCGTTTTAAAACAGAATCCAGCTCCAGTCTTTAATAATCTCTTCGGGCCATGACTAGGGGAGGGCAGCAGGGGCAAACTCTGCCACGTAGTGGAATCGGCATTTTTTTCAGCATTCACATTCCCAGCAGAGCCACGGCGTTGGTAAAAAACTGAAAACTCCACTGGCAGAGCGGAGTTCACCGTGCACTAACCCTGGGCAAAGACCGACGTTACGCTCGCGTAGTTTGCGAAGTTTGCGCTACTTCGCCCTACGCGAATTGCACGTAGCACAGTGCAAACACGCATAGTGTAGCGTAGTGCAGCGGTCATTTTTTGCTTGCTCACGGTCCTTAACGTCAAGTTGGCGACCGCAAGTGAGCAAAATTACATCCTGGCGAAACTTTTTCCTCATTTGCGATCAGCAACATCAAGTTGCCGATCGCGAGCATGGAAAATAAACCTCCCGGCGAGATTCTAAACGCAGAGAGGTCAGGGTCTCATGGGGAGTGGTCGCGTATGCTCATGACCGCTCGTGATGAGAAACTACCAGTCCGCGTTGAGAAAGCTGCCGCTCGAGTAAAAATCTACTCGAGCGGCAGTAAAAGACAGCTTGCACTGTGCAAGATGCCGTTTTCAATGAGTGCACAGTGCGGACAAGCATCCGGCACTGTGCAATCATCGCGAACAGCGCACAATGCAGTTTGCCTTGTGCTACGCGCAGCTCGCGTAGTGCGAAGTACACTTTGCGTAGTAACGCATAGCGCTACTTCGCGAACTACGCCCAGGCTTACCATGTACCCCTCCAAATCAGCATGTTGTGATAAATGCTGAGCTAAATAGTAATGACGCATATCAGGGAGCCCAAAACCACCTGACCTGGAATCTGCATTTAATCTTGATGATTTAAGTCGCGGTTTCCTGCCTGCCCAGATAAACCTCTTAGTACTCTGATTTATAGCATGAAGGTAAACGTAACAATACTCAAGGGTTGCATACCAAAGACATAGTTGAATCTAGGGGCAGTCATCATCTTAATCATCTGCATCCTACCCCAGAAGGAGACCCGTAAGACAGATCATCTCACAAAGTCCTGTTCCATCTTAATCATCAAAGGCTGAATATTATCAACCACTATACTATTCAAACCTCTATTTATCAGCAGACCCAAATAGTTCAAACCCGAGGCCTTCCATGTCAGGCCAAAATCTCCTTGCATGGTTCTCTGATTCCTACAGGTGAATGACATCACCTCACACTTGGACCAATTTATCTTATATCTGGTGAAGATGGAAAAAGTTTTGATTAAAGCCATGAGTTAGGGAACAGAAGACGCAGTATGCAACAAAGTCCCGCGCACACAGATTTAAGTATCAACAAGTTAAGTACTCATATATGTATTTTACGAAAACAACAATCCAACGTCGATTCTTTAAATTTTGATGTGTCACTCCTTTTATTAGATGGTCACACCAATAGAAATTGACAGCCAGCCGACACGTGTTTCGTTATAGGTCAATACAATCATAGACACTATAACTCTTCAGGGCTGGAAAAATACAAAAAATGAATGACCTATAGTAAGTCTGCAACAACAATAATATTTTACAAAATACCAAAGTGAATGTGCCATTCTCTTCATTCCAAAGAATAAACCTCGTCATAAGGAACCCAAAAAGTGGTTATATAAGGTAACTACAAACAGAAAGAGTACCATTAAACTCCTTAATCCATGGATAGATGCATTGAAACTTATTATGGAAAAGGATAATCTTACATGTCATTTAATCAAAAATTGTATATATTATTATATATACATTTATATAGTGGACAGACACCCGTGAAACAATTAAAACAAAAAATGAAAAGCATACTGTTATTCGTAACGGTTAAGTCCAAGTTTACCAGCAGAATTCACAACCCGGTTAGAAAACATGTATGAGTACGTTCTGAATAAATACAAATTATGAGCTCCGAAAAGAATATTGTTCTCATTATGAATGAAGGCGTGATATCAAACAACCGCATGCAACTCCCATCAGTGTGATGCGTAATACAAAGTATTTATTACAACGATACCTCAATGGCTGAATCTTTATCTTTTAGGGCTGTTTAGGCAAAGGAAAGTAAAAGAGAAAGAGAAAGGAAAGCGCAAATTTTGGTTGGTAAAATTGTCAAGAAAAACACGTAACCCTCACTGAGGAAGTCCGTCTATAATTTAACAAAAGCTGCTCACCCCAAGTCCGGTGATAATTCCAACCCGGCAGGGTAACCAATTTTTTGACGAAGACGACAAATTGATGCTGTAAAGATAATTTTGTAATCCACATTAAGGATGTAGACACAGATAAATCCTAATGGCAGAGTAAACAATTTCACCGAAAACTAAATCTCACTAGAACTCACAGTAAAGTATGTGCATTTCAACTTCAAATTATCAAAGCGATATAAACAGTCCCACAATGTATTCGAAGTCCATAAATTTAACAAAACCAAGCGTCAATGAAAACGATAAATATGACTCTCACAGCCCAATGTATAAAAATATAGTAACCAATTTTAAGAGACCACAAACAGTAAATTCAGTCACACCCTCACCCACGAAGGCAGTCTCTTACCCGTAAGTATCCAATCGCCCTTTATATAGAGGACGCCCAGGTAATGCACGTCAGTGCCTTCCAAAGAATAATTGTATATAGATCCAAATCATGTATTACGACAAATTTCGTGACAGAACACCACATGGGTACGTGTGGTTTCCAGATTCTAAAAGACAAGAAATATGGAAATAACATTAGGCATAAGTACCCCGTTACTCGAGGGAAATCCATGTCATTGCCTTAAAGTCCGCTCGTTTGCATATAAAAGGTCCAAAAGTTAGAAGGTCTGTAGTAATTACCTTGGTACAATCACCCTCGTTGTAACAGGCGTCCCCGACCCGGAAGTAACCACAACACGCCCCGGAAGTCAAACTTATAGTTTCCATGAAGCAAGAAAAAGGCTAGAGCGTAAACCTCCGTAATGGTTCACAGAATAAAAAAAGGACTGTGTCCTTGCTACGGAAACTCCAGGTCCCGATTCTTTAACTCCGACTCAGCATTTGTAAAACGCTGAGTCCGAAACTGGTAAAGATTAATACTAGAATTCGATCCCAGGTGTACTTAAGGACGTGGTCCTAAATCCACCAAGGTATGTCAAAAGACACCACCCGAGCATACAAATTGGAGAAATATATTACGGAAAGTAAAGGAGAGAGAAAAGGAAAGGAAATAAGCAGTTTGATAAACTCCTGATCATGTCAATAGGAGGAGGATCGCAATTAAAAATTGAAAAGAACTCACATATTATTACAGTGAAAAGAAAAAGCCGTGTCATTTCCACATACACACTGATACTTATTATCGCATTATCATTGTTATTGACCTTGTATTCAATTGTACACATCATGTTCCAATTCATGCAAGTATTTGCCAGGCACAAGGCCCCAAAAAAGAATTTGTCTTTTTTGGAATTGACCATATCCCTATTGACACTAGAGGTGGCAACAGAGAGCTTCGCCTTAGACGTGCTGAGGCTTTCTGGATTATGAGACTTCATACAGTGGGGCGGGGTCTTAATTGCGACCCTGAGATGCAATTTTTTCTGGGGGACTGATGTACTTTACTCAGATTCTTAGTATAACTATTCTGGTTACACAATAAGACTCCTGCACGGTTCACCCCGCATCCTCTTTTGTTTTACATTCAGTATTATCTTTCCGTGTGAACGATAATAACTATATATCTTGTTCGGTAATTTTTGACTGAGGGGATAGTAGGCGTTCTCACTTTTTACCCTTACATATTATGGTTGTAATGAATACGTATTTTATGCGCATTATCATTAGGGCAAGTAGATGTTGTAACACTCGCATGTATTACTTGCCTTATAGTGTGTGATTTTTGTTGCCGTGTCATTTCCACATACACACTGATACTTATTATCGCATTATCATTGTTATTGACCTTGTATTCAATTGTACACATCATGTTCCTTTTTCTTTTCACTGTAATAATATGTGAGTTCTTTTCAATTTTTAATTGCGATCCTCCTCCTATTGACATGATCAGGAGTTTATCAAACTGCTTATTTCCTTTCCTTTTCTCTCTCCTTTACTTTCCGTAATATATTTCTCCAATTTGTATGCTCGGGTGGTGTCTTTTGACATACCTTGGTGGATTTAGGACCACGTCCTTAAGTACACCTGGGATCGAATTCTAGTATTAATCTTTACCAGTTTCGGACTCAGCGTTTTACAAATGCTGAGTCGGAGTTAAAGAATCGGGACCTGGAGTTTCCGTAGCAAGGACACAGTCCTTTTTTTATTCTGTGAACCATTACGGAGGTTTACGCTCTAGCCTTTTTCTTGCTTCATGGAAACTATAAGTTTGACTTCCGGGGCGTGTTGTGGTTACTTCCGGGTCGGGGACGCCTGTTACAACGAGGGTGATTGTACCAAGGTAATTACTACAGACCTTCTAACTTTTGGACCTTTTATATGCAAACGAGCGGACTTTAAGGCAATGACATGGATTTCCCTCGAGTAACGGGGTACTTATGCCTAATGTTATTTCCATATTTCTTGTCTTTTAGAATCTGGAAACCACACGTACCCATGTGGTGTTCTGTCACGAAATTTGTCGTAATACATGATTTGGATCTATATACAATTATTCTTTGGAAGGCACTGACGTGCATTACCTGGGCGTCCTCTATATAAAGGGCGATTGGATACTTACGGGTAAGAGACTGCCTTCGTGGGTGAGGGTGTGACTGAATTTACTGTTTGTGGTCTCTTAAAATTGGTTACTATATTTTTATACATTGGGCTGTGAGAGTCATATTTATCGTTTTCATTGACGCTTGGTTTTGTTAAATTTATGGACTTCGAATACATTGTGGGACTGTTTATATCACTTTGATAATTTGAAGTTGAAATGCTCATACTTTACTGTGAGTTCTAGTGAGATTTAGTTTTCGGTGAAATTGTTTACTCTGCCATTAGGATTTATCTGTGTCTACATCCTTAATGTGGATTACAAAATTATCTTTACAGCATCAATTTGTCGTCTTTGTCAAAAAATTGGTTACCCTGCCGGGTTGGAATTATCACCGGACTTGGGGTGAGCAGCTTTTGTTAAATTATAGACGGACTTCCTCAGTGAGGGTTACGTGTTTTTCTTGACAATTTTACCAACCAAAATTTGCGCTTTCCTTTCTCTTTCTCTTTTACTTTCCTTTGCCTAAACAGCCCTAAAAGATAAAGATTCAGCCATTGAGGTATCGTTGTAATAAATACTTTGTATTACGCATCACACTGATGGGAGTTGCATGCGGTTGTTTGATATCACGCCTTCATTCATAATGAGAACAATATTCTTTTCGGAGCTCATAATTTGTATTTATTCAGAACGTACTCATACATGTTTTCTAACCGGGTTGTGAATTCTGCTGGTAAACTTGGACTTAACCGTTACGAATAACAGTATGCTTTTCATTTTTTGTTTTAATTGTTTCACGGGTGTCTGTCCACTATATAAATGTATATATAATAATATATACAATTTTTGATTAAATGACATGTAAGATTATCCTTTTCCATAATAAGTTTCAATGCATCTATCCATGGATTAAGGAGTTTAATGGTACTCTTTCTGTTTGTAGTTACCTTATATAACCACTTTTTGGGTTCCTTATGACGAGGTTTATTCTTTGGAATGAAGAGAATGGCACATTCACTTTGGTATTTTGTAAAATATTATTGTTGTTGCAGACTTACTATAGGTCATTCATTTTTTGTATTTTTCCAGCCCTGAAGAGTTATAGTGTCTATGATTGTATTGACCTATAACGAAACACGTGTCGGCTGGCTGTCAATTTCTATTGGTGTGACCATCTAATAAAAGGAGTGACACATCAAAATTTAAAGAATCGACGTTGGATTGTTGTTTTCGTAAAATACATATATGAGTACTTAACTTGTTGATACTTAAATCTGTGTGCGCGGGACTTTGTTGCATTAATCTTAAGTGTAATTTTTTACATTTAAAATTGAGGGGTTTGTGTAGGGTCTCCCCTCCCTGCTTGCACCAGTGACTGCTGTTTGTTTTCCAATTTTGATATGTACGCAAATACTGTTTGAGCGCCATTTCTTCCCGCATACCTAATACCCTCTTGCTGTTGTTCAGAAGACGCAGTATGACCCAACGTCAACAAGATAACATCTGAGTATAATAAGATTTTGCAAGCACCAACAGGTTTATACACTCCCTGAACAAGGAGAGACTTACGTATTGCGCCGCCAATGACTCAAGTGCTAAAAGGAACAACAAAGGTGACAGCGGGCAGCCCTGAGGCGTGCCTCGTAAAATTTGGCAGGGCTCTGATTAGTGACCCCCACAATCAATCTGCACTGAAGGGGCTGAGTACAACCACTGAATTTTGGAAACAAAAAAACTGGACTTATCCCCACCCTGCTTAAGGTAAGATAAAGATATCCCCATTCAACCTACTCAAAAGCGTTTCCGGCATCCAAAGAAAGCAGCAGCTTGTCATCTGGGTCATTCCAAACTTGCCATATTATATCCATATTACATTGAACAAGAGAAGCATTTGATTTTGAGAAGAATGACCTGGTACAAAACCCACTTGAGAGCTATGTATCAGGCAACGAAGAACTTTCTTGAGGTGAGTTGCAAGGACCTCAGCAGGAATCGTCAAACCTGCATTAAGAAGCGAAATAGGACGAGAACTCACACAATTTGTAGTTTCTCTGTCGGGCTTCCAGATTAGGCTGATAACAGCCCGAATAAGATCTGGTTTGATGACAGCATCACCCTCTAGCTCCTTATAAAGCCTATAAAGAAGTTGAACCATCAACTCTATGCTTAGCTTATAAAAATCAATTGGGAAAGCGTCATCTTTCATTGCTTTACTATTTGGCATACTCCGGATAACCTCTGAGATCTCCTCTATTGTAATCTCTCCCTCTAGAAGCTGCCTACCATCCACAGAAAAGAAAGGCAAATGGAGTTCCTGAAAAAAAACCTGTTCAGAAGCAGCATCAAGAGCAGCCTCTGAACTATAAAGTGCTGACAAGAAGTGTGCAAACGTTTCTGTGATCTCCACTGGGTATGTGGGTAAACTGTGAGTTTTGTTATGAATCATGGGACTAGCAGAGTTTGCCTCTCACCGACACAACTGAGCTGCAAGAAGCCTGCCTGCCTTTTCACCTTGCTCATAATGATGCCACTTCAAACGAAGTAGGGCATATTCTCCTTGCGTAGTGAGTTGCGAATTAAGATCATACCCGGAGGACAATTTCCACGGACACAGGAGATAAAATGTATAATTCCTATCCCAAGGGTGTAACAACCGCCAATTGTCCTTCAACCCATGATCACTCACTACATAATTCAAGATTGCTCTATGCCTTGCATTAGCCCTATCCATCGGGCCAGAACAATCCAAATGGGGATGGAGTGCTATATTCCAGTGTCCTTTAGTAATTGTCTTGGATGAACTAAACTCAGTCAACAGTCTGGATACCATTGAGAAAAAGGATGGCCGATCCTGATGAGTGGCATACACTGACCCCAAAATCAAAATCTGATCCATACATTTAAATTTTAGGATGACATGACATCCCAATGGATCCGTCCATGTTTTCAGGATAGTAACCGGTATAAATTTATGAAAGAGAATGGCAACTCCACACCTTTTCAAAGACTACCCAGATTCAGAAAGGGAAGAGTGCAGTATACTACTACTAATAACACGGCCTACCCAATCCCTCCTTAATTTCATAGATTCCAGATCTGAAAGATGAGTTTCTTGCAATAAGGCTATGTCTGGAAATTTTGATGTAATGTAAGACAAAACCTTTTTCCTCTTAATGATCTGGGTTAGACCATTAATGTTAAGGGATAGTATGCGCAAACATTTGGGCTGTGACATTAACGACATGGACCAAGGATAAAGCTAAGCTATTCACACTGTGAAGGCGATGGACTTAAAATTAATACAGATCAGTTTCTTGAGATCCGTTTAAGGGCATAGATGGTCCGGGAGTGAATTCCATAACAATGATGCCTGTACAGAAAATCTTCACTGGCCCATCTACTTTTTCTGGTATCTAGGAATGGTCAGAAAGTGGGAATATGATGACCCTAGGATTCATGAAGGGGTGTACTGTTTAATCCTCTCAGCCACAAAATGAGGTGCCATTCCCCTTAGAGCTTTTAAGGTAAGGCAACCATTTTTTATTTGAATTTACTGTTTTACAGGTAGCCAAAGAAGTTGCTGCAGAAGAGGAGTGGCATAAGTGCTTCTAGGAAGTTTGTATATTAAGCAAGCAGCTTATTTTGGACTACTTGCAGCCTGGAAAGATGTTGTCGGGAAGATCAAAGTAGATGGGAATTGGCATAATCCAGCCTAGATAAGGTATAGAATATGAATACTGGCATTCGAGCTTTCAGTAGAAAGAAAGGGGGTAGCTTTCTGATCCAAACTGTGGTTTGAAGTCCTAGGTGTTGGCAGATACCAGGGTTTGCACCACTAGACTGTTCCCCGGGAGCGAAGAGATTATCCCCTCCTTTCTCAGAAATACCGCTCCCCAGTGTTATGGTTAGAATACACTACAGGGAGCCAATATCTCCAAAAAATGAAGGGACCAAGAAGAACCATCAGAGAAGTCCCAACCACAGCCAATAAGGAGGAGGCCAATTCCAGGTAACTGTGACAATTGTTGATTGGCACTGGTAGGTCTTTATACAAATGGTCTCTTGAAAGAAAAGTCGAAACAAGCCTCTTCATAAACAGCGCAGCAAGCAGAAATCAAAAAGGAACACTGTTCCTGCAGATATTTGTTTACAGAAGAGGTATCCAAAGTCCAGGTAATAAAAGAAGGTGATTTACGCTCCTGCGCTGTCCTCAAAGGTACAGGATTGTGGGCCAGGAAACAAAAAACAACACTGACCCGATAGCTCGAGCCTCCTCAAACGAAAGCGTTCGAAATTAAACAGACTAGAAAGCCACAACCTGGCTAAAACAAACGCTGGTCTGGAATACTCCTAATTAGTTATCTAGTCAGAATTGGTGTAAATGGCCAATAAGATTTTGTTTACTCTCCAGGGTAAGGTAATGGTTGACATTCAGTCTTCAAAGCTTTGGTGCCAAGGACATATGTCCTAAATCCAATTCCAAAACTGTTAGGGCATGGTCAGAGATTCATCTGGTACAATACTACAATCAGGAAGGCTAACGAGGCATGGGACATTAAAAAAAAAGTCTACCCAGGAGATAAATGTATACTTCCTATCCCAAGGGTGTAACAACCGCCAATTGTCCTTCAAACCATGATCACTCACTACATAATTCAAGATTGCTCTATGCCTTGCATTAGCCCTATCCATCGGGCCAGAACAATTCAAATGGGGATGGAGTGCTATATTCCAGTGTCCTGCAATAATTGTCTTGGTGGAACCAAACTAAGTCAACAGTCTGGATACCATTGAGAAAAAGGATGGCCGATCCTGATGAGTGGCATACACTGACCCCAAAATCAAAATCTGATCCATACATTTAAATTTTAGGATGACATGACATCCCAATGGATCCGTCCATGTTTTCAGGATAGTAACCGGTATAAATTTATGAAAGAGAATGGCAACTCCACACCTTTTCAAAGACTACCGAGATTCAGAAAGGGAAGAGTGCAGTATACTACTACTAATAACACGGCCTACCCAATCCCTCCTTAATCTCATAGATTCCAGATCTGAAAGATGAGTTTCTTGCAATAAGGCTATGTCTGGAAATATTGATGTAATGTAAGACAAAACCTTTTTCCTCTTAATGATCTGGGTTAGACCATTAATGTTAAGGGATAGTATGCGCAAACATTTGAGCTGTGACATTAACGACATGGACCAAGGATAAAGCTAAGCTATTCACACTGTGAAGGCGATGGATTGAAAACTAATACAGATCAGTTTCTTGAGATCCGTTTAAGGGCATAGATGGTCCGGGAGCGAATTCCATAACAATGATGCCTGTACAGAAAATCTTCACTGGCCCATCTACTTTTTCTGGTATCTAGGAATGGTCAGAAAGTTGTAATATGATGACCCTAGGATTCATGAAGGGGTGTACTGTTTGATCCTCTCAGCCACAAAATGAGGTGCCATTCCCCTTAGAGCTTTTAAGGTAAGGCAACCATTTTTAATTTAAATTTACTGTTTTACAGGTAGCCAAAGAAGTTGCTGCAGAAGAGGAGTGGCATAAGTGCTTCTAGAAAGTTTGTATATTAAGGAAGCAGCTTATGTTGGACTACTTGCAGCCTGGAAAGATGCTGTTGGGAAGATCAAAGTAGATGGGAATTGGCATAATCCAGCCTAGATAAGGTATAGAATATGATTACCGTCGTTCGAGCTTTCAGTGGAAAGAAAGGGGGTAGCTTTCTGATCCAAACTGTGGTTTGAAGTCCTAGGTGTTGGCAGATACCAGGGTTTGAACCACTAGACTGTTCCCCGGGAGCGAAGAGATTATCCCCTCCTTTCTCAGAAACACCGCTCCCCAGTGTTATGGTTAGAATACACTACAGGGAGCCAATATCTCCAAAAAATGAAGGGACCAAGAAGAACCATCAGAGAAGTCCCAATCACAGCCAATAAGGAGGAGGCCAATTCCAGGTAACTGTGACAATTGTTGATTGGCACTGGTAGGTCTTTATACAAATGGTCTCTTGAAAGAAAAGTCAAAACAATCCTCTTCATAAACAGCGAAGCAAGCAGAAATCAAAAAGGAACACTGTTCCTGCAGATATTTGTTTACAGAAGAGGTATCCAAAGTCCAGGTAATAAAAGAAGGTGATTTACGCTCCTGCGCTGTCCTCAAAGGTAGAGGAATGTAGGCGAGGAAACAAAAAACAACACCGAGCCGATAGCTCGAGCCTCCTCAAACGAAAGCGTTCGAAATTAAACAGACCAGAAAGCCACAACCTGGCTAAAACAAATGCTGGTCTGGAATACTCCTAACAAGCATTTACAATGCAATGGCCTCGGCATTATTAAAGGTAGAGCTATTGGCATTGCTCATGACATTTTTTTTTTTTTTAAATCTTAAATAAATGGCATTGTCATTAACATTGCCAATAGCTTAATCGTTAAATAAATGTCATTGTCATTTACAATGCCAATAGGTTAATCGCTCGCAAATGCATGACCTATTGCATTTACACCCACAGAGAGCCACCCACACAAAGCCACCCACACACACATACAGAGCCACCGACAGAGCCCCACACACACACACATACACACAGATCCCCACACACCCACAGAGCCCCACACACACACACCCACAGAGCCCCACACCCACGCACACCCACAGAGCCCCACACACACCCACCCACAGAGCCCAACACACACACACACACACAGAGCCCCCCCCCACACACAGAGCCACACACACACAGATCCACATATACACCCAGAGCCACATACACACACAGGAGAGCAAGCACCGCGAGGGGGCAGGGAAGCAAGCACAGCCAGGGAAGCAAGCACAGCCAGGGAAGCAAGCACAGCCACGGGAGCAAGCACAGCCAGGGGGCAGGGAAGCAAGCACAGCCAGGGGGCAGGGAAGCAGGCACAGCCAGGGGGCAGGGAAGCAAGCACAGCCAGGGGGCAGAGAAGCAAGCACAGCCAGGGGGCAGGGAAGCAAGCACAGCCAGGGGGCAGGGAAGCAAGCACAGCCAAGGGGCAGGGGAGCAAGCACAGCCAGGGGGCAGGGGAGCAAGCACAGCTAGGGGGCAGGGGAGCAAGCACAGCCCGGGGGCAGGGGAGCCAGCACTGCTAGGGGGCAGGGAATCTGAGGTCGGAGGGGGAGAGAAGTGAAAATGTATGTGAATATTTCTGTGAATTACCTAAAACTTCTCACTCAAAGTTCTTCTATTCGTCCTCCACTATCTCTGCACCCCAACACTAATGCACCCCGCTTTACTCATTATACAGGATTAGGGGAGACTCCTAAATAACACCGCACATATTCAATGCCGCCGAGCCCAGGCCCGGCAAGAAGGTGAGCTACGCCTAACTGTAAAAAACTTCAGGCTGGCGGGAAAGACCTAATCAGAACCCCATGTGGAGGCGAGGCCTGGCCACATCCGCAGTCATTTCATTCTGACAACGGCACATGTGGTACAAACAGAACATTTATTTTTATGTTAATCTTGAAAGAAGTGAAGGATTGCATTGCCCTGGACACGCACGCATGCACACCCACAGGCACACACACTCACGCACAAATGCTTTTACATACACAGGCAAACACACACACAGAGGCAAACACACATGCGCACACACGCCCAGGCACGCGCGCACACACACACAGAGATGCACACACACACAGATGCACACACACGACCAGGCACGCACACACACAGATGTACACACACACAGAGATGCGCACACACGCCCTGGCACGCACACACACACACAGATGCACACACTGATACGCACACGCGCCCAGGCACGCACCCACACAGATACGCAAACATACACACAGGCACACACACGTAAACAGATGCTCACACACAGGCACGCACACACACACAGACATGCATTCACATACAAAGGCAACCACACACAGGCATGTACACATACACAGATGCACACACACGCCCAGGCACGAAGCCTGCTGCTCCCGCCCCACCCCGTGGTAGTCTCTATCGGCACCCCACCACAAAGCAGCCGGGTCGCAGGGACAGGGGGGCTGCTGGGGGCCATTGCAGGGGAAACTCACCGTCTCTCCAGTCACAGGCGTTCCCGCAATCCCCAGGCACCAGTCACCGGAGCTCCTCCCCTCCGACTCGGGGACTCCCGAAGCCGTTTCCGCATCGCGATGCCTCCCATGCAATCCAGGCCAAAGGCGGCAGTCCAGCATCGGTGGGTTCAGTCGCGGGGATCGTCGGACAGCACTAGAGGCAGGGTGTAACACCGGCACTCACGATCCTCACCGGCAGACGCAGAGACTCTGGAGCGGTAGCAGGATCCACTCGTGCCATCGTTGACAGCCAATGGCACCGACGGGCAGCAAGGCTGTGTGCGGTCGTTGGCTCCGCCGTCTCTTTCGGCCCCAGGACTACACAGTACACAGCTTCCAAAAACAGCCACGAAGTCCTTATACCGCTCCCCATGCAGGTAACAACGGGACAGATCCCCCACACTGCCTCCGTGGGACGGTGCCAGACTGCGTGTATGCCCCAAACACCTCTCACCGGCGCAGGTAACACAACCGAAAGCCCCATACAGCTCTCAGGGGCAGACACGTTACATACTGCCGAGGGGTCTCAATTTCTGTCTCATAGTTTTCTTTTTACACGTTAAAATCACGACACGGCCCTGTACCATCTGACAAGCAATCCGTGGGCGTCTGTAAACCAGCCTAAAATGAGTATGCGGAGACTTTCTGGAGCGCCAGCAACTTATCTCACGGGGTGATAGAGGGGCAGAGGGGTGACCCAGCACCGGAAGCGTGTCAATGTGAAATTACCCACTGAGCCGCACGTTGGGCTGTCTTTACCTAAAATCCGTCTTCGCCGACTTTACTACAGAACTTCCTTTACTTTGAACCCATACTCACTGTCTTTATTTCTAAGCACATTTACCCTCAACCTGTCTTCACGGTCTATAATTTTAAGCCGGCATTTGCACCAATGGGTGTTCAGGACGTTTTTTTTTCCAATGAGCTGCCGTTACCGCCGAGCTGTAAATACCACGGTGGTCATTGTGCCGCTTTGCACGCACTACTGTGTTTACCACCTGGCTAACTCCAGTGAATTTACCGCTGAGCTGCATCGGCGCCATTTCCCTCTCTTGCCACTTCTGCTGTGTCTGGGCGCATCCTTACCTACCTAGCTGGAGCAGGGCCATGTTTATCTCTGCCAAATGGGCCCAACTGGTGCAATTTAAGACAGTGTTTCAGCTGAATCGATAAAGTGCTTTTAGGGCTGAATCATTGGAGATTCCCACTGGTTCTACAATCGTGGTCACTGTTTCGTAACTTTTTATTTTGAGGTTTTCCCACACCCTTTTTGATTTTACCTTTACTTGTACTTCACACACTCTTTGGAAATGAACGCAGTCATCCAGCAGTTTCTTCTCCCCTTCACCCTCACTACCAACCTCTTCGGACGGTCACCAAGTTTTCAACCATTTTTCCATCGGCGGCTGGGCTGTGGGGCTCTATGGCTGCCGGGACGTCCTGGGAGGCGGGGTGGGCTGCCGTCCTCCCTCTCCTCACCGGCGACTTCCGCTTCGGGGCTCTTGAGACCTCCCCTGGTGCCGTGGGCGGGGCTCTCCTTCACCGGAGCCGCGGAGGGGAAGCACCAGGGCACAAGTCCATAAATTTTACCTTTACTTGAACTTCACACACTCTTTGGAAATGAACGCACTCATCCAGCAGTTTCTTCTCCCCTTCACCCTCACTACCAACCTCTTCGGACGGTCACCAAGTTTTCAACCATTTTTCCATCGGCGGCTGGGCTGTGGGGCTCTATGGCTGCCGGGACGTCCTGGGAGGCGGGGTGGGCTCCCGTCCTCCCTCTCCTCACCGGCGACTTCCGCTTCGGGGCTCTTGAGACCTCCCCTGGTGCCGTGGGCGGGGCTCTCCTTCACCGGAGCCGCGGAGGGGAAGCACCAGGGCACAAGTCCATAAATTTTACCTTTACTTGAACTTCACACACTCTTTGGAAATGAACGCACTCATCCAGCAGTTTCTTCTCCCCTTCACCCTCACTACCAACCTCTTCGGACGGTCACCAAGTTTTCAACCATTTTTCCATCGGCGGCTGGGCTGCAGGGCTCTATGGTTGCCGGGACGTCCTGGGAGATGGGGTGGGCTCCCGTCCTCCCTCTCCTCACCGATGACTTCCGCTTCGGGGCTCTCGAGACCTCCCCTGGTGCCGCGGGCGGGGCTCTCCTTCACCGGAGCCGCGGAGGGGAAGGACCAGGAAACAAGTCCATAAACAAGAAGAAAAACGCAAAATGGAGGCCGCAACTCCAAAATTTTCGGATTCAGGGGCGTGTTTTTGGCGTTCTGAGTGACGGATGACGTCACAGTCGAAAGAACGCAAAAAAACACGCCCCCGAATCCGAAAGAGACGGGGCTTTATTGGAGTGATGCCTGTCTCCTCCAATGGCTGGCCTCCGTTTAGGAAGCCAGCCAATGGAGGAGAGAGGAGGAGAGAGGCGGGTTCAAGCCCCCATACACCAAATCATTAAATCTCCTCCCGGAGACTTCGCAAGCGCAGCCTTCGGTCCTCGACCTAAAAAACTGAGTGAATGCAGGAAGGCGGGGCGTTCCCCAATAGGAGTCAGTACTTTCACAGAGATCAGCGGAAAACGAACCGCTAACCCCGCTGACAGCCGTGAATATTAAACAAAAAATATACGAACATCAAAGGCGTCTTCTCGCAATGATCAATAACCGGCGAGAATGCAGTGAATCATATCCGCTACGAGGGAGGCTGCAGTGGAATCAAAGCTGGGGGAGGGCTGAAGGGGAATTGATACTGGGAGACTGAAGGGGAATCGAGGCTGGGCAGCTGGATACGGGGGAACGGTAGGCAGCGCGTCCTCGCGCTGAACTGAAAAATAAGAAGTCACAAAGTTCAGTTTAAAGTGTGCTCCACGGGCAGACAGGGATTGAGAGTTCCAAATGATAGGTGGTGCAGAGACAAAGGATTTCACACATCCACGACTCCAAATAATCCTCGGAAAGGTAGCAAGAAGGTACAGGAATCCCAAAACAGGATAGCAAGGCGGGACACAGCAAACGCAGAAAGCCAAGCAATGATTCACTGCAGCTGCTGGCTTGAATCCTCCCTATCACCTGACCAGTCCATAGCAGCATGGGAGAGTGCACAACCCCCTTTTCTCGCTAGGGTTTCTGGGAGATGTAGTTTAGTATCCCACAGGAAGCCCGACTTCTGACACTAAGCACCAAATGGCAACCATTTCAGATGGCCCATAAGAATGGTTCCTTATTATTCTATATTATTATCTCTGTATTGTCTGTGTTTAATTTTCGATGGGTAGTAGCCATCCAATTCCCCAAAAATGCAAAATAAAATGCATTGTGTTCTTGAACTCTAGTAGAGTTGCCATTGTGCCTGCCAACGGGAGCAGTAATTGAGTGTCATCTGCATAGTGATACAATCTACGCCTTCTTACAGGGTTTAGATTGTATCTACACCCTGTACAGCTAATTATTTTATGAGTGGCCTAGCTTACAAATTAAATAGATAAGGCGTCAAGGATTGACATGGTCGACCAAAATATTATGTTCTCTGAATCTTAAGTTAGCCGTGGAATGTCCACATTAAACTTAATTTACATTACACCGTGTGACGCTCTTTGTCCAACTGGACCAAGTCGGCATCGGGCCCTTCGTCTCTAGTGTATCTCCGTTTTTTTACTCCTGATATGTCAGATGCCTGATAGATTTAGGCACATCTGCCAAATATTCCATCCCTGTCCTATCCGGTGAACTTGTATCCACCCAGGCTGGCATGCCCATGCTAACTGTAGGAAAACTGCCTGTGGTTGACAACACTGAGGGCCTACATTTGTCCTAGTGTTATCAATTTTAACTCTGCAGGTGTGCAACAGAGTCTATGCAAGATTTTTGAATAAACTAATTTGTTTCTATAATTCATTGACCCCATTTCTTTCTAGCAATACACTGGAGTAAGACCATTTACGGATAACCCACACGTCACCCAGATCTTTTTTCCACAATTCTGGTGCTGGTATACAGCCAATCATTTGGTTTTCAGTGTTCGCTTTAAATATCTGCGGAATCCATCCTCTATTAAATTCAGTATGAATAACATTCAGAAGTAACATACATTCTTTGGGTTCCCACAGAAACGTCGGATAGTGTCAATAACCCCAAGGGGATGTTTAACTAGTCCTGGTAGCTGGTAACAGGAAGAGTTGCAGCTCCCGATAGGAGGTGCTGGCTGATGAACTGCAGGGCCGGCGTTCATTCACTGACCTGCATCTTAGCAGTTGACAAATGGTGTGATGCGTTCAGGACAGTGAGAGAGGAGCGAAAAATAAAATAAAAAAAGCCAGCCTTCGAGTGGTGGAGGAAGCAAAGTTAGCGGTGGGGTGGGAAGTAGTGGCAACACAGAGAAAGCAGTGGGTAGGGACTTAGGAAGAGATGCAGCGCATGAGGGAGGGAACAAGAATCACATGCACTCTCATGAAGTGCCTCATGAAAAAGAAAAGTAGGTCCCTGAAATGAGCAGTGGAAGGATACAAGTCAGCCAATCAAAAACATGCTCTTAGAGGGAGACCGAAGCATGACAATAAAGCCAACCAATGAATGGTAAGCAATGGACGGGCACCAAGCCCACTGTACATTTTTGTATGGCTCAAAATAGGTTTTCTTTAATAGTGGTCTGGTAGGCATGACCTAAAAAGGTAACATCTCTTACTTTAGTCTTTCTTTGAAATAGAAATTCTTTCAGCTCACTACATAGCCTCCAAGGAAAAGGTGTTGAGCAAGCCACAAGGGTGGAGGGTGGAGACTGCAGTTCTATGATGCTTTTGCTCACACAGAGGGTTTGAAGGCTTGAAAAAAGGGAGTCCTGTCTTAGCAGAGCCAGAACCAGGTCAAAACCCAACCATTCTAATGAGATGTGAAATGACTACACATTTGCAAGAATACATTTCTATTAATAAAAACATTGGTGGCATCATAGTAATATAAATAAAACATCGCACCCAACACGTGTCTACCTACAAACATTTCAAAATGCACCTAAACTCTCTATCAAGCACTTGCCACCATAAGCGTTAGTACTGTAGCCAGGAAAGTAAGATGACCAGGTCTTAAAACACTGGGAAGTGAATTTTGCTGAATGTATGAATTTAAAACAGCTCACATTTTTTGGGTGGAAGATATTTAAATGGTAAAGATTTTAACAGGAAATGATTTTGAGTCCATGTGTTTTACAGTCTAAGTTTTTACTGTTTATTTTTACAGTCTGTGGTTTCATATAGGACCTTGTCCCAGAGTTATGAGTGATTTGCTGGCTACTGCTTTCTGAAGGCACCCCAAGATGTGCCTCTCAGGCCTGCATCAGCCCAGTTCTCAGCAGAACATTTGTGTTTGTCTGTTCACTGGACCTTCGAGGTCCCCTAGAGTGCGATGGGCAGACAGGCCTAAGTGTTCACTTTACAACTTAGTACAATCTTGCTCCCTATTTTATCCAATTTATTTTTCTCGCTGATTTCACCCAATTTGGGTGTCAAAGCTCAGAAATGATTATATCTAGGGATGTGCAAATATGCAACGTATGTCTTTTATTAACTTCCCGTAAAACTAGTGAGTACTATAATCATTATTAATAGTACGCAACGTTTTCTGCATGTGGTCTTTCATGATAAATTAAGTACTTCTGTGCCCTTTTCAGTTGCTTCAAGAGAAACATGTTAGCTAATATTGATCCAGTTTCAAAGTCTGGAGGAAAACAGTTTCAAGTTGATTCAGAAAACATTACCTCAATTTTCATCACCAACTAGAACTCTTGAGAAAGTTATGTCAGTTTGTGAAAGAATTATGCAAGTGCCATGGTGAGAAATGCAGGAAACTAAGAGAACACGGGCATCATGCTTAAAGAAGGATATCGTGCACACAGTTAGGTAATGTATATTGTGAAACCGTATGTCGGTATCTCTTTCAATGTCTGACTCCAAAATACCATGGATGTTATGTATAAGAAGTGATCAATTAATGCCCTATTACTTACCGGTCATCTTCCTAGTCCCTTTGTCCTCGTCCCATTCTTAAAAAAGTGAGAAAGTACTATCTCAGGACAGAAAAAAAGAACAAAAGAATGCTGGCCCTACCCCACCCCCTCCCCCTGGGAGTACAAAAGAGTGCATTCCTCCTGCAATACTAAGCCCAGATGAAGACCAGCAAACTGGGAGGGAAGGGAGAGAAGTAATGACATGGGCTAGGACAACAGGACCAGGACTAATGAAGATTACCAGTACGTAATAGGGCATTACCTCCCAGGTCCCTCCGGTCCTCGTCCCATACGTGTAAATGTGAGAATACCCAAGCAAACACCAGCATTCATCATCAACAAACCACCCAGACAAAACAGACCGCAAACCAAGTAATTTATTGAAAGAAACAGGTTGAGAAATTCAGGAGCACACAGCCCGCAGAACACCCAAACCAAAATTAGCATCATCCCCCAGCAAATTCTGGATCCGATAATGCAGCGCAAAAGTGTTTGAGGAAGCCCAATTAGCAGCCCTACAGATCACGGACAGGGACACCTCCGAACCTCCGCCCATCAAGCTGTCATCCCACGGGTAGTATGCCCCTGAACAGCAGCCAGAGGAGGGGCATCTGAAAGAGAGTAAGCCAACATAATGACCAGCTTTAGCCAGTGACTAATGGAAGATAAAGAAGCCTTCCCCCACGAGAAGCCAACCCAAAGCAGACAAACAGGGAATCAGACTTCCTAAACGAGCTCATAGGATCCAGACAGATACAAAGAGTTCTGCATACATCCAGAAAAGGCCAAGTAAGGTCATCAGCAGGCACAGGAGCAGCACCCAAGGCAGGCAACACCACTCCTGGGAACGATGGAACTGAGAAGAAACCTTGGAGACAAAGGCCAAATCTAACCCGAGAATCATACCAAAATCCGAAAAAGACAAAAATGGTTCCTGAGCCATCAGAGCCCCCAATTCCCCCAGATGCTGAGCCGAAGTAATGGCCACCAGGAAGACCACCTTCAAAGTCAGAAATTTGACATCCACCTTCTGCCAAAGGCTCAAACGGAGGAGCCACAAGAGCCTGCAAAACCAGGGGCAAATCCCAAAAAGGAAAAATGTCCGCACCAGAGGGTGGGACAAAGAGAAACTCCGCAACAAGCGAGAGTCCAAATCCTCCACATCTGACAAATTCCCCCAAGGGGAACGAAAGGTCTTAAACGCTGCCCACTGAGCCCACAAAGTGGAACCAGTCAACCTCATCTCAAAGCCTTCCCAGAGAAACTGAAGCACCTCTGGCAAAGAGCACTCCAGAGGGGACAACCCCAGAACCCCAAATTACCCCAATAATACCCATAGGGTTTCAAGCAGGAAGGTCTGTGGGACTGTTGCAGAGCCCACGCTAAATGCCCAGGGAAACCTCTACGTCACCATCCCTGCCGCTCAACTTGCACACTGACTGCCACAGGAGAGACAAAATTGGAGCCAACCGCAGAGGGGATGGAAAGCAAGGGAGAAACCAGGGACACTGCACAGAGAACAGCTGCAGAGTGGGGAACCACGACCGGCGTGGCCAGAATGAAACCCCCACCACCTGGGACTCTCCACAGAAGCGAGTCAAAAAACAGTGGATCAGAGCCAGAGGAGGAAATGCGTACAAGAGGCAGGGAGGCCAAGGAACGGTGAGAGCATCCACTCCCCAAGTCGCTCCCGCCAAATACAGGAGCAGAACGGAGCAGCTGGGCATTGTGCCGGTAAGCAAAGAGGTTGAGATAAGGAAGATGAAACCTCCTGCACACAAGCCAAAAAGCCTCTGGAATAAGAGACGGCTCCTGGGAGGTGGAGAAAATCCTGTTGAGGGCATCTGCCACACCATTGTCCTCCCACTGAATGTATACAGCCGAGAGAGGCAACAGATGTCCCTCATCCCAATAAAACAATGGAACCATGTCTGGATTCAGAGACTTTGACCTGGAACCCCCTTGATGGTTCAGGTATGCCACTGACACCATGTTGTCCAAACGAACCACCACATTGTGACCCAACAACTGGACGCAGAAACCCATCACAGCCCGGGACACCACAGTCAACTCCCTCCAGTTCGAGGAACGCCGCCCCTCCTTAAGTAACCAATGACCCTGAATGGAACTTAAATCCAAAGTTGCCCACCACCTGAAGGCGCTGGCATCTGTCGTCAGAACCACTGGTGGAGAGGACTGCAACGGCAGCCCCTGAGAAAGATGGGCCGAAAATGTCCACCAGTGCAGAGCAGAGAGGAGGGACTGAGCCACCGGAACTCGAAGAACCACATTGCATGACAGCGGATTCCAATGGGCCAACAGATACAGACACAGAGGCCTGCGATGAAATTGAGCCCAGGCCACTATAACCACTGTCGCCACCATGATACTCAGAAGCTGTAACCACAGACGGATTGGAAAGGAGCCCCCCGCCAAGCACATCCGAGTACGGGAACACAAAGTCACTGCATGAGAAACAGGCAGAAACACCCTGTTTAGATCGGTGCGAAAGCGCGCCCCAATGAAAACCAAGTTCAGCGATGGCCCCAACTGACATTTGGGAAGATTCAGAAGAAACCCATGAGTTCATAATGCAGAACACACCACCTCCTGATCGATCCACCAGCAGTTAATCCCGAGAGAGAGCATGGACCAACCAGACATCCAGGTATGGGTAAATGAGGACCCCCTGAAGATGCAAGTAAGCCACCAGAGGAGCCACCACCTTGGTGAACACCCCTGGGGCAGACCTCAGGCCAAATGACAGGACCTAAAACTGGAATTGATGCCCCCTGAAGGCAAAAAATAAATTACTGATGAAAGCTGGGGTGAACAAGGACTTGAGGAGATCAAGAGTGCAGAAGAAATGACCCGGTAGCACCAATGGAATGACCCACTGCAGAGTCTCCATTCGGAAGGGCAGATGGACCACAAACTTGTTGAGAGCCTTCAAGTCGAGGACTAAACATAACCCCCTGTCACCTTGGGAACGAGACAAATCAGAGAGGAAAAGCCCCTCACCACCTTGAGAGGAGGAACGGCCTGAATCACCCCCTTCTTCAAGAGAGACTCGACCCCCAGAGACAACTCCGACCTCTTGACCTGACAGGACGGCCAAGCTGTCAGACTAATCCCTGACTCCGGAGGAGACTCGCAAATTTGATTCTGTACCTCTGACGAACAATGCCCAGAACTCATATGCCAGAACAGGACTGCAGCCAAGCTGGGAGAAAGAACTGCAGTCATCCCGCTAGTCAAGAAATAGTCTTAGGTGGAGGAATTTAGCTTTCCTATGCCGCCCCTACCCAAAGGAAACCTCCTGTGACCCCTGGAGAAAATCCAACGAGAAGAAGGGTGAAGGAAAGACTTAGGTTTGGAAGAATGAGCTGCAGCGGAGGGCTGCTTGAAGGAAGAAGAGTGCTTTTTCTCTTTAAACAACTTATGCAATTTGCCCTCCAATTCCTCCCCAAACATTATAGTCCCCTGAAAAGGCAAAGGCAAGGCACAAGCCTTTTGAGCTGAATCAGTCTTTCAACACCAGATTGTGGCGGGCTACCACACCCGCTACCCCAGGAGGACACATCCAACAGGAACTCGACCTGCCTCTCATAGTGCTCCAACAACACAGAGCAGTCTAAAGAATCCTCCATGGATTGATACAAAGTCTTGATATCAGAAATCAAGGACTGAGAGACGTAAGGGCCATAAATACTGGCCCTCAAAGCCAGATGAGACCCAGAGTACACCTTCCAGAGGGAAGCATCCACCTTCTTATCCACTGGATCTTTAATCACTGTATCCACCCACAAGGCTTGCTACAAAGGAATCAATTGTACTCAAATCTGGCAATTCTGGGGACATATCCTGAAGGGGCTAAAGTTTAGCCATTAACCTAGGAAGTAAAATACGATCCAGATCCTTCAAGTTCCTTTTCAGAACCTCACGGATGAAGGGATGGACAGGCATATCCACCGCAGCTGAACACTGAAACTGCCGCAGCAAAGAACCCCCAGGGGTGCTAGGCAACTCATCATCAGGAAAGCTCATGTTGGATTTGACGGATCACTGACATAATATCGACGGACAGAATATCTACTAGCAAAAATATCGATGACAAAATATCGACAGACAGAATATCGAGTTTGTATCTACAAACAGGTAAGTACAAAAATATCGAGTACAAAATATCCTTTACAAAAATATAGTTTATAAAAATATCGACTTTATTAAAAACAGTGTTAAATTAAATTAATAGTAAAAATGAATTACTAAAATATACTTAAAAATACTTAAATTAACTTATAATAATTAAATAATTAATGAAAGTTATAAAAAAAAATTACAAACATATTTGTTAAAATATATATATATATATAGTAACATAATATAATGAAATAATATCCAATATTATTACTGCACAATAGCAGAATTGTAAAAAATACTATTCCCACTCCAAAGAGTGCAACAGTAGGGAAAGCGTTGGATAGCGTAGGGGTTACAATTACTATTCCCACTCCAAAGAGTGCAACAGTAGGGAAAGCGTTGGATAGAGTAGGGGTAAAAATTACTATTCCCACTCCAGTGAGTGCAACAGTAGGGAAAGTGTTGGATAGCGTAGGGGTTAAAATTACTATTCCCACTCCAGTGGGTGCAACAGTAGGGAAAGCGTTGGATAGCGTAGGGGTTAAAATTACTATTCCCACTCCAGTGGGTGCAACAGTAGGGAAAGCGTTGGATAGCGTAGGGGTAAAAATTACTATTCCCACTCCAAAGAGTGCAACAGTAGGGAAAGCGTTGGACAGCGTAGGGGTAAAAATTACTATTCCAACTCCAAAGAGTGCAACAGTAGGGAAAGCGTTGGATAGCGTAGGGGTAAAAATTACTATTCCCACTCCAAAAAGTGCAACAGTAGGGAAAGCGCTGGATAGCGTAGGGGTTAAAATTACTATTCCCACTCCAGTGAGTGCAACAGTAGGGAAAGTGTTGGATAGCGTAGGGGTTAAAATTACTACTCCCACTCCAGTGAGTGCAACAGTAGGGAAAGCGTTGGATAGCGTAGGGGTTAAAATTACTATTCCCACTCCAGTGAGTGCAACAGTAGGGAAAGCGTTGGATAGCGTAGGGGTAAAAATTACTATTCCCACTCCAATGAGTGCAACAGTAGGGAAAGCGTTGGATAGCATAGTGGTAAAAATTACTATTCCCACTCCAGAGAGTGCAATAGTAGGGAAATTAAATACTTCATATATTATTTCAATAAATATAAATTAATATCTATAAAAAATGTATTAAAAGTAATTACAAATTTAATATAATATAATAATTAATCAATGAAAATTACAAATTAAAATAAATTATTACAATTATTTACCTAGTAATACAAATTAATTACAAATTAACAATTAATAATTTAACATTTAAAAATTAATTAACAATTAATTCAAATTAAATACAATTAAATAAATTTTTTTTTTTTGTTTGTAAATATGTTTTTATTGCAGTAATCAATTATAATCACAGCATTGGCACCTGATACGAAAATAAATCAGTATTGGTAGTATTAATCAGAACGCTATACACGGCCGTTCAGCCCACAACCCGGGGGTCGGGCGGCGTGTGCCAATTCTTTTTGCAGTGATCATTTCCACACTTTTGCTACGTATCACAGGTGGTAAAAGGAAATTTCGTCTGCTTTATCAAACATCCCCAACAAGTTCCCCACCTTCCCTTCGGTCAATTCCCCGCCCCAGAGGATTAAAGTGTCATTCAGCACAATGTATGACCCCAACGGTTGGTGGAAACGACTGTCATTCCCCGTTCTCTATCCCCCACCCACCACCCCACTCGTCATCGGTAGATCAACTGTTGTGTGTCCCTCATCTGATAAATAGGCTGTGAGACTGCCTTGGTGGCGTCGTGCTATGCTATTATGTCGCGTCAGTGGGATCCAGGCCTTCCCCTTCCGTGCTGTCCGTATCAGTATGAATGCTATGGTCGCGCAGGGCCTGCACTATCGTTTCCCAAGCCTGCGCCGTCTCTAGTGTCCGTTCATCCTGTCTTCGCTTCGCCTGCTGGAAACGCAGCGTGCTTTCACTCCCCGCCCATTTAAGCAGCTCATTGCGCCATTTAGTGTCCGACGGACCAGCTCTCGCCTTCCAGTGTCTGGTAATCTCCCGTTTAGCTAACAGTAATCCCAAATCGATGAATTTACTAGTGATTTTAGTTTTAGGGGTATGCGGAAACCAGTGTAAAATCCCCACAGCTGCGTCCATCTGTAATGATCTACCAGTCGCCGTGGTCAGCGTGTCTCCTACGATCGACCAATAGGAGGTCAGCACAGAGCAGGACCACAACATGTGTATTAGGTCCGCCCCGGGTGCCCTACATCTAGGGCAGGCTGCCGTCTCCAGACCAAAGTACTGCTGCAGCTTCACCGGAGTCAGATAGGCTCTATGCAACACATAGAAGTGGACCAACTGGAAGCGTGCGTTCCTCGTCCCCTTCCAGGCTCTCTGCAGTAGCTGGGACCACGTGGTCTCTGGAATTTCCCTGCCTATGTCCGTCTCCCATCTGGCTTTGAGGGTCGCCAAGGGGGTCAATCTTCCCTCCACCATTCTGGAGTAGAGGCACGACACTGCCTTCATCGTCCCCGCAGACATCATGACATATTGACATGCCGTTGACATATGCGGCTCCTCGTGACCAGTCCTCCAGTGAGCCTGAATCGCTCTCGTGATTGCCGCGTGGATCAGAAAATCGCCTCTAGGGATGTCGTAGCGGTCCAAAAGGGCCCGGAAGGGCAGCAGCCCCCCATCCTCGTAAAGGTCGCCTACCGTCTGTATCCCCATGTCTTCCCAAACACTGAGACGAGACCAGTCTCCGCCGTGGGGCAATGCAGTGAGCATTCCCAGCGGGATCTCCGGGGCATAAGGTCGCGATCCGCCTAGTCTGCGATGTACTCGGTTCCAGCAGGAACGTATGGTGCGATCCTCCTGAGTGAGGTATTTCAACTCTAGTGTCTGTTGCAGCGCAATGTACGATAAAACATGTCTGGGTGTGCCACTGCCCCGTAGTTCCTCCGGGCCTCGGAACTCACGCGCGATTTCTTGGGTGTAAAACTGTAACTGGACTGCTAAATAGTATGTCTCAAAGTCCGGGGCCGCCCAACCGCCTTCCGCTCTAGGTCTTAACAAGGTCAGGAGCGCCACCCTACGTCGGCCTGCACCCCATAGGAATGACACTATCATGGAGTCAAGGTTCTTAAAAATAGACCTGGGGATCCATATCGGGAGCGTTCGAAAGTAGTACAGCAATCGGGGCAGTGCCACCATCTTTAATAGTGCCACCCGCCCCGCCACCGATAGGGGTAGGGTAGACCAAAAGGACATGCTACCCTTGAGTGCTCGGATGCCCCTGGAGATATTACCTCCTAGTATGTCAGCCGGGCGATGATAAACATGCACCCCCAGGTACTTAAAACAGGTCGGTTCCCATCTAATTTCTCTGTGTATATCCGGTTGGAGGCCATCATGGCGTACCGGAAAAAGGCAGGTCTTAGCCCAATTCACCTGAAGTCCCGACAACTCCCCAAAAGACGTGAGCACCGAGTCCGCCCCCGTCAGGGCCGCATCAGCGTCCTCGAGGAAAAGCAACAGGTCATCAGCATATAGGGAAATATATTGGGGGCCTAACGGAGACTGTAGTCCCCTATAGTGGGCACCTGTGCGGATTGAGATAGCCAGCGGTTCCACCGCTAGGGCAAATAACAATGGGGACAGCGAGCAACCCTGCCTCGTGCCCCTTTCTACTGGGTATTGCTGAGACACCAGCGGGCCCGATTTCACTCTGGCCACCGCCGAGGTGTACAGCACTCTGGTCCATTGCAGGTATCCCTCTCCCATTAAATAAATTTATTTATTTAATTAATTATAAATAAATTACTTCCCACCCTATTCCCCTATAAACCCACAACCCACTATAGAAAATAAATTAGTAAAATTAACATAATTAGCAATTAATCAATTAAATAAAATTAATTGGCAATTCAAATTTAATTAATTACCCATAAAAAATTATTTAACAATTAATTCTAAAACAATACCAATAAATATGTTAACATATTTAATTAATTATAAATAAATTACTTCCCACCCAATTCCCCTATAAACCCACAACCCGCTACAGAAAATAAATTAGTAAAATTAACATAATTAGCAATTAATCAATTAATTAAAATTAATTGCCAATTAAAATGTAATTAATTACCAAATATAAATGAATTAACAATTAATAAAAAATGAATACCAATAAATAAATTTACATATTTAATTAATTATAATTAAATTACTTCCCACCCTATTTCCCTATACACCCACAACCCGCGACAGAAAATAAATTAGTAAAATTAACATAATTAACAATTAATCAATTAATTAAAATTAATTGCCAATTAAAATTTAAATAATTACCAAATAACTTAGTAAATTTAACATAATTAACAATTAATCAATTAATTAAAATTAATTGCCAATTAAAATTTAATTATTTACAAGATATAAATTAATTAACAATTAATTAAAAATGAATACCAATAAATAAATTTACATATTTAATTAATTATAATTAAATTACTTCCCACCCTATTCCCGTATAAATTCACAACCCGCTACAGAATTAAATTACGCAAAAATTAAAAAACAAATTTCATTAATTAAAACAAATTATAACATAAATACACACTTTTCACACATATAATAACATAAAAAACACTATAAAAAATTCGATATTATTAAAAATTCGATAATTTTAATAACCTATATTATATACTTCGATACTTTAACTGTCTATATTTTTAACATTCGATATTACATTACTTACCTTAAAAACGATATTTTTGATGTCTATATTCTGTCTAGTCGATATTTTGTCCATTCTATATTTAAAACTCGATATTATGTCCATTCGATATTTTTTTGTCGATATTTTGACTGTTTACCGGATTTGACATGTTTAAGCAACTCAGGCAGCATGTCCTTGTCAATATATTTGCCTTTGCGTTCTGCACCCCCAACCAATCCTCGGAATCCGAGGAGTGAGAGGAGTGAGGAGGAAGGGGACTTTTTGAACGAGGTCCTCCCCCATCTCACGCAGTGTTTCCTTGATAAATGTCTTTATTCGATCCTCATCCCCCTCCCTGCATCGTTTTGACCGCGCCGGAGAAGGGAAGGAAGAAGAGTCAGAAGAAGAGGAAGAGGAGCGCTCCACATGCTTGCGCTTCCTTGAATGCTTCCACATCTCAAAAATGGCAATGCAACCCAAAGCTAAAAAAAAAATCACCCTGGGGAGTTCTGAAACCTAGGGGAAGGGGGAGTAAAGGTAGACCTCGCCTTGTGGAGCAAGTAAACAGCCACCCAAGCAGCTGCCACAGGAGCACTTCCAGCACCGGAAGGCAATGTGAATCCGAAAGCCTTCTTGATGCAATTGGAAAGAAACGTAAGTCACAGTACAACAAACAATCCAACAAACTCACAGTACAACAAAGAAGCCTACAAACCCCAAGTGGTACTTATGCTATATGCCTGTCTGAATGCAGCCTCGCTGCTGACATGCCTGACTTCCGGAACCGCCCCGACTGGAAGACAGGCAGCGAGACCCAGAAGTATCAACGGATCCCGTCAGCAACACTCCGCATCCCAGCATGCCCCTAAACACGGGAGGCGCAGACAGGAATCCCCTCACAGGTCACTTCAAGGGGGAGGGTATCCACCCGACTTTCCCCAAGCCCAGCAGGGAAGAAGACAGGACTCGCCGCATCGCCCCCACCGCCCAGCGGCGGAGCACGTAAGTAATCAGGAGCTACCCAGCTCCTGCATCCTCGTCCCATTCTATCGAGACAGAAAAAAAGAACAGGAGGAATGCTGGGATAGGTACTATTCTGTGCTCCCGGGGGGGAGGGGGGTCAGGGGGGGAGGGCCAGCATTCCTTCATGCTTTTTTTCCTGATATGCGATAGTACTATCTCCATTTTTAGGTCGAGCCTATTGCGGTAGCGCGCATGCACTGCTCAGTTTGCGAGGCATGCAGTATTCAATGCAGAGTGGAGGCTTCGTGGAAGCTCCACCCACTCTATGCCCATTGGCTTGTGTCTTTGTCCTCCATAAAGGCTGTCTTCTGATTAATTTTGAGGCTTGTTAGTCCCTCCTTATGATGGCAATGTCGTCATTTGTCACTTCCCATGACTACTGCCCCCTTTGCTTCGAGTGTTACACCATACGTGGACTGTTAGCACTCCTTTGTGCCCCCTTCTCCCCCTGCGAGCATTCCCATTGTCCGTGCCCCCACCCTCCCACCCATTGTCCATGATGCAATATGCAATAGGTCTTCCGTAAATGCGAGTCCTATTGCATTGCAAATGCTTGTTTAACTTCTATTAAGCATTCCGCGTGCTCAGTCTAGTTTGTGACAAGTCGCTACACCTTGTACTGCTTCTCGCAACGTCACCGCCAAACTTCTCTGGTAGACGGCGCGGCACCGGCTGTTGGCAGTGCTGGCAGCTCTTTGCCCTCCAACCTGACGTGGGCCCACATGGGCATCTGCCTGTCACCGCTGGGTATGGGCGTGTTAGCACTGCTAGCTCTGGGCATGCTCTACCACCTATTTGCCGGTTTCCTGGTTGGCCGCTTTTCTGCTCTCCTGCTACCTGCGGGAGAAGAGGATGGACAGGCGCCTGTGGCTGTAGATGAGACTCAACACATTGACCTGCGTAAGCTGCTAGCTATGACTCTGCTAGCGGCGAAGCGTGGTGGAGACAAAGTGCGAAAACTGCAGGAGGCAGGTGTCCTGGGTGAGAAATGCAAGGGCAAAACCCACAAAGGAGCCGACGACAAGATCACAGGCAGTGACGTGCAGTCCAACCGGCAGATGTACGACACTATCCACAACACCTTCCCCGATCTCCAGGTATCGCTCTTTGCAGCCAGCTGCTGACAGTGGTCGCGTGTGTGAGAGATGGATTGTGTGCTTGCATATCTCTCGAGTCCCAACTACTGTTTGGTGGTGGCCACATCCCCACCACAAGATGTCTCCTATATACAATAAGTCAATAGCCCACTATGCAAACCATCCTCTCATTTTATACAGTTGTTAATCTCCATTGATTATAACAATGCCAACACTTAAGACTACCAATCTTATCTTCGTTGGAGATTCAGCGGTTTTAGTGGCATGTCCTTGCATTTGTAACTCATGCCCTATGTTATGAAAGTTGATGGTTTGTTGCCTTTTCCATTGTGTGTGTAAATTAATCTGGTGTTTTGTCGTTCGTGAGAGTGAATTATTCTTTTGTTAAGACAAAGAAAGTTGTACCAAAGCAGGATTGGGTGCTTGTATAAATAAGATCTCTGTGCTATGCATGTTGAAAGAATTGGTTGTGTTTAGATCTTCTTTAAATAGAAGGCCTTGGTCATTGTTGTAGTACTCCTTCAAAGTTGCACCATATGCTAAAAGTGCATGGTGTATCAAAGAAGATATCTGCAGTATATAGTGTTGTCCCTACTTGTCAAGTGCTCTTAGCATTCCATAAGATAAAATACATTCTCATGGGTCAACACTTACAATCAAAATGTACACTATTGCTCTAAATTAACCTTCGGAATTAAAAATTAATTATACTCTTCCATACTACCATGACCATCTATTCCTCATGACTGTCCTCTCCAGTGACAGTTTGATATAATCCATATCATCATGTTATATGATTTAAAAATAATTTCCTGGTCCTCCGTCATTAACAGGCAAGCGTATAATGTATAAAAGGGCCTGTTGAATCTTGCTGGAAACTGGATAGCACAGATACAAGCCCGCTTAAGTATCCACAGTCTTAACTAGACAGATCTACCACAAACGGCTGTTCACCAGAGGACTCTAAACTAGTCCTCCCAGCAAAATCCTAATACTTACATTATCTGAACACCTATCATTTAATGACAAAGGCATGATGATAACACAATCAATAGTGGCAAATCTATTCCATACTCATTTCGTAATGGCTGTCTACTATGGTTTACAGATTTGTCTGATCCATAACACCAGGGTGGATGACATTATGCCACAGCCACTGTAGGAAACCATATTGAGAACAAATGGTATACTACCAACACAATAATGGGAGCTGTAGAACTAATCAGAACTGACAACTTTATACATTTGATCATAATACTGTTCTATCGCTCATACTTCCTTATACGTCACACCATTAAGCCCTGCGTCTTATACCACGATAACTGCAACTTTGTGGTCATCATGCACAACATGGAAACACTTCCCATATAGGTTCAAAGATGACACTCTTTCGATCAGATACAATCAATTACATTTCTTATAAAGTGTGACTAGGCACCCGTAAGGGTCTCAGGGAGGGGTGGATCTGCGGTACAGTCGAAGAGCCAGATCTTGAAGTCCTTCCTGAATTGTGGCACACTCACACAATGAAGCATGCTACTCAGGTGGAGTTCTTCAGAACTCCACATACGTGTTTTGAGCACTAAAGAAATACCATAATCGTGGCCAAAGAAAATATGCAATTGTGCGGCCATAGCATTTTCTCCGCACAAATATATATTTGCCACATAACCCATCATCTGCTGCATAATCTCCACATTTTTTTTTATAAATGTTTCTATGCCATATGGTCCAAAAGTTACAAAAAATGCAGCGACAGCTGTTACAGCGCAGTGGAAGGCCCTATGCAAACGTTGACTGGTCACCTTTCTATTGCTTACTGCTATAGTGGGGTGTTAAACTGGTACTGAAGAGGTGTAACCATTGCCCAAACAGTGTGAAATTATAAAGTGCTACTATAGAAGAATGTACTGCATCACACTGCATAATTTTCCTTCTCTTACAGCATAATTTACTCAACCCTGGTGCATAATTTGTCCCTCCCTTGCCGCATCATTCCAGTGGACCTGACCATAATACAATACTCAGTGCATATTGTGTGTGTACGAAACAAAGTCTTGTTGGTTGAGCCAGGAGTAAAATACATGAAATAATTGACACACCCCAACAATTTAAATGGTTTGTATTGTATTGTATTGTAGTTAAATACATACATAAATATAGCTCCCTTTCTACCTCTGAGGAAACACTGAAGTGCCTTTCAGGCGAGTAGCGTAGCTTGCAAATTCATAGTGTTTGCTGGTTTGGCAATGGGTGGGTTTGTTATATGACGTATGTGGTAGTGTTTTGGTGGTATTTATAATGAGAGTTATGCCCAGTTACATGCCACTGTGCATTAGGGTTACCAACTGGCAGGGTGCAAATTCAGGACGGTCAGTGTAAAAATTCAGGACAAAGGGTCAAAATTCAGGACAAAAATTCAGGACAGCAGGTCAAAATTCAGGACAAAAATATGGGACAAAACATACGTTTTACAGACATATCCGAGGAGGTGGCACAATAATATATAAGTAAGTAAATAGACAACCAAAATAAATACAGGTCAAAATAAGTTTATATAAGGTTGAGCCAGTCGTGCACTTCACAGTTTTTCAGTATGCGCGCAACTTTGCAAAGCGAAATCTGGCCCTTTCTGCAATTAAGATTTGTGCTAGTAATAATAAACATTAATAAATAGTATTTTTTATTTGTATGTTGAAATCTGTCTTTTAAATGTACAGTGAAAACGGTGTTAGTTATTTTATTTTTATTTTCTCCAGCATAGCACCAAGACAAAAGCAGAATGCTTTGCCCTAGTCCCATGCAGGAGAAGGCACCTCACATGCTGTCACCACAATTGGGCCCATTGTCATTCTAAAGTGCAAATCAGCTTCAGTCTCGGAATGACAATGGGCCACTCTACAGTCTGCACAAGGTCCGGGAGGGGCCGCTGCAGGTGGCCTCTACAGATTAAAAGATAAGAGCGAGAGGCCCCAAGTGAAATCTTTTTAACTCACGGGGCCTCTCGCATGGGGAAAAGCATTCCTTAATGAGATTTCCCATTTCGATTTTAGTATGATGTCTGTAAGGCGTCCGTAATTTGGGATCCCCAAATTATGGACGCCTTGTGGACATCATACTAAAATGACGGACGGTCCGTGAAATTTACGGACGGTTGGTCACCCTACTGTGCATTGGTGTCTAGAGGAACAATAAGAGTTGAGAATTAGAATGCTTAACCCTTTGTGTGCTCATGACGAGACCAGGCCGTCATGAGTCACAGTTGAGCTGTGCTCATGATGGCCTGGTCTTGTCATAACGCCACCACTACGCCCACACGCAGTTAATTCCTCGCCTGTGTGGGAGAATTAATGAGTGGGAGGGTCATGACGAGACCAGGCCGTCATGAGCACAGCTCCACCCTGACTCATGACGGCCTGGTCTCGTCACGAGCACCGCGGCGGCGCGCTCACCCCCCTGCTCCCCCTCGCACCATGGGGGAATTAGCCCCTCAGGGAAGGGGTTAAACTGATAATGTGAGTTTTTTTGTTTGGAAGGGTGTGGTGATGCCCACCTTGTTCTCCATTTTCTCCTCCCTAGTTAGGTCAAACATTCGAGACCTCTTGTATATACTTTAGTATATACTTATACGTGTATGTACTTTGTGGGCTCTGGAGATCAGCCCTAGGACTTGTGTGCTTCCGCTTAGGGGCTTATTTTTTCTGTTCAACGGCCTTTATTGAACTGTCCAGATAGAAAACAACCAGCAGAATTCAGTAAAATACCAGAATTGCTTTCTGCTCGTTTAACTCCCTCTATTGAACTTTCTTGATAAAAAACAACGAGTAGAGGTCAGTAAATACCAGAATTGCTTTCTGCTGAGGGACTTTCTTGCTTGAATCTTTCTGGCAACTGCCTCTATTTAACTTTCTTTTTAGAAAACGACCAGCAGAGGTCAGTAAAATACCAGAATCACTTTAGCATTCTCTAGATTCCAGTCCATAGAAATTGTGTTCCACGAGCACCCGTAGACAATAATATTTTTTTCAAATCTTGTATTTTCAGTGATATAACCACAGAAGGCCCTGATTTTATATTAAAAACATAGTTTTGGACTATACCATTTCCCGCTAAAGGCAATTTTTCTCTCCATGTCTTCCTATACCTGGCTTGTCACACAGCTTGGTGCTTACTTTCCCTCCATGTTAAAGAACAGTAGATGTGTCAGCACCCAGGCTAATATGCTGCATAGCCAAATATATTTATAAGGTCCCAAAGGTGAGACCGATTGCATTGCAAATGCTTGTTTATGACTGGGACGAGGACAGGAGGGACCTGGGAGGTAATGGAATAAAGTGTGAAACACGTGTTGACTTTTGGTTTCCTTCTGTAATTAACTTGAAATTAGAAAACTGGAAAGATGAATCTGTTTTTTAAACAATCATGAAGCTAGTAATCATCTCATATTCCTGTAAAAAAATTAACTAGAGAAAAAACAAACCCATTCTGAGAACGAATTACTGTTTTAGACCTCGACTTTGTGTTTATAAAATATTTATAGACTCTACTTGTGTTTTAAAAACTTTGCGTGTTTACATGTACTGAAATGTATTTTTCTTCCCTTGGTATATTTTTGATATGTGCACTGCTGTTTTTGTTAACTAGTACAAAACTGTTTTTTAGAGGAAATAGTTCTACCTGGCCAGTGCTGATTTTGATTAACCATTGAATACTCAGTGCTTGAAATGGAAACATAGAAGTGCAGGTACTCATTGTCCCAGAGTAACTGCTTCTTACTAGTACTCTCCCATTCAAGACCCCATGTGCGTTCAGTAGATATTGAGCAGGGACACCGGAGGGCTGGTATCTCTAACCTATATTTGGGGATTACTTCTTGTGTACCTCGGGATGGAATAACACATGGACCTGGAAACAACAGGTCCAATATTGATCACTTTATTTTTCTTTTCCAGGAGAAATAGGGTACCGTAAGGCTCTTTTGGCTCCTTTCGAGTGGGGGCTACGCTCAACAGCTGCCCACAATGTCCACAGCTCTGCCGGCAAGTCTGCAAGAAAGGAGAAAATAGGTAAGTGGAAAGTGGAAACAAATGCAATGAGAAGAGAGAAGGAAGGTATTCGACAGCGGGAAGAAAGGAAGCGGAAAGTGGGAGGGAAGATATAGAGAAGAGAGAATGAGGCAAAATTAACCTTTGTTGGTTGCTTCTGTAGTGCTTATTGTAGGGGAGTGGGAACCTACTACACGTGGGGGCTACAGGTACTCAGCAATACATAGGCATGCAATAATAATCAGACACCAGACAGGCTTGGTTGCTGGGTCGGACCGGAAGCCTCGAGCGACCTCCGTCCCTTTATTTATCGGCTTCTGGCCACGCCTGGCCAGAAGGTGTTACATTGTGTGTGAGTGTTTCCGGGTCTCGGCTGAGACCCGCGAAACACTAGACTGTCACATCCCATCCCAAGTTGGTATAAGTTTTTCTTCTCTTCATGCTAGTCTTTTCCAGTCAACATGCGAAGTCAGCCAACATCCGACTAGGTCTGGGATTCGGTCGAAGGTTGTGAGCCCCTCGCCGTCTGGAGAGCATCGGTTCAGGTCCTCTCCTCATCGGAGAGGATGACGTGGTGGTAATGTCATTGTTCTCACCAGGCTCGCCCCCATTGTCGGGTTGGCTATCAACTTCAGCGACGGGACCGTCGCACGTCTCCTGGGCCTCATGTCTAGATGGAATGCGTTTAAACCATGATACATTTCTGGTAATTTCTTTGCCATTCTTTTGAGCCGTGACCGCCGTACCTTTGCTGGCCTTGATTGTCCAGGGTTCAATCTCGTACGGAGTCTTGAATTTTCCTCCCGGCCTGCGTGTTCTCACCAGCACTGCGTCACCAGGGACTAACACTCTGTCCCGTGCCCGCCTCTTGTGGCTTGCCTTCTCGTTCGTTCTTCTCCTTCTTTCTTAGGCGGCATCCGGTGAATACGGTTCAGGTCTCCAGTGCTCTGCCGTTGGTAGTAGGTCATGCCGTGGTCCTGCAAACATCAGCGACCAGGGGGACCTTTGAGTGGTACTGTGGGGGGTGCTCCTATACTCCCTCAGAAACAGTTGCAGCGCTGCCTCAGGGTCGGCCCCCTCTACTAGTGCTATCCGCAGGACTTTATTGACAGTTCTCATAAAGCGTTCCGCCTCCCCATTCGCCGGGGGCCATTGGGGCGTGATTCGCTGATGTTTTATTCCTAGTCTCTGCAGGAATTCTTTGAATTCGTGTCCCTGAAACGGGGGCCCATTGTCCGTTTTCATCACCCTGGGGATACCAAACATCGCAAATACTTTACTGAGAATTGGCTGGACATTTGCGAAACTGGTGGATGGAGCCACTTCTACGACTGGATATTTCGTGTAGCTGTCTACCAGTACTACGGTTACCCTCCCATCTGGAAAGCTCCCAAAGTCTAAACTGACCCAGGTCCAGGGCGCCGGCTCTTCTGTGATGATGGAGGCAGGCGTTTCCGGGAGACTGGTTAACTGGCAAGCTCGGCAGTTTCTTACCAGCATATCCACCTTTTCATCCATGTGAGGAAACCACACCTTTTCCCTCATTCTCGCTTTCATCCTCTTCGTGCCTTGGTGCCCTTCATGAGCCAGTGAAGTTGCACGATCTTGGAGAGTGTGGGGAATCACTACTCTTGACCCCCGAAGTATGAGTCCATTGTTCGCCCTACTGAGCTCATTGTGTATCTTCCAGAACTGAGACAGACGAATCCGGTCAGTTTCGTCCCAATCACTCACATTGTGCAGGAAGTTTTCCCAAGACCCAGTGTCTATCGCCACCTTGACCCTCGTGATAACGGCATCGTCACCGTACTGGGCCACAATGTCTTCCGGTGCTAGGGCTTGTGGACATGACAGCAGGGACACAATGTCTACGAACTCCTCAGTCTATGTCTCTTGTTCCGGTGTTGTAATCGTCTCCAACTGGGGGTGACGCGACAGAAAGTCCGCCGGGTTTTTCGCCCCGTGTCTGTAGACTAGATCCATCTGGTAGTGTTGGACCTGAATGGCCCACCTTTCGATCCTCGGCGGGGGTGCGGAGCTGTGCCTTTGAACAAAGGTACTAGAGGTTGATGATCTGTGACCATTCTGAAAGGTTGGCCAGTGATGTATAAGTGAAAATGACTACAGGCCCACTTCACAGCCAAGGCTTCTCTCTCAATTTGTGAATACCTGGCTTCCGTTGCGGTAAGTGCCTTACTGGCGAACGCCAGAGGCACCCACACCCCAGGTTCCGCTTCTTGTGTCAGCAATGCGCCTAGCCCGACTGGACTGGCATCCACTAGTATCTCTGCCTGCCGTGCTGTATCAAAGTAAGCCATCGTCGTGCTGTCCAGCAGTGCTGCTTTTATCTTGTCAAAGGCCTCCGCTTCTGCCCGGGACCACTTCCATGGGTTCTCCTTCTTGGTTAGGTTCCTCAGTGGCTCGGCTATGGTGGCGAGCTGCGGAATGAACCGGGCACAGTATTGCGCCATGCCCATGAGGCTTCTCACTTCTGATGCGGTGGTCGGGGCTGGGGCATTCTTAATGGCGGTTGACTTCCGCGGGTCTACCTTGACTCCTTCTGATCCGAACACATATCCAAAGAATTCTATGGACTGTTTGAAAAACTGACATTTCTCTTTATGTAGCGTGACACCAAATTCCACCAACCTCCTGAGTGTTGCTTTCAGTCTCCTGTGATGTTCCTCGCTGGTTTTGGCATGGATGCGGATATCATCGCTGACATTCAACACTCCGCTCAGTCCCGACAGAATCTCTTTAATAGTGTTCTGAAAGATTTCAGCTGCCAACGTGATGCCAAAGTTGAGCCTTTTATATCTCCTCAGGCCTAAATGGGTAGAAAATGTTGTGATGTACCGGCTCTCTTCCGCTAACTTCAATTGATGGTAGCCCGCATTTAAGTCTAATTTGGAGAACCATTGTGCTCCATTTAAGTCAGTTAGTATATCATCCACTGTGGGCGTGAGATGCCTCGCCCTCTTGATCGCTTTGTTGGGCATTCTCATGTCTATACAAATCCGAATCTGGCCAGGTTGCCTAGGCTTCTCAGCGATCACCATCGGTGACACCCACGGTGTCGGTCCTGTCACTTTTTCTATTACTCCCTGCTCTTCCAGCTTGACTAGTTCTCGCTCCACTGCTGATCTAAGATGAAAGGGTATCCTCCGATGTCGTAACGCAATGGGTTGTATTGCTTTGTCAATGTGTAACTTGACAGGTGGCATCTTAATAGTACCCAACCCTTGGAATAACGAAGGGAATAGTTGAAGGACCTCCTCCGTGTGTAGTGCCTTGACGGCATTCGCGAATGCAATTAATTTTAAGTCCTCCGCAGTATGACTGCCGACTAGCAAGTCTGCTTCTTTGTCAATTACGTGAAATGTTGTCGTCAGCTCTTGGTCTTCGGCTTTCACCTTCACCGTCATCTTTCCTCTCAGTGGTAATGGAGTTTTGCTACCATAGGTGAGGATACGAGCCTTTGATGGCACGAGTTGGGGTCTTGGTCGTAGCGCCTTGTAATGCTGGATGCCCATGACATTGATGGTAGCTCCAGTGTCTATGACCCCGGTGACTGTTGATCCATCAATTTGGATCTGACACTTTGGTTGTGGCCTTCTCCGCCTTTTGAGCTCGCTTACGAAGGAGACAAAATAGCACTCGTCTTCATCTTTCGTCGACGAGTCCTGTAGTCTCTGTGGGTGGCGAGATGGTGTCCTGTTCCCTTTCGATGAGTACGCTTCCCGTGTGTCTTCTAGAGCCAGTTGCCGCACCGCTTTGGTGGGTGTTCTTCTTCCTGCCGAACCTTGTCCTCGTGAGTTTCCTCTCGCACCTCCTCTGCATACACTGGCAAAGTGATTAGCTCCCCCGCATTTGTCACATGTCTTGCCACGTGCAGGGCAGTTGTCTCTGTTGTGTTCTTCATATCCACACGATCCACACTGGGCCCGCCGATGTGTCCTGGTCGGCCCTCTTCCTCTACTCCCGCGGTTGCTGTTCCGCACGGCGTCCACTCTCTCCATCTTCACCGTGACTTCAGTGCTCGACGATGGGTTGATGGCTGATTCCATAGCTGTGGCTCGCGCATCGGACTGCTCGTGGGACCTTGTTAGCATCAATATTTCATCCAGCGTTATGCGGGGCTGTCTCAAAATCAGTGTTCTGAGATGTTTGTTCTTGCACCCTTGAATCAATTGCGCCGTTACTTCTTTCTCTTGATCATCATCCGGGCACGTGCTTATCAGCTCCCTCAGCCGTGCATGAAAAGCATCCATTGTCTCTCCGTCCCTTTGCCGGGATTGTCTGAACTTGAACCTCTCATAATGTGGATTTAGCTGTGGGTCAAAGTGTGCGTTCAGCGCTTGTACCGCGGCATTGTAGTCTGTAGCTGCTCCGGTATTTGGCAGGTGTTGGAATAACTTGTAGAGTTCATCACCACCAAAGTGTAGTAGCCAGGACCGTTTCACCTCATTGTCTTTTTCCCTCGTAGCTGTGAAGTAGTTGTTCAGGCGACTCAGCCACACTGCCCAGCGAGGCGCCGCCGTGCCTGGGTCAGCCAGCGCGCTGAATGGCGGGATTGGATTGATCTGGGAGTGTGGCGATTGCTGGATCACTGCACCCACTACTTGTATTCCTGCCGGCCCTGCCCCTTGTTGCACGGCTGCTGCTTGTGGCGCCCCTCCTGCGCCTGTGGCGTCTTGTACTGAAATCACTGTGGCTCCCTTCTACCACGTGGTCAGCGTGGTGTGTGATCCGTGGCACCACTGTTTATGTATTGGGCTTGGTCGTTGGAGAGTGACCTTCCTGTTATCACCCTTTTCACCAAGCAATCACCCTGCTCGTGTTTCCTTTTCGTATAAGCACTTATTCCCAAAGCAATATCTTTACTTTATTTTTATTTTTTCGTTGTTGTTGCAGGTAGCAAAGCTTGTTTATTTCGTGACCATCGGCAGCCAGTCCTCTACCCCCGCCGCATGCCTTCTCCCCAGGTGCCCCAGGAAACCCCTGCTGTGCTGGGCAGAGCAGGCTCTTCACTCGGCGGGATTGGGGCCTCTCCTTCTAATCTCCGTCGCAGGGCAGGTCTCGCACGCAGAGCGCATGCGCGCTCCGCTTCACACGCCGAACGGGGCCTCCGCACAGATCGGATGGAGATTGCCTGATTTCCACCCCACGGCACCACCACCTGCCGGCTCCTACGTAGCTCACCTCACGCTGCTCTCCGACTGGGACACACAGCGGAGTCTGCTCCTCCAGCGGGCGGTCCACCGCTGCCACGCCACACCGGACCGGATCACCTCTGCCGACAGGGAGACCTCCACTCCACCGCCAGGGTCCTGAAGCGATCGCCCACCGCCAGGGTCCTGAAGCGATCGCCGTCACCGCCTTCGTCGCCAGTGTAGGGGAGTGGGAACCTACTACACGTGGGGCTACAGGTACTCAACAATACATAGGCAGCCAATAATAATCAGACACCAGACAGGCTTGGTTGCTGGGTCGGACCAGAAGCCTCGAGCGACCTCCGTCCCTTTATTTATCGGCTTCTGGCCACGCCTGGCCAGAAGGTGTTACATTGTGCGTGAGTGTTTCCGGGTCTCGGCCGAGACCCGCGAAACACTAGACTGTCACATCTATGTCACCCTGAATCAGCTTCAGACTACTGCAGGGTAACAGAGAGGGGAGAAGAGGGCACGAGAGAGGGAAGGAGTCCAAAGAGAGAGAAAGAGCAGACATGATATTAGGATGTGCTAGTTGCACACTAGAAAACTAAAACAGCCGTTGGTGCAGGCCTCTTGTGAACACTGCAGACTAGGAGGGGGCAGGGAACAAAAGGATACTTATAGAAACTTTCATCAAACTTTATTGTATGGTGTATAAAAACAGTGCAAATAAATTGTCCTATTACACCTTTCAGGCTTAAGTAAAATGACATTCCAGGTGAGTTGCCGATTATGCCCAGGATAAGAGGGAATGTCTGCTTCTAACGTCTTCCTCCCTTGGTAACCCCGCGTCTCACCCTCTTTACTCCCTCCCCAATGTCTCTCTATCTCACTCTCTTACTCCCTCTCTCTTCCTCACTTAATCACATTGTGTGATATCTTACAACAAAGATGACCTTATGGTGTGAGAAGGGTGTGAGGGCTTTTCAGGAAGGCCCCTAATTAACCAAAGGTCTAAAGGTTCTGTGAGTCCCGAGACTTCGGGGTTCGGGGGACACTGCCCCGGGTTCACCTCAGGAAGGGGTTGTGACAGCTGGAGGGAATGCCTCTCAGCCTGGGGCTACCTCTGAATAGGATCGGTCGGATGGCCAGAGCCCAAATGTCTCTGTCTCGAGATAGAAGCTAGTCCTTTTGACTTACTCAGAGATCACATCTGTACGTGGAGGAGGCAGAGCCCTGCACAGCTGTGCACAGAAAGACAGAACCCCGAAGCAGGAGACGCTGGCTGTGTCCAGGGAACGCTGCCAAGGACTGAGAGCAATCTGAAGAAGACGATAGCCTCCTGGCATGTAAAGAATCTGCAGGGTGCAGAGGAGAGCTGGGTGCAGTGGCCCAGTGCACTGCTCTGAGGAGTTTGATGAGAACAAAACTGCCAGCTTGGAATTCAGTGCCTATACCAAGCAAGAGCTGTGGCTTCCAGCAGAACTGATCTGCGCATGCGCACTCACCTGTGAGCAGCACTGACCTGAACGTGGGATCTGTGTGCATCCACGCTGACCATCGCACTCTTGTGGAGTATAGGAGTACAATGGCAAGTGAACTATAGTGCACATGTGACAAAGTGAACAGTAGACGCATGTGTCACACGAAAGATTACATTGCAACATGCACAAATAAATACAACAAATATATGTGAAATAATATGTTTTCCTGTTGTTTGCTAATAAAATAAATTATATGTAAAAAGTAATCTGCATACATGTACATATGATAAATAATTAACAAATGTATAAATTAAATATAAGGTAAATTATACAAGTGTATTATTAATATATGCGCAATTTTGTGCAGTTTTCCGATCCTGCTGACACGGGGAAACATCGCTGAGGCTATTTCCTGCATTTAGGCTTTAGGTTCAGTGGGTGGAGGGAAGATCTATTTTATTGCGTCATTGTTTTAAAAATAGCTTGATTAACCCTGAACACCTACCTGACACTCTTGCGCCCCGGTCCACCGCAGCCCTAAGGCTGATTGATGTGGAGCGCACAGACAAGAGAAAAGTCTGGAACCACTCCTTTCCGGTAGCGCGCCATTTAAGTCATTTAAGTCGGCGCTCTAGTTGCTGCACGCCGCATTTCCTATTTAAAGCTAAGAAACGGCGCGGGCATACTGTTTTTGCAGTTTTCAGATCCTGCTGACATGGGGAAACATCGCTGAGGCTATTTCCTGCATTTAGGCTTCAGGTTCAGTGGGTGGAGGGAAGATCTATTTTATTTCGTCATTGTTTTTAAAAAGCTTGATTAACCCTGAACACCTACCTGACTTAATACACACTCTTGTGCCCCGGTCCACCACAGCGATGTGGCTGATTGATGTGGAGGGAACAGACAAGAGAAACGTCCGGAACCACTCACTTCCGGTAGCGCGCCATTTTGGTCGGCGCTCTAGTTGCTACACGCCCCCTGTCAACTATTTTAATCCAATATGGCGCGTGAGCGCAGCGGACGCGCGCAGCGGGTGTGCCAAAGGCAAGCCCGTCTGCGCCCGTCCGCGCCAGTACGTCGCCTCTCGCCAGAAACGCTGGCCTAAATCTGCCACGTAGCCGTTTTTATCCCAGAGAGGTTTTATTAAATTTGCGTCCTCCATCTCACCATTGTAGCATTCCCCCACTTCATCCCCTGAGTGGCCCGTTATGCTGTCCATGCGGCACGTTTGTACTTTCTAAACCTATGCCTCTATTCGTATCTCCTGTCATATCGCCTCAACATCGGCTGAAAATACTGCAGTTAAATGTAAGGTCATTAGCTAAACATCATGCGGAAATATACAACCTTATCATTGATGAAACTCCTGATTTTTTCTTTCTGACCAAGACTTGGCTTAGTGATGATATGACGGCCGCCCCGAATTAGGCGCTTCCCCCTGACTACTCGATTTCTTTGGTGTACAGAGTGACTAGGGGAGGCGGTATTGCTGTGATTACCAGATCTAGTTATTCCTGTCTCTTTGATAAAGTTAATATGGAGGGAGGTGAATGTGCTCACTTTAGTATCTCCGTGAGCACTCATTTTACCCTCTCCGGTCTATTAATATATAGGCCTCCCAGACCTGCCTCCAGTTTTAACAATGCTCTCTTAGAGACAGTTGGAGCTTTTGCTGTGGAATCGACTAATTTTAGCATTTTCGGCGATCTTAATCTCCACTTTGATCCGGACCAGGATCAGACTATTTGCACCATGCTTGCCGATTTCGCCGCATTTCAGATCCATCAAATAGTTAAAAGCCCTACACATAAAGGAGGTCATTTGTTAGACCCCATATTTACCAACACTGAGATGGCCACAGCGACTACCCCTACTCCTATGGCCTGGTCCGACCATCTCCTAGTCGAAATGACCATTGCCACATCTACATCTTCACACACCAACGCTCAACTTTTGGTATATAAAAGACCGTGCCGTAAGTTTCGACTTGAAGCTTTCCACGCACTTTTCGGCCCTTTTAGTAATGTTGAGACAGGATATGATTCATTCTGTACCTGGATCACCCGGGCACTTGACACTTTTATCCCGGCAACCTGGATTAAGAGTCGCATGCAGGAGTCTAACCCCTGGTATAATGGCACCCTGACTTTTCTGAAGAAGGCATGTAAAAGGTATGAGCGCGAGTGGAGGAAAGACTATGCTCCTGAAAAAAAAGCTTACTATCTAGCCGAACTTAAAACATATCATAGAGCTGTATGTAGGGCTCGAGCGGAGTACTATGCTTCTGAGATTAAACTGAGCTCCAACCGCGCTAAAGTCATCTTCAAAATTCTCAAAGATCTCAGTGCCAAAAAATCTCCAGCGCCTATTCCTACGTCAGGACCCCAATGTGAAGAATTGGCCTCCTTCTTCGTGGAGAAAATACAGGCTATTTATCAATCCTTTCTTTCCATGACTATGCCCGGTCCATCCCCTCTCATTAGACCAACCCTAGCCTCTAATCTGACGGCTATCCCTGAGATTTCCTGGGAAGAATTTAGCAAACTGACTATGAAAATTAAGTCCGGCTCTCCGGCCGATCCACTCAAACCTGCTCAGTTCAGAGAATCTTCTCTGCCCTGTATGGCTCCGCTACAGCAGTTAATTAATGCCTCTTTCTCATCCGCCATTGTTACGGTGAAATGGAAACAGGCGTGGGTTTCTCCCATCCTTAAAAAACCTAGTTTAGACCCTAAGAAGCCTGAAAATTACAGGCCTATCTCTCTCCTCCCCTGGGTAGCGAAGGTGGCAGAATCAAATGTTAATACTATACTCACCAACGTCCTGAGCTCCAATAACTTTCTGGATGATACGCAACACGGTTTCTGCGCCGGTCATAGTACCGAGACTGCTCTCTTGGCCATGACGGAACACCTGCGGACGGATGTATGACGTTACAACGCAGGCTATTACAACGCCTGCCTTTACAACGCGGTTTTTACATCGCAAACCTTTACAACGCATAGCGCTTAGAGGTGCTGGATAGTGGTAAGTATAATTTTCTATTCCAACTCCAGTCCCCGTGGACACTAGGGAAGGTGTTGGATAGAAAATTAAACTTATTCCCTATCCTAGAGCGCCCCCCAGCGCAATGCGTTGTAATGGTAGTGCGTTGTAATAGTTTCGTTGTAAAGGTTGTTTACCCCTGCAGACTATCCTTGATCATGGTCAAACGGCGGCACTGATCCTGTTAGATCTCAGTGCCGCCTTTGACACTGTTTCCCACAAGGTTCTGCTCCACCGTCTTGAGGAGGCAGGGATCACTGATCTGGCCCTTGCGTGGTTCAGATCCTTTCTGACCGAGAGTTCCTTTCGTGTTTCCACCCCTCCTTTCCTATCTCAGGCACTTATTGAGCAGGGTGTTCCCCAAGGCTCGGCATGAGCCCCACATTGTTTAATCTTTATGTTCAGCCGCTATCTGATGTCGCCAGGCAATGGGACCTCATCATCGTCTCATATGCTGACGACACGCAGCTAGTGGTTGCTCTAACTAAAGGATCGCCCCCAAATGTCTCCAGGTTTTAAAGTGGCCTTACTGCCGTGGCAGACTGGTGACATCTAACTGTCTGCAATTAAACAAAGGTGCTACTGGTTGGAAAAAACATAGACCTATGGGGCAATCACTGGTGGCCCAATACTCTGGGTAAAGCCCCAGAACCCAAAACAGAAGTCAAAAACTTGGGGGTGTGGCTGGACTCCTCCCTTAGTTTTTGTTCACATACAAAAAAAGTCGCTGCTACATGCTTTGGTATTTTACGAGGTCTAAGACCTATTATAAAGTTCTTTGATCCATCTACAAGGCAGCTGATAGTCCAGTCCTCGGTTTTTTCCCGATTGGACTACGCTTGTTCCTTGCTTCTGGGAGCCAATCAAGCTGAGATCTCGCGGATGCGGCGCACCCAAAATGCGGCTGCCAGAGCCTTAGTAGGCCTTCCCCGATTTTGCTCCATATCTGACACCATCCGGATACTTCATTGGCTTCCTATGGCTCAGCGAATTCAGTTTAAGACACTATGCCTTTCTTTTAAAATCTTAAAACTTGTTACTCCTAAAATGCTCTGCAACCTTTTGACCCCGTATGTTCCAACTCGCGTATTACGCTCTGCAGGTCAACATCTGGTCAGGATACCCCGGATCAAGCAGTGCCGAGCGGGAGGACGCTCCTTCCGCTATTTAGCAGCAAAATTGTAGAACTCATTGCCAGCCCACTTACGAGAGCGGGAAGGCCTGTTGGACTTCAGAAAGGCAATCAAAGCCCACCTCTTCCCCCTAAACTAAGCCTTTCTTGAATATGCCCTGCTGAATTTCACCGGAGTCAGTTATCCATCTGCTACAAAGCGCCGGGACGCCCCTTTGCTGGGGCAGCTGAGCGCTATATAAGCTATTTTAACATAACATAACATAACATAAAAATCCTGAAAAACTACAAACTAAAACAATGCTACGTGGGGGCGTGGCCAGCCAGCCATCATGGTGGACGCAAACCGATAGTTCTCCATCTGTTTACCCCCGTTTATCCTGCAATTCTCCCGATGAGGTGTGCTCTGAGCCCATACTGAGCGGGACTGGCCAGGGATCGCAGCGGGTAGCTGATGCAACTCGGTAGCTCCCCGGGCATGCAACGTTGAGCGGAGATCTACAGCCCGGAGGAGCGGAGCGGCACAGGGGGCAAAAGCGCGCGAACTGATGCGGGAGGTAACGGCCGCTGCCGGGACCTCGGGCGGAGTGGTGAGGAAGCAGGGGATAAGCTGCTGATCAGTCCCTGAAAGCGCTGTTGGATGTGGCATGGCGCTTTGATGTGGCCGAGTCGGAGGTAAGCCGCCACGATCTGCCGCACCCCAGAGATCCCCGCTGTCTGCCGCTGCTAGTGGGCCCAAGACGAGATGTGGAGGCGGGCCTGTGGCGGTGGCGGAACGCGGGCAACAACGGCCTGATCTGAGCCCCGGGACACCTGCGACGGACGTCCCCATGAGGGGCGGGCATCTACGGCCTGAGGCACCTCTATTGACAGAGCGCCAGAGGGGAACTACTGGCAAAGTGTGCGGTGAGGCCCTGGGTCTGGGACATTGCTGACTGCTCCTGCGGCCTGCCACTGTGAAGCGAGCCTTCTGGAGGCGAGTTGGGCTTGGGCCCTGAGTCGGACCTGACCTGCATCGACGCTCCTCAAAGCACCTGAGGACTGTGCTGGGCTGAGATTCCGAGGGGTCGGCGCAGCCAGTGGGTCGTGCGGCGAAGAGTGTGCCTGCCCTGTGATACAATGAGAAACACCACGGCGGTCGCTGTCGGGGGCGGCATGCGTCCGCCGGCGGTCTTGTGGTGAGCGGACCGGTGCCCACAGGAAGCGAGATAATAGTGGCGGAGCGGACGGTCGCAGCACCCCGAACACTAAGTAAGTGGGGAACTCCCTGGCGCTGGGCAGGACACCTAGGGATTGGCTACTTAGCATCAATGACATTGAGGGCGGCTGTGCCTGGAATGCACAATAGAGCAAGGAACTGCCGCAAATGTGCCGGATATGCCTGCTGCCAGAGTCTAGGACGCCGCGACTTGGAGGCCTGGGGTGCGAGCGCCATTTTGGGAGCAGCGCCATTTTGTGCGAAGACGAGTGCGGTGCACCCTGGGCGAGAATGCACTGCACACTTTAGGGAAGGCCTCAGCCGATAAGAGGTACCGCAGGGAGGCTGTGCCTACGGCCCCTGCGCCCTGAGAGCATCTGGAGAAGCAGTGCGGAGCCTACCGGAGTGGTGCAGGCAGTGGTGCTGCGCCTTGGGAGAGCGAGGAGGTGCCAGGGCATCCCCATGCAAAAAACAACAAGTGATGGACTGAATGTGGATCAATGTCACACACTCCCCCAGTCAAAAGATCTGGGCCCAAATCCATCGTTTTTTTGCACTCCACACCACCCTGGGTCAGATAATGGCTTTATGCAAATCAGCTCTGACCCTGTTGCCCCATGGGAACAGTCCAGTCCGAACTACAACAGCCATATCTTTCCCAGACCGGAATCAAGCATCCGAGGACCGGACCGGTTTCGAGGTAACACCTCTCTTCAGCCCGGCTAGCTTGACTCCAAGTGGTGTGGAGTGCCTGGGACCCACGTCTGGGCATCCCCAGCGCACTTAGGGCAGAAATTGCAAAAAACAACAAGTGATGGACTGAATGTGGATCAATGTCACACACTCCCCCAGTCAAAAGATCTGGGCCCAAATCCATCGTTTTTTTGCACTCCACACCACCCTGGGTCAGATAATGGCTTTATGCAAATCAGCTCTGACCCTGTTGCCCCATGGGAACAGTCCAGTCCGAACTACAACAGCCATATCTTTCCCAGACCGGAATCAAGCATCCGAGGACCGGACCGGTTTCGAGGTAACACCTCTCTTCAGCCCGGCTAGCTTGACTCCAAGTGGTGTGGAGTGCCTGGGACCCACGTCTGGGCATCCCCAGCGCACTTAGGGCGGAAATTGCAAAAAACAAGAAGTGATGGACTGAATGTGGATCAATGTCACACACTCCCCCAGTCAAAAGATCTGGGCCCAAATCCATCGTTTTTTTGCACTCCACACCACCCTGGGTCAGATAATGGCTTTATGCAAATCAGCTCTGACCCTGTTGCCCCATGGGAACAGTCCAGTCCGAACTACAACAGCCATATCTTTCCCAGACCGGAATCAAGCATCCGAGGACCGGACCAGTTTCGAGGTAACACCTCTCTTCAGCCCGGCTAGCTTGACTCCAAGTGGTGTGGAGTGCCTGGGACCCACGTCTGGGCATCCCCAGCGCACTTAGGGCGGAAATTGCAAAAAACAACAAGTGATGGACTGAATGTGGATCAATGTCACACACTCCCCCAGTCAAAAGATCTGGGCCCAAATCCATTGTTTTTTTGCACTCCACACCACCCTGGGTCAGATAATGGCTTTATGCAAATCAGCTCTGACCCTGTTGCCCCATGGGAACAGTCCAGTCCGAACTACAACAGCCATATCTTTCCCAGACCGGAATCAAGCATCCGAGGACCGGACCGGTTTCGAGGTAACACCTCTCTTCAGCCCGGCTAGCTTGACTCCAAGTGGTGTGGAGTGCCTGGGACCCACGTCTGGGCATCCCCAGCGCACTTAGGGCGGAAATTGCAAAAAACAACAAGTGATGGACTGAATGTGGATCAATGTCACACACTCCCCCAGTCAAAAGATCTGGGCCCAAATCCATCGTTTTTTTGCACTCCACACCACCCTGGGTCAGATAATGGCTTTATGCAAATCAGCTCTGACCCTGTTGCCCCATGGGAACAGTCCAGTCCGAACTACAACAGCCATATCTTTCCCAGACCGGAATCAAGCATCCGAGGACCGGACCGGTTTCGAGGTAACACCTCTCTTCAGCCCGGCTAGCTTGACTCCAAGTGGTGTGGAGTGCCTGGGACCCACGTCTGGGCATCCCCAGCGCACTTAGGGCGGAAATTGCAAAAAACAACAAGTGATGGACTGAATGTGGATCAATGTCACACACTCCCCCAGTCAAAAGATCTGGGCCCAAATCCATCGTTTTTTTGCACTCCACACCACCCTGGGTCAGATAATGGCTTTATGCAAATCAGCTCTGACCCTGTTGCCCCATGGGAACAGTCCAGTCCGAACTACAACAGCCATATCTTTTCCCAGACCGGAATCAAGCATCCGAGGACCGGACCGGTTTCGAGGTAACACCTCTCTTCAGCCCGGCTAGCTTGACTCCAAGCTGCACAGGGAAAGGGGACCGCACGGGAACAGCACTCGGTGCCAGCAGCAGGTGTGGAGGTCCCTGGCAAGGGGGACAGGGAGACGAATGGTGTTGGATCAGACTGCGCTCCTAGGGTTGACGATCGCGGAGGAGGGCCCCCCTGCTGAAAGCTCTGACTACGGACAGGCGTGGCTGACTCCACGCCTGGAAGCGGGAAGAGGCCTGAGCTTTGGAGACCTGCATCTAACCATGTCTGCCTCCACTGAGGACCGCCTGCGGATGCCAACGGCACAACATCTAGCGATGGGCCGGCTGCGGGACAAGTTGAAGCACAGACAATCGAAAGGGGAATGTCTTGACCCTTCACAGGGGCGTCAGAGTGGAAACATGGAGCCGCAGGCGGCGGCTCTTGTTACAAAAATGGACACTGTGCTCGCAGCGGTGGAGAGGATCGGCACCACCTTGGAGCAAACCAAGGAGTCACTAGAGACACGGATTGACAAGGTCACGTCGGATTTCACACTACTCCACGTGGATCACCGTAAGCTAACAGAAAGGGTTGCAATGCATAGCCAAACGTTCCAGGAGCTACAACCTGTTGTTCAAAATCACACTATAGCACTGCAGGACATGATTGACCGGGTCCACGCCCTTGAAGACCAAATAGAAGACGCGGAAGGGCGCTCCCGGCGCAACAATGTCCACGTGGGGGGCCTTTCGGAAGGCGAGGAGGGCAGAAACCCGAAGCAATATGTAGAGCACTGGCTACGTGATCTTCTGCCCCAAGGGTCGCTGTCACAGCAGTTTGTTGTGGAAAGGGCACACAGAGTGCCTGCACAGAAGCCCAAGCCGGGAGCCAGACCCCGTCCGTTCCTCTTCAAGCTCCTCAATTATAGGGACAGGGACGTGGTGCTGCATGAAATCAGGGAATCAGATGATCTGACTGTGAGAAACAGTTGGGTAATGTTCTTCCCGGATTATACTGCAGCGGTGCAGAGAAGGAGGAGCACCTATATGACAGTGAAGTGTCAGCTCAGGGAGCTGGAGTTGCCCTCCTCTCTACTGTTCCCGTCACGCTTACGAGTGGTCACGAAGGAGGGAGCTCGCTTCTTTGACTCCCCCCCCCCCAGTAGGTATGGGACTGGCTGGAAGAGTCGGGGCAATGGTTGGAAACACGGCCTCCAGGCTCAGAGGAAGGTGGGCGACCGGAGAGGACGTAGAAGACGGGGGACACGTTGCGCTGAGAGGCTGGGCCCAGTGGCGCCCAGTCCGGAGAAAATCAGGATGGAACGTCAGGATGCCCTTGATGCGGTGGCAACACTCGGGGCAGGGCTTAGCAGCGGCCGAATGGAGACTCACATGTGCAGTGACCGGGGGGCCAGTGGTTCGTCATCTCCGTCCACCGTGATCTCTGAAGACATGAACTTGCCTGTGGTGACGCCCCAGACTGCTGACCTGCTTATTTGATATTTTGATGTTAGGTTATATCTGCACATGACCGCCTAATGTGTATGCGCTGAGAACTGCTTTGCCTTCCTGGGCCCGCGCTCATGTTGCTACATCATGCGGTACATTGGGGTTGTCCTTGCGGGTCAGGGGGACGCCTCCGCACAATCTGGGGTTAGCTAATTGTGCAGAGGCGAGATGAGCGGGGCGGGTATTACCTCTGTGGGCTCTCTCCCATCGTGGCTTGTACTGGGCCTGCGTGTTAAGCTAGACAATGGTACATTGCACACCTCCCGCACATACAGGGGGCATGAGCAAGGGGGTACAGTGCAGGCACGTCACTGACATCACACACACCCCAACCAGGCACTACGCTGGAATAACTCACCACTAACTGTGTTATTGTTTTTGAGGTTTGGACAAATGCCCCTTCGGGGATCCGCCCCATTAGTTACACTGCTTATGGTTGTTCTCTTGTTTGAAAGGCAGCACACTGACATGTTTCCCTCATGCCAAGATCCAAGCCCCCCTTGGTGCGGTCCCCTCATCTTGTGGTGCGATAACTCACCAGGACCTATGATGGCACGCCCTAACATAGTGACCTGGAACATACGTGGTATGCACACGCCATTGAAACGTTACTCCATTTTCTCCTACCTCCAGCGACACCCTTTTGGGGTTTCCCTCCTACAGGAAACCCACATGACCCAGTCAGAGCTTGACAAGCTTCGTAGGCGTTGGAGGGGGCAAATCTATGGTACTGCCTTCTTGGCGCACGTGCGGGGGACGCTGATCTGGGTGAGGGTGGGCACTCCTTTTGTATGTGAAGAAGTGAAGGTGGACAGTGAGGGCAGGTACACACTGATGCGGGGGAAACTGAATGGACAGGAAATACTGCTGGGATCCTTGTATGCCCCTAACGTCGACCAATCGTTCTTTCTGGCTCAGCTCACCCAGGTCCTCCACCCTTATGTTGGGGTCCCTTGGTTACTCGGGGGCATTTTAACATGATACTAGATGTTCAGCTAGACAGGTCTTCCCCTCCCCTGCGTGCCGCAGTGGTGGTGTCCAATGCGCAAGCGCTTAGGGACTGTCTCTCGCACTGGGCACTGCAGGACTTGTGGCGCGTATTACACCCAGCTGATAGAATTTATTCCTACTATTCCGCGGTTCACGACTTGCATGTCCGGCTGGACAGGATAGTAGGTTCCCAGTATTTGCTTCCGCTACTTGCGCAATCAGAATACTTGGGGAGGACGCACTCCGATCATAACCCCCTATGGTTGCAGAGTATTTGGGAGGCGGGTCGTCCGCCTGTGCCCACGTGGCGCCTCCAGCCTAGTACGCTAGAGGATTCTGGGCACGGCTGTTCTCGCGTTTTTCGACATTAATGAAGGGACGGCGAGCAGTGCTATGGTGGAGTGAGACGCCCACAAAGTGGCAGTCCGAGGGCATTGCTTGGGAGCCACGTGGAACATACGCAGGACGCTCTTGGTCTCACTTGCGCGCCGAGAAGCTGAGGTATTGCTATATGAGCGGGAAGGAGAGGGAGTGGGCAGACACTCACACAAGCTAGGAGACCTTCGCGCCCAGCATTCAGAGCTTTTGGAGCGGTTGAGGTGCCACAACTATGCGGCGCATACGGCCAGAACACATGCCAAAGCAGACAGAGATGGCCTCTCCTGGCTTGGCTGATTCGACGGGAGGAGCACTGCGCCCCAATAGGAGCGCCCTGCATGGAGGGCGGAACACTGATCTCTACGCAACGCAAAATCCATTGTGCCCTAACAGATCACTACAAATAACTATATAAGGCCAAGGAAATTGGCCTCGGTTACCTCCTGGAGGAGTTCCTGGACTCCATCCATCTACCCACTGCCTCTGAGGAGCAGAAGGAGTCGTTTAATGCGCCTCTTTCATTAGAGGAAATTGGGGAGGTAATCCAGTCGCTGGCTTCTGGGAAAACTCCAGGGCCGGATGGCTTGCCCACCGAGTACTATAAGGCTTATCGGGAGTCCCTGGTGCTATTATTGCATAGGCTGTACAATGCAGCGGTGGACGAAGGATTGCTGCCCCTTCCATGCTGGAGGCATTCTTGGTCTCCCTGCCCAAGCCCAACAGAGACCCCATGGCACTGGGCTCATATAGACCCCTGGCAATGCTCAACGTGGACTATAAGATCTTTGCAAAAGTGCTGGCGGAGCAGTTGGTGCCGGTGGTCCCCCACTTAGTCCATGCTGATCAGAATGGGTTTGTCCCTGCGAGGTCCACTTCACTGAACCTCAGAAGATACTTCAGGGTGGCAGCTGAGGTCTCCCGAGAGGGGCCCAGGGCGGGGTGCCTCATACTAGACCTGGAGAAGGCGTTTGACTGCCTAGAGTGGGGCTACCTGTCAGCGGTGCTACTGCGCTATGGGCTGGACATGGGGTTCCTCCATATGGTTGACTACTATACAAAAATCCCACGGTCCGGGTACGGCTGGGCCCCTACATTTCCGAAGCGGTGGCGGTGGGCCGCGGCACCCGACAGGGCTGCCACCCATCCTCGTTGCTGTTCGCACTGGCAATTGAGCCTTTAGCCGTAACTATATGGGAGACTCTTGGCGACGGTACACCAATGGGAGACTCAGTCCATCAGGTGTCACTCTACGCGGAAGACCTGCTGGTATTTGTGAGGGGCGTGGAACATATCCCTGAGCGCCTGGCCCAGCTGCTGCACGCCTTTGCCAATATCTCGGGGCTCCGAGTAAATGCGGGTAAATCCTGCCTCTACAATTTCAGTGTAGGGAATGCGGATCCGGGATACTGTCTCGGGGGTACACCGGTGCAGTCGAAAGAAGATACCTTCCGGTACCTGGGTATACAGATGTACCGCCACCTGAATTACTTATTTGATGGGAATCTAGGGAGGGCGGTTGCGGCGCTCAGGTCACAGATACGCTTCTGCAACCCGCTCCCACTGACTATTACGGGTAGAGTGGCGATCGCCAAAATGGTCATGCTTCCTCGCCTCCTATACTACTTTGTCAACTTGCCAGTATTCATACCGGCCCCCTTTTTTAACATTCTTCATAAGATGCTGAAGTACTTTATATGAGGCACCTCTAGACACAGGCTGGCATTGGCAAAGCTGGGATCGGGGAGACCTGGCTGCTCCTTGTTTTGAGCACTACTATCAGGCCGCCCAGCTGCAGTGGGTCGCCCGCTGGATGGCAGATAGAGGTAGGGACGAAACAGCCACAGCACTGCCGCCATACTCACAAGAGCACATAACAATAATAATAATAATAATAATCCACATTTGTAAAGCGCACAATCACCCGTAAGGGTCTCTAGGCGCTGGGGGCCGTCGGGAAGATTAAGCGAGCTATTGCCCAGAGTCACATGGTGCTGGGCTAACCTGCCGCCGGAGCCGGGGATCGAACCCTGATCCCCAGATTCCAGCGTCATTCGCCCTGGCCGCGGCGCCACACCTCTCCACCAGTCTCTTCCACCCCACTGCTGCGATTGCAAGCCCAACACCGCCCCTCCTGGCAGTGGCGTATAAGTGCTTCCATAGGGCTCCATACCTCACCCGCAATACTATCCCTTATGCGCCGGCTATACCTTTGGAGGGCTCGCCCGTTGGTGAAGGGGTGCTTACGGCTCCTCTGCTAACAGAATGGTGGGAGGCTGACATCCACACGCTTGGAGACCTGTATTGAGATGGGGAGCTCTTGCCTTATGAATCCTTAGTAGCAGAAGAGGGGCTTCCACCAGGGGGGGTTTTAGTGCACCGCTCACTAATAGCGAAGTTGACAGCTCGGTGGGGGGACGTGAACGCGGAGCCTAGTTAGCATTTAACTATGCAGTACCTGCACATAATGGGGAGAGGGAGGCATCTGGTCCGCTGGTTTCTGTCATCGCTAAGGGAACACACAGCTGTTAGCTTAGGCCCACTTAGGTGCAAATGGGAACTAGATCTGGGGCGGTCACCAGCAGACAAAGAATGGGAGAGGGTCCTTAAAAGCCCCGTGTGCTTCCCTAAAAATATGCGATTCTGCCAAATCCAACTCTTCATTGTTCACAGAGCTTACCTCACGCCTGAATTGATCAACAAATACTTTCATCATAATGATGCACTCTGTCCTAGGTGCAGCGAACTGGGGGTGGGGTTCTTGCACATGTTGTGGAGCTGTCCGTGATTGATCGCCTACTGGCGCGCAATCAGTGGGCTGCTGCAGAGCTGCACAGGCCGAACCATACCCTTTGACTGGTCCGAGCACATACTACATCACTTTAAAAGGCCCCCCAAAGATAAGATGGCGTCCCGGTTCTTGGATCTGGGGCTAGTGGTGGCAAAGCGCCTTCTTACAAGAAGATGGAAAGCGCATGACCCACCGTGCACGCAGGCATGGACTTCCTCTTTCCAGGCATGGGCTAGGGCAGAGTGGACTGTCATTCGCTGGGAGGAAACACTGGGGTTGCGGAATGATCCTATAGCGGCCCATTGGGAGCGGATGCTTAACGTGCTACAGCGGTCAAGCAATGAGGAGCACTCGAGTCAGGCAGAGGGCGCGGGAGGCGATCGCATGGGCAGATGCACACCACAGGCTGCTCCACTGAAGGGATGATCTGGTAACATTCGGCCTCTACTCTCCCAGGGCATGGAGGCAATCCCAGCAGCACAGCTATAGGGGGGGGGGCAGCGACCTGAGGGGGGCGGAGGGTGGGGATACCGAATAAACTGTGAGGGAATTAACAAGTGCATGTGGTTTCTGCTGTTATTGTTGTAGTGTAGTTCCTATATTCCCAACAGTCTCTGCGCATTGGAATAATATATCCTATAGATGTGTCGTAGGACTTATGTCTAATAGGTCTCTATCGAATATATTTGACTTAATTGTGAGTGCCAGCTAGCTCAGAGGTCACTAGAAACTTTCTCGAGTTCACAAGAAGGGATTTAGTTTCTGACAACCCCATAAACATGACAACTTTGTTTCCCCAAGATAAAACTGATCTTCAGAGTCATGGAAACAATAGATAGATATTTCACTCAGTCACTCGTGCATGCTTCGTTTCACCAGAGGTGCCGTGAAATAAATAGACGGGGGTTTTCAATAAAAGGATTTATTGAACAGTCTTCTTTCTCAAGCATAAGGAAAGGAACTGCTACAATCGTAAAACTGGTTTCAAAATATAATGCATGCAGTAGAAAGAATAGAATAAAATAATACTTTAAGAGCATTGTATGGTTCCTAAACCATACATAAATACATACATAAATAACAGAGGCTAAATGTACTCAACTGGTGCTTCTAAAATACGCCTACCCCGATGTACCTAACCTAAGCTTAGTACGAGGGAAGAAGTAAGTGAGTTGTAGCATAAATGTACTATTCTTTGCCAAGAATCTGTCCAAGATTTCTCTTAGGGTCTAATCAGCTCCGTACCTTGATTTGGAATGAAGAAGGTCAGGCTCAGGACTCGATTTCCCAACAACCCGCAAGGGAAGCTTGGAAACACTGGAGCTTGATTTCTTGGCAGGAGAAAAGACAGCATCTCTCTCAGTGCGTCTGCTGGAGGTTCGGCTTCCTTTGGCATTTGCTATAGCAGGATGCGTTGGGCAAGTAGATAGTCGAATTGCTCCCAACCACTGTGTGTTTGCTATGGCAAATGTGGGCATATTTATACCTTGAAGGAACCGAGTTTGATTTAAAGGTGGACATAATAATGTCATCAAAGAGTCTCAGTTCTTTGAAAACTGCATGAGTTCTTGGACAAGTCAGTTCTCGAGCAAGGGGAAGTCCCTAGCTGCTGAAGCCGAGTTTTCCAAGAAATCGGTGTAGATTTTCGGAACTAGTGGAAGTAGCCCTGCCGTATTTGGACTGCATGAGCTATGCCTAAATATGGTTATGATTTCTATGCCTATATAAGGATATGGTGATTTATACCTATATAAGGGCATGAATCGGGAAAATTACAATAGGGTCCTAAAATGGTACACAACATTGTTATTGTTTCTTGTTTAAATGTATACCATCTGTTTGCATGCCCATGCATGCAGGGTCAACATTGATCCTGCAGGCAGTTGAGATGTCGCCGCACCGGCCCTCACTAGTGGCCTTAAAGACTGCACCAGGACTGGCGAGAAGTAGATTAGTTCGCTCCTGGGTGGGCACTATTTGTTCCATTTACAGCAATGTTTTATACGCCTGTACAACATCATGGCCTAGCGCGTTGTTGAATATCCTGTGCATAACTGTGAGCTACTATTTGTGATGTTTGCACTGTAAAGTGTAATCTTAAAACAATAAAAAAAGATTTGACAAAAAAACTAAAGAATGCTACGCAACATAAAATAATTAAATAAACCTATTTATTTATCTTATACCTTTCTACAATGCATTATCTCAGTGCTTAATTTGAGCCAGTGGATTCCCGTGCTCGGTACCGGCACTTAATTGTCGACACCAGCACTTATGACACATGGTGGCCTTGTTTATGTAATTTAGAGATTAGCAGAAAAACAGTTGTTAATTAATTCAATATACATTAAAACAACTAAAACCTGCTGCCCAAGCCATTCTTGTAGCTTTGAGGTCCTGAAATAGTCTGCATTGTCACACAAGTAGGAGTGTGATTGTTAGTGTTTGCTTAAGTACTGTAATTGGTGGCACTGGCATGGGTAATGGGGGTGCAATCTGCAGTGGCCACCTTAAGGGAGTCCTGGCACGTATTATTTTACAAATTAAGCACTGCATTATCTATTGAATTAGACATTAAAAGGTTACAATATAGCACACCCACTACAACAACAAAACTGTTTGGGGAAAGCGTTGGACTTTAAAAATGTAATATGTACTATTCTCACACCAGACTAAACTACACAAAAGAAAGTGCTGAACATAAAGCGGGTCACAATTACTATTCCCATTCTAATCTAAACCAATTTGGGGGAAGGTGTTAGACATTGGGCACTGAAGAGATCAAAATTACTATTCCTACCCCAATCTAAAACACTTTGGGGAACGTGATGCACATTAAACAAAGCAGATTTACTATTTTCACTCCAATCATAACCACTTCAGAGAAAGCGTTGACATAAAAAGGGTCCCATTAGTTATTCCACCTTCATAATATAACATTTTAAAGAAGGTGTTATACATTAAAGGCATTTAATGTTCTATTCTCACTATACTCTGAAAGGATCATATATTGACCACTCCAAAATGAAAGAAATATACATATTTCTAAAACAATAAAAATATTATATATACTGTTCATTCTAAAAACTATACAAAATGTCCATAAATATTATACTTAATAAACTATACACACTTAAGAAAATATTCAATACAAGCTAAATATATATATAAACAATCTATAATTAAATACAAATTAAATTAAATAATGATTTTATTTGTGTATATTATCTTTTATAAAAGCCCTTTATTATTTGTAACAAAATTAAAGCTTTTGAAAAATAACTGTAATATATCAAAATAATAATAGCCAACATTACGTTTAATAAATTACAAATATAATTGAACATTTAACATCAACATTCATTGTAATAAACATATTACAATATAAATATGTACATATCATATTTAAACATTCAAATACAATAGGAAAGTCAGATACAACATAAACAATTATATCATCTAAGTATATTAATACTGATAGTAAAAATACTATTCAGCACTGAAAAATGTAAATATTCAACTATATAACAGTTATATAAATGACAAAAGTGAAAATACAAATTACTTTTTAAAATTCAAACTTCAATATATGTAGTTTTCAAAATCTCCCCGCCCTTTTCCCCTATAAACAAAACATCCCACTATTAAAAAAAAGAAAATAATTCTAAATTTCCATTAAAAAGATTACAAAATATATTGACAAAAATATTCAAACCTCAAATATTTAATTAACCTAATAAAATACTAAAATAAAAAAAGAATAAAATATTACAACCAAAAAAGTTACACTTATACAACATTACACAATATTACTTTCAACAATATTTTTATCAAAAATATTTTCAAACACGAGTTAAAAAACAACACTAAAAAGTAAGATTCTTTCATGTGTTGTTGCCGTCAATTATATGTTTCACATAATGATATTCTTGCAACGATCTTCTGGTATCACAGTTTTAAAAAATCAACATTTTGTACAAACATAGCTTGAAGGTGTTTGAGTGATTCCAAATTGGACAATGAGTGTAAAGATCAGCAGGTTTATGGGGAGGGCCTGTTGGGTGTCTGAGGGCATGGTGTTTGATATGTGACAGCCTATTGAGGGCAACATGAGGGTCTGTTGAGGGCTACATGGAGGTTGTGAGGGTTATGCAGAAAGCTCCTGGGAGCCATGTGTGGCTCTGACATGTCATAGGTGCCATTTTATGTCATGTTGTTTGAGTTATGGTGCCAGTGCCTTTTTTGCATTGTTTATAACTAGGGCTCCCGGTTTTACGGTATTTATTTTTTTAACATTTCCGTCTGTATTTATCCATATTTATTTTTTGGTGATGTTATTGGTAAATATATCCATATTTATTTTGCGTTCTGGGAAGAAATTGGGTCGTAAAATGGTATATTTCCACACTTATTTAAATCTTCGACGTGTCTCATACATGGATGCCTCTCACGTTTTAGCAAATTAAGTAGCCACATACAACAAAATAATACATTCACAGGTAAATATTAGCATTATACTACAAATATATGTTAACATATGCCTGCATTTAAGGAAATTTCATCCTGCTTTTTAACTTTCCATGCTGTCGATCTGCTTGGCTGTTTCCTGGAATTCATGAAAGACAGCATGGAGAGTCTCTCACAAAAAGCAGTATTTTTCTACTTTTAAAAATAAATACAGACAGGAAACGCATTGGTTTCTGTCTGTATTTATTTGTAAAAACCAGTAAAAACGGAAAACCGAGAGCCCTATTTATTACACAAGGAGGCTCTGAAAAGAAAAACGAGGTTGTGCCTGGGAAAGTGGAAGAGGAAAGGTGGTATATGGGTGGGCATCATAAAGGGGGCATATCCCCATGTCATTCTTACGTCATGAAGGGCTGCCTCACAGGCTTGAAGGGAAAACAGAGTCTTGGGACTGCTGCTGTGGGTCAACATGGAATTATGTCATCTTTTGTGGCCTTCCGGTGTAGCACCTTATGCCCCTCTCGCTTACTTAAAGAACATGTGTGCTCTACGTGTAGAGCATGAGGCACAAGGCCAGACTGCCGTAGGGGCATGGAGCGTTTCCCAAGGAGGCTGGAGGGGAAGGGGCTGGCTTTGCAGCGTGGAGCCGGTTATGCAGTTGTGCTGCAATATCATCCCCAAGTAAAGACAGCAACAATACTTCACACTTGCATCCCCCTCCCACCCTTCCTCCACCAGGAAGCTTGCCATGCCTGCTTTCGGTTCCCAGTCTGGCCCTGATGAGACTGTTGAATGTGAATTAGCGAATCAGAATCACTGCTGGTGTGAACAAATCATGAAGGGCAGGCAGTGTTGGCACAGGCCGATGACTGAACCAGGCCCCTTGGGCCACTCGCCATTTAACTCTATGACACCAGGACAGAATGTTCCAGTCTTGGGAACCATTTAAGAAGCAATGTGTTGTAACTTCCCCTTTAATGTATGATTTTCTGGGTGGAATGTTAGGTACATCAGTGGAATGTTGGGGGGACCTTGGAGCGTTGGATTGTCAGTTATAACAGATGTGACTATTATTTTCTTACTGGCGACGACAGGTTACACCCACCGAAGAACTCGGCATGCTTAATTCTTCAAGAATCACCCGTACACCATTACTTAAGGTCAGTCTCCTGTTTTTCTTTAAAAAGAGCGGATGTGTGCTTCGTAATTAAATATTGGGATCAGTGTCGATTCCTACTCTGCAGGATTGTAGAGTACTAGCAGCAACGTGGATTAATCTAACTTAAAGATTTACTGATCAATAACAATTACATTGATACCGTTATACGCACAAGCTGAGCGTTTTAAAAAGTCCTCCGAATGGCTGGCTCTGATTGTCTTAGCACTCAAGGACCAAGGCAGCAAAATTAGGATGTGTGTTGACTCAAGAAGTTTAGATAACTGTATCCGGGTTGTCAGGCAGCCACTATCGAACATCAATTAAGCTCTGCCAAATTGGGGGCTGTATGTGTTTTCAACGTAATTGACTTATCGTCAGTCTACCATCAGATTAAGCTACATGAAGAGTTAAGAGCTCTAGCGTAATTTGTCACACCTCTGAGTGCATATAGATTCATCAGAATGCAATTCAGGTTAGCGAGCGCTGCTGCTTGTTTTCAGAGATTAATGAAAGATGTTTTAGCTGGCCTAGATTCAGTTCTTTTCTTCCAGGACGATATACTTGTTTATGGGAAAGACAGAGCCAACCATAATGAAGTGCTGTTCAAAGTACTGTCTAGGCTACAAGAACGTGGACTCACTTTAAAAAGTGAAAAATGTAAATTCACAGTTGGATCCGCATCCTACCTGGGACACTCTATTTCTAGTGAAGGCATTTGTCCCAAAATTGATATTGCTGAAGCAATATTACAGGCACCAGCTCCATTGAACAAAGGTCAGGTGAAATCATTTCTTGGTTTCTCCGAATATTATTTGAAATATGTGTACAACTTTGCGAGTGTTGATCAACCTTTAAGGTTACTGTTAAAAAAGGGTGCAGATTTTAAATGGACCAAAGACTGTTTTAATGCCTTCAACAAAGTCAGGAATGAAATTGCACTTATGCCAACTTTGGGTCAGTTCGATGTATTAAAAAAACACTATCTTAACTACTGATGCAAGTGTGCGGGGCTTGGGTGCTGTCCTATCTCAGATGGCTGATGGCAATGAAAAGGTCATAGGTTTTGCCTCATGTTCACTAAAAGGAGCTAAAGAGCGTTACTCAGTAATTGAGCGTGAGGCATTAGTCTGTTCATGTGCAATCAACCGTTTCATATTCTATCTATGGGGTTTAACACTTTTAGTCAGGACAGACCACAATCCTCTCGTCCACGTGTTCGCTTTGCAGGAATGTTGAAAGTACCACTCCTAGAATAAAAAGGTGGGTTGAAGGACTATGGGAATATAATTTCACAGTACACTACCTGCCTGGTGTTAAGAATATCCCGGCTGATTTTCTCTTGAGGATGCCTTTCGACAAAATTATTTCAACCAGTTCTGAATGTTCAGTATCCTGAGGGAAGGAATCAGCACTTAATAACGATGAATGGGAAGCTAGCTCCAAGAGTGACAAATCTAGGAAGCCTGTGATGGAATTTGTGGTCAATGGTTGGCCTGGCCTTAATGATGTGCCCCTGTGTGCAAAAAGATTTTGGAATGTACGTGATGAATTAAACATTGTGGATGGGGATCTTTTTCTTGGCGAAAGATTAGTTCCTCCATGCATGACGCAAGAAAAGATAATCAATCTGGTGCATGGAGGTCATCTCGGGCGCAGCTTAACCAAAGCCAGGTTAAGAGAATCTTATTGGTGACCTGAGGTTGATCACCAGGTAGAAGACATTGTTAGGGAGTGTACTTTTTGTGCTGGCAATGATACATCTAGGAAAGTCAATGCTGTACCTCTTTCACCTGTTGCCCTACCTGAAAGTCCCTGGTTCAAGCTGGCTGTAGCTATTGTAGGACCTTTTGATATTCTGTCTCCTACTGAGAAGTTTGTAGTTGTCCTTGTTGATTATACCTCCAATTGGGTCTCAGCTTGTTGCATGAGCTCTTTAGATACAAAGAATATCATAGAGTTTCTTAAGGATGCTTTTACCTGATACCATAGTCTCTGACAATGGGTGCAGTTCACTACTCAAGGGATGATGGGCTTTTTGAAAGATCTCTCCATTACCCACCTCCTCACTGCTCTTTATGCACCACAAGCCAACTGCCGACAGTGTGACTGGTTGCTCGCCGCTCAGGAAACTCAAGGGTAGAGGAGCCGGATTTAAACTCAACCCAGTGTGGCTGAGTGTGAAAGATAGGAGCAATAAGGTTGCTGTTGGAGAGTGAAAAAGTATCAAGAGAATGTAAAAACAGGTTTGATGCCAAGATGGGGGTACGCAAGTGTGAAATAAAAAAAAAGCTGTGTAGTCTCCCAAAGGTGTAAGTAAATATTTTGGACCCAAGCGTATTATCAAGGTTATGAGAAATGTTGTTATGCTTAGTGGAGGTGATGTCTGGAGCATGTCAAGTTTGTCAAAATGTGGAAGGGAGGATGCTAATTTGGGGCCTCGGACTAATAATTTCCATCGTGGTAATGTGATGGTCCAGTCTGATCCGTTATGTTGTGATAAAAGAGTAAGGAAGTGACCATCGTATCTTCATGATTACATTTTAGAGTAATAGATACATTTTCTTTCATGCTCATTTTATGTATTTCCGGTTTTCTTATGTTTAGCTGTTGATGTATATTTTTTTATATATATATATAGTTCATGCCCTGTTGCTTTATTTCTTCTCTTTCGTCCTTTTCTTACTCTTCTTCTTTCTTTGTATCAATATTGTAAAGGGAAGATGTGTTGTAACTTCCCCTTTAATGTATGATTCTCTGTGGGAAATGTTAGGTACATCAGTGGAATGTTTGGGGGACCTCGAAGAGTCAGAGTGCCAGTTACCGGGACTGCTGCTTGTGTATCTACCTTGTGGGTGTGAATAAACCTCTTCTTCAAGATATAACAGATGTGATTATCGTTTTATTACAATGCCTTCTAGGAGCTGTTGTCAGGCATCCCTTCAGCTGGTGTACAGCAGCCTGACTAGAGCACAGTGGCCTGGAGAAGGAAATCAACTCAATATGGTGCCCGTGAATGACGAGATAGGGAGAAGGGGGAGCGGTTAAAAGCCCCCAGACAACATCTACTTTTACAGGAGCTGACATTGCGAATTAGCTGTCATGCATCTATGAAGCCTGCCGGTTACAATTATGTTTTTATGAGACTAAGAAGAAACGTATATTATCATTCTAATTCCGAATAATAAAGAGAAACTCGAAGCTTTCATGAGAGTAGTTCATTTCTCCAGGAAATAATTAAAACAGTAATGCACCAATTTACATTGTTTACACTCCTGTTTAAATTCCGGGCACACATAACTTCTGCGCCAAGACTTGCACCCACATGCATCATTGTAGGAATTTGCGATTCCTAAATTGCGAAAAATAAGGAATCGCAATTTAGAAATCGCAAATTCCTATGCATCAAAAAAAGGCAAACATTTTTGCGATTCCTTATTTTTTTGTATTTGCGATTCCTTAATTGCGAATCGCAATTAAGGAATGGCATTACATTGATTCCTATGGGCCTAGAGGCCCATAGGAATCAATTGGAAGGCATTCTCATTTTGCGAATTCGCAATTAAGGAATCGCAAAATGAGAATGCAATTTCAAGGCTGCAAGGGGGGTTCAAAGGACCTCCCCCTGCACCCCTGAAATGTAACGTTAGTACATTTTACTCACACACATGTCCCAAGGGCATGTGTGTGTGTAAAATATAAGTTTCAAAAATGCACTTTTGTGCATTTTTGAAACTTTTCGCAAATTACCACGAAGGTATACTTCATGGTAATTTTTCCTTTTCAAATTGCGAATTCGCAAATTTAAAAAAATCATGTATAGCATTCAAGAAATCGCAAAATTTGCGATTTCTAAAATGCCATCGCAATTTGAAAAATCGCAAAAAATTGCGATTTCTTAAATTGCGAAATAATTGAAAAAAATGATGCATCCCAAAAAAGCTTTTTGCATTCGCAAACGGCCGATTTTTGCGATTCGCACCGTTTGCGAATGCAAAACAGCTTGATGCATGTGGGCATAAGAGTTTGTTTATGCCTGTGTTTGAAAATTAAGAAATGATGTGTACGAACAGAGTTAGTTTCTGTTTTCGAACGCTATTAATTCCAGGGTTTGGCATCGCAAATACCACCTGGGTAAAAGCCTCAAACTCACTCACATGAAGAGCACTATTTTGTTAAGATTTAGAGACCCTTCTAAATAGCAGCCCCAGATATTGGAGGAGACGGCAGACAAAGTATTAAATTCAGTGGATGGAAAAGTGTAACACTGCTGGAACCTCTGGGGGGTTGTGTCATCGGAAGGTAACAAACTAAACACAAAATAATGCTGGTGCAGATTTGAACTGAGCCTTAGTAGATGATTGATTGATTGATTGATTGATAAGCTTTTATTCGATATGCAAGATATCTTATAAGCGTACACACAATACAGCCAATACAAATCTATAAAAATACATCATTTAAAAAGGCAAATATTAGGTGCACATTAAAAAGGTAAAAGGACATATAATGCCATAAATAAATTAGCTAAAAATACATTAAACCGCTACTGACAATCTCTTGCATCTTATCAACCAAAACTGTTTTAAAAATTTGGCTATGCCACATACAATAGGGGGGGAAGTGTCCGTCATTAATATGCGCAGTGCTACTAGATAGCTACGTGTGTCCATATTCCGGCAGAGGGGTTTAAGCCAGAAGCTCCTGGGCTTTGCATAATCCGGGCATTCAAATAGGATATGCGTAATGGACTCTATCCTATTAGGGCAACATGCACAATAAGGGGACGTGTGGGCACCTGATTTCCACTTGGATACCAGAGCCCCTAGTGGTAGCGAGCCTACTCTAAATTTAAAATACAATGCTCGGTCATATGGAAGAGTAATTAGGTCCAGATAGGGCTCAAACACTACAACATCTTTTACTGTTAAAAAAGCAGCAGTGGACTTGCAATGATCCGGGTTTATAACTAGCTGTTCCGCAACCCAGTTCCAATACAGTCTCTTCAACACCTCTTTAGGTGGAGCCGATCTTGATAACCAACAGTCCCCCAATCCGATTTTCTCCAAAAGTTTTTTAGTGTCACTCAGCCATCTTATTTTTGCCCAACCGCCCAAGCTCATTATCTCCGCCAACCCATCAGCATATGATTTTAAATCTTCACCCCTCCAGATACGTGTCCATAGAAGGAGAGGGTGAAGCCGGGCTTGGTCTTTAATGTTTTTACAGCCTGTATCCATCAGTACCGGTACTGTCGGGGTGCTTGAAGGGATGGCAATTATGGATTTTAAGAGCTTACTCTCTACTGTTGCCAAGGCGTCCAGGCAGCAATGCCCCCACAGTTCAGCCCCATACAAGGCTGATGTTACTACCTTAGCCTTGTAGATATCAATTACTGGGGTAAGCGACCTCCTAGGTGATGCCCGGAACTCCCTCAGGAGGGCTCCTCCTACTCTCTTGTGGTTAAGGACCATCTTAGCAATGTGAGGTGACCAGTTCATGCTATCCGTAATCCGAATTCCGAGGTAGTCAAATTCGGATACTTTCTCCAAGGCAACAGAGTTAAGAATAGGCGGGCGGCCCAGTTTCTTTGGAGGATTTAGGACTAGGAACTTAGTTTTATCCACGTTGATTACTAGACCCTTTGCAGCACAGAAATCCTGGAAACGTGTTAGTAGATGACAAGTCCCTTCAATCTAGAGTACCTGCTGGGATGGACTAAATGTAGGGTGTGCCCTAGGATGCCCAGGAAAGCCCTCGGGAGGAGCCTTGAGACTTTCTATTGTCCAAAACAGGGGTAAACTGGGGCAGTAAAATGAAATAGTCTCGAATTTCTACTAAAGAAGGGGTGATTCCCTCTTCCCTGGATGGTCATAAGCGTTGCTCTAAAGATGGGAGGAAACAACTGCTGAGAGGTCCAAGAGAAGTTGTGGGACTGTAAGTATCCTATGAAAGGGGAAGATGAGCTGCGCAGGGAGAGTCTCTGCCAAGGAGCAGACCTTGAGTGTTGCTGGAGGGGTGCATGGTGGAGAATTGAGATGTGTCCGAGTAGATAGGGTGGTAGTGGTATGTTTCACTGGTGAATGCGGATCGCTCCTGATGAAACAGTTGTGCAGGTGTGCGCCATATTTCCCCCCAGTGGGATGAGATTTAAACCTGGCGAGGGATATAGATGGTCCATGGTTTCATCCGGGAGTGTGGAGAGTGTTCTGCATTAGTCAGACAAATGGTGTGGTTTATCTAGTGTCCTGGAATAAGGTGAGCTGGTAAAAAAGGTGGGGAGTGGGGCGTTCCAAAGTTTTCCTGAATAGGGAAGAGAATGACTCTAAAGAATTTGGTTCAAACACAAGAAATACTAATATTTTATTTGTTTTAGGACCTAGGGGTTTTTGCACGTCTTCTATAGCGTGGGGCCCCTAATGGAGTCTCACCCACTGTAAAGTTTTTGGTAAAATGGAGTGGAGCTGTAGCCACAAGTGTCCACCTACTATAATAAAGTCAGCACCTATTTGACTGGTATTGCAGGTTCTGTGCAGGTTACACATGAACACGTGAGCACATGTGTGTGCGGTCATGAAGGCTGAGCGAGAGAGACAGTTGTCTGACCTACATGGGCATAGGTGTGGCAAATGGGGCCCTGATTAAATTACTATTATTTTAATTGGAGTTACAAATGGAATGGACCATCTGATTTTGGATATAGCGCATCATGAATAATGCTTTTCACTGCACACTTTTGCTCTATCTCCAGGATGGACTATGTTACAGAGGGCAGAATCACTGCCTTAGACTCAAATGAGCAGGTCTGGAATTCATATATGAGGTCAGATTTGATACTGTTGAATTCCTTCATATGTTTACTAATTTGAACTATTTACTCTGGGCCAGCCTTAATGAAATTTGAGCTTTGAGCTTCCTCACTTGGAGTTAATTGCTCTGCTGCCCCAGATGCTCTACTGCCCCAGATGGCAGATCAAAGATCCCTGCGCACAGAAGGTCCATCCCAGGGTTATTATAGCCCCACCTCCCCCCACCCTTGGAAGAGGAAGGGTGGGCTGTGAATCACTATAGCTGTTAGCATCACCTCTCTTTAAATTGGCTTAGTGGATGTTCACACATGGGACAAAGGTAGGGGAGGCAGAAGCCTGGCTCCAGTCACCACAGAAGGGTTGGAGGGATAAAACCAGTTCTGGATGGGCAGAGCTTAGCTTAGTGAGAGAGGCATGTCACAATTTTGGAGGGTTTTGCTATTTTGACACCTTCCCAGATGCAACACAGGGTTGGGACAGGCAGTAGAGTAAATCCTGTGAGTGTCATAGAGGGTAGAAGGCTGTGTGGGTGCCACAGCAATGAAAAGAAACTCAATCTCGCTCTTACTACTCTGTGCAGCTTCACATGGGGAGAAACAGACTGCAAAATATGAAGGGAGGACCATTCTGGACCACTGCATCCGTGACAGAAGTCTGGGAATCCCTGACCTGTACGCTTGACTTTTGTGGGCTCTCTCTAGAGCTGGGGCCTGACTCTCCCTCACGCTCAGTAAAGGGTAGACTTGCTACGATCCCGAAGGAGGAAACCCCCTGAACTTATATGGACTTGTGGGTGCCCCATAAGTGCTTGTCGATGCACAGTGTATGTAGGTAAAGCCCTGTGAGGGCGACAAGCCGTAGATCACTGACTCCCATGGGGGTTCTTTGTGCCACCTCAGTAGCAGGATGGCGGATCTGACTGCTTTCTTTCTCCCAGGCGCCCCCGAGGGGCATGGGCAGATACCCAGAGGCAGGCGGGCTCCTCATAGGGTAATGAGGGCTGGACTCAGGACAGACCTGGCCCAAGGCTCGGCAGTACTCTTGCAGGCAGCAGTGAGAGGCACAGCTCAGCAGTACGGGGACCTAGTACACTCGTTCTGCTGATCTGGTTGGGCAGCTGCCATCCGCGTGGCTTAGCCTATGTACGTTCACCAGTTGCCTTGCTGTGGCTGCAGATTCACACTGATTTCCATGGTGAGCTCCTGACACTGGCCTCAAATCAGCCCAAATATTGTGCATAGAGGGACTGCAGAAGAACTATACAAAACACTCAAAGATATCAAAGACACCTTAGATCAACACGAGAAGGAGGTTCATAACCGGAAGTTACGAAAATTTCGTAGAGATACGATCGATTATAAACTCGATGAAGTTTATACATGGGCGGAGGTATATGCACAAAGACATCCTTTCAAAAAGCAAACTCCAGCTTCTACATCGGAAGAAAGCATTGCAACTGAACTAGACACCTTACCGACCCGACCTCCAATCACCACTCAATCCAGAACCATTGATTCCACAGATGAGAGCGCAACCACCAGCGGAACAGCAAAACAGGCTTTTTTAGAAACTGGCCGGACGACCAATCATCCACCGGAAAAGTGACAGGAGGAAAACCAAGCGATGTAGAAGGGGACAAGGGTCCAAAAAAACAAACAGGCACCAGTCGCAACCGGAAGAAGAATTGATTATGAACATCTCAAGTACTCAACTTACACCCTCTGAGAAATCTATTTTAAACAAAGGAATGTCCTTCGTTCCTACTTACCATACGAACGAACTGGAGACAGAGGTTGCCATGTTTAAATTTATGCGCAAACTAAGATTACGTTGGTTTTTTCACCATATACCTCAGGATACACCTACGATTGAACCAAAAAGAGCTTTCAAGCCAAAGAGCACATTTATATCGCCGGTTTCACACAAAACCCTCGATCTTTTTGAATTTCAAGTTAAAAAGGATTTGTCATCAGCACGCCGGAAAGTTCACTCACATCAGAAGTCTCAGTAATAATCCAGACATCACGTTCCAGCCGGCAGATAAAGGCGGAGCGTTGGTAGTCATGGAAACCCAGTATTACGACTTGAAGGTCACACAACATGTAAATGATACTGACACCTACATACAGTTGGATACTGATCCAACAGCAGCATTCCAATCTGTTCTTCGCCAGATTCTCAAAAAGGCGAAAGAACTAGCCTGGATAGACGACAATACATACAGATTTTTGATAACCGAGTATCCCAAAAGGCCACACCTATATATGCTATCGAAAATGCACAAGAGTTTTGAAGAACCACCTTTTCGGCCTATAGTCGCAGGTTGCGGATCGCTGCATGAGCCAATAGGAAGATTCTTAGACTATCATCTTCAACCTCTGGTGCAGAAATGGGCGACGTATGTACAGGACACAACGGATTGTCTAAACAAACTACAAGAAATTGTTATACCACCGGGTACTGAAATTTGGTTAGGAACCATAGACGTTTCGGCATTGTTCACATCAATCCACCATCTGGAAGGTATTGAAGCAGTAGAGTGGATGCTTTTGAATCACAATTATGAGGAATCTTTAAATATTTTTCTACTGGAAATTCTACAATTCAGCGTTTACCACAGCTACTTCTCTTGGAAAGAAGTATTCTACCTGCAGAAAACTGGAACTTCAATGGGTTTTACCGGTGCACCGTATTATGCTAACATTTTTATGGCCAAATTCGAACACACATTCATCCTACACAACAGTAATTGGACAGACCATCTCCTTCTTTTTCTCCGATACATTGATGACATACTAATTTTGTGGCAAGGCACACGGAACCAATTGGAGAAAGTATTAGCGTCTTTGAACACATGCCACCCTAGGATAAAATTCACTCACACCATCAACAATAGAAGCATTCACTTTTTGGACATCTGCATTGACATAGAGGGCAACGAATTAAACACAAAAGTTTATAAGAAACCAACGGATCGAAACAATGCGTTGCATTATTTCAGTTTCCATTCACAAAAGATAAAAAATCACCTACCCCTTTCACAGTTTATCAGGATCAGAAGGATCTGCACGAACAAAGAACAAGCCATGAGGGATATTGATGATCTAGCTACACAATATCAAAAAAGAGGTTATCCAGCTGAAATCTTGGACAGGGCCAAGCAGAAGGCCATAAAAAAAGACAGATCACAATTATTGACTAAAACTGTTAAGCCCCCCATGACCCGAGAAGTCTGCGTTCTCAAGTACTCCACAGCAGCAATGAACAGCAAACGCTGTATTCTCAATAGATGGGAACTGATAGAACAGGAACAAGATTTTAAACAGATCTTTAGAGTAAGTCCAATTTTTGCCTTTTCGAGATCAAAGAACCTTCGAGAATTATTGAGTAAAAACAACACAGACACAAATTCAATGACTGCCAGAGGTATGCGCAAGTGCCACAATTGTGGCCATTGCGGCAATGTCATTGAGGGCAATTTATTTACACATCCACACACAGGAAAATCGATCAAACTAAGGCATTCATCGGATTGCAACTCCAGTGGAGTAATATATGCAATAAAATGTCCATGTGGACTTGTGTACGTGGGTAGAACCACCAGAAAGGTTCAAATTAGGATGACAGAGCATAAGAGCATGATCAGAACGGCCAACGAAAAGTCTTGTTTAGCAGTACATTGGGGGGAAGAAAAACATACTATACCCCAGTTAATATACACAATACTCGAACAGGTGTCAGTTCTGCCACATGTTGACCCCAACAGATATTTGGCACAAAGAGAGACATTTTGGATTCGTCACCTCAATACGTTGAAACCTTGCGGGCTGAATGACAAGATAGAATTCATGTGTTTTGTGTAATAATGAAGGATCCCTTTAGAACTGTAATATGCTGTGACAAGACAGAATTCATGTATTTTTTGTAATAATGAATGACCTTTTAGAACTGTAATATGCTGTAACACAGCTAATTATCATGATATTCTTTTCAATAAGACATTGACTTCTTGATAGACTAGTACACACCCATACACACATCATATTCTCCACACTTGTAACACACAATACCTCATTTCTTTCTCTCACACAATTATTCCCATGCTCTGTACAATCACCATAGAATTTGTGACTTCACACACATTATTTTCAACTAGATCACTTTTCATTAAAATCACTTTTTCAACTAGATCACCACATCATTCCTATTTTTTAATCGAGTCAGTTTTGAATCAGTGGACTATACAAAAACTATGCACTGTCCAAGTGTTTCTATCGAACTCGGACACTTCAAGATGGCGCCCACGCGCTTGCACGTAAAACGCACCTAGTCCATCGTTGGTGTCTATTTTTATCCTGCAACAACACGCGAAGACTTAAAAATTTGCAAGCATTCGTGACAAGAATTTTCAATTCTATTAAGGACAAGGAGGCGAGGATTATGCTTTCTCGATTTCTTTACTACAAACAGCAGCCAATAGGAACACAGTAAAGAAACGAAAAACTACAAATCCCATGAGCACTTAGGCAACCATAGAGAGCGTATCCCTATATAAACAACCATAGAGGGCAAGACTTCCTCTTTCTTTGTCCAGTAAAACAATAAAACAAGTAAGAGTCAATTCACGTGGAACCGAAGAACAGCCTGGAAGCAACATCCGAAGGCAGCAGAAGAACGACCATCAGGAGACATCCCAAGGAGCCAAGAAGCAGGAGACTGGAGCAGGCAAAACTCAACAGAACCAGAATCCGAAAGGCTGGGACCAAAGCAGGAGAAAACTGAAGAACTTCACTTCTGGTCAGAACCTAAAAGAAAAGCAGAGTCGTAATATGCCATCCCAGTACCATGTTAAGGTAAAGATACAAAAACAGTGCAAGAAAACATGTCACAATGCCATAGCAAAGAGATTATACATGAAAATGCATTGAAAAAGACATATGGGTGGGATAATCCTCGCCTCCTTGTCCTTAATAGAATTGAAAATTCTTGTCACGAATGTTTGCAAATTTTTAATTCTATGGCAGGACAGGAGGCTCAGATTATGCTTGTTTAAAGCTGTGCCACCACAACAGAAGCAATATCCACAATGGGTTTGAAATAAAACGTTTTAAACACAGTATCGGAAGACCAATCAGCGGCCTTCATGATGTCCGTCAAACTCACACCAACAGTAAAAGCCTTAGATGCCATGGCACCCCGAGCGGAATGGGCTCAAAAAATGGAGATATCAATTCCAGCCTCAGACATAAGCCAATGCACCCAACGGGCCAGGGTAGCTGGCGCCACCGGTTTAAAAGGCTTTTGCAAAGCAATCAGCAACTGACCAGACCCATCTTGACGAAAAGGAGCAGTACTTACCTCATAATCCTTTATGCATTGGACCACACATAACTGTGGGTTCTGAGGAAAAGCTGGATACGTCACAGAAGAGATATTACATTTGGTGCGCCGGGAAATTGTAAAAGTGGCCCCGTCTGGAGAAAACGAACGACCCGCTAGGTCCAACGCCCGCACATCCGAAATGCGTTTACAAGACACCAAACAAAGTAACATCGTTAACTTTGCTGAAAGTTGCTTACGAGACAAGGAAGAATTGGGAGGCCAAGACTCCAGAAAACATAAGACAATGGAGATATCCCAAAGAGCAACATACTTAGGACAAGGCGGCTTAACCAGCCGAATGCCACGAAGCAATTTAGAGACCAAAGGATGCTCCCCAACAGGCTTGCCGTCAACCAAATCGTGGCCCGCCGAAACAGCGGAGCGAAAAGAATCGACAGTCCTATAAGCAGAACCAGAAGAAGCTATGGAAGCAAGAAAATTAACTACTTAAATAACATCCGTTGAAGCGGGATCCAAGTTCCATTCAGAACACCAACCACACCATCGACGCCAAGCTGATGCGTAACGCTTGTGTGTGTTGGGGCCCAAGCTTCCCCGATAAAGCGTGTAGCGTCTCCAGATAAGCCAGGGACTTTCCAGCGTTCCCCGAAATTCGCCACGCAACCAGCCGAAGCTGACCGGACAGAATCAGTGGATGCGGGTTGAGCAGAGGATCCAACAACAAGTTCCACTTCTGCGGAAGAAGGAACGGCGTCGAGCAACTCATCTCCAGAAGATCCGGAAACCATGCCTGAGCCCTCCAAAGAGGAGCTATCAGAATGACTTTGGACTGGAAGTGCTTTGTTCGAGCCAGGACTCGCGGAACCATCGCGAACGGGGGAAATGCATAACAGAGATGAGGGGGCCAAGTCTGAAAAAAGGCATCCGTGGCCAGAGCCTCCGGATCCGGACACCAGCTGTAAAAACTGGGCAATTGGGCATTGAGGCGAGAGGCGAAAAGATCGACCCATGGCCGACCCCAGAGGCGAGACAGGTTCCGAAACACTCTGGGATGAAGGCGCCAATCGCTGAAGTCCAGAAGATGGCGAGAATTCCAATCGGCCACCTGATTCTGGCGACCCGGAAGATACTCTGCAATAAGAGTGATCTTCCTCTGAAGGCAGAAATGCCAGAAGTCCTTCGCAATCTCGGCCAGGAGTTTTGATCGTGTCCCTCCCAGTTTGTTCACATACCGCACCGCAGAGATGTTGTCCATGCGGAGGAGTATGCAACAACTGGTGGCTTGAGAAGCAAGACTGCGGATCGCAAACGATCCCGCCAGGAGCTCCAGACAATTGATGTGAAGACTCAGTTCGTCTTGTGACCAACGGCCGCCCGTAGTCACAGACCCGCACCGGGCTCCCCAGCCCCAAAGACTCGCATCCGACTCCAGCACCACATCCGGAGTAGAGCCGAACAGGGCTTTCCCGTTCCAAGCCTCCATGTGGTCGAGCCACCACACCATCTCCGACTTCGCGTCTGGTGATAGAGGAACAAGATCGGAATATCGAAGACCTTTCTGCAAGTGTCTGATCTTGAGTCGTTGCAGGGCCCGATAGTGCAAGGGACCCGGAAAGATTGCCTGAATGGAGGAAGCCAACAGCCCGACAATCCGAGCGATCGATCGTAAGGACACACTCTGTTTGGACAATAGTAATGTCAACTCCCTCTTGATAGACCGGATTTTCTGGGAAGGCAAGAGCAGGTGACAAGAGACCGAGTTGACTACGAAACTCAGGAACTCGATCGACTGAGATGGATGCAAAAGAGATTTTTGAGGATTCACTAGAAATCCTAGAGACTGCAAGAGCTCGACCGTCCACGTCAAGTGGGTTCACAATTGGACAGGACACTGAGCCATCAACAAAATGTCATCGAGATACTCGATGAGACGCACCCCGCGCGCCCTCAGTGACTCCATGACTGGTCTCAGAAGCTTTGTGAAGCACCACGGGGCGGAAGAGAGACCGAACGGGAGAACCGTGTACTAGAACCACGTTCCCATCCACTGGAATTGGAGGAAACGGCGATGAGGGGGGAAAATGGGGACGGACAAGTAAGCGTCCTTCAAATCTAGGCGAACCATCCAATCGCCTTTGCGAAGGAGATCCCTGAGAAGATGGATGCCCTCCATCTTGAAGTGGCGATAGACCACTCCATTGTTGAATTCCTGGAGGTTGAGCACTAGGCGAGAACCTCCCCCTTTCTTCTGCACCAGGAAGACATTGCTGACGAACCCCTAAGGGTGCAGGGAAGTCCGCACAATTGCCCCTTTGAGTAGAAGGGATTCGATTTCTGTGGATATCACTTCCCAATCTAGTTGGGAAAAAACAAGGGGAGAAGGGGCGCGACTTTGAAGGGGAGGATGATAAAACTCGATGCGATAACCCTGAACCGTCTGCAATATCCATGCATCGTTTGAGATTGTGCGCCAATTTTGAAGAAAATGTTGCACCCTGCCCCCCAGAACAACACTTGCGTAGGGAATCAAGCTCACCTGTAGAGGAGAAATCCTGGCGTCCTCCCTGGTGTCCACCATAGCCTCCTTTGTTGGCTTGTCCACGGCCTTTTCGGGAGGGATAGAAATTTGACTTGTTTCCGAAATAGGAAGCCTGTTGATGTCCTCCTCCCTGCTGGGACTGTTGGCCACGCTGCTGTCCAGAACCACGGCCGAACGAACGTCCCTGGGAACGTCCGGCCCTGCCAAAAACCGGGCGGAACGCCCTGCGGAGCGAGGATTGTGCCTTTTCCAGGCCGCTAAAGGTGGCCACAAATTTGGTCAACTCCTTAAGGAAAGGCTGACCAAAAAGGAGACCATGAGCAAGGGGCCCCGACTCTGACGTCGCGAGCTCAGCCAATCTGGGGTCCATCTTTAGCAATATGGAACGCCGACGCTCGGTGGACAGAGCACAGTTTGCGTTCCCCAATTGACAAATAGCCCGTTGGGCCCAACCAATAAGTTCATCGGGATCGATACCAGACGCCGATCCCTGAGCTTGGTAACCTAAATCCAAAATTTTTGTAAGCGGGCCAAGAAGATCCAGCAATTTATCCTGGCATAGGCGCCAAGACCGGTCAATGCCCTTTTTGGGGTCTTTAGTGAATTTCTTCAGGTAGGTTAATATAGTGGGATCCACCTCCGGAGTGTCCGCTAGTTTATCCGCCAACTCTGGGCGAGGACACTCAGAACAGAGACGAGATCGTACCTCCTGATCAAAAGGCTCACGGATGTGGGCCTGTATATAATCCGCAACCTCAGGTGCAGGGAGCCAAGACTTCGAATTTGGGTGAATGATATCAGTGGGGTCGAAGGTTAGTACAGGTGGATGGGAAGAAGCGTCCACAAAATGTTCTTTTCTAGATTTTTTAGCCGGTGGAGGACCAGAGGGATCGGAAGAAGAAGAGGAGGAGGTATCATCAGTGTCCGGAGGAGGCATACGAGACCGCTTGGAAACAGTGGGGGCAGACAAAGACTTGGCCAACCTAACAAAGTCAGATTTATGTGGGTTTTTAGGCGACTTAGAGGTTTTCTTACCAGAGGAAGATGGCACCCAACCCTGCTGTTGAGCATAATCGGTCAAATGACGTTTTAATGGTCCAATAGCGCGGACCAGCGCAGTATTGACCGAATGTTGCACCCCCTGGTCAAGGGCGTCAACCAAATCGTATTCAAAAGAGCCCTCAGGCTCCTCATCATAACAATATTCCTCAGAATCCTCATAACCAGCCATGACTGATGGAAGCAAAGCACAAATTGAGGAAATAATGCCCACAGAATAACAAAGCAAAGGTCAAATGTGTAACAAAAGTGACCCTGTCAGGGGGAGTGACTACCCCAAGCAAGCCAGGCAGGCAGAGCGATACTCAACCCAAACAACAGGTGGTATAAGAAGTGGAGGGACAGGCTTGCAAACGACAGCCACTCTAGGCAACGCCTCTAATGATTATACAGCCCAAATCTCTAGAACTGAAGATAGGGCGTCACTGGGGACTCTCCGGCAGGCAGTGGGCCGAGGCTGTGGTGAGAAACGCCGCCTCCCAGCGTGTCAGGGCTCTGCGAGGAACACGGAGCGTCACAACAACAAACGCGCATGCGCGTCAGCTAAGCCTGGTTCCCCGGATGTGGAGCGACGCGCGACAGCAGTGCGCGAGCTCCCGAGTCCCCGTCCCACTCCACAGGAAACTAACGCGGGCACAAAGCGCCCGAGTAGAGAGGAGAGGCGACCCGCGCTCTCCACAGAGAAAAAACGGCAAAACAAAGGTCCGCAAACCGGAGTAGCCAAACAACAGTAATTAGGTAAAGCGTCAGAAGACGGCAATAAGCGGCGCAACAATGCAATGCAGCAAAAACACACAGCAAACATGCAATAAGTACAAGAAAGTAGAAAGGGACTTAACTGGCTGCAAAGCAGCAAAGAAAGAGGAAGTCTTGCCCTCTATGGTTGTTTATATAGGGATACGCTCTCTATGGTTGCCTAAGTGCTCATGGGATTTGTAGTTTTTCGTTTCTTTACTGTGTTCCTATTGGCTGCTGTTTGTAGTAAAGAAATCGAGAAAGCATAATCTGAGCCTCCTGTCCTGCCATAGAATTTACAGTCAGAAGCGACCCTGACGGGCGTCTAAAAAGATTACCTTTTCAAACACCAGTGTTGATTAGATGCGAAGAAACTTTTTTCCGTTTAGGTAAGAAAAGAGCAACCCTATCACCTTGTTTAAACTTTGATACTACACAGGTGATTATGTGGCTGATGTTCCTCATTTTGTTTGTAGAACACTTCGGTGACCGAGATCACTACCTAAATCCACCGTTTTGGACACACGCTTCCAAGACACGTAAGCCGACTGCCTGATCTTAGACACTCATTCGATGTCTTTCAAAACTTTTTTTAAAATCGTTTGTCACCCTTACTTTTATTAATTTTTATTTTTCACTTATAGAAACTACCGTTTGTCGCAAATAATAGTGGCGAGGAGGTAAGCGTGACTTTACAGCACGTTTGTGAATCGCATGCCGATATAAATTAATCCCGGTCAGTTTCACCGTGATCACATCTAGGGTGCTGGCTCATTGTACGGCACCGCACACAACATGTGGTTGACTGCATGCGTGACTATCTTGCACTTTCTGCACTCTTACTTTCACTCTTTGCCACACATTAGGTGTCTTATTGAAAACAGCATATACCCACAAACACCAGAAGCAGGTCATTAAATCCTTGTATCGCAGTTGTTACATTGGTATATAACTTTTCTAGCTGGGGAACCTAATGATGCAAGTTTACTTGATAAGTTAATCTTCTAAATATTTTACTTTTATTTTGATGTACATGCACTTTGAAAATATATGCAAAGCAATATATTTGTACATATGTATTTTTGCAGTGTTCCCCTGACGAAGGTGGTTTCCCCGAAATGCACTGGGAGATGTTGGTCACTCCATTGAAGCATTGAACTACGATTACCTTTCAAATACAAAGAACTGTATATGAAGACTCATTGATTTTCCTGTGTCTTTCATATCGCATCGAGTACTCACTGTATATGTTTTTTGCTTCTCTTGTTTTCTTTTTTTCACTTACAAAGTTAATGCTTTGAATGAAAATGTGGCTCTAATGTCGATTACATTTTGAATTAACTTTGAATTTGCATATTATTAGACATGATGCATGTGTAGCATCTTTACTTTAACTGAGAAAAATTTCGGAAATAGTTTTTTAATAAGGATTTAGAGCACCCTTAGGGGCTTGTGAACAGTGCACCTGGGTACCCGAACAGATTTTGTTCGCTTTTTTGTCCATAGAGGGACTGTTGCCACATCTTTTGGTGCACCAGTCACAGTGGCTACATTTACCGGAAAAGAAAGTTGCTGCATGCTATGCGATACAACACATTCTGTGGCACTGTCTATTTTGACATGTTAATAGGCTGAAACAAAACTGGATCCAATACAAAGGGATCTTAAGAAAGAAAAGTGTACACATTGGCAGATTCTATTAAAAATGTTATTAATCATCAACTAATTAGTTATCTTGCTTCTAGCACACGAAAGGCACTTTACTAAGTATGTTCTTTTTCCTGCCCAGAGTTAAGTAGATTGTGCAAAACACAGACAATGTTATAGAAAACAAGCGTATATTCCTTTTTTATTAAAATGTGTCCTCATTTATTCATTGCATCACACTTACTTTTTTAAGCTTGTCTTCGATTTCGGCTTTACTCTTCGTTTACACTTTTAGGCCTCTAAAAGCACCTCCTTCCATTGACAGACAGCCCTTTTGAGCCATCTGCAGGTGCGCCCTTGGAGGGCGGGGGAGAACCAGCTGGTTTCTCAGGGGGTTGCTTGCCTGAGGGTTTCCTGAGGACAGCCAGTTTGCTGGCGCAGTCGGAGATCCAGCGGTGGAGGTTATGTGCCGAGGTGTTGGAGTCTGTGAATGTTGGTGGTGGGGTTTTGCTGAGGGAGTTGGTGAGCTGGTCTTCGGGGGCCTTGTTCCAGCTTTTGCAAGGATCGTAGTGGGCGTGGTGGTGTACGTTGGGTTTGGTGAAGGAGAAGTGGACGCAGTGGTTGTCGGTCCAGTGTGGCTCAGAGGTGTGGCTGACAGAGATATTGTTGCTTGCAGAGAAGATGGGGTCGAGCGTGTGGTCCTGCTGAGTGGATTAGTGTTGTGACCAGTTATTTGAGTCAGATGGAGGTGAGGTTCTCCAGTAGGGATGAGGTGTTCTAGTTGTCGAGGTAGTCCAGGTGGAAATTGAAGTCGCCAAGATGGATGTAGTGTCTGGAGACGAGAGCGTGGTGAGCCATGACATGGACTATGGCTTCCCTGAAGGGGGGCGGGGTCCGGGAGGTCTGTAGGTGAGGTTGTCATGGAGGGTGGCATTCAGGTTGGTCTGGATCTAGAAGTGGAGATGCTCCATGTCGGGTGAGTGGTCATCGGAGTTGGGTGTGAGGCAGAGGGTGTTTTTGTGTACGATGGCGATGCCTTCACAAGTCAGTTGGCGCAGTCCTTGTGGATGATTTTGTAGCTGTCGAGGATGGTGGTTACAATGTCCAGGGCTAGGGTGGGGTCCATTCCTGTTTCTGTAAAGAAGGTGACTTCAGGGAGGTGGAGTTGAGCAGGCCCCAGATCTCCATGGCTTATATTTTGAGGAAGCGGGTGTTGAGTAGGATGTATCTCAGGTGGTCAGGTCCAGTTCTTGAGAGTTGTGCAATTGCTTGGTCTGGTGTGCAGAGGCCGGCGAAGGTGCAGTTGCACTTGCAACAGGTGAATGGGCCTTGGGTATTCTTTGGTGACGTGAGGTGGAATGTCTGGTGTTGAGGGCTGGGAGGGTGCTGGAGTCATAGCGGTGGATTGTCTTGGAACCAGGGTCCCTGGTGCTGGGTATGCTCCAGGCGCAGACAGCCTTGCCATTGGCACGCCAGCGGTTTGGACATATAGCGGCCACCATTAAGCAGTGTTTGGGGAGGGCTGGACAGCTGAGAAACGGGAAGTGGGACAATGGTGCTGGAGGGGGCAAGGCCACGGGGGACGAGCAGTGGCAAGGGCACGGAGAGGGGAAAAAAGGCACAAAAGAGGAGAAATAGGAGAAAGTGAAAGAAAGCAATAATAGATGAGAAAAGCAAAAAATAGATTAAATGGAAGGTGAAAAATCTCAGAAGAGCAAAAAGGCAGAAAGCAGAAAAAGAGGGCAGAGAGCAGCAGCAGAGCAGAGATGCTCCCCCCTGGACCACCAGGGATTGGGGATCTTGAACATAGAACCTGGAAGGGTCAGGGGGCAACAGCTACAAGGTGGAGCTGTGCGGTGAGGTAAGCAATTTATTGACAAGGTCAGTAAGATCACTTCTCCATCGAGCAGCGGCCGCCATGAAGAAGGGTTTCGGGGAGGGCTGGACAGCTGGGGGGTGGTAAGAGGTAAAAACAGCACTGGAGGGGGTGGGCCGTGGGGACGAGCAGCGGCAAGGGCAGATAGAGGGGAAAAATAAGTAAAAGAGGAGAAATGGGAGAAAGTGAAAGAAAGCAATAATAGATAAGAAAAGCAGATGATAGAGGAAAAGGAAAGTGAAAAAAGGCAGAAAGCAGAAAAACAAAGGGCAGAGAGCAGCAGCAGAGCAGAGATGCTCCTCACTGGACGACCAGGAATCAGGGGCCTCCAACACAGGATCTGGAAGGATCAGAGAGAAATAGCTACCAGGCAGAGCTGTGCAGCGAGGGAAGCAATTTTCTGGGGTTTCGATTGTAATTTTCTTCTTACCTGTAGACAAACTTCTACACTCATCCAAAAAGCAAATTATGTATCAAACACTCGATTATGTGATGAATGTGGCAAGTTCATTTTTTTTTTTTTTTCGTCCTCATTTTCCGATTATACGTATAAGGTTTAAGACGGGAGCCTATTCCTTCCAACTTTTGTGCCTTCACAGCCCCTTATTGGCCATCCTGGGGTGGGGAGTTTCCCTTTACCGGTTGTATTTGGTTTGGGGTCTCCTGTGACCTTTATCATACTCAATAATTCTGTTTTTTGTGGGGTGAGCTAGCCCTCCTGGCTACTCGGCGGGAATTTTTCCCGTCTGAATTATTGTCACCGCTTTAATCATAGGACTTTGTATTCTGGGGCCACATTAATACGTTAAAGTACCTGATTCGTAGAAATTTTCCCAGATTTCCCAAAAACTAAACTTTTTACTGGGTTTCCCTTTTCTATCGCTTCTATTTGTTTTTATTATTGAGTTTAGCCAGTCCCCAGGCAGTGGTGATATTGGTTTAACCCAATTTATGCATATCTCTCGCCTAGCTAGTAGTATCAGTACAAACAGTAAGTTTTCCTGTTTTTTTGTTAACTTACCCCGATCAATATTAGAGTCGATCCCAAAGATAATAAGAGTTGTACTTACTTCTAGTTGTTTTCCCAGTACTAGTGTTATTATCTTACCGACTTCTTGCCAGAAAGGGTCGAGGATGGGGCATTGTTTGAACATATGTAGGTCATTTGCCCTTTCCAGTCTGCATTTAGGGCAGGTCTTTATGCTGGCTCCCTTGAATTTTGATAATCTTTTCGGGGTCCAATATGCCCTATGTATAGTAAATAGGTTTTGTGATAGTCCAACACTTTTCCAGTGATTTTAGCCAGATATTTTGTAGGTATAATTCTGGTATATCTTTCCTCCAAACTGCATCTGGGATCAGTAACTCTTCTTCTCCTGCTGTAATTAGAGCCCAATACCACCTAGATATTTCTTTTTTTATTGGGATGGTTTTCAGCATTTCTTTCTCTATGTCCTCATTTCCCTTTTTCTACTCTGTAAGCGATTTAGCCCAGCTTACGAGTTGGTAGTATTTAAATTTGGACACTGATGAGCTTGTATTAGCGACCAATTGATCCCAGGAGATTATGTAATTTTCTGTCATCAGCTGGCCCCATTTTTTGATTCCTGCTGCTTTCAGGGGTAGGGCTAAAGAGTCTTTTAAGCAATCTGGTGTGCCTGGAGATTCCCAAATGGGGGCCTGAGAGCTATAATACGGTGCTTCTGACTTGATACCATAATTTTGCTGCATTTATTAGGATCTTTAGTTTTATCTTTTTGAATAATTTTGGCTGTCCAAATTTATATAGGAAATGATCTATTCTACCTGTCATATTTTGTAGGAAATCGGGGTAAAACTGGTAATTCTTAAGGAAGAGGTCTCATATTTTTAATTTGGAAAGCCCTACTGTATTCAAGAAGGTCGGGACTGGCGATTCCCCATCATATTTTCTTCTCCTTAATTTTTTCCATGCGATTCTTGTTCCTTTAGATGATCATATGAAGCTTGTGATTTCTCCTTGAATTTTCTTTAAGGCATCTCTCTTGAATTCCAATGGTATTGTGTTAAAGAGGTAGGTGAATTTAGGGACAATGGACATTTTTATTATGTTTGATCTTCCCAGGAAACTAAGAGGAAGTCCATTCCATACTTTGAGTAGTTTCCTAGTTTCTACAGCAATTCTGTTGAGGTTAATCTGGGGTACTTTTTCTATATCCTTAACCAAAGTAATACCTAAGTATTTTATTTTATCTTTAGAATATGGAGTGTTGTGGTGCGTGTTCCAGCTCATGGCCGCGTTTTTTTCTTGGTTTGTCAAGTACCCTGATACTCTGCCAAAGCTGGCTATCGTGGTCTCTATTGCTGCAGAAGAACTCTGATAGTTATTTGTGAAGATCATCAGATCATCTGCATATAGTGCCACCTTTTTGGACCATTCCTGATGTTTAAAGGGGGTTATTGAGCTGTGGTTTCTCAGGGAGCTTGCCAGGGGTTCAATATATAAATTGAAAAGTAGGGGTGATAGCGGGCATCCTTGCCTTGTTCCTCTTTGTATTACAATATTGCTGGTAAGGCCCCCGTTGACAAGTATCTTCGCCCTTGGTTTTTTATATATCTCTGCCACCATGTGGCCGAAATTCACCCCTAGATTGTATTTACTAATGACTTTGTTCAGTAATGTCCAGTTGACCCTGTCAGCTGCTTTGGCAGCATCGACGGTGATTATGGTCAAAGGGACTTTTTCGGAGATGGCTATGTCTATTGCAGCAAAAAGCTCATGGGTTATTTCTTGTAGTTGTCTTCCTTTTACAAAGCCTTTTTGATCAGGGTTAATCAATTTTGTCATTATCGAGGCTAGTCTCTTTGCCATGACCTGCATAAAGATTTTATAGTCACAGTTAAGTAATGAAATAGGTCTGTACGACTCACAGAGTGCTGTTTTTTTTCCTGGTTTTAAGATTATGCTGATGGTCGCGTCGTTCCAGGAGTCGGGAATTTTATCCTGTTCTTTATAAATTAGATTTAGCAGCTCTGTTAGTGGTGGGGCCAAGGAATCTCTCAGGTTTATGTAGAGCTCGTTGGGTAATGCATCTGGGCCTGCTGCTTTCCCTTTTTTCAGGCCTTTTATAATGGTTATTACTTCATCAATTGTGATTTCAGCGTTTAGTTCCTCTTTTTCCATTTCCGTTAGTAGAGGAAGTGGTATGAGATCTAGGTATTTCCAAATGTGTTCCTCTGTAGGATTTGTGTCCTCCTTGTATAGTTTGGAAAAGAAGTTCATGAACTCCTGCATTATTATAGAGTCCTCAGTGCTTGGTTCATTATGGTTGTTTTGTTGAATGCAGATTATTTTATTTCTAGTTTGGTCTTTCTTCGTTTTCCAAGCCAGCATTTTACCGCATCCTTCTCCATATACGTGGTTTGATAATTTACTGGCTTCCCATCTTTTCCTCACTTTATTTTCAAGGAGGTCGACTAGTTTCTCCTTTTAGTTGTAGCCTTTCCTTCTCTAGAGTGTCTTTGATAACTGGAGTATTTTCCGCCACAATTTGAAGATCGAGCGCTTTTGTATCTTTTTCCATGCCTCCAACTTCTAGTTTTGTACGTCTAGATGTGTAGGTTCCCATACTTAGTAACTTTCCCCTGATGACAGCTTTATATGTGGCACAGGTGTTTTGTTTTGATGTGCCAACTTGATTTTCCTCAAAGAAATTTACTGTGGTTATCCCTAGTTCTTCTACTGCCTGGGGGTCTAGTCGTATGGTACGGTCGACCGTCCATCTAGGTTGTGTGTTCTTTTCCGTTATTTGTAGGGTTAGTTGGAATGCCGAGTGGTCGGACAGATGTTCTGGTAAATGTTCTATACTCCTGACATTACCTCGTATTTATCAAGAAGTAGTCGATTCTTGATCTGTGGCCAAGCTTTTTATTATGGAAGGTATAGGGGTATTTTTTGTCGCCTTTTTCTTTCCACATGTCCATCAGTCCCAGGTCCTTTTTGTAGTTACATAGCCATTCCCTCATTTTGGGTAGGTTTGTTTGTCTTCCTGGGGAGATCTATCCAGACTAGGGTCTATCAAAATGTTATAATCGGACCCTAAAATTATCGGTGCACTTGTTGATAGTAATTCTGTGTAAAGTTTTTGCAGAGGAGTTGGGTCCTTGTTAGAAAGGCGGTCCCAGGGGGGGGGACAGAAGATGTCTGACTGTCCGCCCCGAGACCCCTCCCTCTATGGAATAGGCCGAGCGCCGTGGGAGGCCTCCTTGGCGAGGCTCCTCTCCTACAATCGTAACAGCTGAGCAATCACACTACTACAGATGGACACCACACGAAAGAGTATTCACAAGTAGCTTTATATAATAAAGGGAAGGCACGTTCTTGGCCGGTTAGCAGGCAGGGATCGAGGGATCCGTAAAGTCTCGGTTTCGGGAGTAAGGGGGTAGCGGGACAGTCTTGGCACCAACGGGTGCGTGGATAGTTCACGGGGTCAGGCCGCGACAGCGTCAGCAGGGCCTTGGAGGTAGTTCAGTTCGGTCAGGCCGCGACAGCGTCAGCAGGGCCTCGAAGATGGATCAACTTGGTCAGGTCGCGACAGCGTCAGCAGGGCCTCGAAGATGGTTCAGCTTGGTCAGGCCGCGACAGCGTCAGCAGGGCCTCGAAGATGGTTCAGCTTGATCAGGCCGCGACAGCGTCAGCAGGGCCTCGAAGGTGGTTCCGTTCGGTCAGGCCGCGACAGCGTCAGCAGGGCCTCGAAGGTGGTTCAGCTTGGTCAGGCCGCAACAGCGTCAGCAGGGCCTCGAAGGTGGTTCCGTTCGGTCAGGCCGCGATAGCGTCAGCAGGGCCTCGAAGATGGTTCAGCTTGGTCAGGCCGCGACAGCGTCAGCAGGGCCTCGAAGGTTCCAGGGCATGAGTTCGGATCAGGATCAGCCGCGACAAGGTCAGCAGGGCTTCGACTCCAAGATACAACTGGCGTCCTACTCCAGGGCTGGCCCAGATATAGGACTGGAGTCCTTTGATGTCCGGACCCTCGGGCCTGGGGGTCAGAGGGGCCGGGATGAAGGTGTCCAGACACCCAGCAGGGGGGTGGAGCCAGCGCCCAGGGAGGCTGGAGGGCGATCGATACTAGGCGTCCGGGGACGGCTGGAGGTCCATCGAAACTCCCCTCCTCCGGGATCCGTCAAGTGGCCACTCTACCACCTGGGAGGATCTTGGTGCCTCAATGTCGGGGCTTCGCTGGGGCCGGGGCCAGGGATGGCTGCGGCCACGTGCTCGGGACGTGATGGGCCCAAGATGGAGTCGGCCCGGAAAGGGTGGCCTGGCAGGGTCGCTAGACCGGCAGTGTTGGCGAGCAGGGTCCGCCGGGGTCCCAGAGGGGAGAGCCTTGGGTTGCCAGGGGGCTGCTCTCGTTGAGGGTTCGTGTTCAGGGGGGTTGACGGCGGGTCGACGGAGGCCGATGCCGTCCTGGGCCCGTCATGCGGGAGGGGTAGGACCACGCCACGAGGCCGGGTCCAACACACGTCCCCTCCAGCTGAAGGTGGGGAGAGTCACCCATCTTCCTGGGTATTCTCCTCGTCGAGGCGGAAGAAGCGGGACAGGCCGTCAGCGTTGGCGTGGTCGTTGCCAGGGCGATGCTCCACAGTGAAGTCCATCCCTTGGAGGGAGATGGACCATCGCAGCAGCTTTGGGTTTTCGCCACGCATCTGCATCAGCCACCGCAGGGGCCGGTGGTCAGTCTGGACCCGGAAGTGGGTGCCGAAGAGGTAGGGCCTGAGTTTCTTGAGGGCCCACACAATGGCGAAGGCCTCTCTCTCAATGGTGCTCCATCGCTGCTCTCTGGCCAGCAGCCGTCGGCTGATGAAGGCCACAGGATGGTCAATCCCCTCGGGGTCAATCTGAGATAGGACCGCCCCAATGCCGTGCTCCGAGGCGTCGGTCTGGACTACGAACTCCCGGCTGTAGTCAGGGGCTTGGAGCACAGGGGCGGTGCACATGGCTGTTTTCAGAGTCTCGAAGGCCACCTGGCACGCGGGTGTCCATTGTACTTTCTGGGGCCGGTTTTTCGAGGTCAGTTCAGTGAGGGGACCCACAATGCTCCCATAGTTCTTTATGAAGCGCCGATAATATCCAGTGAGCCCCAGGAAGGCTCGGACGGCTGTCTGGCTGACCGGGGGATCCCAGGCCACGATGGTGTCAATCTTGGGTTGGAGGGGAGCCACGTGGCCGCTCCCCACTTGGTGTCCCAGGTAGGTCACGGACCCTTGACCTATTTGGCACTTGCTGGCTTTCACAGTTAGTCCGGCCCGCCGGAGGGCCGTCAGGACCTCCCAGAGGTGCTTCAGGTGCTCGGCCCAGTGGAGGCTGTACACGGCAATGTCGTCTAGATAGGCGGCGCTGAATTCTTCTAGCCCCGCCAGCACTTTGTTCACCAGTCTCTGGAAGGTTGCGGGGGCGTTTTTCATGCCGAAGGGCATCACCTTGAATTGGAAGTGGCCATCGGGCGTGGAGAAGGCCGATCACTCCTGGGCGCCCGGGGTGAGGCCGATCTGCCAGTACCCGGCTGTGAGGTCGAAGGTACTGAGGTACTTGGCGGCTCCCAGGCGGTCGATTAGTTCATCGGCCCGGGGGATGGGATGTGCGTCGGTTCTGGTAACAGTATTCAGTCCCCGGTAGTCGACACAAAACCTGAGTTCTGGAGGGGTGCCAGGTGCGGCTGCTTTGGGGACCAGGACAACTGGGCTGGCCCAGGGACTGTCGGAGGGTTCGACCACCCCCAGGGCCAGCATTTTGGCAACTTCTGTCTGGATGCAGGCCCGAACTCGGTCGGGAACTCGGTAGGCCCGGTGTCGCACTGGCTAGCTGTCCCCGGTGTCGACATCCTGGACACACCACTGGGTAACCCCGGGGTGAGGGAGAACAGGTCCGTAAATTGCCCCAACAGCTCTTGGCAGTCTCGGCGCTGTGCGGGGGTCAGGTCGGAGGAGAGAGAAATTCCCTCGACGGAGCCGTCTTTCTCCGCGCACCATAGGAGGTCGGGCAGGGGCTCGGAGTCGTCTTCGGCCCCATCATCGGTAGCTAGCAGCAGGCTCAGTTCTGTGCGGGCAAAATGAGGCTTGAGCCGGTTGGCGTGCAGAACCCGGAGGGGGTTTCGGGGTGACTCCATGTCCACGAGATAGGTGACGGGGCTCTTGCGCTCGATCACTTTGAAGGGGCCCGACCATTTGTCCTGGAGGGCACAAGGTTCGACCGGGGACATGACCCAGACCTGCTGGCCCGGCTCGAACTCGATGGATGAAGAGTTCTGGTCATACCAGCGTTTCATGTCCTCCTGACTGGCCTCAAGGTTGGCCTCGGCAAGGGCCCGGAACTTCCGAGTCTGGCTTCGGAGGGTCAGGAGGTACCGGTAGACATCCGGTGGTGCGTCTTGGACTGTAGTTTCCCAGCCTTCTTTGACCAGGCTGAGGGGACCTCGGACAGGGTGCCCGTACAAGAGTTTGAAGGGGCTGAACCCCAGGGATTTCTGTGGTACCTCCCGATAGGCGAACAAGAGGCAGGGCAACAGGACGTCCCATTTGCGGCGGAGGGGTTCTTCTAGGCCCTGGATCATCCCCTTGAGTGTTCGGTTAAACCGCTCCACAAGTCCATTCCCTTGGGGGTGATACGGGGTGGTGAACTTATATGTGACCCCGCACTGTTGCCACAGGGACCGCATATACTTCGATATAAAGCTTGTGCCCCGATCGCTCACGACCTCTCGGGGGAACCCCACTCTGGAGAAGATCCCCATCAGTGCTCGGCCCACCACGGGAGCCGTTATGGTTCGTAGGGGGATGGCTTCTGGGTAGCGGGTGGCATGGTCCACCAGGACAAGGATGAAGCGGTGCCCTTGCGAGGTTCGTGGGTCCAGGGGCCCCACGATGTCGATCCCCATTCGCTTGAAGGGAGTGGTCACTACTGGAAAGGGTTGGAGCGGGGCCTTCATCTTCCCCCGCTCTTTCCGCTGGCTTGGCATGTCGGGCAGGTGCGGCAGTGGTTATGCACATCGTTGCGCATTTTCGGCCAGTAGAAATGGGTCACCAGGCGGCTGTAAGTTTTGTCCTGTCCCAGGTGCCCGGCGAGGGGCACATCGTGTGCCAGGTTCAAGAGGAAGTCTCTGAATCGTAGGGGGACCACCAATACTCGGCTGGCCCCCAGCTCGGCAATTTTCTGTTCACTGTATAGGAGGCCGTGGTCCCAGTATACCCAGTGGGACCCTGAGGTGTCCCCGGCGGCTTGGGCTGTGGCTAGCTGCCGGGTCCCCTCGAGGGAGGGGCAGGCCTTCTGTTCCTGCCGGAATTGTTTTCGGGTGGGACCACCCTCCTGGCGCCATTGGGCTAGTTCAGGTATGTCGCTGAGTTCGGCGCTGCCTTCTCGGTCATGCTCCGATGGCTCGGGCTCGGATTCTTCACTGACTGCGGGCGGTGGTGGCGCGGGCCACTCCAGCTTTTCAGTCGGGGGAGCCTCAGTTGCCGCCGGGGCCCGGGCAGTCATAGATCGGGTCGTAGCGCAGACCCACTCTGGTAGTCCCATCATTCCTAGATGTTCTCTCCGCTCGACTTGGGCCCAGGGGGAGCTCTCGAGGTCGTTTCCGAGGAGGCAGTCCACAGGGGCGTCGTCCCGGACGGTCACCTTGAGGGTGCCCGACACCCCCCCCACTCGAAGGGGATTCGGGCCATCTGACACAGAGTCTCGGAGTTGTCTGCGGTCCTTACGGGGCATCGCACATTTGGTATGATCTGTTCGGGGGTCACCAAGTGGCAGCGGACGGCCGTCACACTGGCTCCCGTGTCTCGGAGGGCTTCGGTCCGCCGTCCATTGATGTGGACCCACTGATGGTATTTTTGAGTGTTGCTCGGTAGCGGGGCCTGGGGGACCATGCCTCTTTCGCCCAGGCAGGCTAGGGCCATGGCGGCCGGTTCATACTCGGTCTGATCTTCATTGTAGACCTCTTCGTCTTCTTCTCCCCCTCCCCCAGGGCTGCAGCAGCGAACTGGTGGGTCGGAGGCCCGGTGGTGCCGGGGCGCTGGTTCATGGGGCAGAGGGGGTCACTGGCATAGTGACTGGGCCGCTGGCATCTGTGGCAAGTAATGTTCGGGCGGGGCCCCGGCCGTGCTGGAGGGGGCCCTCTTCTGGTCAGGGTTGGCGAAGGTTTATTCGGGGGGGACCCCCGAGGCGGACTCCGGCCCGGGGCCAGCGGAAAGTCTCGGCTCCTGTTCTGGCCTCCTCCGCCGCCACGCTGGCGTGGGTGCCCCTGGCCGTTCCGTCCCGTTTCTCCTATCGGGGTCCGGGGGACCCGGGTGCTCACCCATCGATCAGCCTCGACGGCGAGTTTCCGGGGCTCGGTCAGCTTGCTGTCGAGGAGATGCTGTCTGAGCTCGACAAAACAGTTGTTGGAGAGGTGTTCCCAAACGATAAGGTCGAACAGCTGTTCGTAGGTGGACACCTTGCTGCCCTTGATCCATCCTTCCAGGGCCCGGCTATAAAAGTTCACGTACTCCACCCACATGGTACCGGGGATCTTTTTGCAGTCTCTGAACCTCTGTCGGTACATCTCGGGGGTGAGACCATACCGGGTGAGCAGGGCGTCCTACATGTGGTCATAGGAGGACATCACGTCCTCGGCCAGCTCGAGCAGGGTGTCTCTTCCTTCTCTGACAAATCTCCCCCATAAGCCGGCACCCCAATCTTTTCGCGGGATGCGGTGCGCGGTCATGGCCACCTCATACGCCTTGAAACATTGCTGGATATCGTCATTCTTGTAGTATTCCTTGACGATATCCTTGGGAATGTGGACCTTCGGGTCGGCAGGAGGTGGAGGGTCCCGGGTTATCGCGGCGCCAGCCTCTTAGATCTTGGCCTTGATTTCTAGTTCTTTGAGGCCACGCTCGTGTTCATACGTGAGCTTTTTTTCTTCCAATTCCCTTTGCCTCCGACTCTCGTCCAGATCTCCTTCTAATCGTAGTTGCTCAATGGCCATTTTCTTTTCTGCTAATTGAAGTTCTCCATCCAGCCGGAGTCGGGCGAGCTCGAGTTCATGGAGCCGACTCCTCTCTCGCTCCCGGGCATCTTCGGGGGAGAGGCCCGGTTCTCTGTTGGCGGTTCTTTCTTCCACTGGGGCTATGACCGTACTCAGGGGTACTTCTAGGATAATGTGATCGTTAGTCTGGGGTGGGGTCGCTCCGGTCTCCACCCATGTTTGCAGCGCGTCTTTGAAATCGTCTTTTGTGCTTAGTCCGGTGGTAGCGATACCCAGGGCTTTGCAGAATTGTTTGAGTTCTTTATGGGTGTACTCCTCTAATCGTTCCTTCTGGAATTCTGTGGTCGTTCCGGCTTCCTTAGTAGTCATCGTGGTTGTGGGTCTCTGTTAGTAGTGGCGAGTTACTCACTGTACGATTTGCGCGGGCTCGGATCCCGTCGCTTGCCACCAATGTTAGAAAGGCGGTCCCAGGGGGGGGGACAGAAGATGTCTGACTGTCCGCCCCGAGACCCCTCCCTCTATGGAATAGGCCGAGCGCCATAGGGAGGCCTCCTTGGCGAGGCTCCTCTCCTACAATCGTAGCAGCTGAGCAATCACACTACTACAGATGGACACCACACGAAAGAGTATTCACAAGTAGCTTTATATAATAAAAGGAAGGCACGTTCTTGGCCGGTTAGCAGGCAGGGATCGAGGGATCCGTAAAGTCTCGGTTTCGGGAGTAAGGGGGGTAGCAGGACAGTCTTGGCACCAATGGGTGCGTGGATAGTTCACGGGGTCAGGCCGCGACAGCGTCAGCAGGGCCTTGGAGGTAGTTCAGTTCGGTCAGGCCGCGACAGCGTAAGCAGGGCCTCGAAGATGGATCAACTTGGTCAGGCCGCGACAGCGTCAGCAGGGCCTCGAAGATGGTTCAGCTTGGTCAGGCCGCGACAGCGTCAGCAGGGCCTCAAAGATGGTTCAGCTTGGTCAGGCCGCGACAGCGTCAGCAGGGCCTCGAAGGTGGTTCCGTTCGGTCAGGCCGCGACAGCGTCAGCAGGGCCTCGAAGATGGTTCAGCTTGGTCAGGCCACGACAGCATCAGCAGGGCCTCGAAGATGGTTCAGCTTGGTCAGGCCGCGACAGCGTCAGCAGGGCCTCGAAGGTGCTTCCGTTCGGTCAGGCCGCGACAGCGTCAGCAGGGCCTCGAAGATGGTTCAGCTTGGTCAGGCCGCAGCAGCGTCAGCAGGGCCTCGAAGGTGGTTCCGTTCGGTCAGGCCGCGACAGCGTCAGCAGGGCCTCGAAGATGGTTCAGCTTGGTCAGGCCGCGACAGCGTCAGCAGGGCCTCGAAGGTTCCAGGGCATGAGTTCGGATCAGGATCAGCCGCGACAAGGTCAGCAGGGCTTCGACTCCAAGATACAACTGGCGTCCTACTCCAGGGCTGGCCCAGATATAGGACTGGAGTCCTTTGATGTCCGGACCCTCGGGCCTGGGGGTCAAAGGGGCCGGGATGAAGGTGTCCAGACACCCAGCAGGGGGGTGGAGCCAGCGCCCAGGGAGGCTGGAGGGCGATCGATACTAGGCGTCAGGGGACGGCTGGAGGTCCATCGAAACTCCCCTCCTCCGGGATCCGTCAAGTGGCCACTCTACCACCTGGGAGGATCTTGGTGCCTCGATGTCAGGGCTTCGCTGGGGCCGGGGCCAGGGATGGCTGCGGCCACGTGCTCGGGACGTGATGGGCCCAAGATGGAGTCGGCCCGGAAAGGGTGGCCTGGCAGGGTCGCCAGACCGGCAGTGTTGGCGAGCAGGGTCCGCCGGGGTCCCAGAGGGGAGAGCCTTGGGTTGCCAGGGGGCTGCTCTCGTCGAGGGTTCGTGTTCAGGGGGGTTGACGGCGGGTCGACGAAGGTCGATGCCGTCCTGGGCCCGTCATGCGGGAGGGGTAGGACCACGCCACGAGGCCGGGTCCAACAGTCGTCTACGTTTGGACCGTAGTAGCCTGCTAGTGTGAACGAGTTATCATGTATTCTTACTTTGATTATGGCCCATCTTCCTTTGTTGTCAACTACCTTGTGTTCTATTTTGGCTTTGAGTGTTTTTTTGAGGATTATTGCTATGCCTTTGATGTTGCAGTCCTGGTTGGTACAGACATAGGCGTCAACCCAGCTGAGATTTTTCATTATTTGGTCCCATTCTGCACTTAGGAGGTGCGTCTCCTATAATATGATTATCTCGCTGTCTACCTCCATCAGGTGGTCAAGAATCCTTCTCCTTCTACTGGGTGTTCTAAGTCCGTTGACATTCCAAGAGAGAACTCTGACTTATTTAGAGATTGTCACCATTTCTTTTGTGGTGGTTAGGAGTACCTTTACTTATTTCATGTTTATGGGCCCCGAACATTCCTTTTACTATAATTTCTGAGGACATTTTTTTTTATTTTTTCCCTATTGTGCTCCCCACCCGTGCTCTCTTTTTGTAAAGTATTTGTGTTTTTTTGTGAGGTTCATTGTTTCCCACCCTGAGGAAGCCTCCCTTCTTCTTTTTGGGCGGTATTATTCGCCCCGTTTGAGCTCTTTGCTTCGCCTAGGATTTGCGCTTTTCACCTTGCTTGAGTTTCTGTTTCGGACCGCAATTGATCTTTTCTTTGTCCTATGAAGATTTCTACTTCTCTGGGATCCTTAATGTCGTGCATTTTGTTTCTCCACATGATCCTCAGCGCGGCAGGGAATTTCATCTGAACAGTGGCGCCAATGGTTTTTAGTTCTTGCATATGTTGCCCTAGCTCCCATTGTCTGTCCTGAGTTGCTTTGGACATGTCTGAGCAGATCCTAAAGGACCAGTTGTCCTTATTTAAGGTGCCACATTTTAAGCCTTCGCTTAACAGTCTTTCTTTCAGTGTGTAGGATTTAAAATTTATCAGGATTTTCCTTGGTGTCTTCCTTTCTTTGTTTTTCCTGAAAGGATCCCGGTGTACCCTCTGTATGTCATCAGTAAGGTTGGCTTCTTTGGCCCATGAGAAATGTTCTTCGAGAAGTGAAATAATGAACTTTTTAATGTCCGTTCCTTCCAGGTTCTCAGGAACATTCAAAACCCTCAGGTTATTCCTTCTCGCTTGGTTTTCTAACGATTCGAGCTTCTCATTCATGCTTTTTTCATTATCTCTGAGCTTCCTTATGTCCTTCTCGTTGATATCAACTTTCTTACTGAGATCTTCTACTACTGATTCGACTGTAGTCACTCTATCTCCAAGAGTGTTCAGCTTTTGGTCCAAAGTCTCACATGCCTCCTGTATCTTGTTTTGGTTTGCCTCTGAGACTGAGAATTTTTCTCTCATTTCACCTAGCATTTTGTCCATGAATTTTTCCATGAGCCTCCCTGTTTGTTCTAGCACGGAGTGGGGGTCTATTGCCAGTGAGTCTGCCGGGTATTTCGCGTTGGAGCCTCCTGAAGCCTCCATTTGCGGACCTGTGGGATTAATTGTTTCTAGGCTCATTTCCAGAGATTCTATATTGCTCAGATCCACTTTTGCGCCGGGGGTTGTTGCAGGGGTTGCGGAGGTTGTGTTTAAACCTATGTTTAAACGTGTGCTCATGTCTAGAGGAGTGGCTTTGTCCTGTGGGTTAGGATGATTACCCCCTGTTGGACTTGCTGCTGTACTTTGAAGAAGGATCTAAGGGAGGGGGTTACTTTAATTTTCTGTTCTGTTTGGTCTTTTCCCCTTGCTATTCTGCCCTTTTTCTGCTGTGAGTTGGGGTTTTGCTTATTTTTTGTGTTCTTGGGTATCACAGTTTGTTTAATCGGGGGAGGAAGCTTTGCTTGGAAAACTGCCTATTCCTTAGGCAGTAGCTGGACCTTGTCCTATTTCCTACTTCGCCCTCTGCTCCTCCTAGGGTGTGTCCTCTACCCCTAGACCCTGAATCTGCTTGTGGGGTTATCGATTCTGTTACAGATGTAGTTATAGTAATTGTAGCCTTTGTAATAGTTTCCAACTCCAACACCCCTTCCCTTTCTTCCGAGTTTCCCGTCGCTTGCTTGTTTCCCCTGCATCCAGCGAGTAGATCTAGAGCAAAAACGCCCTCACCTCCATTCCCCCCCTGAACTGTGGTATATAAATAAATAATACCGGATCTATTTTTGTCTAGGCATAGCAATAACAGATAGCTCAATAAATAAGAGTCAAGATTCGAGGTAGTAGGAGTTTTGCAGGTTTATTACAGCGTAAAGGACAGGAACAGGACGACCTGCACAGGAATAGGATGGCAGCGCTGCCGGGGGCAGGGTCGGAAATCGGCGTAACATTAAATAACAAGACATGAATATATATACTAAAACAGTTGCATTACAATACATATGATAGGCGGAGCAGTGGGTGTGGTCAATAGCAGTCGCGAAAGATAAGGGTGAAAGTAGGTGTAACAGAGGCGTATACATAGACATGTGATGCAAACGTAACAGAATATGTCATGAATGGGGCGGAAACATGGAGGGGGCTACCTAAGGAGCCGGGACCTCTGACCTAATGGTGCGCGCAAACTGGCAATGACGTGTTACTAGGAGAAGCTGGGGGCTACGAACTCTGTGCTAGGAGCAGAGACTGAAGTCTGGAGAGTCAGGGCGACATGTACCTAAACAGTATCTAGTATCTGATGTTTAGAGAACATGTTGATAGAATCCAAAAGTTATCGGGGTAAAGGCTAACAGACTCTAAGAATGGTGCATGCATTATTCTACATGTAGTGCGTGATGAAGAATATTAAATGACCATTAAATGCAGTATTTCTCTAACGTGGAGACGTAAAGGCTAGACAATGACGGAAACTATTGATGCGATTCAGTAGCTTTGGAATGCAGAGAAGGAGAACTGAACTGATAACTAGAATCATAACATACTCTTGGCAGACTCAGAGGCAGAGCCAGGCTGAGCCGGGCACTGTGAGGCAGGAAGTAAGTGAAGGGTCGAGGATACAGGTGGGGGCTGTATCGCTCCTCAGCGAGGCTTCAGGAGACAGGAGCTGAATCTGGTGTCCGGGCCCTTTTGAGGCCTAGAAACGGGGACTTTACAATGGAATAACGTGCACACTGAGAAACGTGGCAACGTAGCTTTACATAGGCCTGATATTCGTAGTATTCACGAGAACTGGAAACTGACATACTAGAGGTGGACACAACTGTAATTGCGTCTTTAATCGAACATAGGGAATACATATGCATATTAATCATGCACAGATAACATATGATGGAGGACTCGTAGGGACACAGAACATGGCAAAATTTACTTTTCCACATTCCCTCCTTGTCACTACGTTTCCATCAGGAAACATCAATATTCATGATACCATCTATCATTTCATACAGTATCATTTGCTCGTCTCGAATTTTCTGGGAACGGGTTTTAGAACGGGGCTTGGGACTAGGAATACAAGAGGTAGCACAAATGCCGCAAATCGCAGGGCCACATTGTATACAGAGGCAGCAGCTGAATATGATCGCTACTGCAATACCTAGAAAGGACAAGACTTTCCATCCCCAAGCGGAAATTATATTCCAGAACCAACCGGACCATGTCCAGGTGCCTGGGTCTTGGTGTAACAGATGGGCAATTTTATGGAGTCTGGTTATAGCTGAATAAACAGACGGCGCGTTATTTGGAATGAAAATGCAGCAACTAGATCCGATGACTCTACAGGCCCCGCCCCTATCGGCCAATATGACGTCAAGGACGAGACGATTCTGTAAAACGACAAATCTCATAGCAGATTGCTCTTCGGTTAAGTTACCTAGAGCAGAGGCAGTCTCATTGACTACAGCTTCAAGGGTTCTGGTTAACCTACGAATTAGCTTACTGTTCTGGATAGGTCCTATAAAAAAAAAGAAACCTCTATTGAAATCTGTATACTGTTCTAGAGCAGTTTCAGTATAATCGACAATGGGGGACTCCCTTCTATGTCTAAGGTGTACTAGATGTGTGTTTCTATGATAATCAGATGGGGCTAGGAAAACAGGTGGCAGTAGGAAGGCAATGTAACAGGTTCCCTCCCAATCGAGGGGCAGACGAACATATGCAGTTTGACCACAAATAAAATAAGAATGACGTGAAGCTTTGAAAATAGATTTCCCACTGTCACTATATTTGACAATAGTAGCACAATCGCTATGTCCTACATGTACGGAACCATTATTTCTAACACATAATTCGCCTTTGACTGGTAGTACTGAAATAACAGGTAAGTCTGGAGTGGAATCAGACTGAACATTCAGGACCATGAAATTCGAAGAATAATTACCTAAGTTGTAAACTTCATTTTCTAGATCTAACCCTGTCCTGTGGGGAAGACCTTGCTTGTCTGGGAAACATGTACTGTTAAGAAAAGACATATCTGTTGAGGATGACGTTAACGTGGACCATGCTCCACACGAACCATTATGTGAAAATGGATAAGGAAAAAGTGGCAGAACTCCCTTCGGGGTCTGGAAAGGGGGGAGTCGACCACACACCCAACAATTAGTGGCATTGCTGGTCTGGTGTGAATAATGTAACATGCGGATAAAAGAATTGTTACGCATAGCGAGGCGGTAAGAGAGTTCATGAGGAGGCAGATCACTAAACGTGTGCTCTACTGTAGCATTAGAGGACTTATTTACATGAGAAACTGGAAAATACAGATAAAATGCATAACTGATGCAGGAAATCATAATGCTGAGAAATAAAACGAAACATAGAAAAACGATACATCGGATTGAGTTTTGACTAACTCTCTCACTATGGGGGTCTATTTTATACATGTCAGAAACCGGTCTAACCGTTTCACCTAGGGGAGGACTTAGACAATCAAACTGGCTGACTTATTTTACTAGACCTTAACTTGAGTTTATACTCCTGTTGCGGAGTTTTCTCTAACAGGGAGGGTGCAGTATCATTGTCTTTTGCGGGACAGTCCTTAAGAATAGTACTTTGGCAGTCCTTTGAATCCTCGGAAATGTTCTTTGAAACTGGTTTCAATCCATAAAATTTCTTGATGTGCGAAAGATGCACCCAGCCTTTGCGTCCCTCCAACTTCACGGCTGTACGGGTGGCCAGGAGGACCTGTCGGGGCTCCTTCCAGCGAGGCTCCAGCGGACTTGAGCGATCGAAATTTCGCACTAGGACCATGGATCCGGGAACGATTTCATGCGGTGCCACCTCGGTATTGTCTGGAAATGCGGCGGCAACCTGTGAACGACAAGAGTTGAGGGCAGACATCAAGGAAGCTAGGTAATCTGTCAGCATATTACTTGAAACATCGGTAATACTTCGGGGTCTAGGAGTACCCCACATGTTAGGGGGCGGCCGAAAACGACCTCATACGGGGACAGACCTGATCTGGAATGTGCGACCATGCGCATATAGAACAGGGCGACTGGCAGAGCTATGAGCCAGTCCACACCTTTCTCTTGACAAACTTTTGCAATTCGGATTTTCAGGGTCTGATTATGTCTCTCTACAAGACCGGCTGCTTCAGGATGGCGTACACAATGGAACTTCCACTGGTACCCTAACAAAAGGGAAACATGCTTCATGAGTTCAGATGAGAATGGCTGGCCGTTGTCAGAATATACGACCCTAGGGAGTCCGTAACGGGGGAAGAACTCACGAACCAACTGCTTGGCAGTGGTCGCGGCTGTGTAGTCTGGAACTGGATATGCCTCCGTCCACCTGGACAAAGCGCATACAACTACAAGGACATACTTGAAACCTCGACATCGCTCCATCTGAATGTAATCCATCTGGAGGACTTCAAAAGGGTGGTCAGGGGGCTGGAATCCACCTTGTTCCACCGGGACACTTTTACCTGGATTAAACTGACAACATATCATACAGGTACGGACTTTCTGCTTGGCTGCAGCTCGTAAATGCTTGTTGAACCAAATATTCTGGATACTGTCTAACATAGCTTTTTCTCCTAAATGTGCTGGACTATGTGCGGTATTAATAATGACTTGAACCATGGAGTCGGGGAGAAACCATGTGGCTCTTCCCTTTGTTACCCATCCCTGATCTGTCTGTACCCCTCCTTGTTCGGACCATTTCTTGATTTCATCGGGAGTAGCATGTAACTGGATATCTATGACATCTTGAGTAGGGTCTTTAACTGTCATACATGTAGTCGGATCTGGAGTGTGCGTCTGTGTCGGATTAACTGAAATGTCTGGAGTCTGAGCTGTAAGCTTGGCTGTGCGATCTGCTAGATCATTACCCTGGGAAATAATGTCAGTAACTTTCGTATGTGCTTTGCACTTCATGATAGCAATGGATGTCGGTAAATGTATGGCATCTAACAGAGCTTGAATAAGGAGACCATGCTGAATCTTGGTTCCATGAGAAGTCATGAAACCTCTCTCTTGCCAGAGCACTCCGAAGTCGTGTACAACTCCAAATGCGTAACGTGAATCTGTGTAAATATTAACTTTCAGGTTCTTGGCGTGAATGCAGGCTTGTGTCAGAGCAACTAGCTCTGCTGCTTGAGCAGACAGGGTGTCAATGCGGTGTGTTTCAATAACTTCAGTGTCAGTAGTCACTGCATACGCGGCTACTAGTTCTCCTGTACTAGTTCTCATGCATGAACCATCCACATAAAGTGTCAGGTCGGGATCTGGTAATGGAATATCTGTCAGATCTTGTCTTGGCTTTGTCATGATGTTAACTACTTCCACACAGTCGTGTGTGGCAGAATTCGAAGTAACTGATGGTAACAATGTAGCAGGATTTAAAACGTTGCAGCGTCTGATTTCTATGTGTGGCTGGAACAGTGTCAATTCATAACCTGTTAAACGTGCAATTGTCAAGTGCTGAGTTTGTGTTCGGTTTAAAAGAACTTCCACGGAGTGTGGGACTTGTACTGTCAAGGAATGTCCTAATACTATGGAATCACTTTGTCTGATAGCTAGTGCTGTGGCTGCAACTGACTTGAGGCACGCAGGCAGAGCCTGGGCTACAGGATCTAATGTGCTCGAAAAATAAGCACAGGGCTTGTACTGTCCTGCTTGATCTTGTGTGAGAACAGATAATGCTGTACCTTCGCGTTCTGTGACGAAAAGTGTAAAAGACTTACTGTAGTTCGGTGTTGCTAGAACTGGGGCTTGACATAGGGCTTTCTTTAACTCATTGAAACTAAGTGTATGTTCAGATGTCCAAGGGAGGACAGTCGATACGGCTGCCTCCTGTGTCGTTAACTGTATCAGTGGCTTGGCTAGAAATGCATACTGAGGAATCCATTGTCTGCAGTAAGAAGTGAGGCCAATAAAAGCACGTACCTCCTTCTGGGTCTTGGGCTGAGGAAGACTCGCTATTAACTGGATACGGTCTGGTGTCAACTGCCTACCCCTCTTGGACAGTAAGTGTCCTAAGTAGACCACTTGCTGGACACAGAATTGAAGCTTCGAAGGGGACACCTTGTGTCCCATCTCGGCTAGGAAATACAAGACTGTAAGGGATGCTCGCTCGCAAGCACGTTCAGAATGGGCTGTGATCAGTAGATCATCGACATACTGGAGCAGGGCAGTGTCAGTTGGCATGTGAATGTTGTCTAGTTGTCTCTTGAGTGCTTGACTGTAAATACTAGGACTTTCTGTGAAACCTTGAGGAGCGCGTGTGAACATATAGCTCCTTCCATTTAAACAAAATCCGAAAAGAAACTGGCTGTCTGGATGAATGGGAACACTGAAGAACGCGTTCTTGAGGTCTATGACAGTGAAAAATGAAGCTTCGGAATCTATGGCTGTCAATAGGGAAGAGATATCTGGGACAACTGGGTACTGGGGAATAATACATTTATTAAGCTCTCGGAGATCAATCACTAAACGATATACTGGAGGTGCATTTGGATCAGTACGTTTCATGACTGGAATGATCGGAGAATTACATACATTGGAGTCAGTTTCTACAACTACTCCTTGAGCGATGAGCTCGTCAATAATTTTGGATAAGGCTGCTACAGCCTCAGGTGGCAGTCTGTACTGTCTGATTCGTGGTAACACTACACCTGGCTTGAGAGTCACACGATGGGGTGTGATTTGCATAAAGCCAACATCAGTTGGACCTTGCGCCCATAGATGCTGCGGAACATTAGACAATCTCGGATCAAAATCTCGTAATACATAGTGACCCTTGAAGTCACGTAGGAACAATCGTATTCCCTCTGGGGAACAGCATATAACTGCACCTAACTCTTTCAGTGTCTTAATGCCTAATAGATTTTCTGGACATGACTTCGTAAGTAACAGATCAGTAGTGCGGGACAATGGACCTACTTCTAGAGTAACTGGCTTTGATATTTCATTTACAATAGGTTTTCCTGAAAATCCAAGGGAAACATTTCTTGAGCCTGAGAGCGGAGCCCCTGGAACTTCGGCGTGACTTATAGTGGTCCTACTTGCCCCTGTATCAATCAAAAACTTTCTGTCTTTCCCTAATACTTGACTATGCACATAGGGACCTTCTTGATCTACAGGTATCTCGATGAGAGGCAAGCCTACTTCCCTCTCTAGGCTGTTTCATGAATATGGCTGATACTCTGGATACTCAGACTGTGCATACTGGTACATCTGCTGTGTAACATGCTGTGTTGCAGCGATGGGCTGCGGTGCTGGAACTGTCTGTGGTGCATTCTGTGACTGCGGAGTCTGTGTAACTTGTTCTTGTCTCGGCGGACGTGGTCTTTCTTTAGTCTTACCGGTAGCTATGTTGTGTTTCAGAACTGCACACTCGTTTATAAAATGACCTGGCTGTTTACAATAATTGCAGTTTCCTTTAACGGGAGCTGCAGGATGACTGGCTTGATTTGTACCCCTTTTCTGACTGTCTTGAGGAACAGATTGTGCAACTAGTACTTTCATTTTCGTGTCTTTCATACGTTTTCTTTCATGATCTTGTTCTTCTCTGATTCTATTCTGGTGATATTGAAGCATCTGTAACATTTGGGACGGGGTATTAGCTTGCCAGGTACTTTCGACTTTCAAAACTCGATTCTTAACTTGTGGACTTGAATTCTCGACTAATTTAGTAACAAAAAGATGAGGGTATGACTCGCTACTTGTCTTGAGGCCACTGTTTATGGTAAAACATTTCTCAAATCTGGAATAATAATCACTAATATCTTCATCTTGTTTCTGTTTACATGCTGAGATTGCATCCCAGTCTTCCTTTTTAGTTGTCAATAACCTAGGCAAAACTTGTATTAATAATTCTGGTAATTCTTTACATTTATCTCCAAGACCGGTACCTGGTACTCGTGCCTTGTCTTCAGCTTCTAAAACTGCCCAATCGATCTTTTTCTCTCCCACCTCCCATTCTTTTTCCTTGAGTTTCTCATATACCCCTGCGGGCAACAGGACCTTTAACATTTTAATGATATCTGGATACGTGTATTCTCCCATACGGAGCATGTCTTTTAATTCTCGGTGGAACCCTGCTGGATCTTTATCATGACAGGGAATTAACTTTTTCATCTCTAAGAGTTCCATCTTTGTGATAGGGGTGTAAACAAACACTCGTTGCATTTCACCACCGTCTGTCTTAACTGGATGCACTTCTCGTAACGGATTCTGTCTGTCTATGTAAAAGGGTTTACTTTCTGGGGGTGAGACATGAACAAAATGCGGGTTCAGAAACGTTCTGTATTCGTGGCGCTGTTCTAGAATGACACTAATTAAATCGGTACCTAAACCTTTCCATTTATACTGGAGTAACTCGTTCAGGACATCGTGTAACGGACCTGGATCAGAATGTTGACCCTCATACAATGTAATGAGGTGCTGGATCATATACATACCCACCAGTCGTTGCTCGGCTGGGGGCAATTTCAGAAACATTTGTGCCACTATTTCGTCTGGAAAAGTGGTAGAATCAGTAATCCATCGGACTGCTGATCGGACTAGTTCTTGTTCATGCATGGTACTTAACTCACTATAACCGATTCGTGATTTCAGAATGTGATCGGTAGCTTGAAATACTTGTTCCAGAGAACCTTGTTCTGGTGCTGGATGATGAAAAATTGACTTGTGTTCTAAGCGCAAATGGCGATCTGGAAATCTAGATTTTCCTACATACGCTATTCTGTCGGGATTCTCGTCCTCTACCTCTTCTGTAGAAGAGTCATTTTCTTTCTCGCTTACTTGTGCTTCTTTACGTTGTTCGTGTACCCTTATTATTTCTTTACGGATTTTCTTGTACATACTCTCTATACTACTGATAGTCTTGTGCTTACCCTCGGCTATATTATCACTCCACCTTGTCAGGATTTTCATTTCGGCTCGATCTTTGGTCGGATAATCTTGTTCCCTTATTAGACAATTAATCAGAAACTTTAATATCATGAGCTGGACTTCAACTTTTCTTTGGCTCATGACGTCACTAATACTTTCTGGATCATTCCCTGTACGGATGAAACTATATATTCTGTCTAGATCTTCTTTCATATCTGGTAGGGTGACTAGATACTCGGTCACTTTTCTCACGCGTAATGAATATAAAACCATACTATCCTCGCCTGGGACTGGATCATAGCCACATTCGGTAAGGGCTTTTCTTATTTCTGCAACAGACTGATATCTGGGCGTACGCTGTGACGCTTGTGCATGTAATTCGGCTAACGTTAAACGCTTGTGTGGCGGCGGGGTTTGAGGAGGACCTCTCCCTGCGGCCCCTAAACTAGAGTCGTCTACTGATGCTCTTCGTCCTGGCAGAGTGGGAAATGGAAATGTAGGCTGGACTTGTATGGCGGGCTGGACCGGGGGTACCGTAACAGGTACTCCGGTGTCTGGAGGAACGGGAAGTGCCTGATTTACAGGGACTGGCGGAGTAGGAACAGGATTTGCATATTCTGGGACTGTGTCGTCCAAATAGGACGAAATGAAAATATCAGCTGCGGTCGGTTTGTGACGTAGCTTGGTCGGAACTAATGGTGGCGGGAAATTACTGGATGCCTCTGGGGTCGCTTTTGGCAAGCCCTCGGCAAGAAGAGGATACATACCCTTAATAAGAGCATGCCTCTGTCTGTCTGACTGTTCTGTTTTAACTCGTTCACCAATCTCGATTAGTTCCCTTTCCTGGGCTCGTTCTAAGGATTCTCGACTTATTTCTGACTTTCTGATTTCTTTTTCGGTTCTTTTATGAGATTCTTTGCGCCATAACTCGATGGCATCTTTCTGTGACTGTCTGGCTTTCTTTTTCCATAATGCTTCTTCTACTCGCATGATGCACTCGGCATCCCATGTGCCTGATACAGGCCATCTATACTTTTCTTCTAACTGTTTGGTATACTCTACCCATAAATCTAGATATAGTATGGCACTTATGCCATGCTTTTGATACATAAAATGACCTGGACTGTCCCTAGGCGGGACAGGAACTGCTGCTTCTAGCAGACCTTTTCTGGTTTTTAACTGACGCAGTTTTGAAAAGAGCGGCATGACTGAACTATAATCTGGACACAACACAATACACAATAAACACGATAATTACTTCACACTCATACCACGACATTAAAATACATGAATAATATTCAGAATAACAGTTCGAACAGAATACTACCTGGAATACGGGAAACAGAATACATGAATTTTCTCGAGAACAGAACTGACTAGAACAGAAACTAGATGCACTGCTGAAACAGTACGAAACTTACCGGTCTCATACAGAGACACGTCAGGACGCGCATCCACCGAAGTGGACACTTCGTTTGTGGGTCTGTGTACCACCAACCCACAGACCAGAGTCAATTAGATTGACCCTGTCTAGATACTACCCCAGCAACGGTACTCACCGGGCAGCAAGAACGGAAGGCCTCGGACTGGACTGGACTGCTTCGACGCCGGACGGACGAACTTCGGACTTCTGTTACGGGTGGGCCTCCGGATACCTCGGACCTTGGACTCTCGGCTTGGGCTCTGGTCGGGACTCGCCGCGTTCCTCCACCGTCTCGTCTGGATGCTGGACCGCCTCCTCCGTCTCCTCCGTGGGCCTGAGGGATACTTAAAGCAGAAATATCTGCCGGTGCGCAGAAGAGTTCCGTCACGACTGCAGAGGGTCAGGGGGCCGGCGTGGCTTCACCGACGCGTGGGGAAAGGGCAAGTCCCTGTTCGGGCGCCATTATGTGGTATATAAATAAATAATACCGGATCTATTTTTGTCTAGGCATAGCAATAACAGATAGCTCAATAAATAAGAGTCAAGATTCGAGGTAGTAGGAGTTTTGCAGGTTTATTACAGCATAAAGGACAGGAACAGGACGACCTGCACAGGAATAGGATGGCAGCGCTGCCGGGGGCAGGGTCGGAAATCGGCGTAACATTAAATAACAAGACATGAATATATATACTAAAACAGTTGCATTACAATACATATGATAGGCGGAGCAGTGGGTGTGGTCAATAGCAGTCGCGAAAGATAAGGGTGAAAGTAGGTGTAACAGAGGCGTATACATAGACATGTGATGCAAACGTAACAGAATATGTCATGAATGGGGCGGAAACATGGAGGGGGCTACCTAAGGAGCCGGGACCTCTGACCTAATGGTGCGCGCAAACTGGCAATGACGTGTTACTAGGAGAAGCTGGGGGCTACGAACTCTGTGCTAGGAGCAGAGACTGAAGTCTGGAGAGTCAGGGCGACATGTACCTAAACAGTATCTAGTATCTGATGTTTAGAGAACATGTTGATAGAATCCAAAAGTTATCGGGGTAAAGGCTAACAGACTCTAAGAATGGTGCATGCATTATTCTACATGTAGTGCGTGATGAAGAATATTAAATGACCATTAAATGCAGTATTTCTCTAACGTGGAGACGTAAAGGCTAGACAATGACGGAAACTATTGATGCGATTCAGTAGCTTTGGAATGCAGAGAAGGAGAACTGTACTGATAACTAGAATCATAACATACTCTTGGCAGACTCAGAGGCAGAGCCAGGCTGAGCCGGGCACTGTGAGGCAGGAAGTAAGTGAAGGGTCGAGGATACAGGTGGGGGCTGTATCGCTCCTCAGCGAGGCTTCAGGAGACAGGAGCTGAATCTGGTGTCCGGGCCCTTTTGAGGCCTAGAAACGGGGACTTTACAATGGAATAACGTGCACACTGAGAAACGTGGCAACGTAGCTTTACATAGGCCTGATATTCGTAGTATTCACGAGAACTGGAAACTGACATACTAGAGGTGGACACAACTGTAATTGCGTCTTTAATCGAACATAGGGAATACATATGCATATTAATCATGCACAGATAACATATGATGGAGGACTCGTAGGGACACAGAACATGGCAAAATTTACTTTTCCACAGAACCTTGCTCATGGGATCCAGTCGTTTCACTTGCAGGGTAAACAGTGCTTCCACGTCCTTCTCTTCTACTGGCTCCGTTAGCCTGCACACTCTTTCGCAGCACACAGCCTTTGGCTCCGTCTGTTTCTGCCCTGTAGCACTTCCACTTCTCACCCGGATGCGTGTCTGCAGAGCAGCTGTGGTGTCCGTACTGCCTGCGCTGCCGCTTATGCCCCGGAAGAGGAAGGAGATTTTCGCGATCGCACTCCGACAGCCTCTGCTGGATCCAGAAGCCACTGCCCACAGTCCGGAGTACGCCGCGAGAGCGCCGCCAGTCACCGCGTCCGCCCGGGGAGATTGAAATCTCATCCCCAGGTCGTCGAAATCACTAGTCAACCCCGGACCAGCGGCGGACACTCCACGGTACCTCTCTGTGCTTCACGGTCGGTCAAGGTAGGTGAAATGTTGTGGTTATTCGTTCATGTTAAGTGCGGCGAGCGCAGAGCTCCCGACCGGACCTCTTAGCCGGCCGCCATCTTCCTCCGCCTTGCCTTCCGAGTTAATTTTTACATCGAAAACGTAACACGGGAGTTTTCCCAAGGACTTCGATAGTAATTCTACTCTTTCCAGTGGACAAATGTTTACAGTCTTCCTAAGAGTGGTGGTGATGCTTCTACTAGGGGTTGGTGGAATTTTTAATTCCACTGGTGGAATTGGCAGAATTTGGAATTACTCTTGTAATGGGGAGTTCCTGTCAAATTCCACGAATGGCCATGTGTTGGAAGTTTATTCCCTGCGAGACTCCAGAAATGCGAGCTGTTGAGCGAGATTTTGCATCCCCTAGCGTAATTTATTTTCTAACGTGGGTGGTTGCGGTCAGAGGGCTGCTTCTTGGTAGATTTGCTGCCGGTGAAGTACATTTTGTATTTGAGTGTCAGCAAAATGAACTTGAAAGGCAGCTCGCGATTGTGCACTGCATGGTGCAGTTTGCACTGATTTATCAGCCCTGCTAGCACTACCGGTGCTAAATTGCAGTGTGGCCAGAGCAACATACATACTTTCCAGCTGTTGGCGGAACTCCATGCAATCTCGCAGAGTTATTATGCAACCCCGCGGAATTCCACAGAATGAAACTCCACAAAGTTCTGCCTGTCCCTACTTTCCACAAACTGAGGCTTCCTTCCTAAGGTTGTTTCTGGTTTCCATGTTAATCAGTAGGTTAGCATACCAACATACTTTCCTAAACTGTTCCTTTTACTAATAAATCATTGCATGTTTTGTACTAAACTATTTGTTATTGCATGACTTGAAGCAATTCAACAGACGCACTGTATAAAGCTTCAAGACAGTGTATCAGAGCAGAATTGCAGATGAAATGTTTACATAAAGAGTTTAGAGCATGTGATGGGTAAAAGGTGAGACAGGTGCATGCATCACATGGCATACAATACATGGATGATTTTCACATTACAGCATGTTTTTATATTTACTATGAAATGGCCAATAGTTTTCGTCGAGCACTCAAACAAATAATCAATGTTCAGTTATATCGTATCAATTTATTCTTGAATCTTTCCAATTGTCATCTTCATTGGGAACAGTCTTCAATATTCAGAAATTCTTCATTCTACATATAGCCATGCAGCCGTGCAGCCGACACGTGTTTCGTCTAGTCATATAAGACCTAAGACTTCCTCAGGGCTAGTCTCCTCCGCGTTGCTCAGTGTCGTATCCTCAGATCCTATTTGTATCACGTATTGTCCTAGTTGTTATTAGTGTCTGCGAGTATTCCATAGTCCTTTTCAGGTATCCTAATCCGTCACCTCCTGTACAGTATCACGTACTTCGGAGCGCGCATCTCGATTCTAGCGTCGCTCCGAAGTACCTGATACTGTACAGGAGGTGACGGATTAGGATACCTGAAAAGGACTATGGGATACTCGCAGACACTAATAACAACTATGACAATACGTGATACAAATAGGATCTGAGGATACCACACTGAGCAACGCGGAGGAGACTAGCCCTGAGGAAGTCTTAGGTCTTATATGACTAGACGAAACACGTGTCGGCTGCACGGCTGCATGGCTATATGTAGAATGAAGAATTTCTGAATATTGAAGACTGTTTCCAATGAAGACGACAATTGGAAAGATTCAAGAATAAATTGATACGATATAACTGAACATTGATTATTTGTTTGAGTGCTCGACGAAAACTATTGGTTTAATTGAGCTAACTTGTTAGCACGAAGTAAGGTCGTGGTAACCGACCATTTTTCTGTCCTGAGCACCATACATACGTTGTATATCCTGTACATTCCTTTACTAGCAGCGCGCTCTTGTTCTAACAGTTACCAAAACTTCTATTACTATGAAATGGCATTATGGATAGATCTTGATTGGCTCGAAATGAGTGTGATGGGGTGACAGGCAGAGTGTTGAGGGAGGCTGTGTTGTCATGTCCCTGGCTTCTCAAGAGCAATAAGGTTGGTGCTAAGAGGCAATCAGTAAGGGGGCTGGGGCTGGTGCAATGACCAAAGCAGCTGTAAGTATTTGTACCTTCCTCGGGCTTATGAAGGGCGAGGATGGCACAGAACAGAAACATAGGGCCAGATGTATGAAGAGGCAGGTGGCACTGAAGGATTGCAAAATGTGTGCCGACTTTTTGCAACATATTCACGTGGTCACCCAACACAGTTCTTAAAGGGGAAGGTGTCCACGGTGCTCCACTTCCCCTTTGTGTATCAGTTAAAAACTCCTTTGAGGTGTTGGTGACTGGTCGTTTGACAATTGAGGTAAAAAAAAACTATTGGTAAGTTCCATACTGAATCAGAATTAAGAAGGAATGCCCCTCCCTAGTGGCAATTTGATATGGGTCACTAGACCCAATTGTGAGTTTGAAATGCATTTCCAAATTATCAAATGAATTTATTACATTATTAAAAACTATTTTGCATTTACAAACCCTGTAATTTTTGAAAATTGTGGGTTCTGAATGCAAAATGGTTTTACACTTGGTAGAGTGTGTTGGATGATGTGGGGATGAACTGTGATGTGCAAGCTTAACCCCTTCCGCGCTCATGACGAGCTGAGCTAGTCATGAGTTGCGCCGCTCGCACGCTCATGTATTCAGGTAAGCAGTGAGGTATTCAAGGAACCCTGCTGCCACAGTATAGTAATATTTTCTATAGCATATGAATCTAGGATGAATTCCATGCTGTAAGCAAGAACATTGCTTACCTGCAATAATATTTTCCTGGCATTTGTAGCCACACTTGGAGCATCTGTACCCACCCATTGTACTCTAATCTTAGAGGTCATGGTTACATATGAATGCTTTATGATATGAAATCAAATGTCTCCTAGGAAACAAAGAATTTTGGGAGCTCTTCATCTGGAGCTCAGCTCGTCATGTAACGCGGCTTTTTAAAAAACGCAGCGCGCAGCGGGAAAACCGCTAGCGCGCATGTGGTCAAGATACTAAATATAGCTTACATTGTAACCTGTGCTTAGCATATGGCCATCTTGCTTGATATCAGTCAAACTTTTTCCCAACCAAAGGACCGTATAAATGGCATAAATAGCAAACCTAATGCTCATGTGATGCATATTGGGTGAGGGCCGTCATTGGGTTAGTGCAGTTGTTGTGCTTGTTCATGTGCAGAAAGGTAAATAGGCACTCAGCCACTTGAAAAGGAAGGCACTGGCATATTGTTTCTAAATTGAGCCGCTGGCATCTCTAGGAGGTGGAGGTAGAGCTGATCAATGATTCCAGCTGAGTGCTGGAATTCTGAGCCCCCACCAGTTTCTTAGCACAAAAGGACGTGGTCAAGGTTGAGGTGCTGAAGAGGAGGGGATCATCGGAGCTGATGAGATGGGGAAGTAGATAATTTCCTTATTGGTGGATTGAAAAATGATGAGCAGAGAGCCAGACAGTGACTGACGGTTGCAACAGTTGCCAATGTTACTTTAAGAGAGGAGCTTCATGAAGAACAGATACAAGATAATGTTATGTCCAAATATGTCATTTTCTTTTGGGTTGTGTCTTGCATGTAGGGGTTAGCAAAATGCTATTTGGTTTCTGACAGAAGTTTATTCTACTAAGCTTAAGGCTACTGCAGTAGCTATTTGCGATAATATTCCCCTCATAGAGATATGCCAGATTGCCTCTTGCTCATCAGTGTATTTGTACTGCAGGCCAGTTAATTTTAGGTTAAGAAACTGATACTGGCGAATATATGATGTTACAATGCATACAATTATAACGCATGCTTTTATAACGCAGTCTTTACATCGCAACTACCATTCAATTGCATGATTTTACAACGCATGCCATTACAACGCGTTTTTTTAAACTACTATTACAATTAATTTCATTACAACACATACCATTACAACGCATACCATTACAACGCATAATACTTTTAGGGCAAAAGTAGGATAAATGTTGGATAGTGTAGGGGTAAAAATGACTATTCCCACTCCAGAGAGTGCAACAGAAGGGAAAGTGTTGGATAGTGTAGGGGTAAAAATGACTATTCCCATGTACCCCAAAACCCATACTCACCCTAATACTAAAACAATCTCCATTACTTACCGTATAATGCATAGTAATTGCAACGATTGTAATGGCATGCGTTGTAGTGACATGCGTCGTAATGGCATGCATTGTAATGGAATGCAAAGTAAAGGCAGTGCGTTGTAACAGTTGCATTGTAAAGGTAGGTCGTTGTAATGACTGTGTTGTAATGGATGTTTCCCATACTGGCTTCAAGTTAGAGAAGGGTTTCTACAAAAAACTGTATTCAGGTAAGCAGTGAGGTATTCAAGGAACCCTGCTGCCACAGTATAGTAATATTTTCTATAGCATATGAATCTAGGATGAATTCCATGCTGTAAGCAAGAACATTGCTTACCCGCAATAATATTTTCCTGGCATTTGTAGCCACACTTGGAGCATCTGTGCCCACCCATTGTACTCTAATCTTAGAGGTCATGGTTGCATATGAATGCTTTATGATATGAAATCAAATGTCTACTAGGAAACAACGAATTTTGGGAGCTCTTCATCTGACTGAGGATTCAATCAAGTGCAGACCTCTCATGTTTGCCAGCTCCACGAATGAGTAGGTTATTCAGTCCAGCTTTGTTCCAGTCCTGGCCCCTTGATATACCTCCATAAAAAAATCATCCAGATATTTTCATTTTTGATCTGTGTTTTTGGATCATTAGAGAAGTAATTTAGTTTGAGTAGACATTGTAATCCGGGCAGAACTTTTCTGGAAAACATTTTTTAAAGTGGCGGATGTGTTATAGTGATGATGTTACATTTCAGGAACCATGAGACCTATATGCTTTATTTTGGTGTCAAAATATAGGTTTTGGGGGTCAAGTAGTCCTATGGAGACAGAAAACAACTCCTCAAAGCAACCCTTCCACTATTTTTCAAAATGGCAGCTCTATAATGATGTTTTAGCCATCATAGTGGTAATTTATTTTAAAATTGTTTTTGTTTCAGTTTTCCATTGATTCAAATTCGTAAACATGAGCGAAACAGGTTGTAGCAGAGGTTCTTTACCTCCTGACAGCGCGTTGCTTAAATACTAAATCTGAGGGCCTCTGAGGGCCCCTTCAACAAAGAAACATGTGTCATATGCCAAACGAATCCGAAAGAAAAGCTAACATCAACTGCGGCTGGACAGGAGAGAGTTTGAGATACTGCAGAAATACGGCAAGATAAAGTTCACAAAAGCTTGAAACTGATGGGTGAAGAAGATCACAAATTTTATCATTATAACAACAAGTGCTACAAGTCGAACACACTGGATAAAGGCCTGGAAAACATTTGTCAAAAAATAGCAGAAACCAGTGAATCATACAAGAATCTGAGTCTTCTGAAAAAGCGATGACAACCAAACCGAATGATCATCCACTTAGAAGATCGATGGCTACCTCTCCAACAATTGATCAGAAAGCAGAGGATCTTCAATGTGTTATCTGTGGCTTAGCCAGAACAAGGGCCAAAGGGATTGACGAAAGAACAAAGTAAAGAGTATGTGAGTCTCAAAGGGCAAACATGTTATTAGCTGTAGCTAATTTCTTCCGAGATGAAGTTTTCAGCCGAGTAGCTGACCTAAACAGCAGGGTGAATGTATGTGCAGAAGATTTGTATGCCCACCCGTATTGCATGCATGCATACATTAAAAAATATGAATGTAGAATGATCTCCCAGCAGCAATGTAACCTTCATCCTTCAGTTAAATTTGCACTCTTTGGAAAAGAAAATGAAGTTTTAAAGCCACTATTGAGTGTTGGCAAGTGTTGGCAATGGGTTCACACTCAGTGGGATCAGAGAAAGAATGGTCAACATTGATGAAACTGTATTGTTCCATAAGAAAGAAATAAGATATTTCTGGTGAGGATGTACACTGACAGAATTCATTTTTGTCAGTCTAACAAAAAGAATGAGCCACTTATGGTGTTCTCAGCCGATTTGACTTCTCAACTTCTTTTTGGCAAAATAGGATCACAGTATGCAGTCAAATCAGCAGGAACCATTTTAAGAAAGTCTGGAAAAATTTAGATTTTAGACTTAGGGCAGTAAGTATCATCAACCTGATTTGCGATTCTCAAATAGCGATTTTTAAGAAACCGCTATTTGAGAATCGCAAATAGGTATGTATGTACAAAATCACATTTTTTTTTTGCAATTTCTTATAATTCCTTAATTGCGATTATCAAATTGCGAATCACAATTAAGGAATGCTTTCCCATTCATTTCTATGGGCCAGGAGGCCCATAGGAATGAATGGTAAGTTATTCCCAATTTGCGATTCGCAATTTGCTAATCGCAAATTGAGAATAATTTAAAGGGTGCAGGGGTGTCCAAAGGACACCCTGTTGCACCCCTGAAATATGCATGGGTGCACATGTGGCGCACATACATGCCCTAAGGGCATGTATGTGCATCACATGGCACTTTGAAAAATGCAAAAATGTGCATTTTTGCAAGGAATTCACAACTGACCACCAACTGGAAGTAATTTGCCATTCCTTAAGGACATTTTGCAATTTTTTTCGCTTCATACATTGCATTTAAGGAATCGCAAATTTTGCGATTCCTTAAATACAATTGCAAAATAGGGAATCGCAAATTTTGCGATTCCTTGTTTTGCACCACATTTTGCTTAATACATACCATTTAGCAAATTCGCATTCGCTAATTTGCTTGATACATATGGCCCATAATGACTAATTTTGTGATTCCCCATAGCTCCACAAATCATGGAAGTTAACAAGAATGCCTGATGTTGTCTTAACTTTTTTACATTATTATTTAATATTAAAAAAGCAAAACTGTTACAAACTAAAGTTCTTAGTTCAGAACAGAAGCTGACAACATTGATGATGGCATTGAAAATATAATGGAAGAAGTGGAAGACAATCTCATGAACTGACAGGCTCATGCTGTTTAAATGTACTGTCTTTTCCAAATCATGTTTTATGAATCACATCACTGCAAAAAGAAAACTCCCCATACAGGATGACTGCCCACTCAGTCTATGACAAGTGTAAAAAGTGAGAGCTAATCACTTCAATGAATAGGATCGGGGTATCAACAAGTTATAACTGCATAGTCTGGAGCAGGAATTTGTTAGCAGCTCATGCTATAAAATCTTGTGAATCCGACAGCAAGTCACTTACCATGAAATGATTTACAGTTGCCACTGTAGATAATTTTGATTTTGAAAACAGATCTTCTTTGTCTGGAACGTCCAGCACACATGATACTGCCATGGTGCTTTTTCATTCTTTACCAATGAAGTAGCTGCTGGAAAACAAGCTGTGTCAGCTGTAGGCATAAACAATCGAAGCTGCAAACTTACAACCTAACTGCCTTTCCAACGTGTACAAAATCACAACAAGTCATCAACACATCCCAGTCTACCAGAAAGTTTCCAAGTGGCTGAAGACATGGATCTTCTACCTGATGCTGCGGTCCACAAAGCTGATTTAACTGAACTTATTGTATCGCTTATTTGGTACGGACCAAAGAGTGAAGAAAAGCAAGTTCCTCCATGGGCTGGAATTCATGCTCTGATCTCCCAGAATACCGTCCCACTGAAGAAGATTGGGTTTTTACCAGCAATGCCAAATCCAGTCACAAACTACACAACAATATACACAACTCTAAACAATTTCCAAAATGTGCATGCTCAGCTTAAAGACCAGCCTACCCTGGCAAATGTCTGTAATTAAGGTGTTTTACGTATTTTAGCTGACATTTTTATGAGTAATCCAGCAGAATTTGATTATCTTTATCCAATGATGGGCATTTCCTACATGACAACGGTTGTGTTGTTGTGTGCAGGACGTTATCTCAATGAATGTGGCATAGACAATGAACTTATTGAGGCTGAAATCTTTGGAAGCAAACTGTCCAGTTAGTAATGAGCGGAACTCATTATGTTTGTTCGTTACAAGGTATGCTCATCATATTTGAGGCTATAGAAACATTGAGTTGGAATGCTTTCTGGAACAAGAATGACAAATTGTGTTTTGCATATCTTATCTCAGGAGTGAACAAGTCACAGGGTGCACTTCATTCAAAAGACATAATGTAAGCCAGGCAATGTTCAATACACTCAGTTCAAAATCAGAAAACCTGAAAACCAAGTTCATAGAGTTTGTCAAAGTATGTGAAGAAAAATCAGATCTTTGCAAGTATGGGAAATGTTTTACACATGATAGCTGTAGTGAAAAACTTGGTACGTGCTGATTGAGAAGGTGATTGGGAGCTACACGTGAAGACTGTGGAGTCAGTAATTACTGAGTTTCACAAATTTGATTGCATAAACTACCTGGTATTTGAAAAGAGTGAAGAAGCTAGAGGTTGAAAAACCACCCCTCTACAAAAAATTAATCCAAAGATATGTTGGCCCTAAATACGATGTCGGTTGGAGTTGCCTCCAACTGACATCGCTGGGGATTGGGAACTGAAAGTAAAGTAAAGTCCACATTTGTAAAGCGCACAATCACCCGTAAGGGTCTCTAGGCGCTGGGGGGCCGTCGGGAAGATTAAGTGAGCTATTGCCCAGAGTCACATGGTGCTGGGCTGACCTGCCGCCGGAGCCTCGGATCGAACCGTGGTCCCCAGATTCCAGCGTCAGTCGCCCTGGCCGCGGCGCCACACCTCCTCCACTCAACTGACTGACCTCAGAATGGTTGTTCTAACGTGGCAATTAGGATGCAACCGCATATGGTGCGGTCCTAAATTTCCATTTTTCAATAGGAGCTTGTGTGGCGGGCCAAAACTGCCCACAGCACAAGCTCCCATTGAAAAATTGAAGTTTTTAATCATCCTTGCACCATGTGGCATGCACCTCAGGGTACCTGCCACACGGTTTCAAGAGTTGTTGGGGTGAGAAGGTTCAAATCCCTTACTCGCCAATGACATGAGCTTTAGGTTTCTTCTTGTGATCTTGCCCTAGACAGGGGGTGCAACCCCTAAACCCCTAAAGTGAGTAAGAAGCAAATAGTTTTTGCTAGGGCATGATGTATTTTTAATTGACATCTCCTGGAAAAAATTCCAATAATTCACATGAGGTGTTTAGACATTTATTTATTTACCTGCCACACGGTGCAGGAATGTTGCCCCCCAGGTCCAGGGGATAAGGGGCCCTGCTAGGCCCCCAATGTCACTTTCCGACAGCCTTTCCATATCGGAAAGGCCAACACGGAAAGGCTATCGTAAACCGACATCATAATCCCGGGATTATGAGGCCTTTCCGTCCGACCGACTGACCAACTGGTTCTATGAGACCGTCGGATTGTGGCGGTCAGACCCTCTGAATGCTGCCTCCGAATACACACATCATAATGCGACGGTCGGACAGCAGGAGTAGATGCAGTTCGGACCACAACCGACAACCCACCTTTTGCCGTCCGAACCACACCGTAATCAGGCTCTTTGTGGTGAAAGACAGAGAGAGAAGTTTCAGTGCTGTGGCTCCAGGTATGAAACTGGAACAGACGATCAAGAGATCATAGAAAAGCTCCAAGGGAATTGTTGGTCAGACACATAAAAGTGAATAGTTCTCCATTAAAGTACATTCTATTTGCAATGTTTTCTGAGAGATGACAAATTCCAAATTATTGGACAATTGTGAAACTGTTACTCACAACTAACTAACTTGTGGGAAAGAGAGGGGAATGTTTTAATAAAAATGTTGACAGCCTTCTTCATTTCATGCAGGAGCAAAGAAACTCCTTTGAAATGACTGATCCTCTGCTACTACTCAACTTTGTGACCAAACAATATGTGGATAATGATATAAAGACATGTCTACTAGATGTCCTGGAACATGTATTGAAATTATATGCAGAAATGAATCAGGAGAGAATTGTATTGAAAGAGAAAAGGCTGTTTGACATAATCACTAAATCAAAACTTCCACGCTTTAATTACTAGAGAAAGAGTTTTGTCTAATCAGCCACTACAAAACAGGTTACAAGAAAACTACTTTTACAAGCACATAGATAGATAAATGTAGCAAATGAAAGGGGTGAATTCATCAAGGACATTCTGTTGCATGAGCTTCTTCCAAAAAACACATTTTTAATGGATCTGCTACAAACAAACCAGTGAAACACATACTTGTACAAGAGCTCGAAAAGAAACTTCCAATTCGAAAAGGTGTCCTCATTGAAAACTGCTGTTGTTGTGGACTATATGCCACAATTGTGAATGAGCAAAATGTCATCCATGTAAAACCCTAGGGAGGTTGTTCAGACTGTTCTTGAACTATCTGTCAAAGAATGTGAGAGAATCAGATGAATGTCTGTAACTGGAACAATTGACCTTGCCTGCATCAAACATTTGACACCTACATCTGTGCAATTTGATACACTTTCGTCATCAACATCGAACAAGATAAACTTAGCAATTTTAACTCATCAAAACATTGCTGATGCTTCAGTGAACACTACATTTCTATTTATTGCAAGTGGAATGATTGTCAATGAGGAGTTGGTGCCTGCAGAGATATATTCAAAAGGTACGGGCCATACTGGTCAAGAACTTAACAGCAAATTGGAGGGAGCTGACCTTTGTGTTGTGCCACATGTTGAGCGAGCTGTTTAAAATGGTTCCAATCGAGTCTTTGTTATGTCAAATGACACAGATCTTATTATTGTGCTACTTAGATTTGTTGCAATGTTCATAAGCCAAGGATTGTCAGAGTTATGAATATGTTGTGTAACAGGCAAGAAAAGACACGTAATCCCAATTCATATTCCTTACAAGGGACATGTTTTTACGAGTGATGATACTATAAGCAACATTGGAACAAAGCTAGGAGCTTTAACTGTTGAATCTGCAAAGTTTCTTAAAGGATTTGCTGGGACAGAAGAATGTGACTTTAAAGACGTAGAAAAAGACCATTTGCGTGTGTGGAAAATGAGTTCTGACTGTCACACATTTGACGATCTTCAGTACAGTGAGTTCAAACAATCAGTCCCACTAAGTGACCTTCCAGAGATGGCATATTCTATGCATGGACTCATTAAAAGAGCATTCCACTTGATTAGAAAATGTGTACATTTTTGGATCATGCATATGTAGAGAAATATCAGTGTGAATTTGGTTTGGTAGATATTGCTTGGGAGCTAAAACGTAGGAAATGCCCTTCTCAAATGTTCAACATTCTGCAAATGTACCAAGGGTGATTGCCAAAACAAATAAATAAAGTGAACTATGAAAATGTGTCTAAAACAGGAGTGATAAACATATTTTTTTCCTATTCAAATCATAAACATTGTATGGTGTATACATAAAAGGATTGAAAACCATTATTATTTGTTTCATTTCTATATATGTCTCTTCTTCCTCTATCATAGCTGCCATTTTGGAAAATGGTGGAAGGGTTACTATGAGGAGTTATTGTATGTCTCTATAAGACTTCTTGACCCTCAAGCCCTATTTTTTGACTCCAAAATGAAGAATATAGGTCTCGTGGTTCTTGAAATATTACAACAGCACTTCAGCACATATTCCATTTATAAAAATGTCGTCCAGAAAAAATTGCCCCGGATCAGCATTATCTACCCAAGCTAAATTACTTCTCTAATGATCCAAAAACACAAATCAAAAGAGAAAATCTCTGGACAACATTTATATTACAGAGGTATTATCAAGGGCCAGGATTATTCTCTGCATTCTGAGTTATTTGTCTATGTATCTGATTAAGGATTCATAATTGCATGTACCAGAATGCAAAGAAAAAAGTCATACTAGATTAACTACTTGCTCGTTCAAATGGGAAACATGACAGCTCTGGCAGTTTTAGGGCACCATACTATAGTTTTATTTACGTTTCTTCCATGCATTATGCTAATTTGTGTTTATTAATTACACACTTGCGAAGTTAATGGATGTGACAAAGGTGAACTAATACAAACATCAACTGAAAACATAAGAAATTAGTGAGATCACATCCAGGTCTTGAGTAATTCCGTCAATGTAGGTTCAGACCCGATGTGTAACAGGAAAATATTCCAAAGCTCGGCTTCTACCACATAAATTACTCTTTTGCCCATTCGCACAACCGTATTAACTGCTGGCACCTAAAGCCCGACCGAGCTGGCTGTTCTCAAAAGTTTTTCCTTGTTGTTTAATTACAGTTTAGACATACCTAAAAACAGCCATTTAACATGTATTGCACACACAGAAATCAACTCATTTGCAATACTGATATACAATTCGCATAATCAAAAACCTATATAATCTTTAAAACCCTTAATACTCCCAGTGCCATTATCTTCCCTTTTCACTGAGTAATAGGACCAGTTTAAATTTCATGTCCATGGGATACAATGAATATTATCTTCCAAATTCGCTAACATAAACTTGTGATACACTATTCCAATCCAATTCAAACCACTCCAGTTAAATTCTCAGATGGGAAAAGGAGCTATAAACCCATCTCCAAGGTGATGCAGGGTATGCTTGGGCACAGTTATATTCCACACTAATTTTACCTCCACCTAGCACCAATCAAACAGTCCATCTTTTCTTTCAACTCGCGACCATGCCCAATATATCTACATAATGGGAGCATACTCATTAAAAACGATATTATGTTTCGCTAGTCTTCAAGGTGATTACAGAAGACCTTGGCACCAGATAGCAGGGGGTGACCTTTGAAGATGGCTCTATGCATCATGGTGCTTTGAAATGAACACTGTTTGTGTATGTTGTAGATTTATTACAGTAGATGTTAATCTAAGGCTACCTTTGGGGCCGAGATTCTGGATCATACTGATGTTACCATTTGGCAAGTACTGGAAATTCTATCTTGAAAAAATGATTGGTGGTTCTTCAAAGAATGTCTATTTTTGCTTGACAGTATGCACACAGAATGAGTTATTTAGAGGACAAGTTTGATTAGCTCTTCTTTTGCTCTGGTTGGTTGCTTGTTCGAATCCTATTACCATGCTCAGTTATAACATTGTAATTGAAGTCATGAGGTTAGATAGGTATACAAAGATTCCCTGATTTGATTCTCTTAAAAAATATGTGAAGACTTGGGCAGATCAGGTTTATTTATTTCAACCATGGCTCATTAGAGGAAGGGAGAGGTCATGGGTGATAAAATAATCTGCCCACCTTTCTGGGTTATCTAGAAAATATGAGGGGCTAAGGAAATCTCTTGTCAGAAATGTTGTTCTAACTGAGACAACTCAAGGTATAGAGCCTTACTTACATATTGTGACCTCGAATTCTGAAAAATGGCTATTGTCCAAATTTTGATTAGGATCTATTTGTAATCTGTTATCCTTTCCAAGGGACTTGTATTAATTCGGACAATGCTAAATGTTGTCCTTGTGATGAGGCCTCTCTACAAACTGTCATGCATTGTATGTTACTGAAACTTTTAGAGAGCCACTCATGCAAAATTTTAATTGCCCTATTATGTTTGCATGGTTACACGCAATGTAGGCGGGCCGTAATGTCATTATTACTTTTGGAGATTCCCTTAATATGTTATTTTCTGAATTAATTTCTATAGGTTGTTGTACGGTGTAGGGATGCTTTATAGATCTAAAACAAAAAAAATTCTGATTTTCTCCTTTAAAACTTTATGTATCTTGCTTTCTCTGGTGGTTTTGATTGTTCTTATTGATTTGTCAAATTGTTTTTATGAATGATTTTTTATCCAAAATAAACTTTATCGATTGATTCATTGATTGATTGATTGAATGTTGTTTCTCACTGAGTGCAAGGAGAACACACACATTCAGGAAGTGTGCTAGACAGAGGAAGGCATCCTAAATGTATGAATCTGAGGTTGATTTTTGTCCAGTGCTGATTAACCACAGTTACAGACTGATAATGCTTCTTTCACAATGGTCCATGTAAAGAGGCCCCATCTTCTTTATGGGTGAAAATCTGATGCTTTACCATTTCCTCTCTCCAGCAACGCTGAGACGGGAAATAATCGCATGTTCTATACTTTTCAGTGAAGCACTTTTACATAAGATTCTGCTAAAATGGAGAATTCTGGGCTTTGTAAACCTAATAACTTATACATAAAGAAATTGAATAATAAATAATGACATCACAAGACAGAATATTACAACTCATTAAAGAGGAACTCCAGTAGTTCTGTATACCTGCATAGAATACAAAACATGGACAAAAAATTACTAAATACAGAGAATTTGACCACTCGCTGGAGCTAGAGGCTGGCAGACAAGACATAGCTGGAATCTGGAGCAAGACACGCTCCGCAAGCCAGGCAAACTGATGATGCAGAAGATGAATTGTGTTTCCTTAGCTGCTGCAGCAAATATGTAATAAAGGGATGGTCCTGTTTCAGAGAGTTTGAAAAGGGAATCAAAGACGTTCAGAGCTGAATGAGGAATTGCTAGACAGAAATGGAGCCATAGTGACTCTGAGCGAGCAAGATGCATCAAATCCCCCTCAAGAGGAAGGGGAAAATCAGTGAGTAAGAAACAAACATCATGGACAACATCGTAGGTGACCACTATAGTGAACTACATCCTTAGAGGAGAAGGCATAAGCCAGGTGGCAGAATGTCACTTATGTTGTGAATGATTTGTAAAGTGAAGGTATGCAGTATGAGAGACATAAATAAATTAAAATGGCAGGCCTGGGTATGTGGAGAAGTGTTGCTCACCGATTAAAGCGGCAGACCCTGAGACAGAGGTCTGGCCCGGGACCAGGGTTCAATTCCCGACGCGGCGGGTCTTGGGCTCAATGTCCACGGACTCGATAATTCTCGCCTCGGTGCCTACTCTAATCATGGGTCCCACTCTGCAACTCTGGGCAATAGCTTGCTTAATCTCCACAACGGCCTCGAAAGTGCTAGGATGCCTGGCTTCACCTTGGGGGTACCCAATTAGGGGGCATCTCTCAGGGAAAGCCAGGAAGGGTTCCACAGTGGTATACAGCGCCAGGATGCCTAAAAGGTGATAGTGCGCTTTACAAGTATACATACATTTACATTTTACATTTACATGTGAAGGAGAAGTTTGCTAATATTCAGACATAAGGTGGTGAACTAAAACAAGTCACTTTCTCAATAGCAAGGGATTTTGAATAGGGTTTTTTCTCCACGAATATAAATATTTCCAAAACTGGTAATCGAAAATCTGTAAAATGGCACAGTGACCATTCTGTCATTCAATGTTTTTTTTTGGGGGGGGGGTTTGGTGAATTTTCGCACAAATATTTTAGAAGCATAAGTGAACATGTGACCATTTAGTTGGCAAGTACTTATCAGGTTTTGCACTAATCTTGTGCAGAAGATCCAACTGAAGTGATGCTCTTATCCTTCTCTCACTGTCTCCACTAGTGGTTGCATATACTAAAGCTTGATTGTCAATTGTATAAAAAGGGAAAGAGGAATAGCATAAGAGAAACAAGCATTGGCATAGCCAATAGGTCTCGCCTTTGGGACCTTGTAAGTGTTTAGTTATCCAGCACAATATCCTTGGTGCAACAACATCAAGTGTTGCCTCGGCTAAATAAACACTTATAAGGTCCCAAAGGCAAGACCTATTGGCTATGCCAATTCTTGTTTATCCAGCAGTCGTCCTGCTGAATGAGCACTCACCTGTAAGGGGAGTGCAGTCTTACCTTAGCTTTATCTGCTGCTGACCGGCACAGTGTGCCCCTCTTCGGCTGCATTCACGGCTCTCCGCATAAGCAGCAAGGCTCTCTGCTGTGATTGCAAGCGACTGCAGTGACGCCTGCCCCCCGCCTTGCACCGAATGCAGTCAGTGGAGTGCCGACGATAAATGGCAATCACCGAACTAAGTGGCCCTGTGGGAGGGAAGGGTGTGGCATGTGTTTGGCTGTTTTGTGCAGGAGGTTTTCCGATAAGGCTAGACCAGCCCTGGCGGGGGGCTTGCATGGAGTCATGTATATGAAACGACTGTGATATGGGATGTGCACACCAAGTTTCAGTACTATTCTAAAAGGAATTTAAAAAAAGATAAAAGACACAATGAGACATTGCCCATGGGTTCTGGGAATTGTGCACAAGGATAATTAGAAAAACGTCAGTAGAAGTTCATTTGAAGCCCAGGAGTCACCCACAGAGCGTGAGACTGTGCATGTGAATATGCCACTGAGTTATCCCACTTCCGTACCAGTTAAGGTCAAGGTGCAGGCCTACTGTGCCCAGGGGGTGGCGAGAATGACGTCCATACGCCACCAGCGCCTGTCAGAATGAAGGATCAATGCCAGCCCCGGCATCGCGGCCTCCTCCTATTGTACATGTATTGGTGGCAGCGCTACCACCATTCAGGGAACTTGCTGACCCAGCAACAGCCACACCGAGATGGCGCATGTGGTTCAGATGCCTACAACACTACTTTCACACCACCCGTGAAACCAACGGAGCCAGTGATGACATTTTGGGGTGGTAGAGCTGATGGAGCAACGTTGCGCATGTAAATTTGTTATTTATTTATTTATTTATTTTAAGTTTTATATAGCGCTGGCTAGACCCGAAGGTATCAGAGCGCTTTACATGAGCATCAGATCATAGTTACAGGTTACATTGTTACAAAGGTTACACAGTTCTTAGAGCATGGCAACATAGTTACTTGTAAGGTCGAGATAAACAATAAGCACAAATACGTAAGGGGAAAAGCAGGCAAGGTGAGAGATTCAGGGAAGGGGGGTTGGAGCAGGGGAAGTAGACAGATAATGAAGGCGGGAAAGAGGAGGGGAGGGTGTGAGACACAGCATGGGGAGAGGAGGGGAAGGGTGACGGGGACACAAACCGGTAGACGAGTCAAGGCAACGTCCAAAGTCCAGTAAGCTGTGATCCCAGGGGAAGTGGTATCCCTTCCCTATCTCTATTGCGAGAGGCTCCCTTTACGCAGTGGACTCTCTGAGGGGTCTCTGAGACTCCAAGGCCTACATACTGGATCCTTCCCCAAAAAGGGGAGAGGGAGTGCTTTGGCAAGGGGTGCCATAACATACCTCAAGTGTGAGTGGCTCCCTTGGCGCAATGGACTCACTCAGCGGGTTCGCTGAGACTCCAGAGTATAAATATTGGATCTTTCCCTAACAAGGGGAGAAGGAGTGCTTAGTCAAAAGGGCACAAAGGACAGGGGGGTAGGCAGAGTAGCAGGCAAGGGGAGAGAGGATAGGAGCTAGGGAGGAGACAATAAGGAGAGACGAAAAGAAGTCTGCCTAAAGACCGACTGGGTAGGTGACGACCAAGGAGGGAATCCACGGCCCATCTCCCCTATAGCTAAACCAAGTAGCTCCATCAGGCATCAGACAAAATAGTTCAGTCTCAATACATTGAGAGAGGTGGGAGGGAGAGAGACATGAATAGAGGGAGGATGCGGTAGGAGACGACAGGAGAGACGAAAGGAAGTGCAACAATGTGGTTCAACAATATATCAGAAAAAGATCAACAAGTTAACATTATATCAAACAATCAGCAATACAATTAGGGGAGGAGAAAAAGGAGAGAGAAAGTAGTGAGGAGTAGGGGAGGAGGGAAAGTGAGGATAAGGGAAGAGACAACCGTAGAGACGAAAGGAAGTCTGTCTGAAGACTGACTGGGTAGGTGACGACCAAGGAGGGAATCCACGGCCCATCTCCCCTATAGCTAAACCAGAGAGCTCCATCGGGCATCAGACAAAATAGATCAGTCTCAAGTGGCGAGGGAAGAGGTTCACAGAAAAACAGGGTGCGGGCAAAGGGCAAGATTCCCTTGCATGTGAGGGCAGAGGATAGAAGCTGGAAAGAGTAGGAGCGGAGAGGGGGAGGGTTGGGGGAAGGGGAAGGGGGAAGGTAAGGTCAGGAGAGACGCAGGCGTGTTAGCCCTAAGTCCGGCTTGCTTGTACTCAGCCCTCTCAAATGAATTTGTAACATACTAATTAACATGTTTTGTCTTACCACACAACATTTCTAGTATCTAGGGGAAGCTCGCCTATGTGCTTTTACTAACGAGTAACTTGAGTGACCTAATATGGCCGCCGCAACGCGGGATCTGTAATGCGCATGCGTCTGTCACACTCACGTGACATGACGTATTCTCTCTGCTTGGTGGGAAAATTCTTGCTTCTGCGCACTAGAACTAAGATGGCTTCTCTGTGTGTTAACGTGCTAACGCTTGCACTATTGCTTTTACTAAGTTGTTTGTTCTGCTTAATAACTAATGCCATAGTTAAAACAAAATAATGGGAATAGAGTAGTGATAAGTGATATACAGTGCATTCATTTATTTCTTGTTCTAAAACTGTTTCTCTTCTACTTTGCATGTATCGTACTTTGGGCCTGACATGTACTTCTGAACACCATCTTTGGAGGAACTGCGCCTGTGCAGAGAAGCACAAATCCCTGCATCATTGACATTGAAACCCGGCCAAGTCTGGACTTGCTAGAAGATGCGCCGGGGAGCATGAACCCTCAACCCCACAAGAGGAAACTGGACTGTACAAATTAAAATACAATGTTATTGATATTGATACATTCACTGCCGCGTGGAATAAAAGTGCATGGGAAAATAAAATTATGGGCGGGAGTGCTAATTTCAATATTGGAACAAAAACAATTATTGCCTAGATCTCTATTTTTATTTTCTGAGGAGCTCTAATAATTTATGCTCAGCCAAACACATTTCTTCATGTTTGAACCTCTTTTTTATTCATATGGTTTTTACTTTCTTATCTTTTTATCAAACTTTTTGGTTTGTTTGAAAAGGAAAAAATGATACAAATTTTACATATATTTAAATCAATCTATTTACAACCACATTGGACCAAACAACACATTTTACATCACTACAATTAACTATACATTTTACATTACAATACACACGCAATTATATCCAAAAAACACCAAATCAATTGTCACTTTTTAGATATGACTCATATAGTGAGTAAATCAAATTCATAAAGAGCATATATTCAATAAACACTTTCTTTTGTCATTTACAAGAAAAAATCTCAATTTTGTTCCTTTATGCTCTTTTTGACATGCCGACGCGTTTCAAATCAAAGGGTATCTTTTCCTAGATTCTCATCAGGGCTTTCTGATTCTCTTGTTCTGACTTTCTATATAAAATATAAACCAGAACGAATTTTTAATTAAAGAGTGTTCGTATTACAAAACATTTTTTAAAGAATGGCTCTTAATTGCTGCTCTCTAAGTACCTTTCGAGCTGGAAGTTGTCCTCATCTGCTAATTTTTCTTTTTTAATTCCTTAATCAGAAGTTTTCTTTACTTAGGCTGGGATTCCTCTGGAAAAAATATGTATCTTTTTTCAGTCCCATAAGTATTCACAAAAGACGCTCCACATTTTTAAATGGGATTTCTCATACCTTAATCTTAATGGTGTTCACATCTCGATGTTTTCATATCGATTGCCCCAGTAGTTCTATTCATAATTCGAAAAAGACTTTGTTTTAGTTTCACTCGAGATGACATGTTTTCAACAGTTCAGTGGCTCAAACACTCAAATTGGGAAGGGAATTTACCTGTAGTTCGTTTATGTTTATGCAATGCGGAACCCGCTAATTCTTGTACTTTTACGCTCAGCAGAACGCCGTGTTTGACTTTCTGTACCTAAACAGAAAAGCCGTTTGTCAAACTCCGTGTAGCAACATTGTCTCAAAAACGTAACTTCTTAGAAACATTGCTCGTTCAGAGCCCAGCCACAAAGCTTTGTGGCTTAACTACTTCATTTGGAGTGCCGCGCCTACCTTAGTCTTAACTTCGTCTAAACTTCGGTCACGGTCCTTATGCTCCAATTATCTTGCGCTGTTGTATTATCTGCAACAAACGCAAGCTGTTAGGCGATATATTTTATGCATTCTTGCACGGTAATGAGGGCTTTTTGATTTTATCTCCTTACCTCCCAGTCCTGTCTACTGCAACTCGAAAACACCTCAATGTCATGGCAGACATTTTGGAGGCTGAGTTAGCTTCTTTAAAAAGGGGGAGGATGTCTTAGCCCACTCGGTGCATCCTGGGTTATGTAGTTCAAACCCGGTTTCATTTTTATCATACTCGCAGCTTATGTGTTCTTACTCCTTATCTTTTAGCTAGGTTAAATTCTTTTTGCAAAACCGCAGCTGTGTGTACTTAAACTCTTGCAATTTCTGACATATTATTCAATCCAGTCGGTGCACTATTAAACGTAAGAATTAGGTACGCTTCTTTTTGAAGCAGGGCTTTTTCGACATTTAATGCACATTTAGTTGCATATATTGCGGCTAAAACCGTCCATTTAAAGTCGGTCTCTGCATGTTTTTTATCTGAAAAATGTTCAACCATTGGAGCATTTGGGACTTTGTTTTTCAACATTGATCTGTGTTGCGTGATCCTTGTATTTATCTGTTGGCTGGTCTTCCCTATGTATATTTTTGGGCAGGGACAGGTAATGGCATATATAACATTTTTAGTTCTACAATTTGTAAAGCCTGAATGTCTCCACATTATTCCTCCATGAGTGAATTGTGTGCCCTCAATCGTATTGGAACATGCTACGCAATTTCCACATCTATAGTGTCCCTCAACTGGCTTTAAATTCCATTGTGATATCAAGTCACTTTTTGCGGGAGGTATAAACACATCAGCTCTTACTAGTTGTTGACCTATACTCTGGTTTTTCCGCATCGCAAAAATTGGTTTGGGAAAAGGACATGCAAGGTTCTCGAGGAGATGCCAATTCTTTAATACCAGTTGTTTAAATTTATTGGTGTCTGGGCCAAATGTAGTTACGCACACTAATGTATCTAGTGCCCTTTTCTCTTTCGCTTGTAGCAGGGAATCTCTTGGTGTAAATTTGGCCCTTTTGAAAGAGTGTTTCAGCAACTTCTTCGGATAGCCTCTTTTGTACATATCACTACAAAATTGCGTAGCTTGTTCCTCAAAATCTTTTATTTCAGAACAATTTCTTCTTATCCTAAGAAGTTGGCCGTATGGAAAAATAAAATTATGTGCGGGAGTGCTAATTTCAATATTGGAGCAGCTGACCTCATAACTGGTATGGTGTGATGACCTCTCCTCGTCTTTTGACCAATCAAATTGCGGGAATACATGAATTTACAACACCGGGGCGTGGTACACTGCCCTGGAAAATGGTATATGTAAGGTAGGCTTAGCTAGTTAGATTGTCCGACTTGTCCGAATAGCTGACCTGTCACTGACCCAACGCACTCAATAGGGATCGAGAGCAGAGGTGCTGGCGGAGCACTCTGTCAGAAGATTCGAGAGCAGAGGTGCTGGTGGAGCACTCTGTCAGAAGATTTGATAACCCAATCGGGGTTTAGCAGGAAAATCGATAACCCAATCGGGGTTCTGAGGGAGAAGATTTGATAACCCAATCGGGGTCCACTCTAGGCCGCAGAGAGGGG